>NW_027507788.1:122625606-123338106 GCF_037356315.1 Lithobates pipiens
TGCCACAAGCAGTCTGATACACCAGTGGTCTCAAAACTGTGGCCCAGGGGCCAAATGTGCTTGCCTTTATCTGGCCCTTGGGGCACTATTTCACCAACTGACACCAATGATGTTGCACCATTCCCCCTATTGACAACATCAATGGTGCACTATTCTTTTCATTAATATCACAGATGGGGCACTAAAGCCAGGGCATTTTCTATTCCCACTGGCCACAGTTTTGCCCCCTAAAGCCTGAAGGACAGCAAAATGGCCCTTTGCGTTGAAAGTTTGGAGACCCCTGCAACGCACACACGGCAACTGCAGTTAACATAGTTTTACCACAGGAACACATTCATAATATTCACTTCTGACTTGGGTGAGAATAGAACAGCAGCAACTTCTCTGGACAAGACATGTGCCTGATACTTTCTTCCTTTCTCTTCACTTCCTCCTTCAGTTTTTTTTTTACTCAACCACCTAGGGGCAGGAAGTGCATACACAATATATTTACAGGCATTTACAAATACAGACAGTAGGGGGCAGAAGAGTCCTACATGTACATTTTTAGGTGACTACTATTATTATTATATTTAGTGAGCTGCTTTTTGCAGTACACAGCTGGGTTCTTGCTGTTTTCAAGGTAAACAAAAATTGTAGTTAAACAAACAAAGCAATCTAAAAATCAAGTTGCCTGCAGTGATCTGTTCTGTAGCTTGAAAGAAAAAATTATTTTCCATTTAGAAGTTAAAAATATATATATTTTGAAAGCAAGACCTACTTAGCAATTTTGTTAGATGGAATTTATCTCCATATAATGTAATGGTAAAAATCACTATCCCTTTCATGTTTCAGCTGTAATCTATATAAATATATATTAGCTGCAAAAGACCTTCTGGCTGAATCTGTATTTCGCATTAGTAAGATAAATGGAACACTCAGACTCACTTAAAAGAGAGATTTTTTTTTAATGTACAGTTTTCAGGGGTTTGTCTACTGTTAGTGCTATGGAATATGTTGAATCTTTACCACCGTGGCCACATCAGCTAGGAGTTGATCTCTGAAATGTTGTGGTATGTCATCACTTCTTTGCACATGGTCATTGCCGTATTAAACAGCAAACGAGGCAAAGAACTGCAAAATAATTCAGTGAAGAAAAACAATTAGAACCAAGAACTTTCAATAAAATGGGACTTTTACATAAGGTAGATAAAATAGCATACAGAGGGCAACACACCAAAATGGTACCTTAAACAGATAAAAATATGCAAACTGATTCCATAAAATATATAGTGCTGATCCTGAAGCATCACAGCAATGTAACCCTATAAATCAATAGAGTCTGCACATTTTGCACTGTGAAGCCACTTTCTCGGGACTCAATATGCACTAGATGAAGTTAGGCTTTATATCAAAAAATCAATTGGCCAGTGGTGGCAAAAAATGTTTTTCATGATAATTGTAAGCCTCAAAGCAGTGCGTCTGTAAGGCCCGGTTCACACCGCTGCGGGGGGAGATCCGGATGTGATTCGCACAGCAAATCACATCCGATCTCCGTAGCAATGCGAGTTCAGCCATACAGATAGTATGGCTGAATTCGCAGCGCTCCCGCAGCAAACTCGCACGGGACCCTTTTTTGGGTCCGCAACAGAATCGGATCGCATGGGGGTTAACACCATGCGATCCGATTCCTGTGCGAGTCGGCAGATCGCACTGCGATTTGCCGACGGATCTGGGGGTGTCATTAACATAACATTGACACTCCCAGCCGTCCGCATAGGGCAGTGTGAACTGCCGGCGGGAGGTGTGCGATGCGGGAAAACGCAGCGGATTCGCGGCGTTCCCGCATCGCTATAGTGTGAACCCGGCCTAAAGCACAGAATGTGAAACACGTCTCAATCTGGTCAAACTGGGGGCGGTCCACTTATCCACCAATCGTGATGATGTCACTTATGTGGCTCCATCCTTACGCGGGTTATGTCCAGTCAGGGACTTCTTCAGAGGGTCACCCTCTGAAGAAGTCCCTGGTTGGTCTTAACGCATAACGGTGGCGTACCATGTTGTTTTATACTTTGCATCTGTGAGTGGCTTCTAGTGATTGACTTTTAATACATTATGGCAGTGAGCACTATGGGTCTTCTTTTTCTCTCTTTTTGAGTCTTAAGTCAAGTAGGAAGAAGTGGTTTAACACTCGCATTGACAGATGCCAGAATTATTGATCCAAAGTGGAAGATAACCTCTTTATGTATCTGTGAAGTGTTCTTTGACCTTCTGTTTATAAGAGGTCCATGTTGCAAGGTGAGAAAAATGTATGCACTTTGCGGTGAGTGGTGACACAGCATCACTACATTTGTATGAAAAGCACTGCAAAGAGCACTTGGGATTAGTGTACAGGTAAATTGACGTGTATGAGTGTGTGTGACAAGTCCACCATGATGTGCTTTTCCTTTTTATGAGTCATTCTGGATATATTGGATGAGATGATGAAATTAACTTATCCATGTCTATGATCTGCACTTGAGTAGAAGTCATGGATCCTCACCCCCTTGTTTTTACCCACAAACACATGCAAACCTTTTAAAATAAAGTGGCCTATATTTGGAGGTGAATAATATAGACACACAGGGTGTGGAGTGCACTGGATAAAGATTGAGTTTGGATGGTTCATTACATATCACTAAAGAGTTACACAATATTTTCTCATTAAGCTTGTACAAAGTTTGGATTGACTGTTTGTATCAAAGGACGTTTACTATCACACATTCACTTTACAATGTCGTTTTTCTGACTTTCGTTGTTTTAAGAGATTCGTTTTATATTTATTAGTGTTGCATGTCTCTGCACGTCTCATATATTGATACGTCTCTTCACAGAAAACCTATGGCAGGCAATGCTGTTCTGCATGCCAGATGTGTTTATCCTAAAGCAACTCATTCATGGTATACCAATAGGTAAATATTTTAGAACAAGGTGAAATTGTAGCAATCTGGTTAAATCTGAAAGGGACGCAAAATAACTTCAAACATGACTTCACAGATGGGGTTATAGTAAAAAAAAAACGATTGAAACGGGTGTAAAAACAGGCTGGGACCAGTCCTAGAGATTTATTACTATACGTAGATAACCACCCAAAAAGTTATGACAAAATTTATCACCAATTTAGTGCTCAGGCCACTCAATTTAGGGAAATTCTGAGAAAACATTGGCACATACTAAAAAATGATATGGCAGTTTCAAAATGAATTGCCGAAACCCCGGGTATCATCTTTAGATGATACGTAACAAGCTAGTGTTCAGTCACTTTTGCATGTATGCAAAAGGGACCCATGCAGACTTTTCCCGCATGGGTCATTTAAATATGGGTTATGTACGTGTTGTTAATTTTTTTTTTTACGACGGAACATGGTTTAGATTGCTCAATGGAAGTACACAGACCTGTCATTTTGCCAGCTACAAAACAGTTTGCATGGTATATGTTATGATATGCAAATGAGGAGCCTACTAAGTACAGAAAAAAAAGTACTTAACGGTAAAGAATATATAATTACATTTATGCCATATGTAACTTGAACCTGTAGATGCCGATAGTGAGACATTTTTCAAGACACCATGAATATCAAATAAATGGACTGCATTTTATGGTACCAGATTCGATTCATCTGAATATGAGGAATGGAGACTTTAATAAAAAGGTTCTACTATGTATGGCAAAATGGGCATATGACCTTAAGGCCACTATACCTCTTTGTCTACATGACATTTTGAGTGTTGTACCATTTTTAGATTGATTTTAGGGTGACTTTCCCCTTGGACTATAACTGGCAGGTAATATTTAAGTGACTTTGAACATGGCATGGTTGTTGGTGCCAGACAGGCTGTTTTGAGTATTTCAAAAACTGCTGATCTACTGGGATTTACAGGCACAACTATCTCTAGGGTTTACAGAGAATGGTCCAAAAAAAGAGAACATATCCAGTGAGCAGCAGTGGTGAGGATGAAAATGCCTTGTTGATGTCAGAGGTCAGAGGAGAATGGGCAGACTGGTTTGAGATGATAAAAGGGCAACAGTAACTAAAATAATCTCTGAATGCACAACACATCAAACCTTGAAGCATGTCGGCTACAGCAGCAGAAAACCACAGCGGATGCCACTCCTGTCAGCTAATTACAGGAAACCGAGGCTACAATTCTCACAGCCTCACCAAAATTGGACGATAGATGATTGGAAAATCGTTGACTAGTCTGATGAGTCTTGATTTCAGCTGTGACATTCAGATGGTAGGGTCAGAATTTGGTGTAAACAACATGAAAGCATGGATCCATCCTGCTTTGTAGCAACGGTTCAGGCTGGTGGTGGCGGTGTAATGGTGAGGGGGATATTTTCTTGGTACATTTTGGGCCCCAAGTTAAACAACTGAGCGTTGTTTCAAAATGCCACCACCTACCTCAGTGTTGTTGCTGACCATTTCCATCCCTTTATGACTAGAGTGTACTCATCTTCTGATGGCTACTTTCAGCATGATATTGCCCCATGTCAGAAAGCTCAAATCATCTCTAATTGGTTTCTTGAACATGACAATGAGTTCACTGTGCTCCAATGGCCTCCACAGTCACCAGATCTCAATCCAATAGAGCACCTTTGTGATGTAGTGGAGCGGGAGATTCGCATTATGGATGTGCAGCTGACAAATCTGCAGAAACTGCGCGATGCTATCATGTCAATATGGACCAAAATGAGGAATGTTTCAAACACCTTGTTGAATCTATGCCTAAAAATTAAGGCAGTTCTGAAGGCAAAAAGGGGACCAGTACTAGCAAGATGTACCAAATAAAGTGGCTGGTGAGTGTATATTCATCATTAGCATAGATGGTGCTGTTTTTTGCTAAGAATTAGAATATGAAGCCCCAGATAGTTCATGCTGGTCTTCTTTTTGTAATTGTTTTTGTTTTGTTTTGTTTTTTTACAGTGTGACACTGTGTGTATTTTATAATGCCTGAAATTTGCCACTAGGTGGTGTTGGGTCCCATTTTCACTATGGGGTTGGGTGTATGTGCAGTGCCACCTGCATATGGGAGCTTCCCACTGGGACCCAGCCCACCCTTTCCAGTTAATGGTACGGGGGTGGGTGGTCATGTGTGATGTCAACAGGCTGGCAGCTCATGTGAAATCACATTTGCACTCCCACTTGAGGTGCAGAGTCAACAAGCGGCTTGTGATGTCATAACTGCACTCCTGCTCGAAGCAGGCCACGAGATGGCAGGAAGCCATCACCTTTGCAAACGAGAAGTACTTTCCGAAAGTAGACACATTGTTCACAATTCTGAGTTCTGGATTTGACAAATAAACAATACCCGCAGTAAAAAATCACAGAAACATTTACAGGTTGCAAGAGAGGGGTGGGGGCAGTGCTGGATTTATAAGGGGGAAAAAATGGCAATTGTCCAGGGCCCCCTGCCAGAATTAGCTTATTTTATTAAAATGTATATTGGGAATCAAGAGTTTGCTTGAAATTATGTGTAAAACTTTCTACTCTGGGCTGGTATACAGTATTGTATCAGTTAGGTAACAGTCAGAAATATAGGTATGCCAGGCACCTCTGTGGTAACATGTAGATGTAAAACTTTCAATGTCATTTTACATCAATAGTGTATTTGTAGTCAGGTGTGGTTTACCCTCCCCTCTTTTAGCCCTTGTACACACGATCGGAGATTCCGACAACCAAATCCGTCGGATTTTGTCCGAAACTGTTGTATACACACGGTCGGACGAAGTTGTCGGAAAATCCGATCGTTCAGAACGTGATGACGTTATTTCGTTACGATGGGACTACGTTCAGGCTAGGTGCCAATAGCTTTGATGTAGGAATTTGATCTGAGCGTGCGTGGCACTTTGTCCGATCGGAATTCTCTACACATGATCGGAGTATGTCCGATCGGAGCATTTTGTCGGAAAATATTTATGGCAAGTTGGAAAATTTGGTCAAACGGATATTGCGACGGAAACAGTCCGATGCATACCACACACAGTCGGAATATCCGACAAAACGCTCCGATCGGACACATTCTGACGGAATCTCCTATCATGTGTACAAGGGCTTAGTGGTGCTGTGTTGTTTACCTCTGTACAGAGGGAATGGAGGAAAGGAATATTTCTACTCTGAAGCCTCCAAAGATGTCACCAGGAGGAGCAGTGACTGGAAGCTCCAACAGTAAATAATGTCTGTGGCCATCTTTGGCAAGGGCAATGCTAATAAATAGCTCTGCCCTGCTGCAGTTGGTGTGCATTAGTGATTTGGACATAAAAAAGATAGGATCCACTGTGATTAGGTACAGAGCATCTAGGCCTAGGGAAAATTCCTGAGGAGGAGGGACAGAATAGGGACACCTCCACTGGATCTGCCATCTCTGGACTTTAGAGCTGTGTCAATTATCAAGCCATTAGTCTGCAAGTGGCGCTTATACCGCCACTCCTCCAAACAGCTGCGCCTCTCTTAGCAGATGCTGTTCTATTAATGCAAACCTTAGCAAGTTGACACTGTAAGCGCTGGAACTAACCCACTGTGCCAGCAACATTGCTGAGAGTTCTGCACTTGTGACGCCTGTGTCAGTGAATGACCATCTTTGCCAGCACACCACAGGTCAACAAGTACCATCCGAAAGTTTTATGGTAGAATGATCACATCACAATGAACAGAGTACAATGTTTCAGAGCCATGCAGGCCCTTTAAACACATGCCTGACAAAGGGGTCCAGCACAGCTCTGAAATTTTGTACTTTGTCCATTTTGATGTGATCATTCTACAATAAAACATTTGGATGGTACTTGTTGATCCGTGGTGTGCTAGCAAAGATGTACATTAACTTGTGATGTCACCAGTCTAGCTCGGATAAGGGACTATGGATTTTAAGGGGGACCCCAAGCTGTTTTTTTAAATTTTGGCATTGGGTTCCCCTTAAAATCCATACCAGACATTCTTTTGTTTACATTTCAGCTCTCACCTTAGAAGCCTGCTGACAGCTGATGAGTCATCGGGGAGAAGCCCACTGACAGCTGATGAGTTACGTGGCGGCTGGCTTTCTGGCCCACTGCTTAACAACCAGCTATTCTTCACACAGAATTCAAATAAGTTGATAATTATTTGACAAATTCAATTTGTTCCGAAAATTTGGAAATCATTAGAAAATTAATAAACTAAACTAAATTAAACAAAACAAACCTAAACAAATTCCAAAACAAATCAATGAAACAAAATCAGTAACATAACAAATCTATCCGAAACTAAACAAATTTTTCTGTTCTGCACATGTGTATATTATCAACTTGATGAAAAGAACTGAAGCCAGCCATACATGACTCAAATTCTGCCAAATTGCCTAAAATTCGACCTGTTAAAGGACCTGTCGGAACCACATGACTTGACAAGCTTTAAATGAGAAATTTAAGGAGCCAGGCTAAAAAATCATTGGCTGAACAGTGACTGCATACAATCAGATACTGTTTGGCTATTCAGACAGCTGTGGGTGCAGAGGTGATTTCACAATCCATGATGTTTAGCATAGTCGGAGGAATCTATTAGATTATAAATGATTGGCCCAAGTCTTATCACTGCTTTCCCCAGATATTTCAGTAAGGTGTTCATAGTTGAAGTTGCACATTTTGCAGCCTTTGCCAAGCTAAGGTCATTTCTTGCAACAGGCAGTTTTACTCCTTTCCATTCGCTGATACCGTTCGTATCTAATGTAATCTAGTGCGTACTAAGTGAGTACTCGAGTACTCGATGTAGAAAGCAGTGTTCTAAAGGTCACACAGTCTGGTGTATTTATTAAAGATTTTTCTGGCAAGTGTAGAAAGGAACACTGTGAATATATTAGTGAGTGATGCATATAGCTGTAAGTTGGTAACACTTACTGTACTTAGCTTAGATACATTTACTTGGAGTTTTTCTGGCATGTATTTAGATGTATTTACGTCAGATATACTAATTTAACCTTTGTAGCCTCTGTTTTACCTATCAATCTCCTGTTAAGCAGGAGACCACACTATGTTAAACTATATACATCCTAGCACCTATCTAGGAGGGTGCTACATATATATATTTTTTTTACTTACAGCATTAATTGCGTTTGATAGAATTTGAACTCTTTGAGGGCTGGTTCACACTTGGTGCCAGTAAGGTGTGGTCTGTGTGGGTTTCCTGCACCTCGGGTTAATGCACTGCCCTTGCAGGCACCAAATTGCTTTGTACTGTAGTACCATGCATAGTTCCACTGCGTTCGGAAAAAAATGTTCTTGTACTACTTTTTCCACGTTCCAGTACAGAATGCAGGAAGAGGTACAGGAATGCACGGAAAACACATGAAAACGTGTGCATTTCAGCGTGAGCCAGTAATTTAGGGTTATTTATCAGGTCCTATACAGCTCTATGTGTTTTCAAACAACAGCTACAGCCTTATTCAATAAAGAATGTGTGTTTTTCCCAAAGTTAAATTCCTGTAAAACTAGAAGTCCTCCCTTGCAGTAGGGCTTTGCCCACATTATACAGGTTCGATTTTCGTTATGGGTGTGCATAGCTTCCAACTGTCCCAGATTTTGAGGGACTGTCTCTGATTTGGAACAAAGTCCCTCCGTCCCTCTTTCCTCCTCATTTGTCCTTCATTTTGGTCTGATCTGTATAGTTGTATATAAAATGCACTATGTATTCATCAACAATACAGATGAGTTCTGCACCCTTACCCTTGTAACGTGGATCAAGAAGGGTTGCTAGCCAGTAACGATCCCTCTCCTTGATACCACAAATCCTAGGGTCCTTTCGCAGGCTTTTCAGAATCAGGGAGGCCATGAAACGTAAGTTTGCAGAGGCATTGGATTCTGAGTCCTCTGGGTCACTAAGGATCACATAATCCATAACAACCTCCTCCCAGCCACGTACAACTCCTTGGGTTTCTGGGGACTGGAAACCATCCCTTGATGACTGCTGCTGAGTGTTATCCTCCACGTCCATGCTGACACAATCCTCCTCCATTTCAACCTGTGTGTCTGGCAGGCCTGCAGGGATGCTATCTGGATAAATTAGGAGAGGTTGAGAGGTAAGACTCAACAACACAACAGCACACCAGAACCTTTCCCAGCTACCCAGATTGTGCGAGGAACCTGTGGGATGCAATATAACTGCCAGGACTACATACTTATGACGAGCATGACTTCCACTTATATCTTGTAAGTGTTTTTAATGTTGTGCAATAAATGATACTATTTTAATACTTCACTTAGAGGAGAGGCACCCCCCCTTGTTTCTTTCAGAGGTAAGGAAGTCCTCCTCTTCCTCCCGCTGTTCTGCCTCAAGTGCCCTGTCCATTATTCCAGGAAGTTTGTGCTTCAATTGGAAGACTAGAGGGACAGAGTCACTGATGCATACATTGTCACTGCTCACCATCCTTGTGGCCTCCTTAAATGGTGACAGGACAGTGCATGCATCCTTGATTAGCAGCCACTGGTGTGGCAAAAAGAAGCCAAGCCCCCCCGACCCTGTCCTGGTGACATACCCTCACAGGTACTCATTGTTTGGCCCTTTGCTGCATGTGCAGCTGCACATCGAGATCCACCTGGTGGGTATGTCACAAATTAAGCGGTTGGTGGGCAGGTTGCATTTTCTTTGAATGTCAGCCACCCAAGCGCTGCTATTGAATGAAGGAAATGGCCACAGATTTTGTTTAGCCTGCCTCAGGAGATCCTGTAAGCCTGGGTACCTGCTCAAGAACTGCTGCACTACCAAATTCAAGACGTGTGCCACACATGGAACATGGGTCAAGTGTCCCTGTCGGAAGATGGAGAGAAGGATGGTGCCATTATCGAATACAACCATTCCTGGCTGAAGCTGGCATGGCATCAACCACTTCTGAGCCTGTCCCAGCAGAGAATCTCTGCCCCAGTGTGGCTCCTATCCCCTAAGCAGACCAGCTCAAGCACCGCATGGCATATTTTTGCCTGACTGCTTGCGTAGCCCCTTGAAAGCTTACAGAGCACCACCGGTTCAGAGGACAAATCTGCAGAAGGGGCCATAGAGGAAGAAGAAGAAGAGGGGGTTGAGGAGAGAGCTGTGGCAGAATCACCACTAGCATCTTGGAAGTGTGGTGGCTCCAACAATACTGAACCCTGTCCTGCATCCTTCCCAGCTGCCAGCAGAGTTACCCAGTGCACCATGAAGGAAAGGTAACGTCCCTGCCCATGCCTGCTGGACCATGAGTCAGTGGTAATATGCACCTTACTGCTGAACGCCCTGTTCAAGGCAAAAACTTACCTTCCACATGCCGGTAGAGAGCCGGAATGGCCTTCCTTGAAATGAAATGGTGTTTCCACAAATGGCACATTCCACAAATTCACGAAAGGGGGCAGAGTCTACCAGCTGAAAAGACAGCAGTTGCAGTGCTAGCAATTTGGCCCAGCTGGCATTCAGACACTGAGCATGTGGATGACTAGGACCAAATTTATTTTTACGCTTCAGCAACTGGGGTAGGGAAATTTGCCTGCTAAAATCAGATGGTGGTGTACTGCTAGCAGATGGACTGCAAGTACTTGGGACACCTATTGCTATACCTTCATTCCTCTCAGTGCAGGTTTTTGAGAGGAATGGAGGTATAGTGGGGTTGGAGATCCCAGATGAGGACCAAGGAGAAGTCCGCCTTTTTCTTTGATGTGGGTCTTTCAAGTGCTGTTGCCAACGGACTGCATGGCAGGTCATCATATGTCAGGTCAAGCATGTGGGGCCCAAGCGACTGCTGTTCTGGCCACTCTTGATCCGCTTCAGACATAGGCTGCAAACAGCAACCGTGCGATCTGCTGCACACGTTTTGAAAAAGGCTCACGCCAAGGAACTTTTAAAGGTCAGCGGGGAGTAAGCAGCATTCTGCAACTGCAGAGTTCTGCAGTATGATGCAATAGGGTGGCTGCCCTTAAGCTGCCCCCTAGAGGACATCCTGCCTCATTGGAGTTGTGCCTCCTCCTCTCAGGCATCCAAGTAGAATCAGTGATCTCATCCTCCCTTCCCTCCTCATCACGGGAGCAAGCTTGGCAGTATGCTGCAGCTTGGGGCAACATGACTGCCAGTTTCCTGTCCTTCTTGGGCACCCCCTCTCTCTATGCTCATGTTACTCCCTTCATCAACCTGGGAACCAACATCGGAGCCTTCAAATCACTGCTCATCCTACAGCAGCATATACCCGGCACTGTGGTTGATTTGTTCTGGGGACTCCACTGGGAATAGGTCGCTTTAGCAGCTTCATTGGAAGGCAAACTACTCTGACCCTGGGTGACAGAGGTTGAGGAGGATGAGGACCGCTTTGTTATCCACTCCACCAACTCTTCTGCATGTTCTGGCTCAATAACATGGCCAGCAGCAGAAAAAAAGGACAAACATGCCGCATGGCCACTTGCAGAGGATGCACCATGTCCACCACCAGCAACATTGACTGTAGACACAGAAGCTGCTTGCCCTCTTTTAGTGGCTTGTGAGTGTCTGCCTCTCCCTGGTGGCCTTTCGGACATGATGTATATTTTGTTTTACAACAGCACACTACACTGTATTAGATACTGCGTACACCGCCAGAAGTGTAATAGAAACTCTATACATTGTATTAGATACTGTGTACACTGCCTGCGCTATATTAGCAACTGTACTACAGATGCACTGTATTTTATACTGTTTACACCACCAGAAGTGTAGTAGAAACTGTACACACTGTTTTAGATACTGTGTACACCACCAGAAAAGTAGTAGAAACTGTACACACTGTAATAGATACTGCGTACACTGCCTGCACTGTATTAGAAACTTTACAATGGATGCACTGTATTTTATACTGTGTACACCACCAGAAGTGTAGTAGACACTGTACACACTGTATTAGATACTGTGTGCACTGACTGCAATGTATTAACAAATGTACTATGGCTGCATTATATTTTATACTGTGTGCACTACTAGAAGTGTAGTAGAAACTATACATGCTGTATTAGATACTGTGTACACCACCTGCACCGTATTAACAACTGTACTACAGCTGCACTGTATTGTGTACTGTGTACACCACCAGAAGTGTAGTAGAAACTGTACACAGTATATTAGATACTGTGTACACCACCAAAAAAGTAATAGAAACTGTACTACGGCTGAACTGTATTGTGTACTGTGTACACCACCAGAAGAGTAGTAGAAACTGTACACACTGTATTAGATACCGTGTACACCACCTGCATTGTATTAACACATGTACTATGGCTGCACTGTATTGTGTACTGTGTACACCACCAGAAGTGTAGTAGGAACTGTACATACTGTATTAGATACTGTGTACACCACCAGAAAAGTAGTAGAAACTGTACTATGGCTGCACTGTATTGTGTACTGTGTACACCACCAGAAGTATAGTAGAAACTGTACATACTGCATTAGATACTGTGTATACTGCCTGCAATGTATTAACAAATGTACTACGGCTGAACTATATTTTATACTGTGTACACTACTATAAGTGTAGTAGAAACTGTACACGCTGTATTAGATACTGTGTACACCGGCTGCAGCATATTAACAACTGTACTACAGCTGCACTGTATTTTATACTGTGTACGCCACCAGAAGTGTAGTAGAAACTGTACTACCACTGCACTGTATTGTGTACACCACCAGAAGTGTATTAGAAACTGTACACACTGTATTAGATACTGTGTACACTGCCTGCAATGTATTAACAAATGTACTATGGCTGCACTATATTGTGTACTGTGTACACCACCATAAGTGTAGTAGAAACTGTACACACTATATTAGATACTGTGTACACCACCAGAAAAGTAATAGAAACGGTACTACGGCTGCATGTATTATGTACTGTATACACCACCAGAAGAGTAGTAGAAACTGTACACGCTGTATTAGATACCGTGTACACCACCTGCATTGTATTAACAAATGTACTATGGCTGCACTGTATTGTGTACTGTGTACACCACCAGAAGTGTAGTAGAAACTGTACATACTGTATTAGATACTGTGTACACTGCCAGCACTGTATTAACAACTGTACTATGGCTGCACTGTATTTTATACTGTGTACACCACCAGAAGTGTAGTAGAAACTGTACACACTGTATTAGATACTGTGTACACAGTATCGCTGGATGCTGAATATATATATATAACTGTATATATGTATATATATTAAGACACCACCTGAAGTGTATTAGAAACAGTACATCACAGAATGCACTGTAGATATAGGCTACACTGGATACAGAGTATATATATATATATATATATATATATATATATATATATATATATATACACACACACACACAGTATCTCACAAAAGTGAGTACACCCCTCACATTTTTTACATATTTTATATATTTTCATGTGACAACACTGGAGAAATAACACTTTGCTACAATGTAAAGTAGTCAGTGTACAGCTTGTATAACAGGGTCAATTTGCTGTTCCCTCAAAATAACTCAACACACAGCCATTAACGTCTAAACCGTTGGCAACAAGTAAGTACACCCCAAGTGAAAATGTCCAAATTGGGCCCAATTAGCCATTTTCCCTCCACGGTGTCATGTGACTCGTTTGTGTTACAAGGTCTCAGGTGTGAATGGGGAGTAGGTGTGTTAAATTTGATGTTATTGCTTTCACTCTCTTATACTGGTCACTGGACGTTCAACGTGACATCTCATGGCAAAGAACTCTCTGAGGATCTGAAAAACATAATTGTTGCTCTACATAAAGATGGCAAAGGCTATAAGAAGATTGCCATGACCCTGAAACTGAGCTGCAGCATGGTGGCCAACACCATACAGCACTTTAACAGGACATATTCTACTCAGGACAGGCCTCGCCATTGTCGACCAAAGAAGTTCAGTGCACATGCTCAGCGTCATATCCAGAGGTTGTCTTTGGGAAATAGACATACGAGTGCTGTCAGCATTGCTGCAGAGGTTGAAGGGGTGGGGGGTCAGCCTATCAGTGCTCAAACCATAAGCCGCACACTGCATGAAATTGGTCTGCATGGCTGTCATCCCAGAAGGAAGCCTCTTCTAAAGATGATGCACAAGAAAGCCCGCAAACAGTTTGCTGAAGAGAAGCAGACTAAGGTCATGGATTACTGGAACCGTGGCAGCATCCAGGTGAGGAGTACAAAGACAAGTGTGTTTTGCCTACAGTCAAGCATGGTGGTGGGAGTGTCATGGTCTGGCGCTGCATGAGTGCTGTCGGCACTGGGGAGCTACAGTTCATTGAGGGAACAATGAAAGCCAACATGTACTGTGACATCCCCTCCCTTCAGATACTGGGTGGCAGGGCAGTATTCCAACATGATAACAACCCCAAACACACATCCAAGACAACCACTGCCTTGCTAAAGAAGTGGATGGTAAAGGTGATGGACTGGCCAAGCATTTCTCCAGACCTAAACCCTATTGAGCATCTGAGGGCATCCTCAAATGGAAGGTGGAGGAGTGCAAGGTCTCTAACATTCACCAGCTTTGTGATGCCATCATGGAGGATTAGAAGAGGACTCCAGTGGCAACCTGTGAATCTCTGGTGAACTCCATGCCCAAGAGGGTTAAGGCAGGGCTGGAAAATAATGATGGCTACACAAAATATTGACACTTTGGGCCCAATTTGGACATTTTAACTTACGGATGTACTCACTTTTGTTGCCAGTGGTTTTGACATTAATAGCTGTGTGTTGAGTTATTTTGAGGGGACAGCAAATTTACCTTGTTATGCAAGCTATACACTCACTATATTACATTGTTGCAAAGTGTTATTTCTTCAGTATTGTCACATGAAAATATATAATAAAATATGTACAAAAATGTGAGGGGTGTACTCACTTTTGTGAGATACTGTATATATAAGATTGTATCTATATTAAGACACCACCAGAAGTGTATTAGAAACAGTACGCCACGGAATACACTGTAGATATAGGCTACACTGGATGCAGAGTATATATATCTATATATAGATAGATATATCTATCTATATATAGATATATAGATAAAAAAAAAATACGGGACATGTACTTCAATGCAAATTCCTCTTTTATATATATCAAAATTCGAGCAGGTCACTCCTTAGTTAATGTTCAGATGTCAAAGCAGCGTCAAAGTGCTACTTCCAATACTACACCAATAAGTGTTTAAAAATAAAGACAGGACACGTACTTTGATGCGAATTCCTCTTTTACTTAGTTTGTAGAAAATTGACATGCTATAAACAGCAACAGCCACTGTACAGTTGCGAGAGAACATCACTCTTCATCAGGCTATCTCTGGCTTGTGTAACACACTAATTCAGACTATCATATATATACAACATTCAAAGGAGTAACACACAGATTTCTGATCCAAATCCCCAATCAACACAATTAGGAACGTCAAAATTAACCTCACCAGTATAGAACATATCCAATCAGTTAAGATCACCATACATTGTATACAAAAATCGATCGTTCCAATTGAATAGTCATCACAATGATGCAAGAACCATGAAGTACGATATCTTATGCATAGTAGCAGGCACTCTTCACTAATTTCCAAACATAACAGATACTAGTGCTGCTCCCACCAATTCCTGCAGGGAAAACGTTTTTAGATGTTAGAATTTTTAAAGGATTATGCTCATTAAGCCGAATCAAAATCAATCATAACCCATGTATCAGAGAAACAAATACATATAGTCCATTTGGGCTCAAGGACTGTAGTCGATTAATCCACCACACTTCCCTCTTTCTAAGTTTTAAAATCTGGTCACCAACTCTTCTGTCTCAAGTCACCTCCTCCAAAACCATGAATCGCAATTCAGAGTCAGTATGACCCTTATCCAAAAAGTGCTTGGATACAGGGTGACTTAGTTGTTTAAGTCGAATCATGCTGCGATGTTGCGCTATCCTGTCTTTTATTTTCTGTGTTGTCTCCCCAACATATAATAACCCACAAGGGCATATGAGAATGTAGACAACATAAGAAGATTGACAAGTATAAAAGCCATTGATAGAAATTTTATCGCCACATGTAGGGTGTATAAAATGATCACCTTTAAGGAGCAGATTGCATTGTATGAATTTTAAACAAGGGAAGCAGCCCTTCCTTTTACTCCCAAGGAATGTCATTCTAGACACCTTCTTATCACTCCTAAATTCTGATTTTACAAGCCAGTCTCTTAGGGTCCTATTGCGATGATACGCCTGCATAGGGGTTTGCTGCAGAATCTCAATCTGGGGATATGATCTTTTAAGGAGCGGCCAGTGTTTCTTAACAATATTAAATACTTTTTCACTATAGCTATTAAATTGAAAGCTAAAAGGGAGCCTCGGTTTATCCATCCCATGATGTCGATTCCCAACCGTTATTGTATCATTTAATACTTTGTCAAGCTCTTGTCTAATCAGACTATCTGGATAACCTCGTTCTTTAAACTTACAGCATATTTCATCTAATCTGGCTCTCCTTACTACACCATTTCTGACTACCGTATATACTCGAGTATAGGCCGACCCGAATATAAGCCGAGGCCCCCAATTTACCCCCAAAAAAACTGGCAAACTTATTGACTCGTGTATAAGCCGAGGGTGAGACATGCCTGTCCATCCCTGTGTGTGTGTCCGTCCATCCCTGTGTGTCCGTCCATCCCTGTGTGTCCGTCCATCCCTGTGTGTCCGTCCATCCATCCCTGTGTGTGTGTGTGTGTCCATCCATCCATCCATCCCTGTGTGTGTGTGTGTCCATCCATCCATCCATCCCTGTGTGTGTGTGTCCATCCATCCATCCCTGTGTGTGTGTGTCTCCATCCATCCATCCATCCCTGTGTGTGTGTGTCTCCATCCATCCATCCCTGTGTGTGTGTGTCTCCATCCATCCATCCCTGTGTGTGTGTGTATCCATCCATCCCTGTGTGTGTGTGTCTCCATCCATCCATCCCTGTGTGTGTGTGTCCGTGTGTGTGTGTGTGTGTGTGTGTGTGTGTGTGTGTGTGTGTGTGTGTGTGTCCAGCCTACCTGTGTCCCGAGCCTGTGTCCCGAGCCTCCGTCCCGTGCCTTGCCTCCTTGCCTCCGTCCCGTGCCGTGCCTTGCCTCCTTGCCTCCGTCCCGTGCCGTGCCTTGCCTCCTTGCCTCCGTCCCGTGTCGTGCCTTGCCTCCGTCCCGTCCCGTGCCGTGCCTTGCCTTGCCTCCGTCCCGTGCCTTGCCAGGATCGCCGCTCTTCGTCGGCGCCTCGGCGGCCATTCTAAAATTCAAAAGCCGCGCCTCCGCCTTCGCCTGTGATAGGCGGAACACTGAATTTCCCAGCAGCCTGTGTTCCGCCTATCACGGACATCGTCTCATCCTCGTCCGTAGTACGAGGATGAGCGGATGTCCGTGATAGGCGGAACACTGACTGCTGGGAAATTGAGTGTTCCGCCTATCACAGGCGGAGGCGGAGGCGCGGCTTTCGAATTGTAGTATGTCCGCCGTCTGTCTGCTCGATACGCTGATCGAGCAGTCAGACGGCGATGACTCGAGTATAAGCCGAGGGGGGCACTTTCAGCCTCAAAAAAGAGGCTGAAAATCTCGGCTTATACTCGAGTATATACGGTATACGTTTTACCCTTAATAGCTGGCTTCTTACAATAGATTTAAAAACATGAGGTGGATGGTAACTATTAGACTTGTGCACAACGGAAAATTTTGTTTAGTTTCGGTTCGTTGTCATTCGTAAAATACATCATTTCGTTCTGTTATATTCGTTATGTTACGTTAATAAGTTTTTGGGATAATTTGTTATTATTCGTAGAGTGTCGAATTCATTCGTTCATATTTGTTGAAATTCGCTATTTATGTATGTATAGACATTTGTGATAATGATTCGTAGTTTGGAAAGCTGTTTGTTTATTGAATCTTTTAACACACACAATGACAACGTCTCTTCTCCTCGGCTCAAATACAATACAACACCCTTCTAACTCAGTTATCAGCAATGCACTTTGCCAGTAATCCATCCTCCGGCACAAAATTAATTAGCTGATTGGACTATAAGATTTACTTTGAGCTGACCTTTTGTTTCATTAGATCTTTAAAGAATTACCGAATCATGTCGAATTCATTCGAATTCATTCGTTATATTTCTTTCATATTCGTTGTTATTTGTTATTTTTTTATTCGGACATTCAGATGCATCCGAATGTCCGAAAGATGCAAAATTAGGCCGAATTTCAATTCGTTATGAAACGAATTGCACAAGCCTAGTAACTATTGAACATCAAGAGTTGGTTCCGATCTCTCCGTTTTACATGTAAGTTGGACTCAATGTGGCATCGGTCAATATATATCTGGGTATCCAGAAATGCGATAGAATTACCTCCAATATTGATTTTAAACTGGATACCCGGGACACATGCATTCAATATTTTGTCAAAAGACATCAGGGATTCAATGTTGCCCCACCATATAGCAAAGACATCGTCTATATATTGCCACCAGGTGGCGTAGTGTCGTTCAAACAGCTCATTCTCAAACACATACTTCTGTTCAAACTCATACATAAATGAGCAGGCGTATAGCGGGCAACATTGGATCCCATAGCAACACCGTTCTGCTGTACATAGAACTGATCCTTGAATAAAAAATAATTATTAAACAGTAAAACATTAAATACATTTTCAAAAAGTGTAATCTGAGCCTCTGAATAATTATCACTCTTTCTAATCAATCCAATAGTCGCATTGATCCCAACTTTGTGCGGAATACATGTATATAGACTGGTTACATCCCAGGTGTCACCCCAACATAATGATGTTTCACTGATCTTAGAGAGGAAGTCCTCTGTGTCTCTGATAAAGGATCTTGTATTTTTGACAAGGGGGGATAAAATCTTATCCAGCAACTGTGCCGTCGGGAAAAAGATTGAATCCCTCCCCAACACAATTGGGCCTCCTGGAGGAGATTGGCTATTTTTATGTATTTTGGGCAACATATATATAGTACCGGGATCCGAGTATGGGAAGGGAGTAAAAATTCAAACAAGTCACACGATATCAATCCCTTAATGCCAGTTTTAAGATAGTTTCCAACTGTTTACTTACTCCCCAGGTGGGATCCGTGGTGACTTTCTTATAGACCGATTGGTCACTCAATTGGCGGATAACTTCTGATTCATACATGTCAGAGTCCATGATTACCACAGAGCCCCCCTCGTTAGCAGGCTTACAAGTAATGTCATCTCGCTTACTAAGATTTTTAAGGGATAATTTTTATTCAAATGACAAATTATTTGATATATGATCTCTATAGTCAATTTTTTGAGTAAGATCCTTCACCTCACGTGTGACCTCTTTAACAAACATTTCCACAGGAGCATATGATGTGGGGGGTACCAACTTAGATCTCGTCATCAAATTAAAAGTTTTGAAATCAAGTGCATCTCCCACTGGTTCACTACACACAAGCGGTTTGTATGTAGTGAACCAGTGGGAGATGCACTTGACTATTGAATTGGAATGATCGATTTTTGTATACAATGTATGGTGATCTTAACTGATTGGATATGTTCTATACTGATGGGGTTAATTTTGACGTTCCTAATTGTGTTGATTGGGGATTTGGGTCAGTCTGTGTGTTACTCCTTTGAATATTTTATATATATATATATATATATATATATATATATATATATATATATATATATATATATATATATATATATATATATAATAGTCTGAGTTAGTATGTTACACTAGCCTGATGAAGATGTACAGTGGCTGTTGCTGTTTATAGCATGTCAATTTTCTACAAACTAAGTAAAAGAGGAATTTGCATCAAAGTACGTGTCCCGTCTTTATTTTTAAACACTTATTGGTGGAGTATTGGAAGTACCACTTTGACGCTGCTTTGACATCTGAACATTAACTAAGGACTAACCTGCCCGAATTTTGATATATATATATATATATATATATATATATATATATAAAACTGAAAATTAACATATATAAATACACTGCCTGCTAGGGTTGCCACCTTTTCTTCAAGCCAAACCCGAACACTTCAGCGGGGCTTGGCATTTTGTTTGTAGCATACACTATGAGATTATAAGATACCTGGGACACCTCTGTGTGCCCTAGGGGAGTAGTAATGTGGCACACGTAGCGGTGAACAGTGGGGGTAGCCAATTGCAAATAGTGCAGGTGTGTAATGTGAAAATAGAGCAGTTAGTGCAGGTGTGTGTAATATGCAATATAATGTATATAGTTCAGGCGTGTGTTACAGTGGTGGCTGGTGCTTAAAATTTTTTTGGGGGGCGCAAACAAAGTGAAAAATACTGAAACCCCCCATCAATTGCAGCCTCACTGTGCCCATCAAATGCAGCCATTGTGCCCATCAATTGCAGCCACTGTGCCCATAATATGCAACTACTGTGCCCATCATATGCAGCCATTGTGCCCATCATATACAGCTACTTGTCCCCATCATATGCAGCCACTGTGCCCATCATATGCAGCCACTTGTGGCCATCAAATGCAGCCACTTGTGTCCATCATATGCAGCCATTGTGCCCATCATATGCAGCCATGTATGCCCATCATATGCAGCCATGTGTGCCCATCATATGCAGCCACTTGTGCCCATCATATGCAACCACGGTGCCCATCATATTCAGCCACTGTGCCCATCAAAAGTAGCCACTTGTGCCCAGTATATGCAGCCATTTGTGCCCATCATATGCAGCCGCTTGTGCCCATCATATGCAGCCATTTGTGCCCATCAAATGCAGCCACCTGTGCCCCACATATGCAGCCACCTGTGCCCATCATATGCATCCACTTGTGCCCATCATATGCAGCCATTGTGCCCATCAAACGCAGCCACTGTGTCCCTCAAATGCAGCCACTTGTGCCCATCATATGCAGCCATTTGTGCTCATCATATGCAGCCACTTGTGCCCATCATATGCAGCCACTTGTGCCCATCTTATGCAGCCACTGTGCCCATCAAATGCAGCCACTTGTGCCCATCATATGCATCCACTTGTTCCTGTCAAATGCAGCCACTTGTGCCTGTCAAATGAAGCCACTTATGCCCAGTATATGCAGTCATTTGTGCCCAGTATATGCAGTCATTTGTGCCCAGTATGTGCAGTCACTTGTGCCCGTCATATGCAGCCACCATGCCCACCGACCCCCCCCACTCACAGGGCTCATGGCTCTGGAAACACCCCCTACCCCCCCATGCATGTGGCTCTGATAGAAGGACCCCCTGGCACTTACCGCCAGGCTGAAGCTCCTCTCAGTGCACCAGAGCGGCGGCGACCTCTGCTCCAGCGTGTGTCTCCTCTGCTCCTCTTCCAGGTCTGACGCCCTGCCTCCTGATTGCCAGGGAGGATGGTTAGTGTGAAAATAGCAAAAATGTATTCGCTATCGACATACAATTGGGTGAGATCAGGGCGCACTCTCTGCGCCCCAAGCCCACCCTATTTTGAAGCCTATTAGAGCCCCTGGCTCTAATCAGGTGCTTCAAAAAGTACCAACCTCTCCCACCTCTGCCATAGGAATCCATGTGTCTGGCCAGGCACATAGATGGGGGTGGCGCCTGTGCGTCCACGGTGCATGAGGTAGCACTGGTGTTTAATGTACAATATAGTTTATATAGTGCAGGCGTGTGTAATGTACAATATAGTGTATATAGCGAAGGTGGGTGTAATGTACAATATAGTGTATATGTAGTGTGTAATGTTTGGTGGGGAGCGTCCCAGTGTAATTTTGGGGGATGGGGGGGTCTCCTGGTGTTGTATGGGAGGGACAGGGGGCTGACAGAGAAAGGGGGGCTGACAGAGAGGATGGTGGCTGACAGAGACAATGGGGGCTGACAGAGAGGAGGGGGGCTGACAGAGGAGGGTGGCTAACAGAGAGGAGGGTGGCTAACAGAGAGGAGGAGAGCTGACAGAGAGGAGGGGCTGGCAGAGAGGATGGGGGTTGACAGAGAGGAGGGTGGCTGACAGAGAGGAGGGGTGGACAGAGAGGAGGGAGGGCTGACAGAAAGGAGGAGGTCTCAAAGAGAGGAGAGGCTGGCAGAGAAGAGGGGGGTTTACAGAGAGGAGGGTGGCTGACAGAGAGGAGGGGGGCTGACAGAGAGGAGGAGGTCTAACAGAGAGGAGTGTGGACCGACAGAGGAAGGGGGCCAACAGAGAGGAGGAGGGCTGACAGAGAGGAGGGGGCTGACAGAGAGGAAGGGGGCTGACAGAGAGGAGGGGGGCTGACAAAGAGGAAAGGGGCTGACAGAGAGGGGGGTTAACAGAGAGGAAGGAGGCTGACAGAGAGGAAGGTGGCTGACAGAGAGGGGGGGGGCTGACAGAGAGGAAAGGGGCTGACAGAGAGGAGAGGGCTGACAGAGAGGAAGGTGACTGACAGAGAGGAGGGGAGCTGAGAGAGAGGAAGGGGTCTGACAGAGAGGAAGGGGTCTGACAGAGAGGAGGGGGGCTGACAGAGAGGAGGGGGGTTGACAGAGAGGAAGGGGACTGACAGAGAGGAAGGTGGCTGACAGAGAGGAAGGGTGCTGACAGAGGGGAAGGGGACTGACAGAAAGGAGGGGGGCTGACAGAGAGGAAGGGGATTGACAGAGAGGAGGGTGGCTGACAGAGAGGAAGGGAGTTGACAGAGAGGAGGGGGGCTGACAGAGAAGAAGGGGGCTGACAGAGAGGAAGGTGGCTAACAGAGGAGGGGTGCTGACAGAGAGGAAGGGTGCTGTCAGAAAGGAGGGGGACTGACAGAGAGGAAGGGGGTTGACAGAGAGGAGGGGGCTGACAGAGAGGAGGGTGGCTGACAGAGAGGAAGGGAGATGACAGAGAGGAGGGGGGCTGACAGAGAAGAGGGGGTGACAGAGAGGAGAGGGGCTGACAGAGGAGGGGGCTGAAAAAGAGGAGGGGGGCTGACAGAGTGGAAGGGGGCTCACAGAGATGAGGGGGCTGACAAAAAGGAAGGGGGCTGACAGAGAGGAGGGAGGCTGACAGAGGAGGGGGGCTGAAAGAGAGGAAGGGAGCTGACAAAGAGGAGGGTGGCTGACAGAGAGGAGGTGGGCTGACAGAGAGGAAGGGGCTGACAGAGAGGAGGGGGCTGACAGAGGAAGGGGGCTGACAGAGAGGAGGGAGGCTGATAGAGGAGGGGGGCTGACAGAGAGGAGGGGGCTGACAGAGGAGGGGGCTGAAAGAGAGGACTGGGGCTGACAGAGAGGAGGGGAGCTGACAGAGAGGAGGGGGACTGACAGAGAGGAAGGGGGCTGACAGAGAGGAAGGGGGCTGACAGAGAGGAGGGAGGCTGACAGAGAGGAAGGGGGTTGACAAAGATGAGGGGGGCTGACAGAGAGGAAAAGGACTGACAGAGAGGAGGGGGCTGAGAGAGAGGATGGTGGCTGACAGAGAGGAAGGGAGCTGACAGAGAGGAGGGGGCTGACAGAGGAAGGGGGCTGACAGAGAGTAGGGAGGCTGACAGAGGAGGGGGGCTGACAAAGAGGAGGGGGGCTGACAGAGGAGGGGGTTGAAAGGAGTGGGGCTGACCGAGAGGAGGGGGCTGACAGAGAAGAGGGGGGCTGACAGAGAGGAGGGGGAGCTGACATAGGAAGGGGGCTGACAGAGAGGAGGGGGGCTGACAGAGAAGGGGGGTTGTAAGGGAGGAGTGGGGCTGACAGAGAGGAAGGGGGCTGACAGAGAGCAGGGGGCTGACAGAGAGAAAGGGGGCTCACAGAGAGGAGGGAGGCTGACAGAGGAGGGGAGCTGACAGAGAGGAGGGAGGCTGACAGAGGAGGGGGGTTGAAAGAGAGCAGTGGGCTGACAGAGAAGAAGGGGGCTGACAGAGAGGAGGGGGCTGAGAGAGAGGAGGGGGATGACAGAGAGGAGGGTGGCTGACAGAGAGGAGGGGGCTGACAGAGGAGGGGGGACTGAAAGAGAGGAGGGGGCTGACAGAGTGGAAGAGGGCTGACAGAGATGAAGGGGGCTGACAGAGAGCAAGGTGACTGACAGAGAGGAGGGGTGCTGACAGAAAGGAAGGGACTGACAGAGAGGAGGGGGCTGACAGAGGAAGGGGGCTGACAGAGAAAGGGGGCTGACAGAGAGGAGGGAGGCTGACAGAGAGGAGCTAGGCTGATAGAGGAGGGGGGCTGACAGAGAGGAGGGGGGCTGACAGAGGTGGGGGGCTGAAAGAGAGGAGTGGGGCTGACAGAGAGGAGGGGAGCTGACAGAGAGGAAGGGGGCTGACAGAGAGGAAGGGGGCTGACAGAAAGGAATGGGGCTGACAGAGAGGAGGGAAGCTGACAGAGAGGAAGGGCGCTGACAACGATGAGGGGGCTGACAGAGAGGAAAGGGACTGACAGAGAGGAGGGGGGCTGACAGAGGAAGGGGGCTGACGGAGAGGAGGGAGGCTGACAGAGGAGGGGAGCTGACAAAGAGGAGGGGGGCTGACAGAGGAGGGGGTTGAAAGGAGTGGGGCTGACCGAGAGGAGGGGGGCTGACAGAGAAGAGGGGGGCTGACAGAGAGGAGGGGGGCTGACACAGGAAGGGGGCTGACAGAGAGGAGGGGGGCTGACAGAGAAGGGGGGTTGTAAGAGAGGAGTGGGGCTGACAGAGAGGAAGGGGGCTGACAGAGAGCAGGGGGCTGACAGAGAGGAAGGGGGCTGACAGAGAGGAGGGGGGCTGACAGAGAGGAGGGAGGCTGACAGAGAGGAGGGAGGCTGACAGAGGAGGGGGGTTGAAAAAGAGGAAGGGGGCTGACAGAGAAGAAGGGGGCTGACAGAGAGGAGGGGGCTGACATAGAGGAGGGGGTTGACAGAGAGGAGGGTGGCTGACAGAGAGGAGGGGGCTGACAGAGGAGGGGGGACTGAAAGAGAGGAGGGGGCTGACAGAGTGGAAGAGGGCTGACAGAGATGAAGGGGGCTGACAGAGAGGAAGGTGACTGACAGAGAGGAGGGGTGCTGACAGAGAGGAAGGGGCTGACAGAGAGGAGGGGGGCTGACAAAAAGGAAGGGGGCTGACAGAGAGGAGGGGGCTGATAGAGGAAGGGGGCTGACAGAGAGGAGGGAGGCCAATAGAGGAGGGGGGCTGACAGAGAGGAAGGGGGCTGACAAAGAAGAGGATGGCTGACAGAGAGGAGGGGGCTGACAGAGAGGAAGGGAGCTGACAGAGAGGAGGGGGCTGACAGAGAGGAAGGAGGCTGACAGAGGAGGGGGGCTTACAGAGCGGAGGGGGGCTGACAGAGGAGGGGGCTGAAAGAGAGGAGTGGGGCTGACAGAGAGGAGGGGAGCTGACAGAGATGAGGGGGGCTGACAGAGAGGAAAGGGGCTGACAGAGAGGAGGGGGGCTGAGAGAGAGGAGGGGGCTGACAGAGAGGAAAGGAGCTGACAGAGTGGAGGGGGGCTGACAGAGAGGAGGGGGGCTGACAGAGGAGGGGGTTGAAAGAGAGGAGTGGGCTGACAGAGAGGAGGGGGGTTGACAGAGAAGAGGGGGGCTGACAGAGAGGAGAGGGGCTGACAGAGAGGAGGGGGCTGACAGAGGAAGGGGGCTGACAGAGAGGAGGGGGGCTGACAGAGGAGGGGGGTTGTAAGAGAGGAGTGGGGCTGACAGAGAGGAAGGGGACTGACAGAGAGCAGGGGGGCTGACAGGGAGGAAGGGAGCTGACAGAGAGGAGGGAGGCTGACAGAGGAGGGGGGCTGACAGAGAGGAGGGAGACTGACAGGGGAGGGGGGTTGAAAGAGAGGAGTGGGGCTGACAGAGAGGACGGGGGCTGACAGAGAGGAGGGGGCTTACAGAGAGGAAGGGGCTGACAGAGAGGAAAGGAGCTGACAGAGTGGAGGGGGGCTGACAGAGAGGAGGGGGGCTGACAGAGGAGGGGGTTGAAAGAGAGGAGTGGGCTGACAGAGAGGAGGGGGGTTGACAGAGAAGAGGGGGCTGACAGAGAGGAGAGGGGCTGACAGAGAGGAGGGGGCTGACAGAGGAAGGGGGCTGACAGAGAGGAGGGGGGCTGACAGAGGAGGGGGGTTGTAAGAGAGGAGTGGGGCTGACAGAGAGGAAGGGGGGCTGACAGAGAGCAGGGGGGCTGACAGGGAGGAAGGGAGCTGACAGAGAGGAGGGAGGCTGACAGAGGAGGGGGGCTGACAGAGAGGAGGGAGACTGACAGAGGAGGGGGGTTGAAAGAGAGGAGTGGGGCTGACAGAGAGGACGGGGGCTGACAGAGAGGAGGGGGCTTACAGAGAGGAAGGGGGTTAACAGAGAGGAGGGGGGTTGACAGAGAGGAAGCGAACTGACAGAGAGGAAGGGGGCTGACAGAGAGGAGGGGGATGACATAGAGGAGGGGGGCTGACAGGTAGGAGGAGGCTGACAGAAAGGAAGGGGGTGACAGAGAGGAGGGGGGCTGACAGAGAGGAAGGTGGCTGACAGAGGAAGGGGACTGCAGAACACAGAAACTATAGGAACTTACCGATATCCCTCTTGTTCCGTTTGTCAGAGAGGAGGGGGGCTGACAGAGCTACTGGGCGGAGGACGAAACAAACAGGACATAGAGGCACTGGATATATGTTGTGCGTGCCCGGATTTTCAGGGGACAGAAACCCCAAGTTGCCAAACCGGTACTGTCCAGGCTAATTCTGTACAGGTGGCAACACTACTGCCTGTACTAACTGAATATAGCGTAAACACTGAATTTATAGTCTATGCTAAATGCAGAGTATACATACAGTATCGCACAAAAGTGAGTACACCCCTCACATTTTTGTAAATATTTTATTACATCTTTTCATCCGACACCACTGAAGAAGTCACACTTTGCTACAATGTAAAGTAGTGAGCCTACAGCTTGTGTAAATTTGTGTAACAGTGTAAATTTGCTGTCCCCTCAAAATAACTCAACACACAACCATTAATGTCTAAATTGCTGGTGACAAAAGTGAGTACACCCCTAGGTAAAAATGGCCAAATTGGGCCCAAAGTGTCAATATATTGTGTGGCCATCATTATTTTCCAGAACTGCCTTAACCCTCTTGAAGATGGAGTCCTCTTTCACTCCTCCATGACGCCATTACAGAGCTGGTGGATGTTAGAGGCCTTTTCGCTCATCCAACTTCATTTTAAGGATGCCCAAAAGATGCTCAATAGGGTTTAGGTCTGGAGACATGCTTGGCCAGTCCATAACATTTAACCTCAGCTTCTTTAGCAAGGCAGTGGCCGCCTTGGTGGTGTGTTTGGGGTCGTTATCATGTTGGCATACTGCACTGCGGCCCAGTCTCTGAAGGGAGGGGATCATGCTCTGCTTCAGTATTTCACAGTACATGTTGGCATTCATGGTTCCCTCAATAAACTGTAGCTCCCCCAGTGTCGGCATCACTCATGCAGCCCCAGACCATAACACTCCCACCTCCATGCTTGACTGTAGGCAAGACACACTTGTCTTTGTACTCTTCACCTGGTTGCCCCCACACACACTTGTTCTCATCTTGTTCTCATCAGACCACAGGACATTGTTTCCTTTAATTCATGTCCTTAGTCTGCTTGTCTTCAGCAAACTGCGGGCTTTCTTGAGCATCATCTTTAGAAGAGGCTTCCTTCTGGGACAACAGCCATGCAGACCAGTTTGATGCAGCGTGCAGCGTATGGTCTGAGCACTGGCAGGCTGACCACCCACCCCTTCAACCTCTGCAGCAGTGCTGGCAACACTCATACATTTATTTCCCAAAGACAACCTCTGGATATGATGCTGAGCACGTGCACCCAAATTCTTTGGTCGACCATGGCGAGTCCTGTTCTGAGTGGAACCTGTCCTATTAAACCGCTGTATGGTCCTGGTTATCGTGCTGCAGCTCAGTTTCAGGGTCTTGGCAATCTTCTTATAGCCTAGACCATCTTTATGTAGAGCAACAATTATTTTTTTCAGATTCTCAGAGAGTTCTTTGCCATGAGGTGCCATGTTGAACTTCCAGTGACCAGTATGAGAGAGTGAAAGCGATAACACCAAATTTAACACACCTGCTCCCCATTCACATCTGAGACCTTGTAACACTAACCAGTCACATAACACTGGGGAGGTAAACTATCTAATTGGGCCCAATTTGGACATTTTCCCTTAGTGGTGTACTCACTTTTGTTGCCAGTGGTTTAGACATTAATGGATGTGTGTTGAGTTATTTTGAGGGGACAGCAAATTGACACTGTTATAAAAGCTGTACACTCACTACTTTACATTGTAGCAAAGTCTAATTTGTTCAGTGTTGTCACACGAAAATATATAATAAAATATTTACACAAATGTAAGGGGTGTACTCACTTTTGTGAGATATTGTATATCAAGTGCACTGCCACTAACTGAATAACCTGCCTGCTTAATCTAAATCGAGCTATCTCTCCGTCCACACCAACAACACTACACAGGGCCACCATGTGGGCAGCCTTATTTAGTGTGGGGCGTGGACTTATTCCCCCTGAGCCATAATAATACGATCTCGCAGTGCATTATGGGGCGTTCCATGGGGCTCAAATTTGCTGCGAACGCCCTATAATGTTCGGCAAGCGGGTGAACACCCGATGTTTGAGTCGAACGTAGGTTCAACCCAAACATCAAGCTCATCCGTAATCAACAAGTGTTTTACAGTGCTAAATCTTTCATATCATTTCTAAATTGCAGCATTTGTAAATGTCAAAAGCCAATATAAAGGAATATTAGTGGTAAAATATAGCACTTGTGGGTTTAACTAATCTTTAAGGGGGTGCGTCCTATGCCTACATACGTTTGCTGATAGTTGTCCCTAGTACCCATCTCAAAAAGTTGGGAGGTATGGGAATGGGGTACAGGAGTTTTACTTAGCTGATCGTCCACTCCTAAAGGATTGTCCAGGTTGCTAGACTGGTTCTTGCAGCTTTTTCTCACCTATGCTCCGGCGCTCTAAGTTCCTCTAATTTCATCCAGATTGAAGCAAGGCCAATAGCCCTGCACTGGACATGAGGATGCCAAAGGACAGTCCAATGCCGAAGCAGAGGGGAGTATTGTCTTCTGGGGGCATGGAAAATGGAGTATGTTAAAACGCCTTTCTCATTCTCCAGATAGGAACAAGCTATTAACCTGTGCAGTGTGGGTGCATCCCCACTGCAAGGGGGAGCTTTTTATCATTCCTTGATTTGGGCTTTAAATATAGTAACTTATACCCATGAACACAATCTTTTAAATGATGATGGATTATAAGATGTTGCTATAGGTAAATGTACCTTATATTGAATAAGGTTATTTGTCTAAAAGTAGGCAGATTTTAAAGTGAATTGATCTTGGTTTCCAATATCGTATGATTCTACAAAGAAAATTGCCTTTGTAACGCTATATGTTGCCTATAATGCCCCTACATATTGCAGTTGCATTGTTTCATTGTTCAATATACTGTTTGCTTCAGGTCAGTTGGGTCTATGCGAAACAAACAAATTTGTATGCATTTTAGAAAAGAGTTTTGTAAATCAAATTCAAAATAAAATGACCAGCAGGGCAGAGCATTATTCTAAACATTTGTGGAAATTGTGGTGTAATTTATGGATTATTTTTGCAGTTCAGTATTCTACAGCCTCATTTAAAAATAAACATAAAGACTGAAGTTTTGATTGTATTATCGATCAAATGTAAAATAAAACATGTTTGGCACCATTGCACAGGCATAAAATGCCACATGCAGCAAAACATTGAAATCACATAAAAAAAGTATGCAAAGTTGAAACATGCATGGCCAGCATCGGGCTCCATTTATGCCTATGGGCATAAGTGCAACAGTGCACATTTTTTTCCTGCTTAGGTGCGTCACGTCTAGGGAAGTCCATTTGTTTCAATGGGTTGGCTTATGAGTGAAAGTTGCACACGGCACAATCCTGCATTGTGTGGAATCTCGCAGCATACAGGCATTGACTAGTGACCATTGCACAGGCGTTGGCTGGTGCATTTGTCATTTTCATGCACTGCGAGATGTTATGCTATATCACACATGTTCCTGCTGTGCATGAGTGTGAATGGGGCCTTACTGACGCTGTTTGTCATAGTCTGTAGCTCTTATCAATCGATCAGCGTGAATTTTCTTTTTATAAGGAAAATATGATTTCTAAATACTCATTTACATTTTGAACAAACAAAAATGTATTTTTAAGGAATACTCAACCCCATTACAACAAAGGGAAAGTGTGCAAGCGAGTACTGAAATTTGTATATTTGAATTTACTATGACAGATCTTTAATCCTTATACCAGGAATATAGAAGCTTTTTTAAAGGTATCTTCTGCTGATTAGGTCTGGAGCTGTAGCTAGTGCAGTGTTTCTTTTGACCACCAGATGGTGATATTTACTCTTACAATTAATTCATTGACTGTATGTGGATTGACTAGTGGTCCTTAAGTTCAATTTTTTAGTGGCCACGAATATGGGCTTTACTGAGTTCTCATCAAAGGTATTAGATCTAATGTAAATTCAATTGACAAATTTAGCAAAATTATTTTAACCACTTGCTTACTGGGCACTTAAACCCCCTTCCTGCCCAGACCAATTTTCAGCTTTCAGCGCTGATGCAGTTTGAATGACAATTGCGCGGTCATACAACACTGTACCCAAATGACATTTTTATCATTTTTTTCCCACAAATAGAGCTTTCTTTTGGTGGTATTTAATTACAGCTGGGAGTTTTATTTTTTGCTAAACAAACAAAAAAAGATGCAAAAAAAAAAAAAATCCTGTTTAACCACTTCCCGACCAGCGCACGACGATGTACGTCGACAGCATGGCACGGGCAGGCATATTGGCGTACATGTACGTCCAATATTCGTTGCCGCCGTGCCATCGGGAGCGCACCGCCGGCGGCGCGCTCCCGCGCTGGTCGGGACCCCCGTGAGTCCGGTCGCGGGACCCGCGGACTCGATCGCCGTGGGCATCCCCGCGATCGTCTCACGGAGCGGCCGAATGGAGGAAATGCTGTATAAACAACATTTTCCCATTCTGCCTAGCAACTAGTGACGCTGATCTCTGCTCCATGTGATTGGAGCAGAGATCAGTGTACACTAAATGAAAGCCCAACCCCCCCACAGTTAGTAACACACCCCTAGGAACACTTAACCCCTACACTGCCACCCACTGGTTAACCCTTTCACTGCCAGTGTCATTTACACAGGAATCACTGCATTTATATAGCAGTGATTACTGTATAAATGACAATGGTCCCAAAAATGTGTCAAAAATGTCCGATGGGTCCCCGACAATGTCGCAGTCACAATAAAAATCACAGATCGCCGCCATTACTAGTAAAAAAAAAAATAATAAAAAATTATTAATAAAAATGCTATAAAACTATCCCTATTTTGTAAACGCTATAACTTTTGCCAAACCAATCAATAATCGCTTATTGCGATTTTTTTTACCAAAAATATGTAGAAGAATACATATCGGCCTAAATTGAGGGAAAAAAATGTTTTTTTATATATTTTTGGGGGATATATATTATAACAAAAAGTAAAAAATAATGCGTTTTTTTCAAAATTGTCGCTCTATTTTTGTTTATAGCGCAAAAAATAAAAACCGCAGGGGTGATCAAATACCACCAAAAGAAAGCTCTATTTGTGGGAAAAAAAGGACGTCAATTTTGTTTGGGAGCCACGTCGCACGACTGCGCAATTGTCAGTTAAAACGACGCAGTGCCGAATCGCAAAAAGTGGTCTGGTCTTTGACCAGCAAATTGGTCCGGTCTGAAAGTGGTTAATAGTTTGTTATAAAATTTTGCAAACAGGTTATTTTTCTCCTTCATTGAAATGCACTGATGAGGCGGCACTGGTGGGCACTGATAGGCTGCACTGGTGGGCACTGATAGGTACAGTTAAGGCGGCACTAATACTCACAGATAAGGTGGCACCGATAGGCACAGATAGGGCAGTACTGATGGGCACAGATAAGGCGGCACAGATGGGCAAAGATGGGCACAGATAAGATGGCACTGATGGGTGGCACTGATGGGTGGCACGGATGGGTGGCACTAATGGGCACTGATAGGTACCACTTATAGATGGGACTGATAGGTGGCACTGATAGGTGGCTCTGATAGGTGGCACTGCTGGGAACTGATGGGCGGCACTGATGGGCACTGGTAGATGACACTGATGGGCACAGATATGTGGCACTGAGATGCAGGACTGTTAAAGCAGATTGTGGGCACTGATAGGTGGCACTGTGGGCACTGATAGGTTGCACTGTGGGCACTGATGGGTGGCACTATGGGCACTAATGGGTGGCACTGATGGGTGGCACTTTTGCCTATACTTAGGTGGCACTGGCAGGGGGCAGGTGGGCACTGATAAGCTGGTGCCAGCTCGCCGTGATCGGGACTGAAGTCTCTCTCAAGGCCGCCGGTGATCGGCTTTTTTTTTCCGGCTCTGTTGTCATCACATGATCAGCTGTCATTGGCTGACAGCTGATTACGTGGTAAGGGGTCGGGATCGACCCCTTACTCCGATCTGTGTTCAGGCGAGTCTCATAGACTAGCAGATCACAGAGCGCGCAGGCTGCTCGTGCACGGGTCGATGTCAATAGACGTCGTCCCGGCAAAGCAGGTCCGCGCTGTAGCCGTCATTCGGCTATAGCACGGATCTCTAGTGGTTAACGTGTATATATTTAATACAAACCTGTCTGAAACAACAACAAAAACACGATAACTAAAAAAATATTAATAAAGAACCAACTGTTGTCAGGTGTACAGCCGTTGAGAATGACACAAATATAAATTTTCACAAAGTCTGCTGCCTCAGTTTTTATTATGGCAATTTGCATATACTTCAGAATGTTACGAAGAGTGATCAGATTAATTGCAATTAATTGCAAAGTCCCTCTTTGCCATGAAAATGAACTTAATCACATAAAACATTTCCACTGCATTTGTGAAGAAGACTTCAGGGCACCCAAGAAAGTCCAGCAAGCGCCAGGACCGCCTCCTACAGTTGATTCAGCTGCGGGATTTGGGCACCACCAGTGCAGAGCTTGCTCAGGAATGGCAGCAGTTAGCTGTGAGTGCATCTGCAAGCACAGCGAGGAGAAGACTTTTGGAGGATGGCCTGGTGTCCTGGTGTCAAGAAGGGTAGCAAAGAAGCCACTTTTCTCTAGAAAAAACATCAGGGACAGACTGATATTCTGCAAAAGGTACAGGGATTGGACTGCTGAGGACTGGGGTAAACCAATATTCTCTGATGAATCCACTTTCAGATTGTTTGGGGCATCCAGAAAAAACCTTGTCCAGAGATGAAAAGGTGACCGCTATCATCAGTCCTGTGTCATGCCAACAGTAAAGCATCCTGAGACCATTCATGTGTGGGGTTGTTTCTCAGCCAAGGGGGTGGGCTCACTCACAATTTTGCCTAAGAACACAGCCATGAATAAAGAATAATACAAAATCACCCTCCAAGAGCAACTTCTCCCAACCATCCAAGAAAAGTTTGGTGATAAACAATGCTTTTCCAGCATGATGGAGCACCTTACCATGAGGCAAAAGTGATAACTAATTTTAGTTACATCTAAACATTTAAATTTTAGGCACATGACCAGGAAACTCCCCAGACCTTAATCCCATTGAGGACTTGTGGTCAATCCTCAAAAGGCGGGTAAAAAAAATAACCCCACAAATTATGACAAACTCCAAGCATTTATTATGCAAGAATGGGCTGCCATCAGTCAGGATGCGACCCAGAAGTTGATTGACAGCATGCCAGGGCGAATTGCAGAGGTCTTGAAAAAGAAGGGTCAACACTGCTAGTATTGACTCTTTGCATAAACTTAATATAATTGTCAATAAAAGCTTTTGACAATTCTGAAATGCTTGTAATTATACTTTACTATACCATAGTAACATCTGACAAAAAGATCTAAAAACACTGAAGCTGAAGATTTTGTGAAAATGTATATTTGTGTCATTCTCAAAACTTTTGGCTATGGCTGTAAAGTGCAGTCACTGACCTCCAAGCTCCATCATTATGTATGAATTCCTAAACTGTTCTGCTGGGCAAAGCTCTAATGCTTTTTGGTGGCCTGCCTAGTCTCTCCTGCTTCCTAAACATCCATATTGGCCTTTCACTCTAATAGGCAAGCTTTAGAAATACAACAAAATGACAGAGCATTGCCGATCACAACCAAGTGTTCAAGAGTAATAACGCAGTATGGTGGCTGCTGACAGTATACTTAGGCATGTACAAGTTCCTGCCTGTTACACCTGACAGCAGTTTGCTTTAAAGTTGAACTCTAGGTAGATACAAAAGACACAATTTGAATCAGCTATGTCTTCGTTAGGGGCTCATTCGCATGGGCAGAAAAAATGCTAGTTTTGTGCTCAACTAAACGCAGCATTATAGTGATATATACAGTATCTCACAAAAGTGAGTACACCCCTCCCATTTTTGTAAATATTCGTAAATATTTGTAAATGAAGTGTACAGCTTGTATAACAGTTATAGTGCGGTAGGATGGCTCCCCTGCGCGAGCCATCGTAGCTGTACGTCGGCTGTTTAAGGCCCTGCACGCCCGCAGCGTGTCCTCAGAGCCGATGTGTGTGGCCGGTGGGTGCGATGACCAACGGGCACCCGCGATCGCTCATGACAAAGTAAGAACCAGGATCAGTGTGTGTAAACACACAAATCCCTTTTCTCTCAGGGGAGAGGAGACAGATCGTGTGCTCCTACTAAGTAGGACCACCAATCGGTCTCCTCCCCTAGTCAGTCCCATCCCCCCCACAGTTAGAACACACATAGGGAACACAGTTAACCCCTTGATCACCCCCTAGTGTTAACCCCTTCCCTGCCAATGACTTGATTTATACAGTAATCAGTGGCTATTTTTAGCTCTGATCGCTATATAAATTTCAATGGACCCAAAAACGGTTCAAAAGTGTCCGATCGGTACACAGCAATTTTCGCAGTCACGATAAAAATTCCTGATCACTGCCATTACTAGTAAAAGAAATAAATTATAAAAATATCATAAATCTATCCCCTATTTTGTAGATGCTATAACTTTTGCGAAACCAATCAATATACACTTATTGCAATTTTTTTACCACAAATATGTAGAATATATATCGGCCTATACTGATGAAGACTTTTTTTTTGTTCTGTTTTTTTTGGGATATTTAATATAGTAAAAAGTGCAAAAAAAATGTATTTTTTTCAAAATTGAAAACACAAACAAAATTTGTTTATAGCGCAAAAAAAAAACAAAAAAAACGCAGAGGTGATAAAATACCACCGAAAGAAAGCTCTATTCGTGGGGAAAAAAGGACATCAATTTTTTTTGGGCTCAACATTGAACGACCGTGCAATTGTTAGTTAAAGCAACGCAGTGCCGTATTGCAAAAAATGGCCTGGTCAGAAAGGGGGTAATTTCTTCCGGGGGTGAATTGGTTAAAGTGATTGTAAAGAATCTTTTAAAAAAAATAATAAACATGTCATAGTTACCTGCTCTGTGAAATGTGCAGTATCTGGTACACTGCTCTCCCAACCCGACCTAACCAGCACTACTCCACTAACCACAACCCCCTCTGACATGTTTTGCCACTGGGGGGTAGCAAGGAGCGGCTTCAAACCTTTTCTTCTGGCGTCCCCTGCTGATGCTCCTGGCTACTCCTCTTCTCTGTGTGTCCCTATAACAAGCGGCTTGCTATGGGGGCCCATGTGCAGGCTTGATCCCACGCTGGGCTCTGTATGTCTATTGGTACACACAATGACATACATCCCTGATGCTCCCTTCTCTTATGAACTGACTGTTAGAGCCATTAGCTCCTGCTGCTACCAGCCAAGCTTGTGAGAGCAGGAAGAGTGCCACTACAGATGGGCACAGCAAGGGATCTAGAGAGGGGGACTGGGTGCATTTCTGTTGTAAGGGTTTTTACTTTAATGCAGAGAATTATAACTACTTTAAAACATTTGCCACTTCTTCTAGCTGTGACAACAGCTACCCACCTCAGGATCCTGCACCTCCATTTCCCCACCCTTGCCCATGCTGACCACTGCCAATTCCTGGTGGGTAAGGTAAAACTTTCTTTCTATGTGGACAATGCTTTGCAGTGTTGCAAGCTGATTTTTTTAGATCCTAAGTCTTAAGTCCTAAGGGCTTCTAAACAAATCACTCAAACTTTATATAACAGTATTCTCTTTTGAACGCTTGCTCAAGGTACAAATACATGTAGTAGGATGTGCACTGGGCTACACTTCCACTCATGGAAGACATAATTGTCTTTAGCTTATGGTGCCCTCATAGTATCCACGTCTCTGCGCTATCATAGTGCCATAGAAATACCATAGTGCCAGTATCAGTAACACAGTGCCCCAGCAGCACTACTGCATCCCCACAGTATATCAATGCCCCAGAGGCAGGGCCACCCTGCTGAGGTGGTTAGGAGGGGCCATTGCCCTAGGTGCAGCAGAGAAATGGGACAGAGAACAAATATATGGCAGTACATCCGTTCTACAACATACATTAGCAGTGGGGGATGGGACATGGTTAGCGGAACTTTACCTTTGTTCGCTACAGGCCACAAAACATGCAATCGCCTTTTTTGATTTGTGGTCTGTATGGTGGCTATATATAAAACAGACATCATAGTGTCTCTAAAGGGGGGGAATGTGTAAAAAAGGGCATAAAACATGAACATACTTCTGAATATAAAAAAAAAGAAAATTATGTAGGGATTCTCTAATTACCTCTTGGCAAGGTTAGGAAAGTAAAAAATGTACATTTAAAACTAGGATTTCCTTTGTCCGCTCAGCTAGAAGTAGTGCTTTTCTTGCAAGTACGCATCTTCAATACATGCCATTTATTTTTTACAAGCTCTGCACTCCTCCACGTTTCCTGCTAGCTTTGCATTTGTGAAGTAATCTGACCACGCAGTATAAGATACCACGGTCCCTTAGGCACTCTTTTTAAGATTACGGTGACAAGGTGGCAGGATCTAAGCATCTTTTATGCTCCTTTTTCATACCATAGTATTACATTATGCCAAATGAAAACCATTGCACACAGCACCGAGTTTTTCCAGAGTCCCTGAAGTGGATGGATTAATTAGGACTGCAGATAGCAGCAAATCACATGATCATCTAGTTAGAAACAACGAGAATGACTTCCTAAGCGCTGACTACTGTACTGTTCACTCAATTCAGCTGAGAGATGAGGTTGTTTTACGTTTGAATGGGTAGATTGTGCTGTTAATTGGTGAAGTTGCTGTTTTTTATTATACATCATTTTGCAGTCATTTTAAAGCATCTCAGTCAGTATTTTGTAGGCACTACAAGAATGATTAGTTATTATTATGAACTCTGGGCAAATGGGAAAAGCTTTCATTTATTCTATGTACACGTTGACTTAATTATCTGCAGTCCCTATATGTGGTATTCTCTGCATACTAATCTTCATTTTCAGCCACACAGTAGCAACATCTACACTAATTCCTGAAATCAGAAAAAAGGGGCACAGAAGAGAAGGTTGAACTGAGATCATGTATGTGTTTATAATGTGTAGCTTTGTTGCTGCCATATTACATGCGCCAGTATTAGGTGTAGGTGTTTACATGGAACCCAAATGGTCAGGCAGCATTCAGAGACATGCCTTAAGCCCCTACGTATAAGCCCTTGTACACACGGTAGGAAATTCCGACGGAAAATATCCGATCGGACCGTGTCGCATAATCCGACCGTGTGTGGGCTCCATCTGACTTTTTCCGTTGGAATGTCCGATCAATAAAGTTTGAGAGCTGGATATAAAATTTTCCAACAACAAAATCTGATCTGACTTTTTCCGATCGTTTGTAGAGAATTCCGATCCGGCAAAGTGCCACACATGCTCAGATTATATTAAGAGACCAAAGCTATTGGCTACTAGCCTGAATGTAGTCCCGTCGTAACGAACGAACATCATCACGTTCTGAACAATCGGATTTTCCGACAATTTTGTCTGACCGTGTGTATGCAACACCAGTTTCGGACAAAATCCGTCGGAAAAAATCTGACGGATTTTGTTGTCGGAATGTCTGACCGTGTGTACAAGGGCTGACTCTTTATTCAAAGATTTTTCCAAATATAAACAATCATGTAGAAAAAGAAGACAAACCAAAAGAAGACAAAACAAGAAATAAATCTATTACAAAACCAACTTCGCTAAGCATACGCATACACATATTATACACATAATAGGCCAACATTGACACTTATTACATTTATAAACTAAAGATATAAACTAAAGATAGGAGATTAATGCAGAATATAAATGAATACGCCACCTTAATGCAAATTCACTTTGAATCAAATAACCTCCAAAATATGTCGATATGCATCGATTACTGCAATTGCTAACCTATATTATTATTATTATTATTATATTATTATTATTATTCAGGATTTATATAGCGCCAACAGTTTGCGCAGCGCTTTACAATATGAGGGCAGACAGTACACTTACAATACAAATCAATACAGGAGGGATCAGAGGGCCCTGCTCGTTAGAGCTTACAATCTAGAAGGGAGGGTCAAGTTGAAACAAAAGGTAATAACTGTGGGGGGTGAGCTGATGGAGAAAATGAAAATACAGTTAGGTGTGGGTGGGGTAGGCTTCTCTGAAGAGAAGTGTTTTCAGGGATCGGCTAAAAGCTAATAAAGTAGGAGATAAGCGGACAGATTGGGGTAGGGCATTCCATAGGATTGGGGAGGCTTTGGAAAAGTCCTGGAGGTGAGTATGGGAGGAGGTGATGAGGGAGCTAGAGAGCAGGAGGTCTTGAGAGGAACGAAGAGGACGAGTAGGTTGGTATTTAGAGGCTAAGCTAGTGATGTAGCTGGGGGCAGAGTTGTGGATGGCTTTGTATGTAATTGTTAGTATTTTGAATTTAATTCTTTGGCTGAGTGGAAGCCAGTGGAGGGATTGACAGAGAGGAGTAGCAGACACCGAGCGATTGGTAAGGTGGATGAGTCTGACAGCGGCATTCATAATGGATTGAAGAGGTGATAGACTATGTAGAGGTAAGCCAATGAGAAGGGAGTTGCAGTAGTCGAGGCGAGAGATGACCAGCGAGTGAATTAAGAGCTTTGTTGTCTCATTAGTTAGAAAGGGGCGTATTTTGGAGATGTTGCGGAGGTTGAGGCGGCAGGATTTGGACAGTGATTGGATGTGTTGCTTGAAGGAGAGTTCAGAGTCCAGGACTACACCTAGAACCTTGGCATGAGGGGATGGGCTTATGGTTGTGCCATCAATTTTGACAGTGAGATCAGGGGAAGGGGCATATGGGGGAGGGAAAATTATAAGTTCGGTTTTGGATAGATTGATTTTGAGGAAGTGGTGTGACATCCAGACTGATATATCTGATAGTAAATTAGTAATACGTGAGGAGACAGAGGGAGTGAGCTGAGGGGTAGAGAAATAGATTTGGGTGTCGTCAGCATAGAGGTGGTATTGGAAGCCGTGGGAGGCTATCAGTTGACCCAGGGAGGAGGTATAGATTGAAAATAGGAGTGGTCCAAGAACAGAACCTTGGGGGACCCCAACAGAGAAAGGAAGAGGAGAGGAGGAAGTAGAGTTGTAAGAAACGCTAAAGGTGCGGTTGGATAAGTAGGAAGAGAACCATCGGAGACCAAAGGTGTGGAGTTTTTTGAGAAGGAGGGGGTGGTCAACCGTATCAAAGGCAGCAGAGAGGTCCAGGAGGAGGAGTACAGAATAATGTCGATTGGTTTTGGCCGTTAGTAGATCGTTTGTTAGTTTTAGGAGAGCAGTTTCTGTGAAGTGTTGAGGACGAAATCCAGACTGAAGGGGATCAAGAAGGCTATTATCAGCGAGGTGGACGCTCAGTCGGTTGTAGACCAGACGTTCGAGTAGTTTGGATAAAAAGGGGAGCAAGGAGATGGGGCGTAGGTTGTTTGGATTGGATGGGTCCAGTGAGGGTTTTTTAAGTATGGGTTTGACAAGTGCATGTTTTAGAGAGTTGGGGAAGATGCCAGAAGAGAGGGAGAGATTGAAGATGTGAGTTAGAGAGTGTAGCATAGAGTCAGAGGGTGAACGCAGCATTTGCGAGGGAACAGGATCCAGAGGGCAGGTGGTAAGGTGGACATTACCAAGTAGTTTAGCAACTTCGTCTATAGTGGTGGGGTTGAAAGAGGGAAGTAATGATTGTGCCTGTGGGCATGATGTGTAAAGCGTAGAGGGTATCAGAACAGTAGAAATCTCCACGGAAATTTTGACAGCAAATGTTCGATGGAGCATACACACGGTCTGACTTTCTGACAACAAGCGCACATCGAACATTTCCCGTCGGAAAATCTGATCGTGTGTACGTAGCATGAGACAGAATTAACTCTCTAAATCAACATTGACTAATTTGAATCCTTATGCTGCTAGCATTAGCAAATAGATAGGAAAAATTAATGTATTTTAAAATGTCCTGCGAATTGGATGCGGTGTGAGCCGCATCTAATTCGCATAGGTGTGAACGGGGCCTTAAACTGTTTTTTATACATGTCTTTAGTTACTTCCTGGTTTCAATGCCTAGGCAAATTATGTCATACATCCCAGGAGTCTTCAGGAAGGAAGGAGGGATTTTCTCCGCTAACCATGCCCTCCTGCCTGCATGCCCTAAGCTAAGAGCAGATGAATTCCAGGAACTAAATGCTACATGAATCATCTGCCCTTACTCGACATGGCCATGGTCAGAAATTCTAAGGGGTGTTTTTCTTAGTGATGTCTCAGCAAAATAAAGCACAGAGACTTGGCTGGATGGGGGAGTTTGTTTTAAATATTAAAAGTGAAATAAATAGCTCTTTTGGTTTGTGGTTCTCAAATCACAGTGTAGTTCCGCTTTAAGATGAAACACGAGAAGATTACTAAACCAAAAAAATTGAGCTCCTATAGAGATTAAGAAGCTCTAAAAGTTCCAGAAACACCATCTTATGTCGTGCCAATCTATTTGAATAGACTTTCTGGCCATGATCTAACTTTGCTTTAAAATCCTAACAAACCAATAAGTTGCTTCCCTTTCATTTTCTCCAAGGTCTATTCCGACCTCTAAAAATGGGATCTCCCTACGCTTTTAATTGTGGCATCTTTAAAATTAACACTCAACAAAAGTTCCATTACTTGTTCCATGCTCTGCCGATATATAAGTCTTCTAGGTTTCCCCTGTAAGTATAAAAGTAGAATGCAATTGCTAAATATTCACCACTATCTGCAGCCATTTTCTTGATTTCTGCTGTAGACACAATCTGCAAACCCACAAATAAATAATGTCCATCTTTATAAATGTTGCACATTCACCCACCATACTCAGATACGGACATTTTTAATTCCTTTTCCTGCAAGTCCTTAGGTTCCTGAACATGCCCATAGAGTAAAAATCTCTCAACTTCCATCCCCCAGCATCTCAGAGAGGCCAAATCTGATAAGGCAGAGGTTGCTGCAAAAGCAAATCTGCAGCCAGGTGAGAGGCACTTCACTGTCAGAACCAACAACATGTGGGCAGCCGTGCTAGAGCCTAATAGTTTGCAGCTTCTCCAAAAGACTAAAATACTGTGGGGAGCACCTCCCTATTTGCTACCAAAGTTCTACAGTTCGAGTGGGATTGTGCTTCATCTTTGGACCTTTTAAACCTCCAGCTGTTCACCTGTTACCAGAGTTACCATGGACTTTGCTGTGAGGGTTATGCCGCGTACACACGAGCGGATTGTATGGCGTACTTAGTCCGTCATACAATCCGACGGACAATCCGTCGTAGTTTCCACTGAACGGACTTGACCACACACGGATACACAAACAGTCCGTCGAAAGCTTGCGCGATGACGTGTACAGCACGTACGAAGGGACTAGAAATAGGAAGTCCAAGACACAGCAAAGCACCCTTCCGCCGTGTAAATCCTTTCTGGGCATGCGCCATTCTTAGTCCGTCGAACTAGCATACTGACGACCGTATTGTCAGCTGAAACCAAAGTACGACGGACAGATTTTTGGAAAAACCGAAATTCTTAGTACTCCGGACTGCACGCTGAAAAAGTCAGCTGAAGCCCACACACGAGCGGATTGTCCGCTGAAATGTGTTTCAACGGACTAAGTACGTGAACAGTTCGACCGTGTGTACGTGGCATTACTGTTTATGAGGATGATCGCAAGTAGCTGTATTCTTTACTGTTCTACTGAAGTAGTGATTCTCAGCTAGCCTCTCTGTAGTTATATAGTCTTATGGAGACTATGCTATGCAGCCATTTGTTACCCTGATTGAGCCACAGAGACATTGCTGTGAAGAGTCCATGTTTGTGCAGCTTTCTTATGTTTGTACAGCTTTCATTATTCTGCAGTGTATGCATTGTTTGCCATCCTGAATCTGTTTTGCAAAACTGCTTCTATCTTTGCACCTTTTTACTAAACAGCAAATTACAGATTACAGTTACTTTTTGTATAAATATTCAGCCTGTTAATCATTCTTTTAAAGAACAGTAAAACTCAAAGAACAACTTCACTTTAAGATGTTGTCCTTAAAAGCTTCCCCCATCCCCTCAACGTAAGTTTCATATATATATATACAGTGGTGTGAAAAAGTGTTTGCCCCCTTCCTCATTTCCTGTTCCTTTGCATGTTTGTCACACTTAAGTGTTTCGGAACATCAAACCAATTTAAACAATAGTCAAGGACAACACAAGTAAACACAAAATGCAATTTGTAAATGAAGGTGTTTATTATTAAAGGTGAAAAAAAATCCAAACCATCATGGCCCTGTGTGAAAAAGTGATTGCCCCCTAAACCTAATAACTGGTTGGGCCACCCTTAGCAGCAACAACTGCAACCAAGCGTTTGCGATAACATGCAATGAGGCTTTTACAGCGTCCTGGAGGAATTTTGGCCCACTCATCTTTGCAGAATTGTCCTAATTCAGTTACATTAGAGGGTTTTCGAGCATGAACGGCCTTTTTAAGGTCATACCACAACATCTCAATAGAATTCAGGTCAGGACTTTGGCTAGGCCACTCCAAAGTCTTCATTTTGTTTTTACTTCAGCCATTCGGTGGTGGACTTGCTGGTGTGTTTAGGATCATTGTCCTGCTGCAGAACCCAAGTTCGTTTCAGCTTGAGTACACGAACAGATGGTCGGACATTCTCCTTCAGGATCTCTTGGTAGACAGCAGAATTCATAGTTCCTTTTATCACGGCAAGTCTTCCAGGTCCTGAAGCAGCAAAACAGCCCCAGACCATCACACTACCACCACCATATTTTACTGTTGGTATAATGTTCTTTTTATGAAATGCAGTGTTCCTTCTACGCCAGATATACTTGGACACACACCTTCCAAAGTGTTCCACTTTTGTCTCATCGGTCCACAGAATGTTGTCCCAAAAGTCTTGGGGATCATCAAGATGTGTTGTGGAGAAATTGAGACGAGCTTTGATGTTCTTTTTGCTCAGCAGTGGTTTTCTCCTTGGAACTCTGCCATGCAGTTCATTCCTCTTGGATGAGTCGTCGCTGCGCTCTTGGGGTAATTTTGGGCGGCCGGCCACTCCTGGGAAGGTTCACCACTGTTCCATGTCTTCGCCATTTGTGGATAATGGCTCTCACTGTGGTTCGCTGGATTCCCAAAGCTTTGGAAATGGCTTTATAACCCTTTCCAGACTGATAGATCTCAATTACTTTCTTTCTCAATTGTTCCTGAATTTCTTTGGGTCTCGGCATGATGTGTAGCTTTTAAGGATCTTCTGGTGGACCTTACTGTGTCAAGCAGCTCCTATTTAAGTGATGCCTTGATTGTGAACAGGTGTGGCAATAATCAGGCCTGGGTGTGGCTAGAGAGATTGAACTCAGGTGTGGACAACCACAGTTATAGTATGTTTTAACAAGGGGGCAATCACTTTTTCACACAGGGCCATGATGGTTTGGATTTTTTTTCACCTTTAATAATAAACACCTTCATTTACAAATTGCATTTTGTGTTTACTTGTGTTGTCCTTGACTATTGTTTAAATTGGTTTGATGTTCCGAAACACTTAAGGCTAGGTTCACATTGCTGCGATGCGGGAACGCCGCGAATCCGCGGCGTTTTCCCGCATCGCATACCTCCCGCCGGCAGTTCACACTGCCCTATGCGGACGGCTGGGGGCTGTGTCAATGTTATGTTAATGACACCCCCAGATCCGATCTGCCGACTCGCACAGGAATCGGATCGCATGGTGTGAACCCCCATGCGATCCGATTCCGTTGCGGACCCAAAAAAGGGTCCCGTGCGAGTTTGCTGCGGGACCGCTGCGAGTTCAGCCATACTATCTGTATGGCTGAACTCGCAGCGCTACGGAGATCGGATGTGATTTGCTGTGCGAATCACATCCGGTTCTCCCCCCGCAGCGGTGTGAACCCAGCCTTAGTGTGACAAACATGCAAAGGAACAGGAAATGAGGAAGGGGGCAAACACTTTTTCACACCACTGTGTATATATATATATATATCTATATATATATATATATATATATATATATATATCTATATATATATATATATATATATATATCTATATATATATATATATCTATATATATATATATATATATATATATCTATATATATATATATATATATATATATATATATATATATCTATATATATATATATATATATCTATATATATATATATATATATATATATATATATATATATATATATATATATATATATATCTATATCTATATATATATATATATATATATATATATATAAACAATCGATGCAAAATCTGAAACTGTAAATCAGTGGCAAATATACAATAAAGCAGTGCTCCCATTAGGTAGTAAGTAAATAACTGACTGGTTAGTATATGGTGACTACCACATACGCAATAAAGGTAAAAAAGGTGAAACTGTGGATAGTGGTAAGTAGACAGTCTCTAGTGGACACTGATGGGATATACAGCTGATAATTGATGATTGTATCTTTCACCAAATATTCTTCCACCTCGTGCTCCACACATCCCCAAGGGGTTTAAACTCACCAGAACCCGAAGGTTATCAGGCCTCTATCCCCATTCTGCAGTATATTAAATCCGGAGCTAGACTATGTGGAGTCTCTTTTTCTATGTTCCTGGATTTTGGAGGATCCTATAAAGATATCCGGATTAATATACCGCAGAATGCGGATAGAGGCCTGATAACCTTCAGGTTCTGGTGAGTTGAAACCCTTTGGGGGTGTGTGGAGCATGAGGTGGAAGAATTGAAGGTGAAAGGTGCACTTATCAGTTATCAGCTAATATCATCAGTGTCCACTAGAGACTGTCTACTTACCACTATCCACATTTTCACCTTTTTTACCTTTTTTGCGTATTTGGTAGTCACCATATACTAGAAAGTCAGTTATTTACTTACAAACTGATGGGAGCACTGCTTTGATCTATATTTGCCATTGATTTACAGTTTCAGATTTTGCATTGATTGTTTATATGTATAATTTATTTTAAGTGGCTGCTGATTGAGAAATCTTTCATTTTATATTTATTTTGTGGCATTATGTTTAGCTTCTATTTGTGTCATTTCCTGTGTTTAAGGCATCAGTTAAGGCATCAGTTACTCCGTTAGCGCTTAGATAGGAAGAGTGGGGTGGGGCAAGGTTTTCTTCCTTTTTTTAACATATACCGTATTTATCGGCGTATAACACGCGCCGGCGTATAACACGCACTCCAAGTTTAGGAGGGAATTTTAAGGAAAAAAACTTTTAGGAGGGAAGTTTGAGGGGAAAAAAAACGTACATTTATATGCCCATCAGTGTCATCTGCAGCCTTGTCCACCATTGCAGCCTTGTCCACCATTGCAGCCTTATGCAGCCTTGTCCACCATTGCAGCCTTATGCAGCCTTGTCCACCATTGCAGCCTTATGCAGCCTTGTCCACCATTGCAGCCTTGTCCACCATTGCAGCCTTATGCAGTCTTGTCCCCCATTGCAGTCTTGTCCTCCATTGCAGCCTTATGCAGCCTTGTCCCCCATTGCAGCCTTGTCTATTTTATTTGCTATTTGTTTTTAATTTTTTTTAAATGCCGCCGCCAAGATACAGAGCCGGATGTGTATCTCGGTGGCGTGCGGTAGTTCTCGGTGGGCCTCCGGCGCCTTCGGCTCTTCTCGCCAGCTTTCGGCCATTCTCGGCAGCTTTGGCCGCCGAGAAGAGCCGAAGGCGGCCGAAAGCTGCCGAGAACGGCCGAAAGCTGCCGGGAAGAGCCGAAGGCATGCGAAAGCTGCCGAGAACGGCCGAAGGCGGCCGAAAGCTGCCGAGAATGGCCGAAGATGGCCAAAAGCTGCAGATAATGGCCGAAGGCGGCCGAAAGTCGCCTTGAAGAGCCGAAGGCGGCTGAAAGCCACCCAGAGGCTCAGAATTTTCGGGGGATCGGCGTATAACACGCACCCACGATTTCCCCTGCTTTTAAGGGGAAAAAGTGCGTGTTATACGCCGATAAATACGGTATATATATTTATACTCCCCATACAATGCCCTCCTTACTCCCTACTTCCCTGTCCCCTGCCCTCCTGATCCCCTGTCATTTTCTGTCCTGACCCCCCTGTACTAGGCCCTCCTAAGCCCCTAGGACTGTGCTCTCCTGACCTCTCTGCACACTGTCCTGCTGACACCATGCCCTTTGCCCCACCTACTACCAACCTCTGTCCTACCTGCTACTGACTTGTGGACACTACCCTAAATACTACTAATGATTGTACACTACCTTACATACTACTGGCCTCTGTACACTGTCTTACCACTAACCCCTGAACACTGCCCTACATACTACTGACCTCTGTATACTGCCCTACATACTACTGATCTCTTTACACTGCCCTACCTATCATTGGGCACTGTCCTATCTACTATTTACTATATACTACTGGCCTCTATACACTGTCCTGCCTACCACTGACCCCTGGACACTGCCCTACATACTACTGACCTCTGTACTCAGCCCTACAAACTACTAACCTCTGTACACTGTCCTACGTACTACTGACCCCTGGACACTGCCCTACATACTACTGACCTCTGTACACTGTCCTACCTACTACTGACCTCTTTACATGATTCTACATACTACTGACCTGTTCACTGAACTGTGTATTACTGTTTCCTGTACACTGCCCTACATACTACTTACATTGGCCAGGATTAGGGATGAGCTGGGCGTTCGAGTCGAACGCATGTTCTACTCAAACACCGGGTGTTCGCCCGTTCAGCGAAACCAGAACTTTATGGGCCATTCACACCATATTCGAGTGGCGCTCACAGCCCACAGTGCACTGTGGCATCGCAGTGCACTGCTGGCTGATGACTGGCCAAGCATGCACTATGACCTGCATGCTTGGCCAATCACAGTGCCGGCAGTGAGGAGAGCCATAATTGGCCACAGGCAGGATGCCTGTGGCCAATTATGGCTCAGGGGTTTAGTACATGCCCCAAACTATATAAGGCTGCCTGCGTGGCGGCCTTGCATAGTGTGTTGCGAATGTTTCATAGAGACAGATAGGCAGAGACAGTGTCTTCATTTCTTTTGAACCTAGTGCAATTACAGTCGGTGTATTGTGGCCCCTGCACAGTTTACACCTGAAGCTACCCCAATTGCTGGTGTTGTTCTGTTCTTATACCACAGGCAGCTGCAGCAGTTACAGTCGGTGTATTGTGCCACCTGCACAGTGTACACCTGAAGCTACCCCAATTGATGATGTTGTTCTAGTCCTATACCACAGGCAGCTGCAGCAGTTACAGTCAATGTATTGTGCCACCTGTACAGTGTACACCTGAAGGTACCCCAATTGCTGGTGTTGTTCTAGTCCTATACCACAGGCAGCTGCAGCAGTTACAGTCTGTGTATTGTGCCACCTGCACAGTGTACACCTGAAGCTACCCCAATTGCTGGTGTTTTTCTAGTCCTATACCACAGGCAGCTGCAGCAGTTACAGTCTGTGTATTGTGCCCCCTGCACAGTGTACACCTGAAGCTACCCCAATTGCTGTTGTTGTTCTAGTCCTATACCACAGGCAGCTGCAGCAGTTACAGTCAGTGTATTGTACCACCTGCTCAGTGTACACTTGAAGCTACCACAATTGCTCGTGTTTGTTCTAGTCCTATAACACAGGCAGCTGCAGCAGTTACAGTCGGTGTATTGTGCCTCCTGCACAGTATACACCTGAAGCTACCCCAATTGCTTGTGCTCTTCAGATCCTATACCACAGGCAGGCAGCTGCAGTAATTACAGTGGGCATACTGTGTCATCTGCTCAGTGTGCACCTAAACCTACCCCAATTGCTAGTATTCTCATCTACCTGCAGGCCATTAGTATGTCTGGAGGGCCAACAAGGAGAGGCAGACAGTCACAAGCCAATAAAAGAGGGAAAGCATGCTCTGTGTCTAGAGGCAACAGTGCTGGTCGTGGACACGGTGAAACATCATCAGCACGTGGCCATGGGACACTCTTGTCCTTATTTTCAGCAGCTGGACGCGTTGAGCCGCAACATGCCGAAGACTTGGTAGAGTGGATGACCAAGCCCTCCTCATCCTCCTCATACTCTCTCACTCAATACTGGCAAAGCAACTGCCAACACGGCCTCTTCCCTCGTCTCAATGGCATCAGTCACTCCTTCCCTAGACCCATCATGTCCTCCTGAGGAGTCCCCCGAACTGTTTAACCACAGTGTTGGGTACATGCTCCAGGAGGATGCCCAGCGTTTTGAAGGCTCTGATGATGATATCCAGCTAGAGGAAGGTAGTAGCGTGAGCCCAGAGAGAGGGGATGCCCAAGAAGGGCAGCAATCTGGCAGTCATGTTCCACCAGCTGCAGCATACTGTCAGGTTTGCTCCAGTGATGAGGAGGGAGAGGATGATGAGGTCACTGACTCCACGTGGGTGCCTGATAGGAGAGAGGAGGAGGAGGAGGTGGAGGCACATCTCCAACAAGGCAGGATGCCCTCCAGGGGCCAGCTTGAGGGCAGCACACCGACTGAATCACACGGCAGAGCTCCGCCTGTGCAGGGCGCTGCCTCTGCGCATTATTACAAAAGTTCTTTGGTGTGGGCCTTTTTTGAGATGAGTGCATCAGATTGCACCACTGCTATTTGCAACATATGTCTCAAGCGTATCTCACGTGGCCAAAACATCAGCCGCTTGGGCACCACATGCTTGATCAGACATATGTTGACCGGCCATGCAGTTCGTTGGCAAGCGTACCTTAAAGACCCACACCAAAGAACTAAGCGGACCTCTCCTTGCTCCTCATCAGCTGGGATCTCCAACCCCACTATACCTTCAGTCCTCACTGAAACCTGCACTGAGAGGAATGAAGGTGTAGAATTAGGTGTGTCACAGCCAAGTACTTGCGGGCACTCTGCTAGCAGTACACCAACGTCCGATTGTAGCAGGCAAATTTCCCTGTCCCAGCTTCTGGACCGTCAAAAGAAGTTCACTGCCAGCCATCCACATGCCCAGCGGTTGAATGTTAGCTTGGCTAAATTGCTAGCACTTCAACTGCTGCCTTTTCAGTTGGTAGACTCGCCCCCCTTCCGTGGGTTTGAGCAATGTGTGGTTCCTCAGTGGCATTTTCCCAAATGCCACTTTTTCTCATGGAAGGTGATTCCGACTCTCTACCGGCATGTGGAAGGCAATGTCCATGCCTCGCTGGACAGGGCGGACAGCGGTAAGGTGCGTATTACCGCTGACTCATGGTCCAGCAAGCATGGACAGGGACGTTACCTATCTTACACATCACATTGGGTGACTCTTCTGGCAGCTGGGAAGGATGCAGGACAAGGTGCAGTAGTGTTGGAGGTTGTTCTGCCACTACGCCTCCAAAATGCTACTACTGGTTGTGACACACCTCTCTCCTCCACCCTCTCCTCTTCTTCTTCCTCCATGGCCTCTTCCTTTGCTTTGTCCTCGGAACCAGCAGTGCTCCATAGGCGTTCAAGGGGCTATGCAAGTACGCAGGCAAAAAGATGCCATGACATGCTAGCGCTGGTGTGCTTGGGGGACAGGAGCCACACTGGAGCAGATATTCTGTCATCTCTGTAGGGGCAGGCTAAGAGGTGCTTGATGTCACACCAGCTTAAGCCAGGAATGGTGGTTTGCGACAATGGCACCAACCTCCTCTCCACCCTCCGACAGGGACAACTGACCCATGTGCCCTGTCTGGCTCACATGCTTAACTTGATGGTGCAGCGGTTCTTTGCCAGGTACCTGGCAAACCCCAAGGTATGATCGGTTCTAGCAACCATAGCCAGCGTCTGATTTAAATGGTGCAGGAATACCTAGGGGCAAGGTCAGACTTGGACACATTTCCCACCGAAAATCCTCTGGGTTACTGGGTCTTGAGGATGGATCACATGCCAGAGCTTGCACAGTATGCAATTGAGCTACTGGCCTGTCCTGCATCCAGTGTTCTTTTGAAACGCACATTCAGTGCTGCTGGAGGCTTTGTAACCGATCACAGGGTGCGCCTGTCCACCGACTCGGTTGTTCGACTGACCTTCATAAAGATGAATCAGTCTTGGATCACCACCAGCTACCAAGCACCTGAAGCTGATGTAATCTAATATTTTTTTTGGAAATGTCACATCCCTTCAAGACTGCCTATGCTGATGCTGAGTAACTATCCTGTTATGCTGACTGACTATCCTCTTCCTCCTCAATGAACCTGCTGATAGCTTGGAAGAACATTTTTGGTTCTGTGGCTAAGGCCCAATTTAACCTGTTTAACAGGGTCATGTAATTACAATTTTTGATGTAATACTTTGCAGCAGGGCTCATTCCTGCACTTCAACTAGAGTATCTGTGAGGGGTTGCAGTGTCGTGGCACCAGCACCAGTGCCTAAGGCCCAATTTTTAAGCCCCTGTTTAACAGGGGCATGTAATTACAGTTTTTGATGCACTATTTTGCAGGAGGGTTCGTTGCTGCGCTCAACTACAATATTTGTGAGGGTTTTCAGTGTCTTGGCACCAGCACTAGTGCCTAAGGCCCAATTTTTCAGCCCCTGTTTAACAGGGGCATGTAATTACAATTTTTGATGCAATACTTTGCAGCAGGGCTCATTCCTGCGGTCCAACTAGAGTATCTGTGAGGGGTTGCAGTGTCGTGGCACCAGCATCAATGGCTAAGGCCCAATTTTTCAGCCCCTGTTTAACAGGGGCATGTAATTACAATTTTTGATGCAATACTTTGCAGCAGGGCTCATTCCTGCGCTCCAACTACAGTATCTGTGAGGGGTTGCAGTGTTGTGGCACCAGCATCAGTGGCTAAGGCCAAATTTTTCAGCCCCTGTTTAACAGGGGTGTGTAATTACTATTTTTGATGCAATACTTTGCAGCAGGGCTCATTCCTGCTCTCTAACTAGAGTTTCTGTGAGGTGTTGTGCCACCAGTGCCTAAGGCCCAATTTTTCTACCACTGTTCAACAATGGCATGTAATTACAATTCTTGATATAATAGTTCACAGCAGGGTGTTCCAGTGCCCACCAAGAGTCACTTTGAGGGCTTACAGTTGTGTGGCAACACCAACACCTTAGGCCCAAATTTCTGCACAGCATATAGGGCAGGCCCCTACTTTCAAACATCCAACTTACAAACGTCTCCTACTTGCAAAGGGAAGGAGACAACAGGAAGTGAGATGAAAAAAGAAGGACGACAAAAGAAATTATACAAGGGTGATAACCCTTCCCTGTGTTTTCCAAAAAGCTTAAAAATAGATTTTTGGACTGGAGCTACACTTTAAAAATGTACCAGTTCAAAATCACAAACAGATTCTACTTAACACAACAAACCTACACAGTCTCTGTCTTGTTTGCACCGCCTGTATACTGCTTTTCTTAGTATATAGGGCCTGGGGGCCACCACGCCTTTCCTTTTTTCAATTGGGGTACGGGGTTCCCCTTATACCGCGTAAACACGTAGCGGACTATCCGACGGACAGTATCCTCTGGGACTGTGACACCATAATGGGCGGGGGACATCATCCAATGATGTCCCTATATAAGTCGCCGCTTGTCGCCTCAGAGCCATTGTGAGCGGAGGATCCCACGAGGCAACCTCTGAAGAGAAGAAGAGAAGAACAGAAGGCGGCGGCGGCGACAGAAGACCGGGCCACCGCCTGTAAAAGAGCTATAAGAAGGCGCGGTGGCCCGGCAGAAGAACCGAAGAGGGGGACAAGACCCCCGAAGTCGGAAGAAGGGCGGCGGTGAGGAAGAAAGCCATACTCCTCTGCTAGCAAAAGAGCTAGAAGAAGATAGTGGAGGAGTCCAGCGAGAAGACCCCCGAAGACAGAAGACCCCCGGAGCTGTGCAATAAACTATTTTTACCCTGTGTTATGTTTTTTTTTGTACTTTTTTCACAGGTGAATGGGTAGGGGTACATTGTACCCCATACTCATTCACATAGGGTGGGGGGCCGGTATCCGGGGGCACCCTTATTAAAGGGGGCTCCCAGATTCCGATAAGCCCCTCGCCCGCAGACCCCGACAACCAACGGCCAGGGTTGTTGGGAAGAGGCCCTTGTCCTCATCAACATGGGGACAAGGTGCTTTGGGGTGGGGGGGCCGCACGGCCCCCCCTTCCCCAAGGCACCCCCCATGTTGAGGGCACGTGGCCTGGTACGGCTCAGGAGGGGGGGGGGCGCTCGCTCGTCCCCCCCTTTCCTGGCCGGCCGGGTAGCGTGCTCAGACAAGGGTCTGATGTGGACCTGGGGGGAACCCCACGCCGATTTTTTTCGGCGTTGAGGTTCCCCTTTAAGTACATACCAGGTGGCGGGGCCAGCGACGTCTCCTTCGCGGGCCCCGCCTACCTGGGGACCCGCTCGAAATGAGCAGACTTTTCTCCGGGTGGGAAAAGTCTGTTCATTTCAAAAGTACGGCCGGATTGTCAGCCGAAATGCGAGTCCGGCGGGAAGATTGGAGTTCAAAACTACTTTCTAAGTCCGCCGTACTTTCGGGTCAAAAAAGTATGCCGGAGGCTACACACGGGGGGATTGTCCGGCGGACTTGAGTTTGCCGGACTTTTCCACTCGATTGTTTGATCGTGTGTACGTGGCATAAATATACATACAAGACCCAAAGGGGCTAGTAATGGGCAGGGGGGCGGAACCAGACATTACATTAAAACCAAAAGCAGTTTTAAATTACTTTTTTCGTTAGAAATTTCATTTTCTGCAGGGACTGTTCTAAACACTGCAAACACGTGCCACTTCACAAGCATACTACAGACATCCAACAGGCACAATATTTAAAGGAATATTTCACTTTTTTTTCACTTTCAGCGTCATTAAAATCAGCAGTTTTTAAAACTTTTTTTTGCATTGATACATGTCCCCTGGGGCAGGAGCCGGGTCCCCAAACCCTTTTTAGGACAATAACTTGCATATTAGCCTTTAAAATTATCACTTTTGATTTTCGAGTCCCATAGACTTTAATGGGGTTCTAAAGTTCGCTCAAATTTTCGCTCCGTTTGCAGGTTCTGGTGCGAAAAGAACCGGGGGGTCTTCGGCTCATCTCTAGCCAAAACTAACAGCCAGGCTAGCACTGAGGCAGCCTAGGCCTGAAACAAGTTGAGCAAGTTGGCCTGCAGTACCAGACGTTCTGCCTTCATGACTCCTTTATCAGTCTTCTGGGGTGACCAATTCTCCCTAAGACATGAAAAAAATTGTGAATGAAACTGAATGCTTAGTTTCCTGCTGAAGCTAACATTTAACCACTTCAATACAGGGCATTTTCACCCCCTTCCTGCCCAGGCCAATTTTCAGCTTTCAGCGCTGTAACATTTTGAATGACAATTGCACGGTCATGCAATACTGTACCCAAATAAAATTTTTCCCAACAAATAGAGCTTTATTTTGGTGGTATTTGATCACCTCTGGGGTTTTTATTTTTTGCACTATAATCCAAGGATGAACTTCTTTGTTTTTTGGATACTCTAAATATAAACGATTTCAACCTGAGATTTGCATATACCTTTAGTACTCAAAAATTGCTTTTTTGGCTCTTTCAACTCTTGTTGATGAGAATGGCTATATTGTAACCAATCTTTATTGCAAGCCTAGCTCTGGCAATACCATCCTACATGCCTCTAGTTTGCACCCTGCCCCATTGATTAGAAGCATACCTTATGTGCAATATTTGCTCCTTCGCAGGAATTGCTCCTCGGATGAGGACTTTTTTTGTCAATCTGGTCTTCTACGATTGAGACTACTTGATAGAGGCTATTCTAAAACCCTGTTGAGGAAAGCCTTTAACAAAGCCAGGGCCAGACCTACATCTGAACTTTTGTTTAAGAGTGCTCCTAAAACTGAGATGAATACAGTCCAGTTCATTACCCATTTCTCTGTCCATGAACAATCTTTACCTTTATCCATCTGAAACCACTGTCATTTATTGACCGAGGACTATACTTTATCTAAATATGTATGCTCAAATCCGGAGCTAGTGTTTAGGCGGGCAGTCTCTCTGCGAGACACTCTCTCTCACCAGTAGTCATTATCAAATTAAATCGGATGTTTCTCCTTATTCTTCTAGGGGGACTTATCGCTGTGGCAGATGTAGCTGCTGTCCTTGGATACCTGAGGGCAACGGAATCTATTTGCCTAATGGCCAGTGGCACCAGTCTCGACATTCAGCAGATTGTACCACTCGTGGTGTCATCTATTTGAAAGCGTGCCAACATCATGCTTTTTATGTATTGAAAACTATTCGCGAACTGGGGCATAGGATGAGAGATCACCTATATTTTTCTGGCAGCGGAAATATCCTTACACCCATTGACAGACACATAGGTCTTCTTCTCAGATTTAATAATACTCTGGTTTCTTTCTTTGTGCTTGAGGTTGCCCTCCCCAATCTCAGAGGGGGTGATTGGGAGAACTTCATTTTGATATCCAAGATCTATGGGATAGAGAAACTTTCTGTTCTCAATCTTCCAGGAATCAACGAGATCAATTCATACAAAAACTTTTTGTAAAAAATCTATTTGATTTGTTCTTTTTGTCCCTTCTAGCTGTGATCTGACACGATCATATTCAAATTCTATTCTCCTCAATGACCTTATGAAGTGTGGGGGTTTGTTTTTCCCCCCTCCTTTTTCTCCCCCTCTGTTTTAGTCTTTCTTGGTGCTGGATGAGATCCTTTGGAATAGGAGCGGTGTACTTCCATTGTCGGCCCCTCTGTGCTGGGTGTCTAATCATCCTGGGTGAATGTGTGATCTCCCTTACTAGTGACATCCTTGGGTTGTCCACTAGATGGTGCCCTTGGGTGTCATTCCATGTTAGGATGGGCGGACAGCTCCCTTTTTGTGTTCATTAAACTAAGGGGCCATTTTGCAGTACTGCGTATGCGCCGCCCCTCTGCGTGGTCCGGTATCATGTCCGGTGACGCCATCCAGTGATGCCTCTGAGCTTTTCTGTGATCATAATCTGGATAGGAATCAGGTGTGTGTGGCTGTATAGAGTGGGATCTGGTCTTCCTAAGCCTGCTCTGTGGCAGTCTGCATGCCGGTGGAGTGGTCTGACTGGTCAGTGTTAACCCTTAAAGTTTTTTCCCTAGGGCCATATTTTCCATAATCCCATCAGGTACCGTGTGTCAGGTCACCTGGGACCAGGTGACAGATGCACTCCGTAGGAATCGGAAGTGCACCGCTAAGATAGTGGACCCTAGGACTCACTGCTGCGGATTGTACCCAGGGAGGTTCAGGAAGCAGGTCTACTGGATCATTAACACAGATCCCAGTTGGAGCTAGAGCATAGATTCCCCAGGGTGCGGAGTCTGAGAGCCAGCAGGTGTTCACCAGAGCCTCTAGTGGTGAGGATGGACTGCTCTGCAGTCTGGCTCCAGGTCTCACAGCTCATGCTCACGATAGACTGCAGGAGAAGGAAACAGCAGGCTGGAACAACAAGGATAGTAAAGGAATAAGGCAGAGGTCAGGGCAACTAGCAGACAGGAACAACAGAGTACATGCCAAAAGTTCAGGGTCACAGGCAGACATGGATAGCCAGGGACACGCCAAAAGGTCAAGGTCACAAGCAGACAGGAATAGTCGAGAACACGCCAAGGTCAGTAACAGAGACAAACATAGAGCACACGGCAAGCAGGAAACAGGAAGCCAAATACACAGAGAAAATAGACAATGATTGATCAGCACCACTGGCTTGCAGTGCACAGGTTAATATAGGGATCCCTGATAGGGCCTGTGGTGGAGCCATGCTTAGAGGAGAGGTTATAAAAACGACCAGGTGGAAGTGGCTGGTCTCTTAGTCTGAACACAAGAGGAGAGATAAGCAAACAGAGGAAGATTGCAGCATAACCATGACATAGTATTTTAGGAATTTGATGTGGAATTCTAATATTCTTTTATTTATTTATTTTTAAATAACATTTTATATTTTGATATATTTAAATAGATATGTGGGCATGTGCTAGGAGTATGTATGTGTGGTTTTGTTGAGAAGTGTTTTATTGCTGCTGTAAAGAGTACCCAGAAAAATTCTGTTGTATTTATACAATGACAATAAAGTATATCTATCTTATTTTAGTTTTTGGTGTAATATACATATACAACTATATAACGGTATGTTTGATGGGTATGTTGGTTTAATTTAGGTTACCTTGTCTGACTTGGAGATGTTGCCTGATGGTTCTCACATCTGTATCTATTGTTTGCTGGGCTCTTACTGGAGTCAATGGCTTTGGGTTACTTTATCTGCAACTTTTATACAAAGAAATTTTGATTCCATCTACGTTTATATCCTTGAATGGGTGAGTGTTTCTGTGGTCATACATTGGATGGCTCAGATGCATATGACAGTTAGCATTGGCACTGTAACAACTCTTGCTTTTTGGTGTCGTTTACCCCATACAGAATTCCTGTGCTGATCTTAGGCAACAACCATCTACCTTGGACACAATGCCCTCCTGGACAATTTATACTCCCTGCCTTGCTCTATACTTCTGTAAAGATGCCATACAGTAGGTGTGTATACACCCCCTTCTTTCTTTGTTCCTTGCTTTTATATAATTTTCTTTATACAGGGAAATGTTCTGCTATTGACTATTATGATGGGAGTGGTTGAGAGGTAATTGCCATCCTGGAAACACCTAATTTTGGGAAGTAGTTTGAATATGGTACATTGCTCCCTTTCTATATATTTTTTTTCTTTCTTTGAAATAGTGTTTTACACATCTTTATTTTACCTGGTTCCCGCACTCGCCCAGAAGATTGCCTTCACAGGCTTTGTGACGCCTAAGCATCTCGGTGCTGGCTATTTGGGTAAGTATTTTTTTGCTCCTATAATTGCATTCCTCTTGGGCCTTATCTATGCTACTGGGTTTTTTCTAGGGGGAATACTACAGTTTTTATGTATATTTAGGTAACAGATATATGACGTCTCACTATGTTGGTTGGTGACCCGTTCTATCTCTGTTATCTTATTATTGGTGGTTTTTACATGTTGGCTCATTCCATATATTTTTCTTGTAGATCATTCTCTAACAAGTATACTCCTGAGGATGCGGGTCACTGTGAAACATGTAGAGTTTGCAACTGGAGAATTGTTTTCATTGAATCTATTGCGGAATCGTTTCTTTTCCCAGATTGCGTTAGAGAATTGGGTGCCTCTAATGAGTAGCTTCCTCTGTTTGGTATACAGCTGCTTATGTTTTTAACAATCATATTTTGTATAATAAATTTATATTTTTGTAATTTCATTGTTTAAGACTATACTGTACAGTGAAAATTCATATTGCCTCTACAATTCCTGATTTTTCTATACCTGTACAATTATTACAATTTGGCATGGAATATTCAGATTCTAAAGTAATAGATCTCTTGATTCTGAAATATAACTTTTACAAGTTATTTGCACCTCTAAATTATTGTTTGTGTGGCCCTGTCTAATAAATATGTGATATATTAAAGTGATTGTAAATATAATTTTTTGCATAACAAACATGTTATACTTTACTGCTCTGTCAAATGGTTTTGCACAGAACAACCCTCTTCTGTAGTTCTCTGCTGCTGCTCCTGGCTCCTCCCCCCTGCCGAGAGCCCACAAAGCAGGCCATTTGCTATATAGGTGTAGCCCTTACCCCCGCAGAAGCTGCTGGTGATGATGAGACCTCTGTTCTGCCACAATTCTCTTAAATGCTTGGTCCCCGACATACTTGTTCATAGACTAAAAGCCATTTACACCTGTGAATTAAAGGGTTAGCAGGCAACCACTCTATAAGAATGCACAGAAATAAGGCCACAAACAACTTGATGGTCAATTGAATATATTATAGCAAGGCTATTTGGCAAGGGAAATATGGGCAATGACCCTCTAACTGGCATTCAAAAAAACTGTAACAGGATTAAGCTGAACTATAACTATAGTCTATATAACTATATAAAGATTATAGGGTAACTATAGTCTCTAAATGGCAGCAATCAATTCAGAAGAATAAAAAGGTCCCCTAATAGCGGGCATGTGAAAGCGTTTCTAGTGTGGAGTACCCCTGAAGGTGGATAAAAGTACCTGGCGCCTAGTAATTCATGTTGACTTTCGTGGGGCCCTACTTTAGGTGGGGCATTGTCCCTTTAAGAGTTTGGGTAGCTGATTGGAGATAGGCTGCTATATGTAACAGTAGTCTCTGATTGGGCTAACAGTATCTGGCAGTCGTTTTGGACAGATAGTTCAGCTCACCACTTCCTAGAAGGTGACTAGGTAGGTCTCAATGGCTTTGAGATCAGCAGGCACCAGAAGCTGGGTCCTGGTTCCTCACACAGGCTGCAGTCTCTCAGCTATGGTTCACACACATAGTTTGGACTCTCAGCTCCCATTCACACAAAGTGCAGTCTGAAGTAGGCTCTGGCAGCAGATCTGTCCTACCCTCTGATGCAGATATACAGGCTCAGGCAGCAATTCCTCGCTATGCATCGCTCTCTCTCTGGTGCAGGTGTGGCACATCCTGCAGCAGGTCCTCTCGACTTGGTTTCTCAAAAGAAAAGACCCCAGCACTTTGATTTTGCCCAGGAAAAGCAGTCCTGTCTCTCCTCCTGTCTAAGGCTGCGTACACACGGGCAGATTGTCTGCCCAACTAAGTTCGTCAGACAATCCGACAGACAGTCCGTTCAACTTTTGAATGAACGGACTTGACCACACACAATGAACAGACAGTCCGCTGAAAGCTTGCGCGATGACGTGTACAGCACGTACGACGGGACTAGAAATACGACGTCCAATACACTGCAATGCAACCTTCGGCGTGTAAATCCTTTCTGAGCATGCGCCATACTTAGTCCGTCCAACTTGCCTACTCACGAGTGGACTGTCCGCTGAAACCAAGTTTGGACGGACAAAATTACGGAAATTCCGAAAGACTAAGGCCACGTACACACGCGGGGACTATTCGCCCAACTTTGTTCGTCAAACAGTTTGAGCGGACAGTCCGCTCAAAATTAGCATGGACGGACTTGGCCACACACGACGAACGAACAGTCCGCTGAAACTTGCGCGATGACGTGAACGGCACGTACGACGGGACTAGAAATACGACGTCCTATACACTGCAATGCAACCTTCGCCGTGTAAATCCTTTCTGAGCATGCGCGGAACTTAGTTTGACGAACAAGCCTACACACGGGCGGACTGTCCGCCGAAACACTGTTCAGCGGACAAAGTTGGGCGAACAGTCCCCGCGTGTGTACACGGCCTTAGTCCGTCAGACTGTCCGCTGAAACAGTCCGCTGAAGCCCACACACGAGCGGATTGTCCGCTGAAACACGGTTCAGCAGACTAAGTTGGGCAGACAATCCGCCCGTGTGTACGCGGCCTAAGTATGGATCTTGGCTCCTGTAGTTTTGAGTACATTTTCCCCTATTTACTTGTATTGTGCTCTGCCCTCTAAGAAACTACAAGTACCAATGTCCTTTGCTGCATTTTCCCCTTTCTGCTGATTGGATCAAAAAAGGCACTGCTGGAGTAAGGGTAATAAAAGAGTGAGGGATTTTATACTGCTCACTCACACAACAGGAGAGAAACCTGCAGAGCACAGAGCCAAAGCTGCATGGGGAGAAGGAGAATAATAACGTGGGAGCACAGCCTGCTCCTCACACTTGGCAGCTATACCATCAGGGGGAGGAAGGGATTACACACTGCCACTCCAGCCACCACTACATGTGCACTTATGCAGGCTGGATCCCGAGCCATGCTGTTTGTATCCATAGACACACACAGCACAGTTCATCCCTTCCCCACTCTCTCCTCAAAGGTTGTGATTGACAGAAATGGCGCCCACTTCTACTTACATGTCCAGTGAGGAGAGAAAGAATGGAGTAGGGATGAGCCGAACAGCCACTGGGTTCAGTTCACACCAGAACTTGCGAACAGGCAAAAAATTTGTAAGTACATGTGAACACTGTTGGAACATAAAAAATTACAAGTGCTAATTTTAAACGCTTATATGCAGGTTATTGCCATAAAAAGTGTTTGGGGCCCTGGGTCCTGCCCCAGGGGACATGTATCAATGCAAAAACAGTTTTAAAAACTGAAGTTTTTTCAAGAGCAGTGATTTTAACCACTTACAGACCGGACCATTTTGCTGGTCAAAGACCAGACCACTTTTTGCGATTCAGCACTGCGTTGCTTTAACTGACAATTGCGCGGTCGTGCAAAGTGGCTCCCAAACAAAATTGACGTCCTTTTTTTCCCACAAATAGAGCTTTCTTTTCGTGGTATTTGATCACCTCTGCGGTTTTTATTTTTTGCGCTATAAACAAAAATAGAGCGACAATTTTGAAAAAAACGCATAATTTTTTACTTTATGTTATAATAAATATCCCCCAAAAATATATAAAAAAACATTTTTTTCCCTCAGTTTAGGCCGATACGTATTCTTCTACATATTTTTGGTAAAAGCGATTATTGATTGGTTTGCACAAAAGTTATAGCGTTTACAAAATAAGGGATAGTTTTATGGGATTTTTATTAATATTTTTTTTTTACTAGTAATGGCGGCGATCAGCGATTTTTATTGTGACTGCGACATTATGACGGACACATCGGACATTTTTGACACATTTTTGGGACCATTGTCATTTCTACAGTAATCACTGCTATATAAATGCAGTGATTCCTGTGTAAATGACACTGGCAGTGAAGGGGTTAACCAGTGGGTGGCAGTGTAGGGGTTAAGTGTTCCTAGGGGTGTGTTACTAACTGTGGGGGGGTTGGGCTTTCATTTAGTGAACACTGATCTCTGCTCCAATCACATGGAGCAGAGATCAGTGTCACTAGTTGCTAGGCAGAATGGAGAAATGTTGTTTACAACGGCATTTCTTCATTCGGCCGCTATGTGAGACGATCGCGGGGGTCGCCGGTGGCGCCCTCCCGATGGCAGGGCGGCAAATTTAAAGGGACGTACAGGTACGCCCATTTGCCTGCCCGTGCCATTCTGCCGACGTACATCGGCGTGCGCTGGTCGGCAACTGGTTAATAATACTTGAAAGGGAAACAATAAAAATGAAATATTCCTTTAAATATTGTGCCTGGGGGTGTCCTTAATATGCCTGTAAAGTAGCGCATCCTTCACATGTTTAGAACAGTACCACCGCAAAATTCTAAAGGAAAAAATGTCAATTAAAACTGCTTGCGGCAGACCTGAAGGGACCTGAAGGGTCTGGTATGGATTTTGGGGGGGCCCCCACACATTTTTTTACATTTTGGTGCAGGGTTCCCCTTAATATCCATACCAGACCCTAAGGACCTGGTAATGGACTGGGGGGCAATCCATGCCTTTTTTTCAATAATTGTTATCTATATTGCTTGGATCCGACAATACATTACAGCTGCAAGCAGTTTTAAATGACATTTTTCCTTTAGAAATGTAATTTTGCTGCTCTCATTCATAAAACTATGTACGGCTGCCGTGTAAGCAGTCTCACATAGTGTGGGGCATGGATTTAGCCCCCTGAGCCACGGATTGGCCAAAGGCACCCTGCCTTTGGCCAATCATGGCTCTCATAGCAGAGCGTGTTGTGATTGGCCAAAGCATGCAGGTCAGGTGCATGCTTTGGCCAATCAGCAGCCTTCAATGCTCTGCGACATAGATGTTCATTATGGCGCGTTCCGTGGGCGTTTCACAAATTTTATTGAGTGAACCAGAGCATAAAATACAACATAGTAGACAAACATATACTGTCGCATATTGTACATGTGATAATAGTAGAGTACAGTTATAAAGGAAATTAGAAAAAAAAAATATTCATGTAGATAGTACAATATATATATATGAACAAATCAGCATAATATTCCATCATAATACTGAAGGACAAATGGTAATTTGGCTAACTGTACCCAGAGTAGGGGGGGAGGTATAGGGGGGGGGGGGAGAAGGGTGAGGGGTGTAGGGAGAGAATGGGAAAAAAAAAAAAAAGAAGGGGGGGGGGGGGAAACAGTACAGTAAGAAAAGTACTTATAATTACAAAATGTATTTCAGTTCTGTCTGAGTTTAAGGTAAAAAAAAACTTCTACAACCACTTTATTGAATTATGCATGCATATCTGTCATCGGTCCAAGAGTTCATAAGCATAATGTTATTTGATTAAAGTTCTGCCTGCTCAGATTCTGGCTAAAAAAAAACACACAGGTGCACTGATGACAATTACTTCAGAGCCAAAGGCTCTGATTCTTTTTGTCTTTCTTCAGAGTATGAAGCTAATCTAAATTGAAGCTAATTTTCTCCATATTATGCACATTTACTATAGGGTTTAAGGAACTGTATTCCCAACATCTATTTATCTGTGTTTTGAAGAAAGTCCAGTTAAAATAATAGGAAACCTCCACAAAAATGACCCCTCTGGCTTCAGCATCAGACATGGCTGAACAGATCTGGTGCTGAAAGCTGTTATCTGTCTATAGCTGCATAAAATTTGTTATCTACAGTAGGTGAAAACCCATTGTCAGCTGTAGATAAATGTAAAAATTGCAAATCTTTCTGACTGGACAGATGATATGCATACATGTTTTATGTTGGAGGTATTTCGATTTTTAATAGGCTTTTAAATGAATGCAAGCATGTAGTAAAATTAATTTGATTTTTATCTGCTTAATATGATTGTAAACCCTCATATACTGTATACCTAGTGAAGTGACTAACCTCAGGTGATACACAGAGATGAAACAACTCCTTCTACAGAAGTACATAAGTTGTACCTGTCCATCTGCAGCCCTCTCTCTTTTACATCTGTTCAAAGTCCAGAATTGAAACGCAGTTGCCTCAGAGTTCCCGAAAAAAGAAGGCAGAAAGCTGAAGTTACACTCTGCAGAGCTCATTGAGAAGAGCTCTGAGAGCTAATTGGAGGGAAGGGATACGCCCCTCTTTATACAGCACACAGAGCCAAGGCTGTCAATCAGCTGGAGGTTCCTCCCCTGTCACCTTTGTTCTCTTGGTGTCAGACAGTGTTAATTTTGTCAACAAAACATTTGTCAAACTTTTTGTCAGCGGCCTTTTTACAGTGACGAAAACTAAAAGAAAAGTACACCACGTTTTTGTCTGGTGCAGCCAGCATTACAATCCTCCGAGTCCTCAGACGACCATCCAGAGCAGCATTATGCATTACAGGCCTCCCGACAAGAGTCCCACACCTGACGCTGACTGTCCAGAGCAGAGAGCACTGTAAGTGTTTACATTACAATTACAGGCCTCCCCTCAGACCACCATCTGTCCAGAGCACTGTGTGCTCTGACCACTGGCATCCAGGGCACTGTGAATTACAGGCCATGCCTCAGACCTAAGACCACCATCCAGCACTGTGCAGCATTATAGGCCTCTCAGAGTCAGACCATCATCCCAGAGAACTGTACACTACAGGCCTCCCCTTCCACCATCCAGAGCACTGTGCAGCATTGCAGGCCTCTCTCATACCACCATCCAGAGCACTGTACAGCATTATATGTCTCTCATAATCTCATATAACCATCCAGAGCACTGTGCAGCATTACAGACCTCCTCAGACCACCATCCAGAGCACTGTGTAACATCACAGGCCTCCTCAGACCACCGTCCAGAGAACTGTGCAGTATTACAGGCCTCCTCAGACCACCGTCCAGAGAACTGTGCAGTATTACAGGCCTCCTCAGACCACCGTCCAGAGAACTGTGCAGTATTACAGGCCTCCTCAGACCACCGTCCAGAGAACTGTGCAGTATTACATGCCTCCTCAGACCACCGTCCAGAGCACTGTGTAGCATTACAGCCACTGTCCAGAGCACTGTGCAGCATTACAGGCCTCCTCAGACCACCATCCATGGTACCATTAAATAGAACAATATAGAATTTTAATATAAATTATATTTACTTTTTCAAGCTGTTTTTTTTTTTTTTAGTTGCTTCCTGGTTTCTTGCCTTGGTCAAAATGATGTCATACATACCAGGAATCTTCATGGGCATTTTATTTTCTTTCATCTGGAGGAGGGTGGAGGGGTTTTACAGTTAACAACAGGAAAGCCTTCTGCTCCTGTACCTAGAGGTGATGTCATCTCCGCCCGACTTGTGCACCTGCATCTACCTGGAAGTGCTGGGAGACACCAGCACAGCCAAGGGCAAACGACCTTGGGTTATCACTCAGCGGGACCGGTCCAGAGCCATTCAATGGATCTAGTTGTTTGACAAGCACACATTTCATTACTTTTGTGAGTTGCCAATTTTGAGATGAAATACATTATTTGACGTATTGCTACACTTAGATGGTGCTGCTTCTCCTTTCCTTGAGTTTTCTCAACTAAGTACATCCTCCTGCATGCATGCCTGAGCTAAGGACAGATGGATTCCATGATGTAACTGCAGTATAAATCATCTGCCTTACATAAGATGTCTGCATCTAAAAATGCTAGGCAAGTGTTTTTCAAAGTGATTTCTCAACAAAATAAAGCATTGAGACATAGATTGATGAGTGAGTTTGCTTTAAATATTAAATATTGATTAAATAGCATTTTCAGTTTGTGGTGTGCTCAGATACAGTTACGTTCCACTATTAGATTATGTACATTCATTTAAACAGGTTTAATGTCACTGCTTTTCTGAATAAGTGTTGTGCAAAAGATTTTCTAGCCTCTAATCTCTATAATGTTTTAATAATTAAGAAGTTCACTAACGATATACGGATAATAGTATCTAATGGTTTAAGCAACTCCTAAAATCTTCAAGGAAAGCAGGTTACCAACAACATGCTGCCTACAACATTATACACCAATGGTCTCCAAACTGTGGCCTGGGGACCAGATGTGGCCCTTTGCTTTCTTTTATTCGGCCCTTGGGGCACTGTGCCATCCATTGACACCAATGATGTAACACCATTCTATCCAATGACACCAACAATGGGGCATTAATCTTCCCACTGACACCAACAATACGGTACTATTCTTCCCACTGACACCAACAATAGGGTACTATTCTTAACACTGACACCAACAATGGGACACTATCCCTCCCACTGACACCAATAATGTGGCACCTTTCCATCCACTAACACCAAAGATGGGGCACTATTCCTTCCACTGACACCAACGATGGGGCACTATTCCATCCATTGTCACTAATTATGGGGCACTATTCCATCCACTGTCACCAATTATGGGGCACTATACCTTCCACTGACACCAAAGATGGGGCACTATTCCTCTCACTGATACCAAAGATGGGGCATTGTTTGCTCCCACTTATGCCGGGACATTTTCTACTTTTCCCACTGACCATATTAAACTTCTGGGGGTGTTTACAATTATATACATCACTGCCCCTCCTCTTCACTTTGTCCAATCAGATAACTCCTTCTATTCATTAAGAAAAAAGGTATTTAATTAATTGTAGCAGTTCTGAATGAGCGACCCCCTGTGGTCAGTATGCAAAGTGGAAGACGCATAGGGACCAAGCACACCCAGAACATCACGGTTATCACTCTATTAGACCTCATGCACACTGAACATTTTTTGAAGTTTTTACAGCAGCTGTTTTTGGCTGTAAACGTTTTTTTCTACAGTCATTAAACTCTCCATCATGTTTTCCTATGTGTCCATGCACACATAGGCTGTTATCAGCAGTTTTGGGAAGTGGCATTTTTGAAACTAGTGGGTTCTGAGAGACGTTTTTTAACTGTAAAAACGCTCTAACACTGATAAACTCCGATAAACACTCAAAAATGTCGCTCATCTGTGTTTTTTTAACATTTTTGATCCATTGAAAAACAAAAAATATCTATTTTCTTAAAAAAAATAAAAAATAAACGCTAAAAAACGCTAACACAGAAAACACTAAAAAATGCTATTTCAAAAACGTTGAAAAAAGTTGAATAGAGTTAAAAACTCACTGCAAAGCTACTGACGTTTTTAGAACATGAGGCCTTAGCGTCAACTACTACTGTGTTTACATTTCGTCGAGCTGGACTAATGCAAGCTGAGCTGCTGAGAGAAAAATGTGGATGACTAAACAAACAGTAGGAGCCTTGAATTGGAAGGAGGATAGGAGCTGAGCTGCCGAGTAATGCCGCATACACACGGTCGGACTTTCCGGCAGAAAAAGTCAAACGGAGTCGTTTCATCAGATATTCCGATAGTGTGTGGGCCTCATCTGACTTTTTTTTTTTTTTTTATTCTGATGGACCTAGAAATAGAACATGTTTTAAATCTTTCTGATTCATTTCTATCAGGAAAACCGCTCATCTGTATGCTGTCCCGACAGACCAAAAACAACGCATGCTCTAAAGCAAGTACGAGACGGCGGCTACTGGCTATTGAACGTCCTTTTTCTAGTCCCGTCGTACGTGTTGTGCGTTAACATGTTCTAGACTGTTGGACTTTGGTGTGATCATGTGTAGGCAAGACCGTTTCAGCAGAACTCCATCGCAACTCAGTCGAAAAAAACTTCAGTTTATTCTGACAGAAAAAACGGTCGTGTGTATGCGGCATTGGAATTGCTCCACAGAGGCTGCAGCCTGTTAATACTATTTAAAAACTTGAATGCCCTGCATTCTGAGCTCTGATTTAATTATCATTGAGAAGATATAAATGTGAATGGATTCTTAAAAAGATTTTTTTTTTTTTAGCTTTTATTAGTCTGATCAACCCTTCATTGATCTGAATGTTGCATAGATATGAAAATATTTTTTTTTCACTTTTGCAAGGAAATTTTCCTTTAGCTTAGTGAATGAAGCTCTGCTGACTTCCATCTTTCCATCATGTACAAGTAGTCCTTCTTTTTTATTTTCCTTGCTCATAATTGCAAACTGAATTTTCGCCACATTCACTAAGCTAAGGGAACATTGCATCTCCCTGTATAGCTGCTCAGAACCCATCTACTAGAAAGAGAATTGCCAGCAGTACCAGGATCATGGTTGTAGCCTCAATCGTGATCCTGGTATAACCACCTTATTTTATCTGTGTCCCATTGGGGGGATTTACATTTATTTTCTGTCCAATAGGCAAAACAGGAGGTGAAAGGAAATCCCTGCAAATGAAAGGAATTCCTGGTGGTCATCAAGGTCACCAGAACTAGTGTCCCCATTGGAGGATTTCCCCTTTATTACTTTTTTGGAACAACCCAAAATTTTCAATGATGATGCCAAACAGCTCAAATAGAGAGGCTAAATCTCCCTAATTGGGGCACAGACAGCAATAAAAATCTGGCAGGTGTTCTAATCCCCCTCCACTCGTTACAAAACAAAAAGTTTTGCCTGTAGTTATACTTTAAATTTAAGTTGGTTATCATAAAGGACTCTAATTTGTTACCAGCAATGACTAATTTAACATATTCTCCTGTAACACTGATATAATGGTGGCTAGGCCAGTTCTTTTACAATGTATAATAATACAATTGATTGTAAAGAACAAAAGCACTAATCTATTGTTTTGTATTTCACATGAGAATACTACATCTATTCTAGGATATAAATGCATAGAGCTACAGCACGGACAGAGAACTGATGTGGTAAGCAGAAAGATGCATACATTTTGTGTTGATAAAGGTTACTCTATGAAATCTACAAAGCAATAAATCCTGAACTGTTACAAATCTTTAAAGAGGAGGCAGAGAAAAATATCAATCTTGGGCTCTTTCACGCGGAGCCTCTCTGCTCCCTTCCACAAGGGGTTCCATGAATGGACTCGCTGCTGAATTGGAGCTGAACGGGACTGATGTCAGGAATGTCACATCCATGCCCATTCAGGTTGTGCCTGGAGGACACAGTAGTTCTATGAGCAGCCAGATGTAAATGGACTTGTGTCTTTTTACATCAGGCTACCTCCATATACAGAAGCAAAGCACCCGGTTTAGTGAGTTTTAGTAGGGCAATTTCTGTGGAGGGATATGGGCGAGAGTCAGACTTAAAGGGGTCAAGAAGGCTGTTATCAGTTAATCACTACCTCAGGTGGTTGTAAACAAGGCATTCTAGAAGATTGGAGGTAAACGGGATCAAAGTGATGGGCCAAACATCCCCCGGTTTGGTTTGCACCAACACATGGAAAAAGTTCGGACCTAAACTGTAAACCCTATTAAAGTCAACGGGACCTGAACTTGAAAAATCAAAAGTTCCCATTTTGAAGGCTTACAGTATATGCAAGTTATTGGCCATAAAAAAGGTATGGGTGCCCCGGGACTGCCCCGAGGGACATTGTAGAAAATGTATTTTTTTTTTTTAAAAGCAGTGATTTTAATGATGCTTAAAGTGAAAAATAAAAATAAAAAACTCCTTTAAAATATAGTGTCTGGGGGTCCCATTAGTCTGCCTGTAAAGTGGTGCATCTGTACTGTGTATAGAAGCTGCTGCAGCAAAACTGACATATATTTAAAAAAAAAGACATTTAAATTGATTTTTCCGATTGCAAGCTTTCTTGAAAAAGAAAAAAAACATTGCCAGCAATAGAAAAATGTGAACAAAAACAGTGTGGCCCCCAACTGTTACCAGGCCCTTTGGCTCTGGTATGGATCTTAGGGGGACCCCCATGACAAGATTAAAACAAAAACAAAAATGTAAGTGTGTTTTTATTTCTTTTGTATACTTGCATACGTGGGGGGAGGGGGGTGGGATATGGAGGCTTCCTTGATAAAGGGGGCTTCCACATTACAATAAGCCCCCTGCCTGTAGACCCCCACAACCACTGCCTAGGGTTGTGGGAAAGAGGCCCTTGTCCCCATGCTGAGGGCATGTGGTCTGGTATGGTTCAGGGGGGGCCCTCGCAAGTCAACCCCCTTTCCTGGCCTGCCAGACTGCATGCTCATATAAGGGTCTGGTATGGATTGGGGGGGACACCACAGCATTTTTTAAAAGGGGAGGGGCCCACACCATTTAAAAAAAAAAGTTTGCAGACCCAAAGGGCAAAGGGCATGGTATGGATTAGGGGTGGGGGACCCCCACACCATTTTTAAAAAAAATTCCATTGCCGGAAATGTTTTTTTTCAGTTGTCAGTGGGGAAGCCTGCTGACAGAAGCCCGCTGACATCTCGTGAACGCCCCGAAAAATTTCCGGTGAACACCTGAATGGGGAGCGCTGTTTGGGGTCGAACCGATGCTAGGCCCATATACCCCTGAATTCTGGATGGGGCGCCTTCAGCTTATCAGGGGACAGACATGTGCCTAATTTGAGTCACTAGATGGACTTTGTCCACTTGGAAGGGTGTGGTTTGCTGTGGCGGGTGTTGGTCTGGGCGTGGGCATGTGGATACATATAGAGGTAACCAGAGGAGACAAGTCATTGAGACGCAGTCTCACCTATTGATAAGCCTCTTTTACACACTCATATGTGAGCATGATTATTGCTGTTATAGCTTTTAATAAAATTTACCATTGGTAATGCACAAGGTCGGTGCGCCCTCCTTTCCTCTTTTTATATTACCTAGATGGGCTTAATTCTCACTGTCCGCAAGCCTGGATCCATTATATGCTACACATTATACTGTTTTTGTCGACCATAAAAGCCAGATAACAAAATCAGAAAGAAAAGGGAACACAGAGAGAAAGTAGTAGGAAAGAGAAAAGGAGGAGAAAGTGCACCCTATCTGGCCAAAATATAGACCATCTGATCCATCTCAAGAGGAAACAATACTTTGGCTCTCAATAGATCAAATGGAATCATGGGGGATTTGCAAGACCTAGCGATTAAGATTCTGGCTTCTACAAAGATAATGCTTATAGTCTTCTTGTGTGTCCATATGACCCCTCCACTGGGCATCCCTTAAGAGCCTGTTGGAGAAATCTGATAAAGTTCACCTGGGTAAATTCAATTATATGTGCAGATCCAAAACCTCCTCACTTTTGGACAGGTCCACGATGTATGAAATACTGTACCTATCCCCTGAAGCAGAGTGGGAAGGCTTCCGGGACACAAGATGCCATTCTTACATTTACCATGTCCCACCTCCGGGACACCTTATAGTTGGCCTCAATTATAAGGTATTAATGTATGTTTTCGATGTGTACTCCTCCATCTTCAATGTTTTTTTCTGCCTTTCAGTATCAAAAACATCAGTGTGACACCCAGCACGTGGATAGTATCCCTACAGCTACAGTACAGTATATAGAGCTGTCATATTTCGTATATATAACAAATTAAACAAAGACAAAGTAAATTTAAACAGAAAGAGGACCCAGGTAGTGATCAGTTGTCAGTTAAAGGCAAATATTTTCCTCCCTGTTTTACAGTATCAAATTGTCAGAATATTATGTCCTAAGTATACCATTAAGTGCCCGTTCACACAGGGGCGACGCGACTTGCAGCGCGACTCACAGACGCGACCTGCACACGACTTCAGCGGCGACTTGCAAAATGACTTCTGTATAGAAGTCAATGCAAGTCGCCTGAAGTCGCCCCGAAAATACTACAGGAACCTTTTTCTAAGTCGGAGCGACTTGAGTCGCTCCTATTAGAACGGTTCCATAGTACAGAACGGAGCGCGACTTGTCAGGCGGCTAAGTCGCCTGACAAGTCGCGGTAGTGTGAACGGGCACTCAGTGTTGCTACAGCATTGATAGAAATACACAGGTGAAGGTGAAAAAAAATAAAAAATAGAGTGGCATAAATACATTCACCAGGCTTGTTTAATTTGGCAATACAACGTGCACAGTATATTAACCCATGATCACCTATCAGATTTTAGTTTATTGTAATCAGTTTAATGAATGATACATTTGGATTGACTGCTATGAGGTACTACATTTGCTCTTCATCTTGCCAAATAAGCTCAGCGGATTAAAAGTAAAAGTACATGAAAACTATACTTGTAAACATGGTAATGGCCCATAAAAGTAAGCTCCAATGGGCACTTTTAAATAAGTATGTTCATGAATTGCAAAAATATCCCAGCCTAAAGCTCATTGCATTATAGCAGCCATCAAGTACACTAATTGCAATGATACCTAGCCATTAGAAAGTGAGCATGCTTGAATCAGTTAAGGATTTACAGTTTGTACAGCCAGCAAGATACTATAATGTAATAAAAGGCGAATGAACTCTGGAAAGAGAATCACAAATTTGCTCATATAAATGCATTAGTAATTTGAAGATGCGGTCAAGTTTAAAACACTAGTTCATAAAAAGACATGACCTGGAAGTGGAAGGAGTAAAAAAGGGGCATGCATGCAAAATGTTACAATAAAAACTATCTGTGCTAGATTTAAGTTTCATGTCAATGGGCTTAGTTTTCCTACATTGAAATGCACGTCAAACACAGGTCAGCATATTTCTGTTTACTTCAATGGTGCAACCTTCTCCCTGTCACAGCCTCACCAATCAGGGTGACCTCCCTGTCTGGGCTGTAGCATTCTGGGCAGTCTTCTCCCTTTGCTTGGCTATTTGACCTGTTTCATTTTCTTGCTTGATTCCTGTGTACCAACTCCTGGATTGCCTCCTAGTTAACTGTTTCTGTTGCATGCAATGAATTCTGGTTTGCTTCCTGTTATCCATGTCCACAGCCTGCCTTGACCTGGTATATCCTGGTTAACCACTCCATTTTGGTGTACTTGCAGTCCGAACATCTGCTGCAGAGCTACTTTCTGGTGTATTCCTGATTCATGTCTACTGTGCTTCTTGTTGCCTAGAGCAGAGTGAACCCAGGGGTTACGACCCATCCCAGTATATAGCTGGGTCCAAACTCCCTAATGAATTCCAACTGGCCCTTAGGCTCGCCAAACATGTTACAATCTGATTGTACTAACTCTTTTAGTGTAACACCTTCCTGATGGGATAAATATTGTTTGAATACATGAGGTGGGTCCTCTTATTACAACGTTTTGGTAAACCTAAATGTGATTGTACAAGGATTGTGCATTTAAGTTGTAACATTTATGGTAGCCTTAAGACTGAATGCTTTGTGGGATCCCAACGTGCCACCTGCTTTCATGTGGGGCCATGCTTGAATGGACTGGAAAATTCTATTCCAGCTCCCAATCTTTTCTGTTCCAGTGCAGGTTCTGTTCCAGCTCCCAGTTTTTATCTGTTGCAATGTTCCAGCTTACATTCTATTCCAACTCTCAGGTCTTATCTGCTTTGGTGGTCCAAAGTGGGGTCTGTTCCAGCACCCCAGGCTTTTCCTGTTTAGCAGTGCCTAGCCTTATCAAAAGTTGGCTATTAGCCTACATTTCTCAGACACACCTTTTGCCTTCCTTAACGTAGCTGGAGGGTCCATGTGGGTACTAATGTGCCCTGACAATGTAATTGTAACAAATGTGTATTGCATTCTTAATTTGCTTGGCATAGGTGTTTATTGGATACACAATATATTGTAGTGCACAGACAGAATTGGTCTGGCTGTTTGATCAATGGTTCCATTCCCTGCAGACAAGCGCTTGGTATCTCCCAATCACTCAAGTCAGAGAACAGGCTGTCTTTTTTTAGTTTTAGTTTTTATATGAACTTGGATAGGGTGAGGGTGATCCCAGAGATACAGTACTCCAATAACTGTAGAACTTGCAAATGAGGACATTAACTCTGCACTAATACTCCAGGGTGAAAGCACCCACTTTGAAGTGTAGAAGAATGTTACAAAGCAAGGACTCCTCAGCAGGAATACAGTCATGAATGTACAAAAGGAAAGCTCTCTCATGAGTGGCCAAAGAATGTCTCTAGGTCCAGAAGGCTAGAGATTTCTAGCCTCTAGATATAAATATGACTTCATATGAATGAATGATATGAATTCATATGAATGAATGATATATGAATATTGTATAACTGCCTAGAGTATCAGTCAGTTCTTGGATTGCCTGTGTCCTGGATCCTTGGAAGAGCTCTCTGCAATCTTCAGGAGGCTAGACCAGAGGTCTCTGAGCCAAAGCAAAAGCTGGGACATCATAATGGATTCTTTGAGCAGCAGGTGGACTCCCAGGGATGCAACTTCCCTCAGGCTGGGACCTACTCCCTCAGGAACAAGATACCTCTGCTCTGGGTTCCAGCCCATTTATACCCCTCTCAGTCCCCGGCTGGTCACTCACCACACTGACTAGGGATTGACTGAAGAGGCATTAATCTGCAGGTCAGGGTCTGTATTCTTCCACCCACTATGTCCCAATGCTCAGGGGAAAGTAATTAAGCCTGCCCTAATAGAACCCAGTACAGACTTAACCGAATGATAATTCTCTCTCTCTGATTACCTAGATCACCAATGTCACTTGAAGGCAAAATTAGAATAAACCCCCAAGATTGAGTTGCCATCAGAACAGCAATTTGGATTTGGATTTTATACACATGGATCTTCAAATCTGGACCCCTTGGTTGAGTGACACCCCACTTTTGTCAAGAGCTGTCTCACAAGAGCCTTATTAAACTCTGACCAATTGTCCGATACTTTCAATCCAGTGCCAGTCATCTTCATCACCTGACAGCACACATGTGACACAGATATGAGGACTGTCATTTGTAGAAAACAAAATTAAAATTTTATATTACAATTGCCTTGATGCCTCCTTTCTTTTTATTTTAAAGTGCACCTGTGGCAGCAAAAGACAATATGAATTGACAGGTATGATGCAATGGAGGTACAACCAGCAAATCACTATTGTTCTCCCAAAACATAGTATTCTGTTATGTCAGTAATAATCAACTAGTCACCAGCTTCCTATGTCATGCCCTTTACTATTGACACATCATTGTGACAGGTAACATTGAAATTCATGCGTAAGAGAAATGAAACTGGAGAGGGTATGGCAGAAATGGTGGCTCCAGAGAATTCCCAAAGGTTTGGACTCCTGGCACACTAGGTCAAAGGACTATATTGAGAACTAGAAGTTGTGCTATGTGGAACAAATGTTTTCTTTTGTACCCTGGGGCTTGTGTTTACTGAGATGCTCTTTTTTTAGTAAATCCCCTCCTATGCGTTTTTGTGTGTTAAAGCTGAACTCCAGGATTGTTACAAAAACTAGCCTTGCAATGTGACCTCCCTGCACTGCAAGGGCTGAATGTTTGTTAGAATTAGAAATGTAGGAATGAGATATAATACTTACCTTATTCTTTGCTCCAGAAGGCTCTGGCTCGCTCGTCTTCTTTCCGACACTCAGGGCTGACATTGTACTTGATGTCCACTGGCCGGAGTGCTGAAGAGAAGAGACTTTGGGGCACTGGTCGCAGAACATGGAGAAAACATGTCTGAGTGAGGAATGAGGTAAGTATTTTGCCTTATTCCTCCATCCCTTGACCCATTGAGCACTTCAGGGGTAACTTTTTTTTGCAGTGCACCTCATGAAAAAGCTAACGCTCCTTGATTTCCAAGGCACCATGTGACAATGTACAAATGACACCTGTTCAATGTGGTGTGCTGAAACTCAATTGTGTTGAGGTGCCCTGGCAAAACGAATGGCACAGAAATGTTTTGCAGATCATGCATTACAGTGTGCTGCTGAAACATGAAGCGTACCTTTACTGTGCATTACCATAACTCATCAGGGTGAATGGGCCATCACTGCTTAGTAATAGCATTATTATTAATATTTAGAATAAATAATCTTTTTCAATATCATCGCCATTATCACCATCAAAAGTCCATATGTATATAACTACAATGTCAACAAGTATAAATAAGAGATGAAGCAACCATGGTCAACCTATTTTAGATATTTTGAGGTTGATCAAGAGGAAGTCTAAACAAACCTGCAGATGGAACTCTATTTTTAACCTCGAGGTGAATGAAATACCTCTTGACTCTAAATATAGATATCATTCTAACTCCCTAGATCAAGTTTTCCACTAATGGATTCTATTTATAGGTGCAGATACCATTTCTTGTAAAAAATGGCATTGTATCCACTTGAACATTCACTTAAGGAATTGATCATCATTCTCTCTCCTGGGAACATTCAATGTGATCTTGCAGATCTGATATATGTGGCTCAGAAAAGTTATTATAGTAAACCCATCACAGACATCAGGAATTCTTACTGAGCAAATTATGAAAATATCTGAAAGGAGAGGTTACCATCCAGTGAAAAGGTCAGACCAATCAGCAAATGCGGAGATATCAGTTGTACAAATTATATGGAAATCTTGACTTTAAAAAAAGAAAAGCTTTACTTTTCTACTTTCTAAGGCTCCCTATTGATCGGTAAGGTCACCCACAAAACTAAAGAACTAATAGGGGGCAGCAAAAAGCCAGAGGAGACAAGACCAGGCTTTAAAACCCAACTCCAACTTTAAAGTGGTTGTAAAGGCTTAAGGTTTTTTACCTTTGTGCATTCTATGCATAAAGGTATAAAACCTTCTGTGTGCAGAATCCCCCCCAGTCCCCCTGATACTTACCTGAGCCCCATCTCAATCCAGTGATGTGTATGAGAGTAGCAGCTCTCCCGGGGTTTCTGCCTCCTCATTGGCTGAGACAGCAGCAGGAGCCATTGGCTCCCGCTACTGTCAGTCACAGCCAGTGAGCCAATGAGGAGAGAACAGGGGCGGGGAGGAGCCGTGCTCTGTGTCTGAATGGACACAGGGTAGCGGCTCAAGAGTAAGCCTGCTTAGGTACCACGGGTACAAAGCTAGCTATGGGGGCACTTAGCAGGAGGGAGAGGCCAGGAGCATTGGTGGGGGACCCGAGAAGAGTGGGATCGGGGCTATTCTGTGCAAGACCATTACCCAGAGCAGGTATGACAGGTTTGTTATTTTAAAGAAGAAAAAATTAACCTTTAATATTACTTTAAATTACATATAAACACTACCTTTCTTAAAGGAGTACAGCCAAAGCTCATTTGACTGTACTTTTCCTGTGGATCACAGGAGTATAGTTCATGCTGCATTCCTGTGACCCGTTTTCAGCAGACATGGGGCTGAAGCACAGAGCCGGTCCGGGCTCCGGCAAGAACACAACAATAAAGTTGGGATCCGCCCACATGCACCAGCTCAGCCTCTCAGTGACCCGCTGAGAGCCTGAGTTGGCCGCTCCCACCCCCTCCAAAGCCCAGCACTCCAGTGAGTGTGGGGGGGGGGGGGGCAGGGCAGAGAGGGGTGACTAAAGCCCCATACACAGTATCAGATTTTCTGCTGATTTTTGTCTTCAGATTTACCACAACCATGTAGTGCAAGGGCCTGCCTGATTGCATACACATTGAAACACCTAAGGTTTGGTAAATCATATTATATGGTTTTGGTAAATTCGAAGGAAAAAATCAGCATAAAATCTGATAGTGTGTATGGGGCTTAATAGTCGTCAGCTCTCTGCTCCCAGTGCTCTGAGAACTGAGTGATCAGTGGTGTTTGATTGCTCGGTTCTCAGCCTTTATTGCTAGCGGGGGACAGATGCAGCATCGGACTGATGCTGCATCCACCTAGGTAAGTGTGGTTTAAAAAAAAGCCCAATTTCTCTTTTAATGCCTGTACGCAAAGTAAAAAATGAAGTTCTTGCTGCAACACTCCCATCAGCAGTGTAGTTTACAGAGGCTTTGTTTCATCCTATCCTGGCCTCTCTTCTTAAGGTTGAATGGTGACTATCTCTCTGGATCTGCTTATTGTTTTTTTTTTCATCAATAGATTTTTATTTTTATGTCAGAAAATAGAAAGACAATGTGTACATTTGTCAAGATTTACATAAAGTCGCAGGCTGATAAATGTACACTTACATATTTGTGTGTAACAGGAAATGCTGTTTTAAAACTTATACTTTACACATAGGTTGTCTAGTAGTCACATTGTATCACTCCTCCAGGAACCCCAAATTGGATTTCTTTTTTTGCTTGGGGGAGGTTTTCGACTCATTGGTGCATAATCCATATTCTAGCAATGTGAGGACATTAAAGTCTAACTTGCTGCTGTATCATGACTCTACTAACTGTGGTTCAACCAGGTCAAAGGAATTTTGCAGCTCCAGACCACTGTTCCTACTGCAACCATGTGTTTTGTCCTTTAGTCATATAGCCACCACTAGACGCCATTGTCATTTCATATCCGTAATGGAGGTTTACCAGGTCTAATGTGTGTTTTATGGATGGGGTCCTATCTGTTTTTCATAATCTTGTTATGTTCAGTCTGGCTGCCAATAGAATGTGTGTAAGCACATGTCTTTTAGGTTGAGGTATTGAATCTATAGTGAGGTTTAGGAGTGCTAAATCAGGCGCTGGGGGTATGTACTGATTTGATATATCTGAAATGATTTGGAATATTTTTTTCCAATAGGTTTGTATATATTTGCAATTCCACATTATATGGAATGTGTCACCCTTGGCTGAGTTACATCTCCAGCATGTGTCAGGAACATTTGAGCTAAACAATGCCAGCTTTGATGGGGTTAGATACCATCTAAGGGTCAGTTTTTGGGTGAGTTCCCAGAACATTTAGTGGCTTTGGGGATAGACTGCAATGCTCGTTGCCATTGGTTGTCTGTATACTCTTGGCCCGAGTCATTTTCCCAGTGGGTGTGGGGGACTGTCTTAGTGAAGTGGAGTTTTTGGTGTAGCATATTGTAAAATGGAGATATTCCTTTAGATTTGTGAGATGTGTTGGTTAGGTGCTCCCAGGCTTTCGGTTGTACCGTGTAAAGGGGTAGTTGGATTTTCCCAAGGCAATGTTTGAGTCTGATGTACTGTAGGCAAAGAAATCTGTGGGAGGTAATTTAAATTCTCTCTGTAGGAGTGGGAAGGTTTTTATTCGGGAATCTTGGAGTAGGTTATGAATGAATAGGATTCCACGTCTGGACCAGTGGGTCAGGGATAAATCGGGTGATATGTTGATTGTATTTAGATGTGATTTTCATTGCCGATAATTTCTGCTTATGCATACTTATTCAATATATTCTCAGTTTGAAATTCACAAATTTGTGAAATGTTCCCTTATGCCGCGTAAACACGACTGGTTTTCCGGTCCGATGAGTTTCGACTGAGTTCTGCTGAAACTGTTGTGCATACACACGATCACACCAAATTCTGAGCGTAAAGAACGTGGTGACGTACAACACATACGACGGGACTAGAAAAAGGAAGTTCAATAGCTTCTGTACTTGCTTCAGAGCATGCATTGTTTTTGGTCCGTCGGAACAGCGTACAGATGAGCGGTTTTCCCGATAGGAATTGGTTCCATCGTAAATATTTACAACATGTTCTATTTCTAGGTCTGTCAGAATTTTCTAAAAAAAAAAAAAGTCAGATGAGGCATACATACGATCAGAATATACGATGAAAAGTTTCTATCTGACTTTTTCTGTCAGACATTCCGCTCGTGTGTACGCAGCATTAGGGGACATTCACACTTCGAAACGCACCCTGCCTGTGATTATATGTGACAACCCTAGCAGGGGTTCCTGCGATTAGCTGTGAGAGGCAGCCCCATTGAAAGCAATGAAAGGATGACAGCTCCCGCAGCTAATCGGGCCCACTCACATGCTCATACAGTTATCACTTCCAAGTGATCAGTCTTGGATGCCGACTGTATGAAAGTTGTAAACTGTGAGTGCTGGGGTAAGAATTGTAATAAATAGTGTACAGGAGAATGTTTATATTATTGTGCTAAGCTAAAAAAAAAAAGCTGAGGGTTTAATACTATTTTAATTATATTTCCAAACCACATAAACTGGTATAGATAGATCTGTTAGATCATATTAAACATCAGCATGAGAAAGCCAATGATCAAGTCACTAAACGAAGTGAATTTAAGTGCATAGAAAACATTTCTGACAAGAAATGGTATCTGTATGTAAATAGAACCCATTAGCGTAGAAAATATACAGCCATTTTTTAATGATGATAATGTCCCTCCCTTGCAGCAAAAAATAAATTACTGATTTATTGCATTTTGATGCTCATTATTCTGAATTCCTCCAGCTTGGTTCTGACCCTCTGTCCTTTTATTAAAGTATATTTTATGTAAATCCAATTACTAAAATATCATATATACGCATTAACATGTTAATATCATTTCAAAAGTTGTTTTTAGCCTTTTGCAGATTTTATTAAATGAATACAGGATGACCCTTCCATAAAGGTCCTTGTTCAGACACTTCCTGTTATAGGGTAACAAATGTCACCCAATTTTGCACATGGTTTGTCACCCAGTCACATGTGTCCCTGATAGAGTCTATAAGTAGTAATGGGCAATGATTTGTTGCAAACGCTGATGCAAGCGCATGTAGACAGGAAGTGGCTGGATTTTAAAAAATGGCAGTTGTTTAGTATAGTGACAGAATTTTATTTTTAATCTCTTTCAATTATTTATTTTTTATTTTTCAAGGATTACAAAAGAATACAAAATTGTAATAAAAAGACAGCATCCAGGTCATATAGTAATAGAATAATGGTCTGTCAGAGCTCATATCCTTCAAGTCCTTAACAGAATAAAGAATACAAGGTCACATACTCACTGATAAAGTATACATAATAGAACATACAAGAGAGATGAATGCATTGTTCAATCTAAAACTTCGTCATAACATTAGCAAACGTATCTTTAGAAAAAGTTGACCAAGGGGTTGTATATACCCCCATGTATAGGCCTGAAGGTATCAGTGAGCAAACCACGATTCTAGCAAGAACAAACCAACAAAGGTAATAACCACTGTAGATTGTTAACAGAAGGAGAACTACGAATGAAAGAAAAAGAGAGGCAAAGAGAAAACGGGAAAATAAAGGGTTGGGGAGAGGATTATAGTATGAGAAATCGCTGGGCAAGCATCACGTAAAACTTTCTGGGAGGTGAAAGGTTCAAAATTTGAAGGCTAACAGAAATAGGACCACGCACTTGACATGAGATTATAGGATTCAGTTTTATCATTGTTCCAGGCGATCGTGTGATACACAGTATTTTAGCAAACTAAATATCATCAAGTTAGTGTTTAGATCTTCTTAACCTTTTTACAGCCAACACCATAGGTCATTCAACAGTGGGAGATTTTACACACACTGCGGGCTGCTACACTCCACAGGCCGCCAATTGATGAAAGCAATTAGTAAAGCAATTACTTTCAGGGGCCTCCCAGCCCCTGGTGAAGAAAATGTTTTAAAATGCATCAGGCTATTCCCACGCAAGAATTTGGAAGTCTTTCTTGGTAACAATTGTATCGCTAATTGTGATATGGGAATATGAGGTGCTAGTAAAGCATATGGCTATGACATGAATATGTAGAAGTCAGCAATTTCATAGGATAATGTTTTAATATGAACCATAAATTACATGGATTTTTAATGGAATACCGTATGTTGCAATTGAGTTGGCATGCCTAGAAAGTCCCATTTTCTTACTGTGACAAACAAAAAGTAGCAGTGAAATAGGCTTGGTGAGTTTAAGTTATCATACTTGTCTTTGATTTAGTTATGGTCCACAAGATCTCGGGATGATATGTCCTGCCGCCACGTTTGCGTGGACACAGCAGCTGATTGATTTGAATGGGCTGCTTTACTTGCGTTTACCTGACCCTTTTTTTAAAACATGGCCACAAGGAAACAACATAGTGCTTTGGCACCATGTGTTTTTCCTCAATTCTGCACACGGGAACCTCCACAATGTTATCCAATGGGTGGGGTGCCATTAAAAAAGAATGTCAACTCCACATGTCTGATAAACAGCAGAGCATTTTGTTGCCTGTGGGTGAGGGAATATGTGTGATTTACATGCCTTCCCACACTTGAAATAGTGTAAACCTAGCCATATAGTAGGGAGAATTCATAATGGGGTTTGTAGACACCCTTTAGAATTCCATCAGGGCCTAAGCACCAAAATCAGTGTATTTATAATGGCTTCCTCAGTGGACTCCTTCCGCGCTCATTAGTCTAACAGGCCCGTGGCCGAGGAGTTTTGTAGTACAGTGGGTGGGGCCTGATAGGGAACTGAGAGACTCGTTTATTTCAAAACCCACTCTGGTGTTGATTTACAGTGAATGGTAATGAGTTGTTTATAGCCACTGTTCAGTCCAATAGTAGATTTCAAAACCCACATCCACACACTGTCAATAAAAAGCAAGACCAGATGGATAACTAGTCTCTCCATTCCTCATCAGGCTCGGCCTGTCCAGTTACTCAAGCAATTTCCAACATATGGGCATTGCCAAATTGGCATATTTGGTTAATGGCATCCCCACTTTCCCCTGCCCCTTTGCTTACATTCAGCTATTGGCCAGATAATTTCTCAGCTGACAGCTGAATGGGGGTGGTGATCGAGCCCTGTGAAGAAGCTGTCATATAGATGATAGCTTCTCAGCACAGCCATGCCTCAATCTGAGTAGTAACAGACACAAATCTCCTGCGCCTAAGAGTGGGCCCAGTGATATCTAGTAGGCTATACTTCCATCCTTGCTTTCCTGGATGAGCCTTGTCTTGCTGCCCTCATTAGACTAGTGGAGTCTGGAACCACTGAAACCACAAAACAAACAGAGAGCGCCCACTGTTTGTTTTGTGGTTGCAATGCCCTAATCTGAGTACCTTTGTACGCCATCTTAGAGCTGGTCATAATCACCACAAATTTTCTAATCAGCGAACTGACATTAATTCTTTAAGGCTAGGTTCACACTATTGCGATGCGGGAACGCCGCGAATCCGCAGCGTTTTCCCGCATCGCTCACCTCCCGCCGGCAGTTCACACTGCCCTATGCGGACGGCTGGGGGTGTCAATGTTATGTTAATGACACCCCCAGATCCGTCGGCATATCGCAGTGCGATCTGCCGACTCGCACAGGAATCGGATCGCATGGTGTGAACCCCCATGCGATCCGATTCCGTTGCGGACCCAAAAAAGGGTCCTGTGCGAGTTTGCTGCGGGACAGCTGCGAGTTCAGCCATACTATCTGTATGGCTGAACTCGCAGTGCTACGGAGATCGGATGTGATTTGCTGTGCGAATCACATCCGGTTCTCCCCCCGCAGCGGTGTGAACCCAGCCTAAATTGGAACTTTACCTATAACAACTTGATACAAAATAATGTTCTTTAGCAAGATACATACATTAATAATTATGCTACCAAGGTTCTGTAATTTGCCTCCAGCTTTTTCCTGTTTATTCTTGCTAGAGACTGCCATTTTGGTAAAGCCCAGAGCTCCTGGGCAGCAGTATATCTTTAGGCTGTCGGCAGATCAGCCTCTAGTGGCTCTGCTTTTCGGCACAGTGCCAAAAATGGAGAGCAACTAAGCATGGGCAGAGCAGGGTGAGACATAGGGGTTGATTTACTAAAGGCAAACAGACTGTGCATTTTGCAAAGTGCAGTTGCACTCTGCAAGTGCAGTTGTTCCAGAGCTTAGTAAATGAGGTTAAGCTTCACTTTTCAAATACCCAATCATCTGCAAAGAAAATTAAAAACACTGCATTTTTGCTTGCACATGATTGGATGATTGAAGTCAGCAGAGCATCCCCTTATTTGCTAACTTCTGGAGCAACTACCCTTGCAGAGGGCAACTGCAGTTTGCAAAGTGTACAGTCTATATGACTGTAGTAAATTAACCTCAGTGTATTTCTGGATTTAAAATAGTATAGGCACTTTTTTTATGTTTTACATAGCTATACCTCCAAAAGGAGCCAGTCTGACGTTATCTAGCAGGACTTTATTTTTTGAATAAAGTTAATTTACTAGCGAGTGCAAAATTAGTCACAATTCTACAGAGAAACCAATCCACTTCAAACCTCAGCTTGTTTAATTAAGCTTTAGCGTAAAAAAACAAAAAAAAAAAAAACTGGAAGCTGATTGGTTTCTCTGCAGAATTGTTACTAATTACCAATCTGTCGGTACCATAGTCACAGGTTCTTAAAACTGCAATAGTTAGAAATGCCTTGAATTTGGTGCAGGGGTCGGTCATTTTACTGAAACTGGTAGAAATTAATGTTTGAAAAAGGAGGAGGTGGTTCTAAAGGAAACTAATGTCAGAAATCTATTGTCACTGAATTATAAAGGTGTCCCTATACTCTACTATATGATACTTTAAAGTTGTCACTATCTCCCATCTTAGAAAGTTTGGTAGGTAAGCCAAAGGCTGTGTGCCTATAGGCTCCAGAAATAGAAATTTGGCCCTACATCGTACTTACATTATTTTGGATTTTTAGGACTTTTTCCTAAACCCAAAGTCCCTGTATCAGATATACTGTATACTGTAATATCCTAGGTGGCCAATCCCCTGCAGTCACCGAAACTCGCTGATTTCACATTCCGCTGTGCCTTACAGCTGGCTGTGAAATCAGAAAAAAAATGACAGAGCTAGAAGTGAGACTTAATGAGCCCACCCATGAAACTACTTTCCTGAGCTGTCACTGGGCCGGTGGCAGCCTTACCAGAAAGAATACACTTTCAGTGCCAAGAGGGAAATCAGCTCCACTTGACAGCTGGAAATACTGCAAAGGAGGTTTAGATTATTAAAAACACCAGGGGCTTAAAGTGAGGTTTCATCACTTTGTGTCTGGGAGTTCAATGGTATATTTAGTAGAACATTTTTTTTTCTCACATTTTTCTTTTTTCATGCATTAATTACATTTCTTGTTGGTTTGCTGCACAGTTGACCCAAAAAGTCAATTGAAAAAATAGATGAGCTACAGCCTAAACCTAATGGTACATATTAAAATGACCATTTCACCAAAAACTGCAAACAAAAAGCACAGAAAAAACAAGTATTTTAAATGCTTACTTGCATTTTTCCCATGTGGTCAGGTACTTTGCTACATTATAGTAGAAGGACATTTCAGTTAATTCACTAACGTTTACCGCATACAATAAGGGTATCTTGTTACTCATTTGAATAAATTATTGTATGCGGTAAATTAAGTCCAATTCACAAAAAAAATAAAAAATTATGCAGTATTTAGCAAAGAAATAAAAATGTACCAGTAAATATTGCATAAAAAGTCCAATTTGCAAACGGATCAGAGAGTAAAAAAGCATGTGATAATTCCCACCATCGGTTTGCTGGGGGTATCACATACGTTATTTGTCAGAAAACAGCCTGGGGGTCGTAGGACCCCCAGACTGTTTTCTGACAAATAGCTGTTTGCTAAGCAGCAGGCCGGGAACGTCCTTAACAACCGATGACTCATCAGCTTCCACGCTCACAGTTGATTGTAAAAAAAAAAAAGTTAAATGTTATAAATATTAAGTAAAACAGTTTGGGGTCCCCCCCCCAAATCTATACCAGACCCTTATCCAGGCATGCAGCTCGGGTGCCCCCATAGCAAACTTCTTGCTGTGGCGGCACTCAACAGGGGAGGTGGACAAGAGCAGCAAAGAGGGACCCAAGAGGAGGAGGATCCTGGCTGCTTTGTACAAATCCACTGCAACAGATCAGGCAAGTATAACATGATTGCTATTTAAAAATTCCCCAAAAAAACAAGACTTTAACAGGTTTCCGATCAGCTCATGTGTATTTTACGGGGGGGGGGGGGGGCAAAATGGCTCCCCTGCGCGAAACACCGTACAGGTACAGGGTTCCTTTAACCTCCCTGGTGGTGATCCCGAGTCTGGCTCGGGCTGGGATTTTAGTTCCACGAGCGGTAACCCCGAGCCAGACTCGGAATCGCATCGCTGGATACAGGGAGAAGTTACTTACCTTGACTCCTGGATCCAGCGATGTCCCCGCGCTGTGTGAGCGAGCTGTCCTCCGCTCGATTCACACAGTGCCCGAATGCCGCCGATCTCCGTTCCCTGCGACATTATGGCGCATGGGAGCGGAGATCGGCACCAAATTCAAAAAAGTAAAAACACACAAAACACACACAGTATTATAATCTTACAGATTACAGTACTGTATAAAAAATTACACACCCCCTTTGTCCCTAGTGGTCTGTGCAATGCCCTGCATGCACTTTTATATTATAAATACAGTTTTTTCTGCCTGGAATTTGGAGATTGTCCATAGCAACCAAAAAGTGTCCCTTTATGTCAAAAGTGATTTTAGACCAACTAGAAAACAGCGATAATAAATTAGAATCACTTGCAGAATTGAGCGATAGTAATTTGTGGGGAAATTCGAGCCGGTTCACACAGCGGGCGATGCGAGGCGACACGACTCGCCTCGCCTCACTCTCGCAAGTCGCCCCCGTTCTGTACAATGGAACCGTTCTGAGAGGAGCGACTCGAGTCGCTCCGACTCAGAAAAAAGGTTCCTGTACTACTTTTGGGCGACCTCGGGGCGACTTGCATTGACTTCTATACAGAAGTCATTTGCAAGTCGCCGCTGAGGCCGCGGCAGGTCGCGGCGAGGCAAGTCGGAGTCGCCTCGCCTGCTGTGTGAACCGGCCCTTAATCTAATGACAGTGACAATTCTGCAAATTAGCAAATTTCAGTGTTTTTGGATTTGATTACATTATTGAATAATTTGTATTATTATTTATTATATTATAAACTTTATCATACCCGGGATGTCTGCTAGACTCTGGTTTGAACATATTTAAGAGAGTTATTCCGAAGAATTACAGGACTACAATATAAAACGCCAAATTTCCATGCAAAATAATTGTACCGCTTTCAGCACCTAAAACCAGAACTAATCATACCGCCAGGGAGGTTAAGAGCCGCCAAAGGGCGCACTCGCGTGCCCACTACATAGCGGGGGGCCCACTGCACGGCGGGAGACCCGATGCGCAGGGTTCGTGGTCGCGATCGCTGACAGATACACGTAATTGCGTGCACGAGCGCCAGCACAGAGATTTGTGTGTGCAAGCACACAAATCCCTGTGCTGTCAGAGGAGAGGAAACATATCATTTGTTCCTAGTAAGTAGGAACAGCCATATGTCTCCTTTCCTACTCAGTCCTATCCCCATACAGTTAGAGCACACTGAGGGAACACACACATTTAACCCCGTGATCGCCCCCTAGTGTAATTTACACAGTAATCAGTGCACTTTTATAGCACAGATCTCTGCATTAATGTCAACGGTCCTCAAAAGTGTTTGATCTGTCTGTCGCAATGTCACAATAAAAATTGCAGATCACCGCCATTAATAGTACAAAAAAAATAATAATAAAAATGTCATAAATCTTTCCCATAGATTGTAGACGATATAACTTTTGCACAAACCAATCAATATACGCTTATTGCGATTTTTTTACCAAAAATATGTAGAAGAATATATATTGGCCTAAACTGATGAAGAAATTTGTTTTTTAAAAACATTTTTGGGGATATTTATTATAGCAAAAAGTAAAAAAATATAGTTTTTTTTTCAAAATGGTCACTCTTTTTTTGTGTATAGCGCAAAAAATTTAAATCGCAGAGGTGCTCAAATAGCACCAAAAGAAAGCTCTATTTATGGGGGAAAAAGGGCACACATTTTGTTTGGGTGCAGCATTGCATGACTGCGCAATTATCAGTTAAAGCGACGCAGTGCCAAATTGTAAAAAGTGCTCTGGTCAGGAAGGGGGTAAAACCTTCTGGGGCTGAAGTGGTTAAATTACTTTAAAAATTAGACATGAAACAGGTTAGCAAAGCCATTAAGAATATTATCATTTAGCAATGATGAACCAAAAAGAAATAACTATTTCCAGCCTAACAGCAGTGTGAAGCACCCAATTAAAGTACAACTGATTCCACAATAGATATGCAGGAATGAAATGTTTGGCTTTCCTTCGGTCAGCATAAACTACATAAACTATAGCCTCCCCAGCTAATAGTGTGACAACAGGCAGCCTTAAAGTGGGAGTCCGCCGAGACTCTGCGTTTTTTTTTTTTTTAAAAGCCAGCAGCTACAAATACTGCAGCTGCTGACTTTTATAATAGTGACACTTACCTGTCCAGCGCGCCTGCGATGTCGGCACCCGAAGTCGATCTCTCGATCGTCTCTCGGGTGCTGCCGCCGCCATCTTGAGTATGGGAATCAGGAAGTGGAGCCTTTCGGCTTCATTTCCCGGTTCCCTACTGCGCATGCGTGAGTCGCGCTGCGCAATAAGGATGGACCCGCTGCCTCTGGGATCTGTGTGTTTCCCAGCAGGCAGCGGGGGGACTTTCGGAAAGGGGCGTAATCTACGCCCCTTTCCGCAGAGAGCTATCCCGGAAGTGGGTGCAGATACCTGTACTGTACAGGTACCTGCACCCCCCTCCCCCCTAAAGGTGCCAATTGTGGCGCCAGAGGGGGGGAGGGTTCCGATGAGCGGAAGGTCCACTTTAGGGTGGACCTCCGCTTTAAGTTAGTACTAACAATATGCTGCTGATGCACACTGGTGATGGAAATATAGCCCTAGGCCTCCACTAAACTTTGAATAGTTGAATATAACCAGAAACTAGAATAACTGAATACGGAAGGGAATCAATTCACAGTACTTCAAAAGCAATTCTTCTGCCTGCTGATGTTGGGGCCACTGGCCCTGCTCCCTCTCTTTCCTGATTGGCTAACTGACTTTGATTGACAGAAGCTGGAGCCAATGGCCCTGCTGCTGTGTCTCCGCCAATCAGGAGGGACAGTCCTGATGGACTCGTGGATATCACTGGATAGAAATGCATTAAGATAAAAAAAACTTTCTGCTTTTACAACCCCTTTAAACTTTGACCACTTGGTGTCAAAAAGTTGAAAGTTGCTACCTGCTTGTGTGAGTATAACCTGGAGAGTCAGAGGAACTGAGGCCCTTTAGTGGGGTTGAGGTAGGAACAGAGGACCTGATTGCCAGTGGCCCCTGCAGGATAATGCTACACTCCCATTTTTTTCAGTTCCTTAACCCTCTTCTTCTCTTCTGGGTGTATCTAATTCAGCCTTTCTCAGCAGTTTTTAACATTAAGGGACCCTTGATATAACTTTTAGGCTTCAAGGAACCCCTGCTAATAATTAATATAATTACAGCTCACAGTACATTAGTGTAATGATCAGTGGGATTAATGCTCTTTACCCTAATGGACATTGGTATTATCCCCCCCCCCCCCCCCTAACAGATATGTAAAAAGATCATTAGTGTCATTGGTCTGAGAAGCAGAAATTGCTATTGCTCAAGGAACCTGTAGCAACCTCTAAAGCAGGGATAAGCAATTAGCGGACCTCCAACTGTTGCAAAACTACAAGTCCCATCGTGCCTCTGCCTCTGGGTGTCATGCTTGTGGCTGTCAGAGTCTTGCTATGCCTCATGGGAGTTGTAGTTCTGCAACAGCTGGAGGTCCGCTAATTGCATATCCCTGCTCTAAAGGAACCCTAGGATTCCACAGAACCCTGGTTGAGAAACCCTGATCTAATTACTGTCTGTGATGAAGGTAGGTGTAGGCCTTGAGAGACCTCTTTGAGTCTGCCGAAGCTACTGACATCACATTCAAGATGGTGGCACCCAGCAGGAGTCCTAGGACTTTTGGATGTCTACGGCAGACAGGTTTATACAAATAATTTACTTAAATAAAATACATATGTAATCTTATGGGGAGAATTTTGCTGAAATGAATGGTCTGACAGGGTCCCTTTGAATGGGGTTTCTGAATATCTCTATTCCTCTTTAATGAATATACAGTTGTTTATTCTATACATTGTAACTACAGAATACAGAGATGAGTTTGTTATGAATAATAGTGTCATTCTATGTTATTTAAAAAAAAAAAAACTTTGTAATGTTGTGTTAATATAGGTGCATGGTGGCAAGCCATAATTCCTCAGTACACACTAACGCCCCATACACACTATCAGTTTTTCTGCTGAGTTTTTCCTTCAGATTTACCAAAACCATGTAGTGCAAGGGCCTGCCTGATTGCATGCAAATTGAAACTCCTAAGGTTTGACCTCATATTATATGGTTTTGGTAAATCTGAAGGAAAAACTCAGCAGAAAAACTGATAGTGTGTATGGGGCTTTAGTGTGTACTGAGGAATTATAGCTTGCCACCATGTGTATGGGGGTTTATTTACTAAAGGCAAATAGACTGTGCACTTTGCAAAGTTGCACTCTGCAAGAGCAGTTGCTCCAGAGATTAACCCCCCTGGCGGTATTCCCGAGTTTGGCTCGGGATGGAGATTTTGTACCAAAAGCGGTAACCCTGAGCCAGACTTGGGACTGCATCGCTGAATGCAGGAGGAGGTTACTTATCTTCTCCCCTGGATCCAGCGATGTCCCCCCCCCCCCCCGCTGTGCAAGCGAGCCGTGCTCCGCTCGACCTATCACAGAGCCGATCTCCGTTCCCTGCGAGCGTTGCGACGCACGGGGATGGAGAACGGCGCCAAATTCAAAAAGTTAAACACACACATTACATACAGTATAATGTAATCTTATAGATTACATTGCTGTATGTAATTATTTCACATCCCCTTTGTCCCTAATGTTCTGCCCAGTGCTCTGCATGTAGTTTTATATTATAAAAACTGTTCTTCATGCCTGGAAACTGGAGATTGTCCATAGCAACCAAAACTGTCCCTTTACATCAAAAATGGTTTTAGACCAGCTAGAAAACAGCGATAATAAATTAGAATCACTCGCAGAATTGAGGGATATCGATTTGTGGGGAGATCCGTCATCAAATACTGAAAAGTAATGACAGTGACAATTCTGCAACTGAGCAAATTTCTGTGTTTTTGATTTGATTACATTATTGAATCATTTTTATTATTGTTATATTATTATTTGGTATAATTATTTATAGTTATTTATTATATTATAATTTATGATTTCATTTTTCAAACTTTATCATACCCGGGATGTCTGCTAGACTCTGGTTTGGACAGATTTAAGTGAGTTATTCCTAAGAATTACAGGACTACAATATAAAACACCAAATTTTCATGCAAAATAATTGTACCACTTTCAGCACCTAAAATCTGAAATAACCATACCGCCAGGGAGGTTAATAAAAGGGGAAAAGGTCTGCTGACTTCCTTCATCCAATCACGTGCAAGCAAAATTTTCATTCTTTTTATTTTCCTTGCACGTGATTGGATACTTTTTTGCAAATGAAGCTTTACCTCATTTGCTAAGCTCATTTGCAAATTGCACAATCTATTTGCTTTTAGTACATAAACAGTGCCGACTGTCAACTTACCACATCGCATTTTGACTGTGACACAAAGCATCGTGGCTTGTCCATGTGAACAGCTTTCTGTCGTTTAGCCTTTAGGTGGACATACCAGGGTGTCAGGAAGGGCATGCCAGTAGACAACATGGTTCCTCTAGATGGACTTCTGTGTCTCTTCACAGGCGAATGCATACGGGCACATGCACAGGTTACAGACGTTGGCGCCACATGGGCTATTTAACTGTGTCAGTGCTCATGATCAGTGCTGTTTTGTCTTTCAGCCTTCCCTGTATTCTGTGACTCTAGTGAGCATGTGACCAATGAACAAATCTCAAAAATAATGTATTTATTTTATTAGAAGGGATGGTTTAAGAAGATCAAACATTTGCAAAAGTATATTAACTATCTATCAACAAATACTTTAATGAAACACCCAGAGATACTGTACTGGTCTTTCAACTACTGCCATAATCAGCTGTCAGTTTTTCCCACAACAGTTGTCCACGCCACTAAACACAAATGTGGAAGATATAATAGGCAACAGACTATAGTTCAATTCCCTGAGAAGTCAAATGTTCTGTTTATAATTAAGAACAAGGTCATTAAGGTGGGCTATGCTAAAGAGTAAATATGGCGGTTCCCATTTACCTATTTTATATGTGATGCTCAAGACTAAAAAAACAAAAAAAACAAACATATATATATATATATATATATATATATATATATATATATATATATATATATATATGTTTGTTTTTTTTGTATATATTTTATATATATATAAGAAATATGGCATATAATTAATTCAGATTTTCATAACTAAGCAGCAGCTATAGCTCACATCTCTTTCAGCTGTATTTCCTTGCCTGAAATGGAAGAGGCAGACCTTCTATTTATCTGCCTGTCCTCCATTCATATGGTCAGTTTCATTGATGGAAGCTATAGTACAGCTTCTATGAATAGAGATGGGGGAATGACAGAAATATTGACTGGTCCAGTGGCTTGTATTAACCCCTGCAGCACTGGAAGATTACCGCTGCAGAGGTATGTGTAAAGGCAGAGGACAAAAAATTGTAAGCAGCAATCCTTGATTTGCTAAAAAAAAAAAAAAAAAAAAAAACTAAACGAATGCCTCAAATGATATCTGCATTTAAAGAAATACAGGACTGTCATTGCTGATCTGTTTCTAGCAATATGAATCCCCTGACTGTCTCTGTGTCTGGGAACAGGCATTCAGATTAGAAAACTAGAGTAAAATCAGAACACCTGAACTGCAGTGGCATTGTGAGGGGGGGGGGGGGGGGCTAAGGGGGCTGGAGCCCCGAGTTGGCCCCCAAAAGCCCCGGGTCTTGGGCATTCACAATTCTATTATTAGTCCCAAGCCCGAGCAGGGACCGATCTGACTTGAAACGCGGCCAAGTGACATAGCAGATCCCGCCTTCTGGAGCCTGCAGCGCCTATGATGGATGTCCTGCGGTACTGGTATTGGACCATCATAGGCACTGCAGGCTCCAGAAGGCAGGAATTACAATGCAGCCGCATTGTAATGAGATCCCCACTCGGCGATCAGGCAGGCAGCTCTCCTCTCCTGCCCTCCCCTATCTCTGCCTGCCTGCTGTCTACTGGGATGGGCGCACCACACACTACAGCTGAGCTGCAGGAGGAGGTCACGGTCACCTGAAGTCTGACGTGTAATGGTCAGGTAGGTCAGTGTGGGTCAGTGTAATGGTCAGTGTGTGCCAGGTAGGTCAGTGTGGGTCAGGTAGGTCAGTGTAATGGTCAGGTAGGTCAGTGGGGGTCAGGTAGGTCAGTTTAATGGTGAGTGTGTGAGGTAGGACAGTGTGCATCAGGTAGGTCAGTGTGCATCAGGTAAGTCAGTCTGCATCAGGTAGGTCAGTGTGCATCAGGTGGATCAGTGTAATGGTCAGTTTGTGTCAGGTAGGTCAGTGTGTGTCAGGTAGGTTAGTGGGGGTCTGGTAAGTCAGTGTAATGGTATGGTAGGTCAGTGTGGGTCAGGTAGGTCAATGTAATGGCCAGTGTGTGTCAGGTAGGTCAGTGTGGGTCAGGTAGGTCAGTGTGGGTCAGGTAGGTCAGTTTTTAGTGGTCAGCATTGATGGGCACTGGTAAGCCAGGCAGCAACCAGAAAGTGAGCTTACTCCCCCTCCCGCCACACAATACCCCGCCCCCCCCCCCAAAAAAAAACCTTAAGTTAATGTATGTTGGTTGTCCTTGTTGCTGATAAAATGTTCCATATATTACAATACTACGTGCATCTATTATTCATGAAATACCTTCAGCCTGCACTGAGATGTTCAGCTTGTCTGTAAGCCAGGGTTCCCTGAAAATTGTATGCAAATTATTAGAACTCTCCTATGCATGCTGGGCCTGTACTACAGACAGAACAAACTATATTTCTGAAATCACAAATCGTGTGGGTGCACAGCAATGCAGGTAATAGATTTTCACACGTCACACATTTTTATCATTAGAACAAATAGTAATGTCCTGAAAATTGCCTTAAATGGACAACATAAACTTATATGAGACTTGAGAGAAACATAGACCTTGCCCTTGAGAACCTCTCCTGAAAATGTTAGCTGTTTGGCTATCCTTCAGATCATCTGACTTTAGTACCATGAGTCCATGGTACCAAGTATACATATCAAGATTTGTCTTTGACTTTCCTATTCTGCTTACTTGTTCTGGTAAAGGGACTCACAAAGTACTGACGCCAATAGGTTTGTATAGCAGGGGGTAAAATAACATTTTCAGACAATGGCATCCGATGTATTTCACTAATGACAAACTGACTTTGAAAAAAAAGTTATGTAAATGATTAGTGCTGCTTTTAAAATAGCAGTCTGATCTCACCTTTGTTGTCCATCTGCTTGATGACCACCAAGTGCCAACATGTGCTTTTCATTGTCTTCTCCAGCACCTTTGAGCCACCAAAACCTGACCCACTCATATGCAAATACTGACTTTAAAAGCAAAGTCAAAGGCTGGCTTTCCTCTCGCTGTCCTTTGATTCACTATCAGTCTCTTAGTCTGTTAACCAAAAGTTGGGGATGAAAGCTGGGCTCTACAACTAAGTACGAATTACTGGTTATGATAAAGAATATTCAAAACATGTTGATGAAAATTTGCATTCTGCCCTTAAAAACAAGAGATTTATAGAGCTCACCGTATCTGTAATATGAACTCTGTTACAGCCATAAAACCAAGTTAATTTGCATGCCATGGTGGGACCCCTTCTGGAGTTAAATGCTCATTTTGCTTCTTTATTCAAACAGCCCTGTACATAATTATAAAGTATCTGTGAATCAGTGCCGAGACAAGGACATGAAGCGCCCCAGAGCAAAGGTGCCAAACTGCACCCCCTCCCCCATCCCATTCTTGATGTGCAAGCTTAGGGGATCCTACACTCAGCAGTCACTTGCTTGTCAAAATCACTGCCATTATCACTACTCCTGTCAGCCTTGTAACAGAAGGAAGTTGCCCACATCCCTAAAGTAAATAATTGCACCCAGAGCAGCCACCCACCCCTTGTCCCGGTGTAAGGTAAACCAGATTTCCAGCACCAGAAAACCAGTGCAGGCTTATGCTCATATTCATGCTTGTATGCATTTCTCACATGCTAATACTTCTAGGCAATAGATGTACTATTCCAGTTCATCGTGCTTGCATTCGTGCATGCACATGTACATAATACAAATTAGTGTGAGTACTTGGCACTCAGTTGCCTATTTAAACTGGCCTGTCACCATGAGCAGTTGCTGAATTATCTTCAGCTTGTATCTGTATTCCTGTGACCTGATTCGTTGAACCTGCTTACCTGTGCATGACCCTGCTTTCTCCTGAACTTTGCCTTTTGCTCCTGCATTAACCTTGTTTACCTGGCCTGCTTCCTGGACTTGCTCTGCCTGCTGACTCGGTCCTTGCCACTGGTCGCTACCTGAATACTGGCTCTACTACCATCTCTTGCTCTGGTGCCAAGCTGTTTCAGTATCCTGTTCTTAGGACTGTGACCCCCAGCTTCATGCACCTAAGAGCAGACTTAACCAGCCAGCTACTCTGGCACTTGTGCCACTTCATGCCGTCACACTCTGTCTCCACCTTCAGGAGTGTTGAGCATGAGGTGCAAGAGAGGCCTCCACAACATTTCAGTTGTTACCAGTTACTTGATATCCGGAAACTGCTGTGAATACCCATTTGTATAGATTATGAGCTAGCTGTGTGGCCTACAGAGCCTTGGAAAATGATTCACCCCCTTGGCATTTTTCCTGTTTTGTTGCCTTACAACCTGGAATTAACATGGATTGGTTGAGTATTTGCATCATTTAATTTACAGAACATGCCCACAACTTTGAAGATGTTTTTTTTATTGTGAAGCAAACAACAAATAGGACAAAATAACAGAAAAGGTCAATGTTCATAACTATTCACCCCCCTAAAGTCAATACTTTCTAGAGCCACCTTTTGTGGCTATCACAGCTCCAAGTCTCTTTGGATAAGTCTATATGAGCTTGCCACATCTTACCACTGGGATTTTTGCTAATTTCTCCTTGCAAAACTGCTCCAGCTGGGCTTTATGGCAGAGTGGCCAGAAGAAAGCCATTACTTTCAGCAAAAAAACAAAGTTGGATGGCTTGCGCTCACACACAGAGTGGTACAGGTTTTTCTCAAGAATATATTTGTATTTCGCACCATCCATCTTTCCCTCAACTCTGACCAGTTTCCCAGTCCTGACTCCTGAAAAGTATCCTTTGGGTGATGCGATGTTTTGGGTTTGCGCCAGGCGTTTTCTTTGTAGGCCAAAAAAGTTCAATACTAGTCTCATCAGACCACATCACCTTCCTCCATACATTTTGGGAGTCTCCCGCGTGCCTTTTCACAAACTCAAAACTCACTCACAAACTCAAAAGTGCCATTTTGTTTTTTGCTGAAAGCAATGGCTTTCTTCTGGCCACTCTGCCATAAAGCCCAACTCTGTGGAGCGTACAGCTTATTGTTGTCCTATGTAAAGGTACTCCAGTCTCTGCTGACGAACTCTGCAGCTCCTCCAGGGTTACCTTAGGTCTCTGTGCTGCCTCTCTGATTAACGCCCTCCTTGCCTGGTCTGTGAGTTTTGATGTGCTGCCATTTCTTGGCAGGTTTGCTGTTATGCCATATTCTTTCCATTTGGTTATGATAGATTTGATGGTGTTCCTAGGGATCATCAAATATTTGGATATTTTTTTATAACCTATCCCTGAATTGTACTTCTCAACAACATTGCTACTTGCTTGGAGAGTTCCTTGGTCTTCATGGCAGTGTTTGGTCAGTGGTGCCACTTTCTTAGGTGTTGCAGCCTCTGGGGCCTTTCAAAAAAGTGTAATGACAGATCATGTGACACTTAGCCCCCATACACACGGTCGGATATTCCAACAAGAAAGGTCCGATCCGATTATATTGTCGGAAAATCCGATCGTGTGTGGGCTCTATCAGACTTTTTCCGTCAGTAATTCCAACAGAAAAAATTTGAGAGCAGGATCTAAAATTTTCAGACAACAAAATCCAATCGGACATTTTCCAATCGTTTGTAGAGAATTCTGATTGGACGAAGTGCCACGCATGCTCAGATCAAAGTACAAGAGCAAAGCTATTGGCTATTAGCCTGAACGTAGTCCCGTCGGAACGCACAAACGTCATCACATTTCGAATGATTGGATTTTCCAACAACTTTGTCCGACCGTGTATATGCAACACCAGTTTCGGACAAAATTGGTTGGAAAAAATCAGACGTATTTTGTTGTCGGAATGTCCGACCGTGTGTACGGGGACTTAGATTGCACACATGGGCTTCATAACAAAGGGGGTGAATACATACGCACATGCCAATTTTCTGTTTTTTATTTGTAAAAAATTATTTTATGTATATATTTTTCCAATTTGACTTCACCAACTTAGACTATTTTGTTCTGATCTATCACATATAATTCAGATAAAAAAATAAAAACATTGAACTAAAGGCTGTAATGTAACAAAATAGGTAAAAAGCCAAGGTGGGTGAATACTTTTGCAAGGCACTGTATTGCTTTATACTAGCTAGTCACAGAACAATTATATTTTGATGGATCTCCTCCAGTGGATTTTATCACCCACTAGCTTCTTATATCCCACTGAATCCCTTCTTTGTGTTTGAACCTCTGCCTCCTCGCATCTCAAAAAACCTTGATGCTAAAACTGGAGACATTGTAAGTTAGATGAGCTGTTTAGAAAGCACAGTATGTATTACATATGTAATTACTGTCACATATTTCAACAGTTTTAGTAAGATGTACTCATAAAAAGTGTACATACATTTCATACTAGAAGCCTGACTTTTTATTGTGAAAGCAAAAGACAAAGTAAACTTATTTTATCTGAAGCTATTCTAATAACTAAGCACCATTGCTTATTTGTTTTTTGCTTTTAAGCTAGGACCTGATCTGTGTACCGTTGCAAGTGTTAGTGGCATCGTAACAAAAAAGAATAAATTCTTCCACTACCCAAGCCACCATGGCTCAGATTGTGCACTGCAGATAGAATCCTACGGGGATATTTAGGCACCTTTCCTCTCCTTTTGCCCATAGAGGCTGACTCAGAGCACAGTGTCTTCCCATCTACTGAGTGTTTTGCAGAGCACATCTCATTCCACTCACTGTCATGTGGCTATGAAATATGTTTCTAACTTAAGCCTCTGCAACTATCTCTCTTTCTTCTGAAATCGAAAGCAGATTCACGGAATTACATGACTTAATTATTGTACTTTTTTTTTTTTTTATTGTACACAATTCTTTTATAAGTGACTTCTGCTTGAAAAGACCCACAAGTCAGTATATTACAAAACGAATTGCAAAGCTGAGCCTAGGTGTTTTAAATGGTGGACATGCCTGGGGAATTCTGGACAACTGTCAGGGATCTCCTACAGCAAATGCTCATTGTACTGCAGCAGGTGAAAAAAGAAAAGAAGGAGGGCGCACTGACCTAGTGCATTACCACTGGTAACGTGGTAGATGTGATTGGCCGGAAGTCGTGGGTGGAACACAAGTACACCTGCTTCCTGGTTATCCGAGCAGCGTGTGTTCCACCCACTGGAGGTAGCGGCTGGGGGTTCCATGGTGCCCAATGTTTTATTTTAATCCCCTCTTACCCCTTTACAGCATAGGACAAGTGTGGGGGTGGTGCTGGTAAGATGTGCCTGATCACTTCCTCCTGGGAGGTTATACTGTATATCCACGTATAGTTTTCCTTTGGTCACAATACTGTATATTATAAATTATAGCACCTGGCTAACTATATGGGGGCACTGTTTGGTATGTAGCCCTACATGGTGATGCATGTGATTGATTGGGTGGAGCCAGGGAGGGCCAGTCCATGTGGGTGGGCGTGACACATGTGGGTGGGCGTCACTAGTGATTGAGGTGTGCAGACATATATAGAGATGACCACGAGAGAATAGCCATTGCCCGCTTAGGCTCTGAAGGAAGGGGTACTCCCCTGAAACGTGTCAGCTATCTTGAGGTATCGGTTTGATCCACTCGACATCAGGTCCTGGCTTCAGAACAGCAAACCTACTAAATTGTCAATGTCTCTTAGCCCCTGTACACATGGTCGGAGATTTCGACAACCAAATCCGTCGGATCTTGTCCGAAACTGTTGCATACACACGGTCGGACTAAGTTGTCGAAAAATCTGATCTTTCAGAACGTGATGACGTAATTTCGTTACGATGGGACTACAATCAGGCTAGTAGCCAATAGCTTTGATGTAGGAATTTGATCTGAGCATGTGTGGCACTTGGTCCGATCAAAATTCGCTACACATGATCGGAGTATGTCCGACCGGCCCAGTTGGTCGGGAAATATTTCCAACATGTTGGAAAATTGGGTCCGACGGATATTCCGACGGAATCAGTCCGATGCATACCACACACAGTCAGATTATCCGATGACGCGGTCCGATAGGACACATTCCGACGGATTCTCCGACCGTGTGTACAAGGGCTAACAAATGCTCATTTGTGAGTATATACTTTGCTGTTTTTATGCTTTAATAAAGCTTTACCAGTGGTAATGCCCTAGGTCGGTGCGCCCTCCTTCTTTTCTTTTCTCTTTAGTTCATGGAAACCCATTATTCTGAGGAGGGCTGCAAGACGGTAGGCATTATTGTATAAAATTGGTCGCACCACGCACTGAGAAACTAGATACCCGAGCGCAGGAGAGATTTCTACTGCAGCAGGTGGATTGTGAACATAGAAGCCTGACTAAAGTGCAAGGATGAGCATGAGCACTGGGGCTTGGTGGCCTATTTAAACCCAAAGTCTGTCTGGCCTGGATCCAGTGCTGGATTGTCTTCAGATCTTGTCCCTTCTCAGGCCTTTTGGGGCCTATTGGGAGCAATTTGGCTCACAAAACAATAACTAAGTTTATTATTATATTATTATTGAACTAAATATGCAATTTTCAGAGATTTATACAATCCATGTTACATGATTTTCTGGTTTGCCGAACTGTAGGGTGTTCTGCAGATTATGTAGATCTGCATGCAAAGCTCAGGGAAATCAAATATTGCTAAACTGAAAATTTTCCTTAATCTGTCATTACTAACCGGGACCCTTTAAAGCTGTTCTTCAAAGTTAAATGTAAAGCCCTCTCCTTTGTACTTTTAAATGTATCCATGCATTGGGGTCCTGCCCTCCACCCGCACTGCATAGCATAAATGTTCATTTAGCTAGGGAGGGAAAAGTATGTATAAATATTTTCCCTAGCCATCACTCCAACAGGCTTCCTCCTTTCAGTGTGACTGATCTCCCAAACCCGCTTTACTTCGCTGTCCAGCTGGTTGCAGTTCTCTGATCTTACCTCATACAATGAAGGACTAGCAGTCAAGGACAGCCAGGGCCGCCCATGTTTCAGAGTGTCGGACAGAAAAGGAGAGAGCTAGCTCCTGGGGCAGTGAGGAATAAGGTAGGTATTTGTACTTATTTCTTCCTCCCCACCCAAGTAAACATTCAACCTGTTCGGTGTGGGGGAGGGACAGGCACTGCACCACTTCATGGGCAAACATAACAATGGCCTCAGGTCAGGCTTTAACTGTATTTTTAAGATATTTTTTCTGTGGCCTCTAGAGGGACCTAATGAAATCCGAGGACATTTCCCCTCCTAGTTAATTACGGCCAGATTGGGGATCGTTTATAGTCCCCATTAGGGATGAGCTCGGTGTTCGACTCGAACATCAGCCGTTCCTCTGTTCGGCGAATTCAGAACTTTGTGGACCATTCGTGTGGCACGAACGGTCCACAATGCACTACGCCATCACAGTGCATTGGCCAAGCATGCACTGTGACCCAGCATGCTTGGCCAATCACAGCACCGGCAGCGAGGAGAGCCATAATTGGCCACAGGCAATTATAGCTCAGGGGGTTTAGTACACGCCCCACACTATATAAGGCTTTCAGCGTGGCAGCCTTGTGTAGTGTGTTACGGCATGCAGGCAAAGAGCTAGAAAGGCAGGGACAGTGTGTTCTTTTCTCAGGCATCTTAAAGTTAAAGTGGGTGTTGTGTGCCTCCAGCACAGTATACACCTGTATCTACCCTTTATTGCTGGTGTTCTCTAATACAGGCATCTGCAGGAGTTAGTGGGTGTTGTGTGCCTCCAGCACAATATACACCTGTATCTACCCTTTATTGCTGGTGTTCTCTAATACAGGCATCTGCAGGAGTTAAAGTGGGTGTACCTCCAGCACAGTTTACACCTGAAGATACCCCTTATTGCTGGTGTTGTCTGTTGCATATCTTGCATATTAGCCTTTAAAATTAACACTTTTGATTTTAAACATTCGAGTCCCATAGACTTTAATAGGGTTCTAAAGTCCGTATGAATTTTAGGTCCGTTCGAAGGTTCTGGTGCGAACTGAACCGGGGGGGGGGGTGTTCGCCTCATCCCTAGTCCCCATCCACTTTTTGACCATGACAGACATACCCCTTATGGATAGATTCCTCCACTCCACTACTACAACACAAATATGCACATTCCCCCACATATTTATGTAAAAAAAAATTGTGGCAAGTAGTTTTGGCTAGATGAACCATGCTTTGATATTGTAGCCATACAATTTACATTTGTAGGTATCAGGGATACATGGGCAAGTTAAATCTAGTCCTACTGGTAGATATAACCACTGGCTTAAATGATTTTACTTTTTACATTTCTCACTAGCAAGAGAAAAAATATCGCCCTGTTAGCTCTAGCCTAAACCAGGTAATTGGCCATTTCCCATCCTACCTACCCATTCTTCAGTAATACAAGGCTTGTGGCTGTAATCGAGCATTGAGAATACCTGTCAGAAAAGAGAAGTGGGTCTCCCATTGTATTTCTGATGGCTCTGAATCATATTTAAATAAAAATAATTACATTTATAAAGAAATAGGTATGGGGCTGCCATTGCCATTTCTGACAATGGTAGTTGCCTGGCAGTATCTGGATTCAATTGATTTGAGTCACAGGCCTAGAACAAGCATTGTGTAAATGTGTTTCAGAAGTGTTCCCTAATCATTATCTTTATTCTTGATCCAGGTAAGTCACTCCAAATATGTTGACACCAAAGCATAAGTACAACCAGAGGACTAATGTTCTTAAAAGGATATAACAATGTAGTGTATGGTTGAGGTAGCACTAGACCTTGTCAGTGGTCAGTTAGTCTATGGCGACTTGACTCTTGGAGGGTCCTTGGAAATTTCAGCTGGTTGGAGAACAAAATTAAATTATTTGGTGTAATACATAGATAAAAGTCAATGCATTACAGGGGATGGGGAACCCCTTCTTTAGTGCCCCGGTAGCTGTTGGTTGTTTCCTAATATAATAACAATGTTCTGGAGTGTAGAAAAAAACATAGTTTTGCTTTTGCAAGCACAACAGACACTCTGGATTTTCCAAGACTTTCTATGGCGCTCCTCGCCTACCACCTCAATTTCAAAATGATAGGTCAGCAATGGCAGCCTACATATTGATTACGTTACTTCTACTTACAGTTAGTCGCTTCACATATATTTACTTTCAGGTATTTTAGAGCCCTTTTTATTCAGAACCTGATTTAAAGAAGAACTCCGGTTTCTTTTTTCTTCCCTTAAGTAGTGGAGGGGGGTCCTCTCACCACTTTTACATCTTGTTTCCTTCAGCTATACTTCATACTCTGCCAACTACTCCAAATCTTTATTACTTAAATGGGCAGCTGCTTTGTGACACCCAGCATCATATCGCCTCTTCCCGTGCAACTGTACTGTCATGCCTATGTCCTCCGTGCTCTGCTACTCTATGCCCACAGGCAGAACAGAGTGATCTGGAGAGTACATTTACAAGACTGCAAAATTGGAACACAATTCCAGGTAATTTATAGGGCACAAATGAATTAAAAAAGAAATATTGACCAAAAGTGGATGGGGGGCCGGCATTGTTTTTTTTTTTTGGAGCTGGATAAAAGAACTAATGTCCATCATCTGCCATTTACATGTCCAAAGAGAGTGCCCTTATTGAACACTGAGGCCTACAGGAAAATGGCAGTTGATGAAGGTAGCCCTGAAGTCAGAAAAGTAAAGCTTTTTTAACACGGTGAAATGGGAAACTGGTTTCAAAGAGGCAAACAGAAGATGGTTCTCTGGGTAACTATAGCAGGTATGTTTTCCTGGGGTAGGATTTAAAAAAAAAAAAGCTAGTAGTTTCACTTTAAGGTTTACCGACTAATATGTCACTATTTTCAAATTGCTTGATAAGTATTCATACAAATGAGGCCAAACAGATTTTTGGGCTTTACATAATCTAATTTTAAGCATATACAGTATGTAGGCTGTGGTAGTCACCGGTCACCCCACCTAATTATGCACTGACACGAGAATGCAAGGAGGAAAAGGCCAACTTTCAGTGGTCATCTGTGATTTCTTTTCTTTTTTGTGAGCCGTTTTCCATCATATGTTGTAAGCAAGGCCTATAACTGGGCCTTATATACGTGCAAAATAGACATATTTTGACAGCAACCAAACAAACTATAGCAAAAGCCTCGCTATCTGACTCCCTTGCATTATCCGTGATCAAAACTAGACTTCCATGGTCATTCTCCAATAAAAAATTTACAGCGGAACGCTCTGAAATAATGCCCAAATTAAGACAAATCAGGCATCCATGGGTTTTACTCTTCTTATCAACAGACATTGAGGGGTTGATGTACTAAAACTGGTGCATTTAGAACTTGGTGCAGCTTTGTATGATAGCCAATCAGTTTATAACTTTAGCTTGTTCAATTAACCTTTGACTATAAAACCTGGAGGCTGATTGGTTTCTATGCAGAGCTGTCACCTGATAGACCTAGGATGTTTATATGTCTTACTGTCTTGTTGGGCCTAATATAACTCACCTTGGCTTCAAAGCAATCACTCACCTTTCCAGTTTCTTTTCTATCCCACCTATTCATTCCTAGCTGCTTAGGTTTATAATATTTCTGAAATTCTGATTATAGAGCTAGGTTCTTGCAGCCTTTTTTTATGTTATTCTTCACTGTTGTCACCGTAATGTAACTGAATCCAGGAATACCCCACTTTTAAGTACACAACAGGGGCGGACTGACCATTCATGCACTCAGGCACTGCCCGAGGGCCCCATGCCACCAAGGGGCCCCATCAGGATTGCCAGCCTCAATAAAACCAGGGACAGTATGTAAAAATATGTGTTTTTTTTTAAAAATCCCAAGATTATAGCTGCCCCGTCTCTCCAGTACCTTTTCAGTGTGTGTATGTGTATTCTGTGTGTGTATACTATGTGTGTATATTGTGTGTCTGTGTGTGTATAATCTATTGCCTGGGGGCCCCATAATCTCCTATTGCCCGGGGTCCCATGAGTTGTCAGTCCGCCCTGGTACACAATGGGGTTTATTTACTAAAGCTGGAAAGTGCAAAATCAGGCTCACTTCTGCATAGAAACCAATGAGCTTCCAGGGGTTTTTACCAAAGCTTACTTGAACAAGCTGGGGTTAGAAGCTCATTGGTTTCTATGCAGTGAGCCTGATTTTGCACTTACCAGCTTTAGTAAATAAACCCCATTGTGTACTTAGAAGTGGGGTATGCCTGTACTATGTTAAATTCCTGTATGGTGTAATAATAGTACAGTGAATATCTGTATACTTTTTTTTTTCGTTCAATATTTTTATTGAAAATGAAAATTGTAGATATTGCTTGGGTATCCCATCAGGTTTCCTTCATTTTTTTCTGTTCCAGTTTTCATAAATCTCTGTGCATATGTTTTTTTTTTTTTTTTAAATCAGCTCATCACTCAGTACAGCAGCTCTTGTACTGGGTCCCCCTAAAAGTGTAGATTTCCTAAGTTACTTCATAAGAGAACTCAATAACTTATTAGTGATGCTGAATAATTTTGATTATTACCTGAGCTCATTGGCACGACAAGGTCTAAATCTGGCAATACACTGTACAGTACAAGCCCCTGCATCCTATAGTGGATGGTGTATCTAAAGGAGATTGTGGAATTGGATTGTAGGATTATCTTTAGAAAAATAAGCATTACTGCATTCAAAAAGGCAGTTATAATTAATCACCTTTAAAAAAAAAAAATGCAAGTCTCTGATAACAAAGTAACATAAATCGCATGACACGTTGAAGAAAAAACTTGAAGATGTTCTAGAAATACCAGTTCTGTTGCCATAAGAAGACGAAAGTTAAACACTGCCTGATTGAGATGACCTGAGAGGATGAATATGCAATGCAGCAACATTGGGTACTTCTACATCACCGCCTGCTATGGAATGACACAAACTCATCAAACAGCAAGCACAACATTTCTCCAATCTACAATGACCATTTGATGGAATTTCTGTCACTCTAGTCAATAATGACATCATAGTACTTAATCCGCACCGACTCAACTAAGGGATTTAGGTCACTGATGAAAAAGGGACAGTGACAAAACAAGTGACCGTTTATGACATTTGAAAAAGGCATATCAACCACGTACGCACAGATGCAGTCCTGGGAAAGCAGGATATTCTGCTATGCAGTCCTGGGTAGCAGGATAACAAGGGGACCCTTTGTCCTGATTGTCATGTTGCAGAGTTCCCAAGTCCCCCTCTACCCAGCAAAGTCCCCACCGCCATTCCCTGTAATCCTTTGCAGTAAAATCTTATCCCCTACCTGCAGATCACATCTCACTGTCATACCTTTCAGCCAAAAGCCTTGTTGGATCCAAACAGGGATTGAATCAGCTTTTTTCATGAACGCTGGTGCAGTCCCTCCCTCCTCCACTTCTTTCCCCTAACCCTTCCAGGCTCAAAATGGATAAAGATACATAGGGTTACTTCAATGCATGTCACCCCTTTACTATGGTTAAGGGAGGGGGGGGGGGAGTTACACCATACTACCTCAATCTACTCTAAACCAAAAGCCCCCCTGCTCCCCTCCTTCATTTGCCAACCAATAAAAAAGTAATTATGTGTCATTCTATCATTCCTGCTTCCCACACTTTTTTTTATATATGCTCCTCCCTATCTAAAAAGGAATCATTGGCAGGGTTGAACTGCATACGACACCCCCCACCCCCCCCCCATACCACTGCCACCCAGTAAAACCAACAATGAATCACCGGTTTACAAATCTACACTGGAATTTGAATGTAATGTATACTACACTATGTTGCTGTGATACTATGACACCTGGCTAGAACAGCATGCATCAGCAATCAGGGTGCCCTATGACGGTGCATCAGCATGTAATATAGTCTTGTGTTTGCGGCATGCACACGGCACAGAATTGCTGACAACTTGACAAAACAATTGAATCGAGAAGTGACATGTGCTGCATGATATGTGTACAAATACTGCACTGCACGACGTCGGCTAAATCCCCCCACTACCGTAAATGAATAATGTATGGAGGGACCTTAGCGGATCACACTTCATCAATCTCGCTTCTCGATACTGCAGATAGAAAATCGCGGCGTCTCTGTTACCCAACAATTCTATTAAACAGCTCAGCTGGCAGCCCAAACATTTATACGCCAGTTAGTGGATAATTACATGGTATGCTTGGATCCATCCCACAATAAATCTTGGTTGGACTCATAAGCATTGATACAACTCTGCCCATCGCCAACTCGTACACGCCGCACATTGATGTAGACCTCCCCGACATCCGTGCATGGAAAACCCCCATATTATGATGCAGCATGCGTCAAGCTTTTAGATCAAGGAATAACAACAACAAAAAAAAACACAGCATGGAATAACAGACAGATTAAGGCAGGAGAAACCTTCAGGGGTCACGGTCAAGGTTTAACCCTTGGGACACGCATCGGCTAGGCTAAAAGAGTTAAAGCAAGAGATGCAGAATATGACAATGTAGGACATCATCTCACCTTGTAGACACTGAATTTAAGAGCTGCGGTAGTCTTCTCTTAGCCTCTGCATAGTTACCGCTTCAACAAATCTTGGAATGGCATTCCTTTGAGTAAATGACATCTATATATGTGTCAGTATCCCCAGTCTGACAATTCTTCAACTCTTCTGCATGGAAATAACAGCTTTTTTTTTGCAGCCAGGTACTTAGTGATTTTTCTCCTAGATCTGAGTCATCCTTTTCTGAAGATGTAGAGAGAAATCAGCTACATACATCTATTGGTGTAGGTATGGATCTGTGTGTCGGATGGAAGGGGGGGGGGGATGGGAAGTGGGTATTGCAGCTTGCTAAAGTCTAGGTACTGTAAAGTCATCTGTGCCAGGATTCTGAAGAGGACCTGTCTGGAGCAGTGGGAGGGAGATTCTCATATTTATACAATCAAAATACAAGGATGGAGGTTTTAAAAAAAGAAAAAGAAAATACAGCTGTCATTTCAAGGAATGGAGAAGATGGGAGGGGGGGGGGGGGGGGGGAGGTTGATGAAAAGGGCAGAATGTGTCTTCTGTGATGAGCAGATCGGAATGGTGCGAAAGGCATCCGCAGCTCTGAAAAGACCAGTTAGGAGCCTGGTCTATCCTGAGATCCCCATTGTCTTTCCTCTACATAGCTTTTCAGGAGCACTCCATCTCTTCTGTGAGTGGCCAAGATTTCACAATCCCCTCTCTGACCCCCTCCCTTCTCTTCAGTGTGATGTCAGAGGGATCTCTCTTAAAGAGACAGCAGACGCTGCTACCCATTCACTCCTGTATGTCTCTGCATTGAGCTGTACTGGTTACACCTGCCACCCATGAGGACTGCAGTAGGGAGCAGCGATGACTGGGGGGGGGGCTCATTGTATACTAATGTGCATGTGTCTGCTCTGTCGCAGGATTCCCAGCATCCCTCCCATTCCTGGAGAGTAAACAAGGATGCTGGACATTTAATCATTGCTGCCAGAGGGTCTCTACACTTCTAATCAGCGGTGAACTATCGCTTGGAGCAAGGTGTCATGCTACCTGTCACCATCCAGCCTAGATACATTTATTTACTGCAGGAGCATAGGACATTCTTATTGAGCTGACGTATAATCAATTACCGAAATGTCTTTTATTAAATCTGTTTGACCTATTTTAGAGCCCCTTCACAGTGGGGCCACCCGTATGTTAGCGGTAAAGCGACGCTCGCTTTTAGCGACGATTTAACGCTGTTTAAGCGACGCTTTTCGGGCGCTAGCGGGGCACTTTTAACACCAAAGAAGGAGTTAAAAATGCCTGTGTTGCGGCGCTTCCGAATCACTTTTCAGGAACGTTGCTCATTCACTGCAATGGGCAGTGCGGTATAAAGCGCTCCCAAACTGCCCCAAAGATGCTTGCAGGACTTTTTCTAACATCCCGCAAGCACACCGCCCCTGTGTGGAAGCAATCAGGCTTTCACATTCAGGCGGCATGGGAGGCAGTTTTCAGGCGCTTTACAGGCGTAAAAAGTATGAAAACTGATTCAGCATGAAAGGGCTCTAATGCCCTGTACACACGGTCGGACATTTCGACCACAAAATTTTGTCCGAAACTTGTGTTGCATACACACGCTCACACCAAGTTGTCGGAAAAACGTGAAAGGGCTCTAATGCCTTGTACACACGGTCGGACATGCCGAGCACAAAATCCGGCTGATTTTTTCCAACGGACTTTGTCCGAAACTTGTGTTGCATACACACGGCTGCACCAAGTTGTCGGAAAATCCAATCGTTCTGAACGAGGTGACGCCAAACATCAACGTCCGGACTATAAACAGGCCAGTAGCCAATAGCTTTCGTCTCTTCGTTTTTTTCTGGGCATGCGTGGCACTTTGTTCGTCGGAATTGTCTACACATGATCGGAATTTATGCAATCGGATTTTGCTGTCGTAAAATTATAGATCTTGCTCTCAAACTTTGTACGTCAAAAAATCCGACAGAAAAAGTCCGATAGAGCCCACACACGATCGGATTTTCCGACAACATAATCCGATCAGACTTTTTCCATTGGAATTTCTGAACATGTGTGCAGGGCATTACACTTGCAGTCCAGGGAGCAGGCAAAATAGGCAGTTGAGCTGTGGTTTTACCACCCTTCAACCACCCTTTTAACCCAATACATTAGTGGAGGGGGTTGCACACAGCTGGAGCAAAAATGATAAGCGCTGTCACTTTTAAGTGAATGAGGCTGCACACCAAAATCACAAACAATGCATGTGGTTGAGACACAGTAGTACAGGCTTATAGGGTTGTAACAGGCATCAAGGAGGAAACATATCTCCCCCCCCCCCTTCTCCTGTAGGGTTGCCCCAATACTGTCTTTCTACCTGATACTGTCTGCCAAATACTTGTGGATACCAAGTATCGATACCTTTGCCGTGCGATTTCAGCTCATATAAAAAGAAAGGGCTCAAATCTCACTGCAAAGAATCGCATGCATTGCGGTGCAATTCCTGTCCGAAACGCACGCAGTTTCCTGCCCCTCTTCTGTATGAACCCAGGCTTAAGCCACTATGAGAAGCCTGGGTTCAGACAGGAGTGCTGCGGGCAAACCGCATGTGTTTCTGACAGGAATCACACAGCATTCCTGTTCAAATCGCATGCAATTCAAAACTGATACATTTAGGGTGTGATTTGAGCCCATACAAAATGAATGGGCTCAAATTGCACAGCAAAGGTATCAGTTTTGGTTATCACAGCATTTGCACGAGTACGAGTAATATTCAGTATCGGGCATTGGTGCAACCCTACCTCCCAGTCATTTATCAAACACCCTCTAAAAAGCGATGCACCTCTGCGGTCAATGCAGCGATGCAGCATTGAACGCAGCAAGCAAAAACAGGCTCTTGTTTTCTTGTTTATATGTATTTATTTGTCAAAGGGGTCCATTGTGCACTTAGGGCTCATTTAGCCTTGTGGTTGGGGGGGCAATAAATACATGTGGTTGTGCAAAACTTTTAACCCCCCCAACCATCCCCCCTTAAGCTGCAAAGCTACAGACAAGGGTGTTTACATTTAGTAATTACCTTATTAATAATTTTGGACTTTATGTTATATATTTTGCACAGTATACAGGATAAAGTTTTGCTTGTTATTGTAGCATATTTAGATACAGTGATGTAGCTGTGAATAAGTTGGAGGAAACTTGCTTCACTCACAAACGTGAATATATCATTTTATACATGATTTAGTGGGCTGAATTTTATTTACATATTTGGTCACATATTAGTGGATTTAGCGCATCTACATTTTTAATCTGTTGTTAGTGTCTGTATTCCGGCACTTTGTAGATTGTGGCTTTCTTTTTTTTTTTATTCCATTTATTTCAGTCATGTTATTTTCAAATTATTCAGTTAACCACTTCAGCCTCGGAAGTTTTACCCCACTTCCTGACCAGGCCATTTTTTGCAATACGGCACTGCGTTATTTTAACTGACAATTGCTCGGTCGTGCGACGCTGTCCACAAATAAAACTGATGTCCCTTTTTTCCCACAAATAGAGCTTTCTTTTGGTGGTATTTGATCACCTCTGCATTTTTTTATTTATTTTTTTGCACTATAAACAAAAAAAAAGACTGTCAATTTTGAAAAAAAAACAATATTTTTTACTTTATGCTATAAAACATATCCAACAAAAATATGTAAGCAATCAAATATTTTCCTCAATTTCAGCCAATATGTATTCTGCTACATGTTTTTGGTTAAAAAAAAATCCCAATAAGCATACATTGTTTGGTTTGAGCAAAATTTATAGCCTCTACAAACTATGGGATATATTTATTGAATTTATATTTTTTTTATTGTTTTTACTAGTAATGTGATCAGTGATTTTTAGCAGGACTGCGACATTGCGGCAAACAAACCTGACACTAAGTGACACTTTTTGAGGACCAGTTACACCAATACAACGATAAGTGCTAAAAAATGCACTGTCACTCTAATGACAGTGGCTGGGGAGGGGTTAACATCAGGGATGATCAAAGGGTTAAATGTGCTCCTAGGGAGTGCTTTCTAACTGTTTGGGGGATGTCTTGACTGGGGAAGACAGAAATCCATGTTCCTGCTTAGCAGGAAAACAAGATCTCCATCCATCTCCTCTCACAGAACGGCGGTCTGCCTTGTTTACATAGGTAGAGCACCATTCTGCCTCTCCTCCGTCAGCTGGACTCACTGGTTGGCTCCCGCTGTGTACAATTGTAGGGGTCAGCCCCTAGGATTACTGAACTATATTGCACTGTGTTCCATCTATAATATATACAGCCTGCTATTTCCAGTTTAGCCACAAGATGTCACTGTTGCTGCCGACCCTTCAGAGGAGAGGAAACAGGAAGTGGCAGTGAGAGAGATCTGTGAGGAGTGTGTGGGCAGCTGAGGAATTCCTGTGCGGAGCTGAGGAAAAGTCAAGTCTGTCCTGAGGAGAGGGAGACTTTGTGTGGATAAAGAGTCGCAGTATCCAGCTAAAGATCGGGCACCTCGGGCAGAGAGAGAGAGCTGTGGTGATTTTGGGCCGCATCTGTGTTCATCCATCCGTCCCAGACGGGCAAGCTGCAGCACTAGGAACTGGACTTCACCTGCCTCATGAAGGAGGCCAAGACAAGGGACCCTCCAGCTGTCTAACAAACTGTGAGTGAGCACCGGTGCTGGATTGTGATAGGGAATAGTACAGTCCCTACTGAGATAGTACGTTGTAGAAACGTGTCCCGATAAGCGGGAATCAGGCAGGACATATTAGAAGAGGGTAGCCTGTATCACTGTGCATGTGTTGGCGGGAAAGCCATTTTGTGTACCACATTCCAGTTAGCCTTACTGTAAACTACTGTGAATTGTTAATACTGTTATCCTCCTCCTCCGGCCATTATATCTTACTGTTTAATAAAGCCGGTTTTTGTTTCAGCCTCCTTGTCTGCTGTCCCGTACTTGAAACCTGCATTGCGGTCTCCTATACCTCTGACCGCTACAAGTGGCGCTGCGAGCAGGGTACGGTTACAGAGATGGAGGCGGCTGAAGGCAACGTACCTGATGTTGATGTGAATGCCTTAGGTAATGGTGGAACCCCTACAAGGACCCTCCCTATGGGCATGCTTTTTAACTTGTTGCCAAAATTTGATGGCCAGAACATGTCACTGTCAGACTGGGTGACGAGATTACAGAGCGTTGCTAGAATTTACAATGTCAGCCCAGAGCTACAGGTGGAAATTGCTTTGGCTGCCCTGGAGGGTGAAGCGCGGAAAACTGTTTGCTTACAACCGGAAGCTACGCGCAGTACCTTGAAAGAGATTGTGCGCTTTCTAGAAGAAATATACGGTGAAACAGCTAGTGCGGGCCACCTCCGGGCAAAGTTCTTCTACCGGGTACAGCAGGAAAATGAAGGGGTCTCACAATATGCAACGGCTCTACAGGAAGTACTGGCTGAGATACAGAAAAAAGAGGCAGACGGGATAACCGCCATGGGATCCGCAGACCGGATACTGAGGGAACAATTGATCCTGGGACTCTACAGCTCTCACCTGAGACAAGCCCTACGGGAACGAGTCAGAGTGGACCCTACACTGAATTTTCGGCAAATATTGGCTGAGGCCGTGGAGCGAAGTAAAGAAGAAATTTATGCCTCTGGAGTGATACGGACCCAGACCGCCTCCCTCGGGGTTGCGAAGAATGAAGAGGTCCTGGTTAGAGTGGTGCAGGACCTACAAAGCTCCCTGGGTCTCATGCATGAGAAGTTGACGCAAATAGAGAGACGGATGGATTTGAGCTACCCCCCTGAGGTTGCATATCTGGGGCAACAACAACCTTATCAGACTGCCTCGATGGTTCCTGCACCAGAGCATCCTTACCCACGTATTCCCACCTACCGAGTCCCTCAATATCCTCCAGTGAGCTCGGCCAGTCCAGGCCTACGGGCGCCTCCCGCACACAGACAGAGAGAACAACGCAGGGAGGCTCAGTGCTGGCGGTGTGGAGAAAAAGGACACTTCGCTAGAGAATGCCGGAGGGACCTGCCTAGACGCCCAGAGCCGGCGTTAAACTTCAGGCCCCCGCAGTAATGAGGCACACTGCGGGGGAAGTAGAGTGTCAGGCCACTCAGCACAGCTCCGAACACCTGGTTGCAGGATGTCCCACCATAAGAGCCGAGTTTGAAGGCATTCCAGTCAACTGTTTAGTGGACACCGGATCACAGGTAACGACCATGCCTCAGTCATATTTCAACCGTTACTTTCAAGCACTGGCCAAGCCAGAACAGGGGACATTGATCCGGGTCACAGCAGCTAACCAGCAACAAATCCCTGTCACAGGTGTCGTATGGATGAATGTACGTCTGTGTGGACAGGAAGTTGGAAAAAAAGGTATCCTGCTGGTCCCTGAAACCTTCAAAGAAGATGTACCGGTGATAATGGGCATGAATATCCTGCGAGAGTTGGATCAAATTATGTTCACTAAAAGGGGGCCGGGCTATTGGAAGAATGCCACTCCACACAAACCAACGCAAAAGGCATTTCAACGGTTAATCCGGTTTTGTGGGACACAGAAGAGTGTCCCAGTACATCAGTCTGTAGGAAATATTCGAGTGCCGGGAAGGGCTACCCTTACCCTCCCTCCTGATCGGGAGACTATACTGACTTTGCCCGTGGGAACCTCCCGCAACCTTGAAGGTATGGAGGTGATCATTGAGCCTGCAGGCCTGGGAGAGTTAGGTCAGGATGTCCTAGTGGCCCGGACACTGGCAGTAGTCCAAAATGGACGAGTACCCATAAGAGCTGTAAACGTTGGACAACGGGAAGTCTCTCTGGTGCCAGGAGTGGAACTGGCTCGCGTGTACCTACATCGGGGAGAAGTGCTGAGTCAGGGAGAAGTGACTCTAGCTCCGATAGGCAATTCTGCTTGGACCTTGGCAGTTACTGCAAAGCCTGCAGAGGCACCGACCCCAGAATGGAATGGGACAGTCATCTTGGAACAAATGGAGATAGATGTGAAAGCTCTAAGTCCGGATCATTTACGAGCAGTTGAAACCATGCTGTGGGAGAATCAAGCTGCGTTTGCCCGCAATGCCAATGACTTTGGTTGCACAGATGCTATCACCCATGAGATACCGACGGGGGACACTCCCCCAAGCCGAGAGAGATATCGACAGATTCCACCCAAGTTGTATCAAGAGGTGAAGACATTGCTGAAACAGATGATCGATTCAGGAGTGGTTCGGGGTAGTCAAAGTCCCTGGGCAGCCCCAGTGGTGCTTGTCAAGAAGAAGGATGGCACCATTCGATTTTGTGTGGATTACCGGAGATTGAATGCGTGCACAGTGCGGGACTCATATCCTCTGCCTCGCATCGAAGAGTCCCTAACAGCCCTAGGGCGGGCTAAATACTTCTCCACCTTGTATTTAGCAAGTGGATACTGGCAGGTACCGGTGGCTGAACAAGACAAGGAAAAGACAGCATTCATACTTCCCATGGGTCTGTTTGAATTTAATAGGATGCCATTTGGGCTGTCTAATGCCCCAGGAACCTTTCAGAGGCTGATGGAAAAATGTCTGGGAGATCTAAATTTTGAAGCTACCCTGATATACTTGGATGATATTATAGTGTACTCTGCTACTTTTGAAGAACACTTGGCCCGATTAGGACAGGTACTTGAGCGACTGCGGGCCCATGGCCTGAAGATAAAGCCAAAGAAGTGTCATCTCTTCAAGAAGGAGATCGAGTACTTAGGCCATACGGTGTCCAAAGACGGGGTGCTGCCATCCCAAAATAAAGTGGCTGCCATTCAACAATGGCCGGAGCCTAGAACGCTGCGTGAGTTGAAGGCCTTCCTTGGTCTGACTGGTTACTACCGGCGGTTCATCAAAGACTATGCAAAGATAGCGGGCCCTCTGAATGAGATTTTGAGAGGAACTGCTGGGCAATCCAAGAGTCAAAGTGTTCCCTGGGGACAGAAGCAAGAGGAGGCCTTCCTGACCTTGAAAGAGGCTCTGACATCGGCCCCCATCTTGGCTTATGCTGATTTTGACAAACCATTCTTCTTATCTACTGACGGTAGTCTCTACGGACTCGGGGCAGTGTTGTCACAGATGCAGGACGGACACGAAAGAGTGATTGCCTATGCCAGTAGGTCCCTGCGGGATACGGAGCGAAACCCTCATAACTATAGTTCCTTCCGGCTAGAGCTCCTTGCCCTGGTGTGGGCCATGACAGAGAAGTTTGCCGGTTACCTTACAGGGGCTAAAATCTTTGTACGGACTGATAACAATCCCCTGGCCCATCTGGATACTGCTAGACTGGGAGCCCTGGAGCAACGTTGGGCAGCTCGCCTTGCAAAGTATGACTTCTCAATTCGCTATCGCTCTGCTACAGAGAATACCAATGCTGATGGTCTGTCGAGGGTTACTTTTGAAACTCCATTGGGAGAGCTTGATGAACAAAAGGAAGAGGATGAAATTCCAGACTTCCGCAAGTTTACACCTCCAGCAGTCGCAGCACAGACAAGCGGGGAGGCCCGGTCCCTGCCTAAGGCATTAGCAAGAACTAATGAGGAATGGGGGCGAATACAAGATGAAGACATTGGACTGCGACAGATAAAAGGTTGGGTGGCTCGGCAAAGAAAACCAGACAGAGAGGAAAGGGCTGATCTTGATGCTGAGATGAAGTCAATTCTACATCAATGGGACAGACTAGAGGTTCATGGAGCTGTTCTATACCGCAAGTGGCAGCAGCCTGCCGATCTGGAGGCAAGATGGCAGGTTGTCATACCAAGGAGTCTGGCACTAGAGATAGCCAGGGAAGCTCATGAATTTGGAGCTCATTTCGGGCCAGTCAAAACTTACCAGTGGCTGCAGCGTTATGTGTATTGTCCACGACTGGAGGTCGTAGTTGAAGAAGTCTGCCGACAGTGTAGAGTGTGTGAGCTTACTAAAAGCACAGAGCAGAGGGCACCCATACAGCCCATACAGACCAAGGAACCGCTGGAGGTATTGCTGATAGATTATCTCCTCGTGGGACAGTCAGCCAGAGGCCCACAATACTGCCTGGTCATGATTGACCACTTCTCCAAGTTTGCAGTGGTCACTCCAACTCGGGACCAGACGGCTGAGTCTGCAGCTCGGGCCATCTGTCAAGATTTCATCCGGGTCTATGGATGCCCGAAACGGATTCACTCAGATCAAGGAGCATGCTTTCAAGGGAAAGTGATGGAGGAGTTACACCGACTGTATGGCATTGGAAAATCCAGGACAACTCCATATCATCCCCAAGGGAATGGGGCCTGTGAGCGCTTTAATCGGACTCTGCTTCAGATGCTGAGGACCTTAGAGGAGGACAAAAAGACACACTGGCCAGACTATCTGCCTGAATTAGTCTGGGCCTACAATAATCGTGTCCACACTACCACCGGCTATACCCCATACATGCTACTGTTCGGTAGAGCCGGACGAGAAATTGTCGAATTGAATTTGGAACAGCCAGAAGATGTGATAGAGCGATCAACCACCTCATGGGTGAAAGAACACCGCAAGCGGCTCCAGACCATCTGCCGGTTAGTAGGCCAGAGATTGCAAGAAAAGACTTATACTGACCGTCCTCCCATCCAAGAGATTCCGTTGCAACCTGGAGACCGGGTGCTGGTTCGAGAGAAACGGCCCAGAGGCAAGTTGAGTGAGCGTTGGGAGGTACAGCCGTACAAAGTGATCAAGAGAGTGTATCCCAATGGTCCAGTTTACGAAGTTCGTGTTGAGAATGGGGAGTCGGCTTCAAGGGTTCTACATAGGAATATGCTACGGCCATGTCGGTCAGAAGATCGGATACCTGCACAGAGGACACCACTCCCTGCCCCTTCCTCAGAATTTGTCATTTCCGATGGGAATAATATTGAAGACTGGTGGATTGTTCCTGACTCTGCACGTGATGAAGCCCCTGTTATAGAACCAGTACCAGCTCCAAGGGAGGAAGGACAAGTCCTAACAGAAAGACAAGACCTTCGGAGATCTAGTAGGTCTACTGCAGGGGTTCCACCAAACAGGTACAATGCTGATCAGTTTATTTGGTCTAACTGTATGTATTATGAACAATGTTGTGCTGCCGTTAAAGATTGATTTAACCCTTTTCTTCCCCATGGACTATATAGCAAGGCCGAGGACGGCCACCTTTAAGCGGGGAGGCATGTAGGGGTCAGCCCCTAGGATTACTGAACTATATTGCACTGTGTTCCATCTATAATATATACAGCCTGCTATTTCCAGTTTAGCCACAAGATGTCACTGTTGCTGCCGACCCTTCAGAGGAGAGGAAACAGGAAGTGGCAGTGAGAGAGATCTGTGAGGAGTGTGTGGGCAGCTGAGGAATTCCTGTGCGGAGCTGAGGAAAAGTCAAGTCTGTCCTGAGGAGAGGGAGACTTTGTGTGGATAAAGAGTCGCAGTATCCAGCTAAAGATCGGGCACCTCGGGCAGAGAGAGAGAGCTGTGGTGATTTTGGGCCGCATCTGTGTTCATCCATCCGTCCCAGACGGGCAAGCTGCAGCACTAGGAACTGGACTTCACCTGCCTCATGAAGGAGGCCAAGACAAGGGACCCTCCAGCTGTCTAACAAACTGTGAGTGAGCACCGGTGCTGGATTGTGATAGGGAATAGTACAGTCCCTACTGAGATAGTACGTTGTAGAAACGTGTCCCGATAAGCGGGAATCAGGCAGGACATATTAGAAGAGGGTAGCCTGTATCACTGTGCATGTGTTGGCGGGAAAGCCATTTTGTGTACCACATTCCAGTTAGCCTTACTGTAAACTACTGTGAATTGTTAATACTGTTATCCTCCTCCTCCGGCCATTATATCTTACTGTTTAATAAAGCCGGTTTTTGTTTCAGCCTCCTTGTCTGCTGTCCCGTACTTGAAACCTGCATTGCGGTCTCCTATACCTCTGACCGCTACACAATCACAGCAGGAGCGGGTTGCCGGCGGTGAGTGCCTCAGACCCAGTGGCCACAATCACATACAGGTACAGTACGTGATTCTGCGCAGGATGGCCGCCATGCCGCAGTATAGGTGCATGTGGTGGTCCAGAAGTGGTTAAAAAACTATTTTTCACTAAGCGCAGGGGTTTATTCATAAGAGGGGTGTTCACATGTTGCGCTCTCAATGCTTTCCTTTGTTCCCACAGCAAAATGATTGCCCCTGTTATGTGGCAGTACTGCTACCAAACGCGACCCATTCAAAAAATAGGGATGTGCCATAAATGCCCTACAACTGTGTGCAATGCATGCAGCTGTTGTTGCATTTAGCGTGTTAAAACAGGCGGTGAGGAGACATATCACCTCCTTACTGCCTGTCAAGAACCTCTGAAAAGCAGTCTGCATATGATCGCTTTTCAGAGGTACAGCAATCTAGCTGCATATCTAAATGTAGCCGAGCAATCTGTTTAGTGTCCATTTAAGGTGTATCTAAACCCATAAATAAAAATTTAATATATTGCAGCTTACCAATCCTTAAAGTGGTTGTAAACCTTTTACAACCACTTTTTACTACAGGTATGCCTATAATAATGCCTTGTACACACGGTCGGAAATTCAGACGGAAAAGATCAGATCGGATTATATTATCAGAAAATCCGATCGTGTGTGGGCTATTTCTGACTTTTTCCGTTTGAAATTCAGACGGAAAAAAATTGAGAGAAGGATCTCAAATTTTCCGACAAAAAAATACGATCGTTTGTAGAGAATTCCGATCGGACAAAGTGCCACACATGCTCAACGTAGTCCCGTCATAACGAACAAACGTTATCACATTCTGAGTGATCGGATTTTTGAACAACTTTGTCCTACGGTGTGTATGCAACTCCAGTTTAGGACAAAATCTGTTTGAAAAAATCAGACGGATTTTGTTGTCGGAATGTCCGACCGTGTATACAGGGCTTACCTGTAGCTACCCCAAATATCTCTGAAACCCACATGGTTTGGGAGATATGCCCTGTATATGCATTTGCCGATGATGCCAATGCTTCGGTTAGTGTGCTGTTACCAGCGGCTCCCACACACATGCCCGGGAGTGATGCCATAGTGACTCCGGCCAATCACAGTGCCGGAGCCTGCTATACCTGGAAGCAGTGGCGGTTGGTGAAGTTTTTGGATGGGGGGGCGCCAGACCCCGCCCATCATGACCCCGCCCACCATTTTGGCCCCTCCCACTTCTCATAAAACACGGCCCTTATGTAATCTGAAAAAAAAATTGGCGTGGGTTCCCCCCTCCGAGGGCATACCAGGCCCTTAGGTCTGGTATGGATTCCAAGGGGAACCCCCTACGCCGAAAAAACAGCGTGGGGGTCCCCCCAGATCCACACCAGACCCTTATCCGAGCACGCTACCCGGCCGGCCAGGAAAGGGGGTGGGGACGAGCGGGCGCCCCCCCTCCTGAGCCGTACCAGGCCGCGTGCCCTCAACATGGGGGGGTGCCTTGGGGGAGGGGGCGTGCGGCCCCCCCACCCCAAAGCACCTTGTCCCCATGTTGATGAGGACAAGGGCCTCTTCCCGACAACCCTGGCCGTTGGTTGTCGGGGTCTGCGGGCGGGGGGCTTATCGGAATCCGGGAGCCCCCTTTAATAAGGGGGCCCCGGATACCGGCCCCCCCACCCTATGTGAATGAGTATGGGGTACAATGTACCCCTACCCATTCACCTGTGAAAAAAAAGTACAAAAAAAACACAACACAGGGTTAAAATATTTTATTGCACAGCTCCGGGGGTCTTCCGTCTTCGGGGGTCTTCTCGCCGGACTCCTCCGCTATCTTCTTGTAGCTCTTTTGCTAGCGGAGGAGCCCGGCTTTCTTCCTCGCCGCCGGCCTCTTCTCCCGACTTCGGGGGTCTTGTCCCCCTCTTCGGTTCTTCTGCCGGGCCACCGCGCCTTCTTATAGCTCTTTTACAGGCGGTGGCCCGGTCTTCTGTCGCCGCCGCCGCCGCCCGTTCTTCTTCTTCTTCTTCTTCTCCTTCTTCTCCAGGAGATGTTGCCTCGACGATCTCCCTGGCCGGAATGCCAGGGACGCGCTGCGCTGCCACTTATATAGGGACAATGGGGCGGTGTCACATGGGTTGATGTCACATGGGTTGGTCACATGGGTTGATGTCACATGGCGACTGTGACATCAACCCATGTGACCAACCCATGTGACATCAACCCATGTGACACCGCCCCATTATCCCTATATAAGTGGCAGCGCAGCGCGTCCCTGGCATTCCGGCCAGGGAGATCGTCGAGGCAACATCTCCTGGAGAAGAAGAAGAAGAATGGGCGGCGGCGGCGGCGGCGGTGATAGAAGACCGGGCCACCGCCTGTATAAGAGCTATAAGAAGGCGCGGTGGCCCGGCAGAAGAACCGAAGAGGGGGACAAGACCCCCGAAGTCGGAAGAAGAGGCCGGCGGCGAGGAAGAAAGCCGGGCTCCTCCGCTAGCAAAAGAGCTACAAGAAGATAGCGGAGGAGTCCGGCGAGAAGACCCCCGAAGACGGAAGACCCCCGGAGCTGTGCAATAAAATATTTTAACCCTGTGTTGTGTTTTTTTTTGTACTTTTTTCACAGGTGAATGGGTAGGGGTACATTGTACCCCATACTCATTCACATAGGGTGGGGGGGCCGGTATCCGGGGCCCCCTTATTAAAGGGGGCTCCCGGATTCCGATAAGCCCCCCGCCCGCAGACCCCGACAACCAACGGCCAGGGTTGTCGGGAAGAGGCCCTTGTCCTCATCAACATGGGGACAAGGTGCTTTGGGGTGGGGGGGCCGCACGCCCCCCCTCCCCCAAGGCACCCCCCCATGTTGAGGGCACGCGGCCTGGTATGGCTCAGGAGGGGGGGGGGCGCCCGCTCGTCCCCACCCCCTTTCCTGGCCGGCCGGGTAGCGTGCTCGGATAAGGGTCTAGTGTGGATCTGGGGGGGACCCCCACGCCGTTTTTTCGGCGTAGGGGGTTCCCCTTGGAATCCATACCAGACCTAAGGGCCTGGTATGCTCTCGGAGGGGGAACCCACGTCAAATTTTTTTTCAGAAATTTGGCGTGGAGTTCCCCCTTCAGAGCTTATTCTCTAATTGGCCACGGCAAAAGTCGCCTGGCCTGGGGAAACCTTTCTGGCTGTGAAAGCTTTTTGCATTCATTCAGCTAAATGCATGAACATTCTCAACAAAGTAGAAACTAGAAAGCCTTTATGCGGTGACTCACCTGTCTCACTGTCTGGCAGCTCCGCTCGGGCTAAGGAACGGAGCTGCCGACGTTACTTCCGGGTTTTGTGAAACAGCCGAAAGCCGGAAGTGACTGCCTGTCTAAGAATGACAATGCTCCCGCCCGTAGAATCACAGTGATTTTACGGGCGGAAGCTAGTCGGCGTTCTGCAGTGCGCCGCAAGGCGGGTTTTTAACCCGCAAATGAAGCGCCATGGATGCAATCTTGTGATTGCATCGACGTGGCGCTTCTCATAGTGCACTGTGACCGGCGCCACAGTACACTATGTCAAATTGTTAAATTACATTTTTTTTTTTTAATGTCTTAAAGGGCCCGTTTTTTTTATTTATTTTTTTTTTTACTTTTTTTTTTTTTTACACCTAGGGAGAGGGGGGGCGCCACTGGGCGGGCCGCCACTGCCTGGAAGTAACTCCGGGAGCGATGTTGGCCGCTGGAGCGATGAACGAGCACCGCTGTGCTTTTGTCTTGCAGGTTTTCTTTTTTCTTTTGTTAGACTTCATGCACACCTAGGCGACTTGAATCTGGGGCAGAATTGCTGTGATTCTGCTCGCGATTCCAAAGTCATGTCAAAATGCGGGACCCATTTGCGATGTCATTATTTCTCAATGGCACCCCAAATGTGGAGTTTTGCCACAATCATCGTCTGAGAAATCACGGCAAAATAGTGCAAACAAAATCACATCCCACCATTGAGGAATAATGACACTGCAAACTTGTCCCGCGTTTTGCCACGATTATGGAATCGCAGACAGAATAGTGCCCATTCTGCCCTTGATTCAAATCACCCAGATGTGACTAGAGCCTAAATGTGGTGGCTGCAATGGCTTTTTACTTTTTTTTCACCTGGTGATTTGGCCAGTAACACTTCCTGTCTTGGGCCAGACATAGACGGAGCAAATTTCTTTCCTGCAAACCACGGGTTGCAGGAAAGAAATTTGCTTGATTCCCTCATCAAGACAGACAGTGTTGACAGGGGAATCCCTCCTGGTTCCTCAATTTTCAGATTCTAATATTATTTTCATATTCCAAGGTTACTGTGACAGTTTCTTGGATCGCAAGAGCACTCCACTTACCACTCGGATGCCCCATTGGGAAGCCACTTGTACAGTTTTGACAAATACACCGATAACACAAAAGTGTTATTTACCTAAAGTTAGAGCATCGACCATCTAGGTCTAGGGTTTCAAAGTTTTTTTCTTTTGCATAATCAAGTTTTACAAAGCAAAAATAGAAACTATAAAAAGAGTACATTTATTGGCATATAACATGCACAGGCGTATAACACACGCCTTAATTTTACAAGGGAAGTTATAGGAAAAAAACGTACGCATTTCAGAGTCTCAATGTCTCTTTCTTCAGGGGTGTTATGAGGAGGTCAATCATATATATACAATATAGTGGTTACAGAAAGTCAGAGAGGATATATAATAAATAACACTGTACAATATGTACGTTTACATCAATTATGTATATATAGACTCAGGTGAAGCATTCCAATAAAGCTACCGTATTTATCGGCGTATAACACACACTTTTTTCCCCTTAAAATCAGGGGAAAATTACGGGTGCGTGTTATACGCCGATCCTCCACCATTTTGAGCCTCTGGGTAGCTTTCAGCCGCCTTTGGCTCTTCTGGGCGGCATTCGGCCGCCTTCGGCCCTTCTCGGCGGCTTTCGGCCGCCTTTGGCCATTCTCGTTGGCTTTTAGCCGCCTTCAGCCCTTCTTAGCGGCCGAAAGCTGCCAAGAACGGCCGAGAACAGGCAAAAGCTGATGAGAACAGCCGAAGGCGGCCGAAAGCTGACGAGAATGGTCGAAGGCAGCCGAGAACTACCCAGCGCCGCCAAGATATACAGGACATCTGGCTCTGTATCTCGGCAGCACCATTTTTAAAAAAAAAGCTGCAAATAAAACTGACAAGGCTGCAAGTGATACTGACAAGGGTACAACGATGGACAAGGCTGAATGACAAAGCTGCAATGATGGACAAGGCTGCATGACAAAGCTGCATGACAAAGCTGCATATGACACTGACAAGGCTGCATGACAAGGCTGCAGATGGACACTGTCAAGGCTGCAATGATGGACAAGGCTGCAGATGGACACTGATAAGGCAGCATTGATGGGCATTTACAGTGCCTTGTGAAAGTATTCAGCCCCCTTGAACTTTTCAACCTTTTGCCACATTTCAGGCTTCAAACATAAAGATATAAAATTTAAATTTTTTGTGAAGAATCACCAACAAGTGGGACACAATTGTGAAGTGGAACGAAATCTATTGGATTTTTGAAACTTTTTTTAACTAATAAAAAAATAAAAAGTGGGGCGTGCAAAATTATTTGGCCCCCTTGCGTTAATACTTTGTAGAGCCACCTGCGATTACAGCTGCAAGTCGCTTGGGGTATGTCTCTATCAGTTTTGCACATCGAGAGACTGAAATTCTTGCCCATTCTTCCTTACAAAACAGCTCAAGCTCAGTGAGGTTGGATGAAGAGCGTTTGTGAACAGCAGTTTTCAGCTCTTTCTACAGATTCTCGATTGGATTCAGGTCTGGACTTTGACTTGGCCATTCTAACACCTGGATACGTTTATTTGTGAACCATTCCTTTGTAGATTTTTCTGTATGTTTGGGATCATTGTCTTGTTGGAAGATAAATCTCCATCCCAGTTTCAGGTCTTTTGCAGACTCAAACAGGTTTTCATCCAGAATGGTCCTGTATTTGGCTGCATCCATCTTCCCCTCAATTTTAATCATCTTCCCTGTCCCTGCTGAAGAAAAGCAGGCCCAAACCATGATGCTGCCACCACCATGTTTGACAGTGGGGATGGTGTGTTAAGGGTGATGAGCTGTGTTGCTTTTACGCCAAACATATCGTTTTGCATTGGGGGCAAAAATTTAGATTTTGGTTTCATCTGACCAGAGCACCTTCTTCCACATGTTTGGTGTGTCTCCCAGGTGGCTTGTGGCAAACTTTAGACAAGACTTTTTATGGATATCTTTGAGAAATGACTTTCTTCTTGCCACTCTTCCATAAAGGCCAGATTTGTGCAGTGTACGACTGATTGTTGTCCTATGGACAGACTCTCCCACCTCAGCTGTAGTTCTCTGCAGTTCATCCAGAGTGATCATGGGCCTCTTGGCTGCATCTCTGATCAGTCTTCTCCTTGTCTGAGCTGAAATTTTAGAGGGTCGGCCAGGTCTTGGTAGATTTGCAGTGGTCTGATACTCCTTCCATTTCAAAATGATCGCTTGCACAGTGCTCCTTGGGATGTTTAAAGCTTGGGAAATCTTTTTGTATCCAAATCCGGCTTTAAACTTCTCCACAACAGTATTACGGACCTGCCTGGTGTGTTCCTTGGTCTTCATGATGCTCTCTGCGCTTTCAACAGAACCCTGAGTCTATCACAGAGCAGGTGCATTTATACAGAGACTTGATTACACACAGGTGGATTTTGTTTATCACCATCAGTCATTTAGGACAACATTGGATCATTCAGAGATCCTCACTGAACTTCTGGAGTGAGTTTGCTGCACTGAAAGTAAAGGGGCCAAATAATTTTGCACGCACCACTTTTCAGTTTTTTATTTGCTAAAAAAGTTTAAAATATCCAATAGATTTCGTTCCACTTCACAATTGTGTCCCACTTGTTGGTGATTCTTCACAAAAAATTTAAATTTTATATCTTTATGTTTGAAGCCTGAAATGTGGCAAAAGGTTGAAAAGTTCAAGGGGGCCGAATACTTTCGCAAGGCACTGTAAATGTAAGGTTTTTTTCCTTAAAATTCCCTCCTAAAAGTTTTCTTCCTTAAAATTCCCTCCTAAACTTGGGTTGCGTGTTATACGCCGGTGCGTGTTATACGCTGGCGCTCTGCAGCCTTGGTCTTAGGAAAGGCCACGGCTTCAGCCTAGCTCCATAGCAGCGGCCATCTTTGTACACCCGGCGGCCGTTTACAATGTGATCGCTCCGTCAAATGACGGCACGATCACTTGTAAACAAACCAGCGTCATGTCATGATGCCGGTTCCTCTCTCCCCTCTATGTACTGATCTGTACAGTGGAGGGGAGAGATCGATGGCAGCAGCGCTGTGGGCTGGATCTGTAGTGCTCACTTTTGTTGCCAGTGGTTTAGACATTAATGGCTATGTGTTGAGTTATTTTGAGGGGATAGCAAATTTAAACTTTTATACACTACTTTACATTGTAGCAAAGTGTAATGTGTTTGTCATGCTGACGAATATGCTGGCTTGGTATCGGTACATCGACGATGTCTTTGTCACTTGGGATGGACCGATTGAGACACTCCACCAATGCTTGAGTAGAATGAGCAAAAACAAGTTCAATTACAATTTTACTATGGCATATGACAACGAGCATATAGCAATTTTGGATATAGAAGTCTATAGAGGTAATGAGGGCACCCTAGGCAGCAATATTTATAGGAAACCTACAGCAGGCAACACCATCCTGCATGCATCAAGCTTTCACCACCAAATGTTAGTAAATTCTACACCCTACAGCCAGTATTTGCAGACTTTGTTTTGATTCAGATATTGATATATACAACCCATAAAACTGACTGTCATGCACTTATTACTTTCTAGTACACTCCAGCTGCATAGTTCTATACCATCTTTACATCAATAACTTCCTCCCACTTGATACAGGTAGGATATATATATATATATATATATATATATATATATATATATATATATATATATATATATATATATATATATATACTCTTACATATGTTTGGTTACATATGTTTTTTGTTCTTAATTCCTATATAGCAAAAACTCTAGTCAGTTTAACAATACTACCTATTACATCTTACTACCCTTGCTTACAGGGCTATGTCCCTCCTTGGCTTCAGCATTTTAAGCTGTTCCTTATGGTAGTCTGTCTCTTTAAAAAAAAAAAAAACACTCTTTTTGATGCAACATCAATGCAGGCTGTGAAGACCAGTTACTGTAAACAGGCAAAACGCGTCGGTTGAATTACAAGAAACTTACAGTCAATCTTTGTGGTGATTTTACTCTGTAATGTACTCTGTTTTTACTTTGCCTATTATTGTAAAATAAAATTATTTTTTTTCATTTCAACATACCTGTGCCATTAAAGTCCACTTAGGGGATACTTTCCTTTTCGTCTAGATAATTTGGATGTGGCACCCCATTGGGACACTTTCACCGATAAAAAAAACTTGTTGCTCATCATTGCAGCTTAATCAGTGCCCATATACAGCCTTGTCCACCATTACAGCCTGATCAGTGCCCATCTGCAGCCTTGCCCATCATTGCAGCCTAATCAGTGCCCATCTGCAGCCTTGTCCATAATTGCAGGCTGATCCGTGCCCATCCTTAAGGGCAGCAAGGCCTGAGGCATTGTCTGCTACGAACTCTAGCCCACCTGGTTAACACACTTGTGCACTTAACGTGCACAAGAGTATTTGTTTTTAGATATCAAATTGTGTATACCACTACGGTTAACACCCGTCTCCAAAAAAGCATAATTAGGATGACATAGTTGAGAGGTCCTGTATCCAGGAGGGGAAATTGAGGCCGCTAATCAGCCAGGAAAAATCCAAACCATAAGAAAGTAAGATAAAAGAAAAGAAAAAAAAATACACTAGCCATATTGGTATGAATCGACAAACCGTATCAGCACTAGAACATTTCTCTATTACAATTGGAATTCAATTTGCCTGCCGTAAACTAATGTAAAGTTCATGACCGGTATAAGAATAAGTGGTCTAAAATGTGGTGGTAAGTAAGGGTCTAAAAGGAGATCAATGCCCCAGGTTCAAGGTTTTTATTGCTGTCTATGTCCCAGTTAAGGAGATTAATACTCTCTATTTGTCCTTATGACTGTTAAAGTGATATTAAATTCAGATTTTAAAAAAATAATAACAAATATGTCATACTTACCTGCTCTGTGCAGTGGTTTTGCATAGAGCAAACCCGATCCTCCTCTTCTCCTGTCCCTTTTCAGTGCCCCTGTCCTCTCCCTCCTGCTGAGTGTCCTGTAGGCAAACTTGAGTTGTCACCAGAGCAAGAATAAAGGAGAAACCTTCAAATGGTAACATTAGTTCTTGTGACCCTGATGACAACCAGGGATTAACTTCACCTTGGAGGGATTCCCTCCCACTTCCAGTTGTGGTTATGGGAAACCCCACTAATATGACATAAATAGCACAAAAATAGGGGTTAAAACAGGGGTTAAAAAGGGATTACAAAAGTGTTTTGGCTTGAATTCTACTTTAAACTAAAATGTTTCAACATATGGATATCTAGTAAGTTAATTGACAAAGTAATTTCTCATCACTGCGAACTAAGTTGAGAACTTTGTAGCTATAGTAATGGATTTTTCTAGGCAGCACAATGAGTACAAATATGCAAAGTGCAGCAACCTATAGCATGCAAGCCTATTCTAGTTTACAGTAATAACTTTTGTTATAAGTTGATGTCTGATCATCTGATTAGTTTCTATGGGGTCAGAATCTGGTGCAGCGTTGTATGGTAGCCAATCAGCTTCTAAATTCAGCTTGTTCAATTAAGCTTTGACAATGAAACCTGGAAGCTGGTTGGTTACTATGCAGAGCTGCACCAGATTTTGCATGCTCCAGTTTAATAAATCCCCCTCCCATGTGTAACCTCGTGTGTAACTGCACCTAGCACATCACCTTACTCGTGCAACTTTGCATTGCCTTGTTGAACGAGATCTGAAGATATCAAATTAAATTATTACTGTAACTAATTTAGATTTGTAATGCCCTGTGTTAAAAAAAAGAAAGGTCCAAAGGCAGCCTCTGTGCTGGAGAAATCTATTTTACTGCCCAAGATTGCAGTGACCTTGGCTTTTAATATTATAGAACTGGGAAGAAATCAGGTCACCGTATTGAGAACTGGAATTACTGTAGAATTATATAGCTACCAGGTCAGTTTATTTAGGGTTTATTAACTGCAGATGAGGACTGAAATAAGGTCACCTTAATAGACCTGGAACAGCTCACCCTTTTAAAGGTTATGAACGCAGGACAGAAATCTGGTGACTTTCTTACAGTTTGTTAATAATAGAAGACAATCAGATGACCTTTTTTGAAGGAGAGAGGTGCTAGAGAAAAATCAGGTCATTTTCTTGAAGAGGATTTCCCATATAAAAAAATCTGAAAGCTGCTTAAAGCGGCATTAAACCCAAAAACAAAAATGTAATATATGTAGCCAGGTGCTTGGCTAGAGACAGAGAGTGAATTAGGACACTGTACTACAGTGCTTTCTGTGCTCTCACTGGACTTCCAGTTGGATGGGTTAATACTACCTTGTGTCCACCCATCAGGGAGAACTGACAAGCAGAAGGAATTTAAGAGACTGGAACGCTGGCCACACTGAACTGTGTGTAGTTCAGAAGAGAAATCATGCTGTGGAAGTCAATGGACTATTGGACTACAGTTCTCAAGGAGAGACTGCTATGGGGAAGAGAACGATCTCTATTTCCCCAGACTGAAGACCAGGTGACTTCCTTTTGCTTAGAGGGGAACCAGAGTGTGCACATCAAGACTTCTGAGTGCATGCCAACTCGCTAAAAGCCTGTGGCCTGGGCCAGAAATCAAAGCGCCATTAACCAGCACACTGAAGACCGGAGTCACTCCAGGCAAACTCAGAAGCGAGCTGACACGTAAACAGTGGTATATGTACCGTAACTGCCGGCTGTATCATTGAGACTGGTAGGAAGGCACTGCTGCCGCTTACCTGCTGCTACTAGCAGATACATTATAGTGTCAAAAGTATTGAGACACCTGCCTTTACACGCACATGAAATTTAATGGCACACCAATCCTAGTCCGTAGGGTTCAATATTGAGCTGGCTCACCCTTTGCAGCTATAACAGCTTCAAATTTTCTGGGAAGGCTGTTTAGGAGTGTATCTATGGAAATGTTTGACCATTCTTCCAGAAGCTCATTTGTAATTTGAAATCCTGGCTTGCAGTCTCCACTCCAGTTCATCACAAGGTGTTCTATCAGGTTCAGGGCAGGACTCTGTCCAGGCCAGTCAAGTTCCTCCACCTCAAACTTGCTCATTCATGTCTTTATGGACCTTGCTTTGTGCACTGGTGTGCAGTCATGTTGGAAAAGGAAGATGCCATCCCCAAACTGTTCCCACAAAGTTGGGAGAATGAAATTGTCCAAAATGTCTTGGTATGCTGACACCTTAAGTGTTCCCTTCACTGGAACTAAGGGGCCGAGCCCAATCTCCTAAATACAAACCCACACCATAATCCCCCCTCCACCAAAAGATTTGGACCACTGCACAAATCAAGGTCCATAAAGATATGGATGAGTTTGGGAGGGAGGAACTTGACTGGCCTGCACAGAGTCCTGACCTCAACCTGATAGAACACCTTTGGGATGAATTAGAGCAGAGGCTGTGAGCCAGGCCTTTTTTTCCAACATCAGCGGAAGAGTTGAAGCTGTTATAGCGGCAAAGGGTGAGCCAACTCAATATTAAACCCTACGTACTAAGACTTGGATGCCATTAAAGATCATGTGCGTGTAAAGGAAGGCATCACAATACTTTTGACAATATAGTGTATATATATTATATATATTTGTAGCGCTGGCTCCTGAAGAGCACACACTATGTGTTTTTCTTTATTTAACGTTCCTAGAACCGCAGTTTGGTTTTGGGTTTAATTATACCAAATTATGGTTTCAGTACCAGTCTAGCACTGTGGACTGTGGATTGCACTTGGCCATAGGTGGCTCTGTCATCTCTGGCAGGTGTGAGAACGCAGTTCAGCTGGGCGCATTGAGTACCATTCTTTCTCTGAACCAACCCAGGGGGTGTATCATCCTGCTGTGCATTCTGGGAGAGGGTTCTTAAGGTACTGACATCACATTCTTCGGGGTTCCGGTCCAGAAGATCTTTCTGTCTGTTTGGTCCTGGTCCTCCTGACCAGCCCCCATGGCTTTCATGTCCTGGGGTACGTATCCATCCAATTACGAGTCTCGGGGCTGGCTAGCCCGAGGCAGAGTAATTGGAGGGAGGATTCAGGGGGGATCTGGTGCCGGCTGATCTGTGGAGAGGTCCAGCACCTGAGGAAACAACCAGGGGAGGATTCTTCAGGGGAAGGCCATGCTGGAGGCTGGCTTCTCAGAAAGAGCCTGGAGGCTTAGTTGAAAGACCACAAGTGAATCTACACTTGTACGGTATCGCCGAGTTGGCTGCAAGATACTGGTACTGTATGAGGGTTCTCTAAGTTTGTCTATATCCTTCAGTTACTACAAGTGTTCTTCAACAAGTCTGTGGCAGAGACTTTACAAGTGTTCTACAACAAGTCTGTGGCAGAGACTTTATTCAAACGTTCCATATGCAAGTCTGTGGCAGAGGCTTCACTATCTGAACACTTTATCGGCTGCTAGGCCTTGTGAGAGGAGGTCTATCCGATAGCGGAGAGGATCCAGTTGTGAATGGCTATTCTCTGGATTGTTCTGGACAAGTCTGTGGCAGAGACTTTACAACAAGTGTTCTACAACAAGTCTGTGGCAGAGACTTTATTCAAATGTTCCATATGCAAGTCTGTGGCAGGGGCTTTGCTATCTGAACACTCTATCGGCTGCTAGGCCTAGTGAGAGGAGGTCTATCTGATAGCGGTGAGGATCCAGTTGTAAATGGCTATTCTCTGGATTGTTCTGGACAAGTCTGTGGCAGAGACTTTACAACAAGTGTTCTACAACAAGTCTGTGGCAGAGACTTTATTCAAATGTTCCATATGCAAGTCTGTGGCAGGGGCTTTGCTATCTGAACACTCTATCGGCTGCTAGGCCTAGTGAGAGGAGGTCTATCTGATAGCGGTGAGGATCCAGTTGTAAATGGCTATTCTCTGGATTGTTATAGTGAGAGACTTCCTACTTTGAATAAGTTCCAAGTGTACCTGAACTTTCTACCTGAAACCATCTTACCCTTATTGAGAGACTGTGTTTTGTTTACCTCTTTTTTTGCACATAAAAATCCCAAAAGCGGATCCAGTGTCAGTCTCTACAATTCTTTGGGCCATCAACCTCGGGAAACCCCTTGACGCACACAAGGTCAAGAAGGTAATGGTAAGCCCAATAAAATCAGCAGCTCCTTCGGGGGTCAGTGCTACATATATATATATATATATATATATATATATATATATATATATATATATATATATATATATATATATATATATATATATATATATATATATATATATATATACAGTGCCTTGAAAAAGTATTCATACCCCTTGAAATTTTCCAAATTTTGTCATGTTACAACCATAAACGTAAATGTGTTTTATTGGGATTTTATATGATAGACCAACACAAAGTGGCACATATATGTGAAGTGGAAGAAAAATGCTAAATGTTTTTTCAAAATTCTGAAAAGTGTGGTGTGCATTTGTATTCAGACCCCTTTACTCTAATACCTCTAACAAAAATCTAGTGGAACCAATTTCCTTCATAAGTCACCTAATTAGAAATTAGAGGTTTGTTAGAGAACCTTGCAAAACAGCAAACAGAATCATAAAGGCCAAGGAACACACCAAACAGGTCAGGGATGAAGTTGTGGAGAAGTATGATGCAGGGTTAGGTTATAAAAAAATATCCCAAGCTTTGAACATCTCACGAAGCACAGTTCAATCTAGCATCCAAAAATGGAGAGTATGGCACAACTGCAAACCTACCAAGACATGGCCGTACACCTAAACTGAAGGCAAGGAGAGTATTAATCAGAGAAACAGCCAAGAGGCCCATGTCTTGAAGGAGAGTTCAGAGTCCAGGACTACACCTAGGACCCTGGCATGCGGGGATGGACTTGTTGTGCCATTGATTGGTTGTGCCATTGATTTTGACAGAGAGATCAGGGGAAGAAGCACGTGGGGGAGGAAAAATTATGTTTGGTTTTGCATATGGAGGCCAAGGAACACACCAGACAGGTCAGGGATAAAGTCATGGAGAAGTTTAAAGCAGGATTAGGTTATAAAAAAAATATCCCAAGCTTTGAACATTTCACGGAGCACTGTTCAATCCATCATCCAAAAATGGAAAGAATATGGCACATCTGCAAACCTACGAAGACAAGGGGCTGTCCACTTAAACTGACAGACAAGGCAAGGAGAGCATTAATCAGAGAAGCAGCAAAGAGGCCCATGGTAACTCTGGAGGAGCTGCAGAGATCCACCGCTCAGGTGGGAGAATCTGTCCACAGGACAACTATTAGTCATGCATGCCACAAATCTGGCCTTTATGGAAAAGTGGCAATAAGCCATTTTTAAATAAAACCATAAGAAGTCCCATTTGCAGTTCATGAGAAGCCATGTGGGGTGCACAACAAACAAGTGGAAGAAGGTGCTCTGGTCAGATGAGCCCAAAATTTAACCATTTCGCCTAAAAGCAAAATGCTATGTGTGGTGGAAAACGAACACTAAACATCACCCTGAACACACCTTTCCCACCATGAAACATTGTGTTGGCAGCATCATGTTGTGGCAATGCTTTTCTTCAGCAGGGACAGAGAAGCTGGTCAGGGTTGATGGGAAGATGGATGGAGCCAAATACAGGGCAATCTTAGAAGAAAACCTGTTATGCCGCGTACACATGACCGGACTTTCCTGCAGAAAAGGTCAGACGGTCTTCCCGACTGAGTTACAACGGACTTCTGAATGAACAGACGTGCCCACAGACGAGCGGACTAAAGTCAGTTCGAAAGTCCTTTCATTTTGAACGTGGTGATGTACGATGGGACTAGAAAAGAAAGTTCAATAGCCAGTAGCCAATAGCTGCCCTTGCATCGTATTTGATCCATCGGGCCAGCATACAGACAAACGGTTTTCCCGATAGGAATTGAATCCGTCAGACAAATTTGAAACATGTTCTATTTCTAGGTCCATCTCAATCATCCCATACATGATCGGAATATCCGACGGAATGATTCCGTCTGACCTATTCTGCCGGAAAGTCTAGTCATGTGTACGCGGCATTAGAGTCTGCAAAAGACTTGAGACCGGGGAGGAGGTTCACCTTCCAGCAGGACAATGACCCTAAACATACTGCCAGAGCTACAATTGAATGATTAAGATCAAAGCATATTCATGTGTTAGAATGGACTTGTCAAAGCCCAGACCTAAATTCAATTGAGAATCTGTGACAAGACTTGCAAATTTCTGTTCACCGACACTCTCTATCCAGTCAGACAGAGCTTGAGCTATTTTGCAAAGAAGAATGGGCAAAAATGTCACTCTCTAGATGTGCAAAGCTGGTAGAGACATCCCCAAAAGAACTTGCAGCTGCAATTGCAGTGAAAGTTGGTTCTACAGAGTATTGAATACAAATACATGCCACACTTTTCACATATTTATTCATTAAAAAAAAAATTCAAATTATTTTCCTTCCACTTCAGAATTATGTGCCACTTTGTGTTGTTTGTGTTGGCCTATCACATAAAATCCCAATAAAATACATTTATAATTTTGGTTGTAACATGACAAAATGTGGATATATATAAATAGATCTATCTATCTATCTTATTTTATCTATGTTATTTACTAAAGGCAAATCCATGTTGCACTATAAGTGCACTTTCAAGTGCATTTTTGCAGTACACTTGTAGCGCAAATTGGATTTTAGTTTAGTAAATAACACCCACAGTGCTTTATAATTTGCATAAATCAGGCCATTATCGTTACTCCAAAAAATTAATTCAGGATGCTGAAAATTATGAATATTATTATCATTAATGTATTACATACATTAATAACAAAAATAAGGTGTGTGTGTAGCAGAACCACAACATAAATAATAGTTAGCTGAAGAAGAGATTGTCACATCATGTATCAAAGAAATTACGTTGGAACTATTGAAGAAAATGGGCAAAAAAAAAAAGCCCATTGGAGAACCTAGGAGACAGCTAAAAGAAACACAAACAGTAAATCAAAGGAAATATTTTTCATTTTAAATACAAATTTATTTTAAAAATACATTTATTTAAATACATATAATGTGATGTTAAAGGATAAAACTTACCCTAATATAGTCCTTCTGCAGGACCTGAATGATGGCAGAACAAGTCTCTGGAATAATGGTTCACAGAGCCTGGAGGAAGATGCCTGTCGAGAACTTAATGTCCTGCAGACTTCTCCCCATCACCAAGTACCGTAAGGTGGCGAAGAGCCTCTGCTTGGGAGTGATGGCTTGCCACATGCAGGTGTCCTGCTTCGTATTATAAGGGGACAGCAAAGCCAACAGATGGTGAAAAACGATGTCCATCATCCAGAGATAATTCCTCAAATTATCAGGATTATTCTCACGGATCTCCCGCAACAAAGGCATATGAGAGAATTGGTCACGCTGGAGCAAACAATTCTTGGTCCATGAACTTCTCCTCGCCCTGTTCATGGACTGGACTTGGGTCAAAGTAAGAACCCCACCACCACCCCTGCAGAGCACGAACTGCATGATGAGTACGTACCCGCAACATGGCTTCAAAACGGTCGGCTGGTCAGAACGAACTAACAGAACGCACTGAAATTAGAAACGAGCAGACAAGAATGCACTGAACATCAAATACCTAATATAAAAATACACACTGAAAACCAGATGCAAAATGACTACGTGCACTGAAGAACAGATACGAACCCACAAGCACAAACTGAAGAACAGTAACAAATTGAAAAGCACAAGGCTAAAAATCGTGAATCGTCTCTCACCAAACTTCTAATAACACAAGATTAGCAGAAGGAGCCCAAAGGGTGGCGCACTAGCTATTGAACTTCCTCTTTATGGTGCCGTCGTGTTGTACGTCAGCGTGTTCTTGACAATAGGAATGCAAGACAAGCTTGAGCCAACATCGGTCAGAAAAAATACCAGGATTTTGTTGTCGGAATGTCCAATCATGTGTACACAGCATTAGACTGACAGATTGAAGCTGAACTCCTGCTATCACTTTATATGCAGTTACAGCAAAGTTTTTTTTTCCTTTCCCACATCCCAAAAATCTATATTGTAAAAAAAATATTCTAGGCAGGGAAAGACAAACTTTAATGGTAACCTGGGAAGACACAAATTTCATTTAAATTACTAAACCCAGAAGCCTGCATTCACTATATCTGGTCTCCCACAGTACACAGAACATGAAAATACAATTATTTTAGTAAATATAAACTGCTAAATACCTTTTCTAATCAGCAGTATATAGTAGACTTGTGACTTCTATCAGTGTCTGGTTAAAGCTTGTAGGAAGAGTTTTCATTCTCCCCTGATTGTCCTATGAGGCTGTAGGACCCCTGACCTTCTGTCAGGATAGTGCTGATTGGCTCTGTGCTGATCACATGCACATCTCCAAAAAAAACTCCCTAGCAATACACATCAAACTGAGCATGTAAAGAGTGACTCCAAATGTTCTGTCTTATCAGAAGATGGATTGGGGACAGTAGAACAAGGGGGAATCAGAAAAGACAGCATCAAGCCTTTTTACACAATGAGGGGGATTAACACCTTTAGGTTCCACAGTAAGTATAACACGCATGCTTTATTGCATATACTGATTTTACTGTTGTGGGTTTAGTAACACCTTAACCCACTTAAGGACCTAGCCTCTTTCTGAGATTTGGTGTTTACAAGTTAAAAACAGTTTGTTTGTTTTTTTGCTAGAAAATTACTTAGAACCCCCAAACATTATATATATATATATATATATATATATATATATATATATATATATATATATATATATATATATATATTTCTGACACGCTAGAGAATAAAATGGGGATCATTGCAATACTTTCTGTCACACCGTATTTGCGCAGGGGTCTTACAAGCGCACTTTGTTTGAAAAAAATACACTTTTTTTAATTAAAAATAGGACAACAGTAAAAAATTGTTTTTTGTGAAAGATAATGTTATGCCGAGTAAATTGATACCCAACATGTTATGCTTCAAAATTGCGCCTATTGCGGAATGACAACAAACCTTTACCCTTAAAAATCTCCATGAGCGATGTTTAAACAATTCTACAGGTTGCATGTTTAGCGTTACAGAGGAGGTCAAGGTCTAGAATTATTGCTCTCTCTCTCTAATGATCGCGGCGATACCTCACATGTGTGGTTTGAACACTGTTTTCATATGTGGGTGCTACTCACGTATGCGTTCGCTTCTGCACGCGAGCTCTGCGGGACAGGGTGCATTTAAAAAAATATATATATTTTTTTCTTATTTACTTTACCTTTTATTTTTTTATTTTTACACTTTTCTTTAAAAAAAAAGTGTCACTTTTATTCCTATTACAAGAATATAAATAAAGCATGACAGGACCTTTTAAATATGAGATCTGGGGTGAAAAAGACCTCAGAGCTCATATTTACACTAAAATGAAATAAAAAAACAAATGTCCCTTTAAGAGCTATGGGTGGAAGTGATGTTTTGCAATGATATGGGGATGGGTGGGGGCCATCTTCTCCTCACTTGTCTCCATACCTAACAGGTAAAAAGAACCTGATCACCTCCACTGCTGCCGACGGCTCCGATAAACGGCGGGGCCGCTCTCCCGCCGCCGATAGAAGTAATCTTGTGGCGAACCTGCGGCAGAGACCACTTTTATCTTAAAGCGGACCACCCGCTGAAGAAGAAGATTCCAGGATTATGGCAGCTAGCTTCTGCCATAACAACGATACTCCTCTTTAAAGTAGCGACGTAAAATGACAGCGTGCAGTCCATAAGTGGTTAAAAAGACCAAAAAACTGGGGATTAAACACTTCCCAGCATCACATAATGTCATCTTCCATCAACAATTATCATAAAGGGTTTGCACATTTCTTAAGGATAGGCAAATAGGTAGGTAAATGCATTTCGCAAAGATTTAACCCCCTTCATGACCAGAGCACTTTTTCCGATTCGGCACTGCAACGCTTTAACTGACAATTGCGCGGTCGTACGACGTTGCACCCAAACAAAATTGATGTCCTTTTTTCCCACAAATAGAGCTTTCTTTTGGTGGTATTTGATCATCTCTGCGATTTTTATTTTTTGTTGCATAAACAAAAAAAGAGCGACAATTTTGAAAAAAACTCATTATTTTTTACTTTTTGCTATAATAAATATTGCCCCCAAAAAAATAAAAATAAATGTTTTTCCTCAGTTTAGGCCGATATGTATTCTTCTACATATTTTTGGTAAAAAAATCTCAAAAATCGTATATTGGTTTGCGCAAAATTTATATCGTCTACAAAATAGGGGATAGATTTATAGCATTTTTATTATTATTATTATTATTATTTTTACAAGTAATGGCATCAATCTGCGATTTTTATCGTGACTGTGACATTATGGCAGACACTTCGGACAATTTTGACACATTTTTGGGACCATTGCCATTAATACAGCGATCAATGCTACAAAATTGCATTGATTACTGTAAAAATGTCACTGGCAGTGTAGGGGTTAACACTAGGGGGCAATCAAGGGGTTAATTGTGTTCCCTAGTGTGTGTTCTGACTGATGGAGGGAGGGGACTGCCTAGGGGAGATGACAGATTGCTGTTCATACTTTGTATAAACAGACAATCTGTTATTTCTCCCCACAGAGAACCCGGGATCTCTGTGTTTACACATAGAGATCCCGGTGCTCGCCGTGTTACGAGCGATTGCAGGAGCCTGGCAGCCATCGATATTGCTGGGAATTCGCATCGGCTCCAGGGGCGAGCTTTGGCCACTCGCACGCCCCTAATGGCCACCAGAGGGAGCGACGTAACATAATGGCAAATCGTTTAGCCAAGCCATGTTGCCGTAGTACAACTGCAGCGGCTGGTCGGCAAGCGGTTAAAGGAAGAATGACTTAACTAAAGAAAGTGCATTAATATACAAAAAAGATCTATGAAAATAATCACAATCACAAATTTAAGTGCAATGGCATACCCGCATGGATCTGGTAAATTGGTTAGCAGATGGATGAGGCCCACATGAAGTGAATGTCCTCGATAATATGAAACTTAAGCCTAGTACACACTATCAGTTATTTTTTTTTCGTTCAACCCAGTGGGTTAAATGAAAAAAAACTGACAGCTCAGGTCTGAGCCTCTGTACTAACAATCCAATGTTAGTACAGTAATCTCCCCTGCTGAGCTTTTGTGTTCTAAAAGGGAGACACTGGAAAAATATATAATCTAGACATATAAACTCGCGCTGATGGTGTGAAAAAAAATGGGTGATAAAAAAAAAAAGAATGAGCTGCTATACACAAAGTGCTAAACACCTGAACATAGTAATAAAATATAAATACAGCGCTCACAAACAAAAACCCATAATAAGTGATGACAAAAATATAAAGTCCATATAAAACTGTGAATGTGCTTCACAAATACAAAATGCAGGGAATGCTTCACTTCTGGTGTGCAGAAAATGCAGAGAAAATGTTGCAGAAACATTTTCAGGTGTCCCCAGACACCCCCACATGTGTCCCCAGACACCCCCACATGTGTCCCCCCTCACCAAATCACAATGATACCCAGCTTTGCTGGGAGCCAATATAGGCTTACAGCGATATCCAGAGGATGTTGCAGGATGGCAGATTCACTGATGGGATGATAAATGATCCTTTAACATTAATACTCAGCCATACAAAAACAGGTACCCAAAAAGGAAGAAAAAAGGGGGGACCAATAGTGAAGTATGTTCAGAGTAGAAATGTATTGCTCATAAAAGGTTATACTTACAAACATGGGCGTCCGCAGAACTTTTTTTAGTGGGGGGCATCATTTTAGGGTCCCTCATACACATCCCCTTTTCAACACACGCACAGCCCCTTTTCAACAATGTCATTATCACATTATCATGGTCAGAGTCTGCAGACATAGTACAGTCTTTAGGATAAGTAATGGATAATGGCCAACAGGCCCTCTTACCAGACCCAGTGAAACTACAGCAGTGATCCCTCCGGCTGGACGATCGCTCACTCTTGGTTCCCCCCGGGGGCGACTCTGGTCAGTAGTTTAGTATGTCATTACCCTGGTAGTGGCTCAGGCTTTCTCTCCCTGGTGGCGCTGGGCAACGTGGCTCTCCCTCTGGCTTCTGCCCAGCACATTCTTTGTCTTGTAGCACTCTCCCTCAGCTTTTTTCCAGGCTGCATTCTCTCAATCTCTCTCTTGATAGAGCTGTAGCCTCCTCCCTGTGGAAAATGGGGCCGCCAATCTTTGGGACTACATGTCTCATGATGCTCTCCTCTCCTAGTCTCCTTCGTTTGGCCCTCAGTTATTGCCAGTAGGGAAGGAGTGGGCAGGAACCTGGTGAAAGCCACCATCTCTTTTCCCTGACAGGAGAAAGGAGGGATGAGCGGGGGAAACCTCTGACAGCCCGCAGCTCGCCTGTCAAAACGCCACAGAGTTCTCTGCTGGACTGAGCAGGGAAAAGAGCCAAAGTCCAACTACACTAATGGGGGGCTTGACAGCACCTTGATGGTGTCACCCCACTGGCGGGTGGCACCCGGGTGAGGGCAGCTGCCCCCCGATAGTTACGCAACTCTGCTGAATTTAAGATCCGATCTCTGATTCCGGGGGAGGGGGGCATTTGACCCTTGCCCCTACCTGCAGACGCCCATGCTTACAAAATCAGGCATTGAAATGATCAGAGGATCAGCAAACACCATTCATTAGTGTTCCCATGAAACAGGAAATGACATCAGTACCGGAAGTGTGTCACTATAGTGCCCCTTGTGACAATAATAAGGTCTGATGAACCCCATTCTAAGTGGAGAGAATGGGGACGTTGAACTGGAAGTACCACTCTCATATTCCCCCAAATGCACAAGTCAGTGTCCTCAGTGCCACCTGTCAGTGCCATCTGTCCCAAGTGCCACATGTCCCCAGTGCCAACTGTCAGTGCCATCTGTCCCCAGTGCAACATATAAGTGCCATCTGTCATCAGTGCCACGTATAAGTGCCATCTGTCATCAGTGCCACGTGTCATCAGTGCCACATAGTGCCATCTGTCATCAGTGCCATATCAGTGTCACGTGTCATCAGTGCCACATATTAGTGCCATCTGTCATCAGTGCCATGTATCAGTGCCATCTGTCATCAGTGCCACCTGTCAGTGGCACGTGTCATCAATGCCACGTATCAGTGCCATCTGTCATCAGTGTCACGTGTCATCAGTGCCACGTATACGTGACATCTGTCATCAGTGCCACATATTAGTGCCATCTGTCATCAGTGTCCCGTGTCATCCGTGCCATGTATTAGTGGCATCTGTCATCAGTGCCACATCAGTGTCATGTGGCATCAGTGCCACCTGTCAGTGTCACATGTCAACCATGCCTCGTATCAGTGCCATCTGTCATTAGTGTCACGTGTCAGTGCTATGTGTCATCAGTGCCACGTATCAGTGCCATCTGTCATCAGTGCCACGTCAGTGTCACTGCCCTGGTGCTCCAGGGCCTTCAAAAGTGTAATAATTAGTCAACAAGTTAGATGTGTAATTTATGCTCCTAGAACACCTGATGGCCCTCCCTGTATGTTGGGCCTCTCTGAGTGGCTAGGCTGTGGAAAAGTCCCACACATGTGGTATCGTAATACTCAGTAGGAGTAGCAGAATTTATTTTGGGGTGTCATCTGTGGTATACGCATGCCAAGTGAGAGAAATAACCATTACAATGACAATTTTGTGAAAAAAGAAAATCTTAATTTTGCAAAGAATTGTGGGAAAAAATGACAACATCAAAAACCTCACCATGCCTCTTACTAAATACCTTGGAATGTCTACTTTCAAAAAAGGGGTCATTTGGGGGGTATTTGTATTGTCCTGGCTTGTTTGGGTCACAAGAAATGAGATAGTCCACCAGTACTCTAACTTTCACAAAGACCAAATAATATCCACTAATTTGGGTTATGTTTACCAAAGATATGTAGCAGTATAAATTGTGGCCAAAATGTATGAAGACAAATTAATAATTTGCAAAATTTTATCACAGAAACAAAGAAAAATGTGTTTTTTTTTCAAAATTTTCGGTCTTTTTTCATTTACAGCGCAAAAAAATAAAAAACCCAGAGGTGATCAAATACCACTAAAGGAAAACTCTATTTGTGGGAAAAAAAGGACAAAAATGTATTTGGGTACAGTGTTACATGACTGAGTACTTGTCATTCAAAATGTGAGAGCACTGAAAGCTGAAAATTGGTTTGGTCACGAGGGGGGTTTAAGTGCCCAGTTGTCAAGTGGTTAAACTTTGCTCACATGGGCATCAACATTTGCAAAGCTGGCCAGTAAACGTCAGTTCCAGACACAGATCCTACATCCTGTTTACATTTAAGCAAAAATCAAACAGGGACAGCATTGACAGCATTGCATTTTTGCCCAAAGCTGATTGTGAAACAGATGCTGGCTATTATCACCAAGTATTAACCTGCCTGCTATGGCAAACATAGACATCTCTTCATGCACCATAATACCACATAGGCAAGGCCTCTTGACTGTTTCTCCAAAACAATACTGGGAATATTTTATCCTATGAATATGTACTTGAGCACTTACAGATAAGGTATATCAATGATATATTCTTGAATGGTTTTCCTGTTGATGTTTAAAGTAGTTGTAAACCCTTACATATATTCAATAAAAGTTATACACAGAGATGAAACAAATCCTCCTAGATAAGTTGGACCTGTTTATCTTCATTATTCTGTTCTATACAGCCATTTACAGTCCAGAATTTGTAAAGCTTGACCCAGCTGTCAGAAAACAGGGAGCAGAGAGCTGAAATTAGACATTGCGGAACTTAGTGAGAAGAACTCTGAGAGCTGATTGGAGGGACAGGACACACCTCTCCTTAACACAGAACACAGGAACAGAGCTGGAGCTCCCTCCCCAGTCACCTTTTTTCTCTTGGTATCGGGAAAACGTATCAGAAGTGATTCATGCTAATAGCAGAAAAATGGGACAGTAGACAGAAATGACACTTAGTGCGCTGGGTTGAGACAAGTCCACACTGTAGAGGGCTATGCTTTGTTCATATTTAATGTCTGAAGTTTACAACCACTTTAAATTCATTTATTGATATCCTTAACTTATTTACAGTAATTGCAAATAATCTATAAATATCTGATTCTAGATTTCAGTTTAAGATTTTTTGATTCGGGCCCCTTTTACAAGGGCACCGTCTCATTCAGGTTTTTCTTCTGACATGTGATGGAGGAAAAATGAACATATATAATTCCTATGGATAGCCAGATGTCATTTGTTCTTTATTGCTAGTTAGCCGGCAAGTGTGCTAGGAAATACCTTTTGTTTTTGTTTGTGTAAAGCTCTCCTATATGTACTTTAATAACTCCCGTAGTTATAAATTGGGCAATTCTTCATTTTTGTTTGTCTTGCCCATATCTGCCCACATATGCCCAGATAGCAAAGATACCTTGCCACAAATGTGTGGCAGTGTTGAATTGCAAGTCTTGTTAATTTGCTGCACATTTTCACTTGCAAGTTGTACACTTGCAGAGCACTTGAAGCACAAGCTCTAGTTGACACTTTTCCAATTTGAAGAAAATTTGTGTGGCAAGTCTCTAGCAAGAGCAATGTTACAGTGGTGAGTCTACAGTAAGAGCTCTGCAAGTCTACAGCAAGCGCTCTGCAAGTCACAGTGACCCCTGTGGTGGGATGACTATTGCACAACATAACTGAACCAGAACTTGCAGCAGACTTGCAAAATGTTTGCAAAGAAAGTCGGGATGATAATGAAACATCTACTTCTCGCGTAGGGAAACTCACTGGACTCTCCCCAAACAGTCACGCACATAAAGATACTATCTAACAGCTAAAGAATAACTACCACAGCGCACCTCTAGTGACCTTTCGCAATACCTGAACCCTCTACCCCATAACCTCCCGCCATCCTATTCCATTCCCCACCCTCTATCAATCCCCTGGACCAGGTCAAATTTGTATGGTGTGCTGGACACACACATACGCCTACGAGCAAACAACTAGACTATGGATCACAGTCCGCAAATACCCACATCAAAACTGACAGGCCATCAATACAAACTAGGTAAAATAGGAAGTATTGACAACAATGTAAATACTCTTCCTGCCACATGCCCCTGAGCTGAAATCCACATTACCCCCATCCCTGCAGAAATACTAGACTAATACTCACTATCAATATCCTAAATACATCATATTAACATCATTATTGTACTAATCTCGGACTAGAATAATGTTTCACTTTTTGTTCAATATGTCCGGGTTATATATCTCTGCAAATGTATCATTCTCACCTTTCCTTGATGTACCTGTATTTTTCCCTTTCATTCAATAAAAAGAATTTTGGAAAAAAAAAGAAAGGCAGCTTCAGTTGGCCATACACTAGCATAATTTTAGAATTTTATGTATATGCCCAGAGAAAACAAAGCCCAGTTTTATGATTGTAAGAACAATGTTTTATATACCCTGAGGTTGAAAGTGTGTGTGTGCCCACTGGAGATGAATTGTAAAACAATCAGCTTTGTGGAACTGTAAATGTAATCTAACAACCCAGCCTACTGCTAATTACTTCTACATGTACTTCCCAGCCATGATAAAACTCTACAAGTGAAAAAAAAAAAAGGAAAAAAATGAATGTTGATCTGGAGTCATGCAATGTGGACTTGCTGGAATTGTGCAACAAACTTGTAAAGTCTAGCAAGTCTAGCAATAGCTAGTAATTTTTTAAGTGACGAGTAAATTATGGAAATGCTTCCCATCTGCTCCATGACTTGATCACATCATTGTTCATAGAGTGTAAATTGAGGGGGGGGGGGGGGGGGGGGGGGTAGGTTTCATCATCAAGATAGAGTGAAGCTAATGAGAAATTTGCCAGAACCTGAACCGTTGCGAATCAGGTAGGTCCAGTTTCTTAATAAAGTAGATGAGCAAGATGGGGCCCACAGAAGTGAAAAAGTGTCCGATCCGGTACATCACCTTATCCAGCCACCACTTGAAGGCCCTAATTTCCATTCCCGGGCTAAAGTCCAGGTTGTGAAATATATGAGCCAAGGGCATGCAACCGGACACCAGGGAGGAGGCCCGCTTGAGCTTATCCCACAAGGCTATAGCGTGGGACAGGGAGGGGTAAAGAATGGAAGGGCGATTTGCGGGTGGACACCAGAATAGGAATTCTAGGGTGTGAGATGGGACCGCCTGTCTCTTCATGTCCACCCTGTCCAGTTTAACCAACTTGGAGTATACTGTAGAAATCTGGGCAAGTCTCGTAGCCTGGTAATACCAGAGCAGATTTAGGAGACATAGTCCACCTCTAGGCCTTAATCTGAAAAGTGTGTGTTGTGAGAGTCAGTGGCCCGACTCACCCCAGACAAATTTAATGACTTTGCTTTGAAATATGTGTAAATGATCCTTTCTGATTAGAATTGGAAGAGAGCGAAAAAGGTATAAGAGTCTCGAGAGGAGGGTCATTTTTAAAAAGTTAATTTTGCCCAGCCATGAGAGTTCATATTGGGACCAGGCTTTAATATCGGTTTCTAGCTTCTGGTACATGGGGGGATAGTTAATGGTCTATAGTTGTTCAAACTTGGGTGTGAGGTTTATACCTAGGTAGCTAATGGTAGATTCACTCCATTCAAATTGAAAGTGTTCCTTCAGCTGGAACGGCTCCACCAGAGATGGTTGAAGAGAGACATTGAGTGCTTGTGATTTGGTGTAGTTTACTGGCAGTCCAGAGACCTTATACCATTCTTCTAATAGTTTGCACACAACAGGGAGGGAGGTGACCAGGGAGGTAATAAAGAGGAGTAGGTCATCTGCAAAGAGACCACATTTATGTGTGTTTGGGCCATACTTGACCCGCGCTATATTTGGGTTTGTGCGAATGACAATTGCTAGGGATTCTATTGCTATGGCAAAAATGAATGGAGATAATGGGCAGCCTTGGAGAGTGCCTTTAGCTATTTTAATGGAAGTAGAGGGCCCTGTAGGCAAATCCTAGTTTCAGGCATAGAATATATGAAACTGAGAAGCCCCGTAAAACGAGGGCCAAATCCCCAGTGGTCCATTAGGACAAACAGATAAGGCCAAGAGACAGAATCAAAGGCCTTTTGGAGATCCAACAACAACAGCATACCGGCCTGTTTACAATCGCCATCCCAACCTGACTGTAAGAGGGAGACAATGTCTACTGCTCTCCTTGTTTGATCTAGGCCCTGTCTTCCTGGGATAAACCTCGCTTGATCTTTATGAATATATGTTCCTATAAAGGAAGCAAGGTAATCGGCCATTGCTTTAGTTATGATCTTTAAATCATTATTAATCAGGGATATTGGTCTATAATTGCTAACCTCACCCGGGTCTTTATCTGGTTTTGGGATGACAGTTATAAATGTGGAGTTTAACTGTGTGTCAAGAGGGTCACCTTTGGTTTTAGCATTAAAAAATGTAGCCATGTAGGGCGCTACAGAAGTCGCAAACGTTTTGTAGTAGAGAATAGGGATGGCCGAACTGTTCGCCCGGTGGTCGTTTCGCGGCAAATTTTGTGTGTTCGTGATTCGCCCAATCGGCGGACTATTGCCGCTGTTCGCCCGGTGGACATATGTGTTTACAGTGTGAAAGAACTTTGACCCATGATGACACATCCATCATGGGGTACAGGACAGCCAATTGAGACATTTCAGCACATGGACAATTGGACATTCCCCCTAACTTATAAATAGACGTGATCTGGCGGCCATTTTACATTCTGTCTTATTTCAGTGTAGGGACAGGATGCTGTGTGGAGCAGGGAGAGACTGTAGTGACACAAATCACTTGCTATTAGGTCTACAAAAGTCCTTTTAACCTAATCAATACCAGGCACTTAAACACCTTCCTGCCCAGACCAATTTTGAGCTTTCTGCGCTGTCGCAATTTGAATGACAATTGCACGGTCATGCTACACTGTACCCAAATGAAATTTTTATCATTTTGCTCCCACAAATAGAGCTTTCTTTTGGTAGTATTTGATCACCTCTACGGTTTTTATTTTTTGCTAAACAAATAAAAAAAGACCGAAAATTTTTGAAAAAAAAATGTTTTTTTTGTTTCAGTTTCAAAACGTTGTAAATAAGTACATTTTCTCCTTCACTGATGGGCACTGGTGAGGCCGCACTGAGGAGCACTGATAAGGCGGCACTGATGAGGTGACACCAATGAAGTGGCACTGATGAGGGGGCATTGATGGGCACTGATATGTGGCACTGATAGGCAGCACTGATGGGCACTGATGGGCGACACAGATGGACACTGATAGGTGGCATAAATTGGCACTGATAGCTGGCACGGATTGGCATGGATAGCTGTCACGGATTGGCATGGATAGGCGGCACGAATGGAAATGGATAGGCAGCATAGATGGGCATGGCTAGGCGGCACAGATGGGCATGGATGGGCACTAATAGGCAGCATGGATGGGCACTGATAGTTGGCATGGATGGGCACTGATAGTTGGCACAGATGGGCACTGTTAGGGCATCTATTGATGGGCATCTATTGTACTGATGGATGCCAATCAGTGCCAAACAATAATACATGCCAATCAGTTATGCCCATTGTGGGCACTGATTGGCATCCATTGTGGGCACTGACTGGCATCCCTGGTGGTCTAGGGTGGCATAACTGGTGCTAGGCATCCCTGGTGGTCTGGTGGCATCCCTGGTGGTCCAGTGTGGGCATCCTCGTGGGGGCTGTGCTGATAATCGATCAGCACAGACCCCCCCTGTCAGAGGAGCAGCCGTTCGGCTCTCCTCTACACGCGTCTGACAGACGCGAGTGAGGAAAAGCCGATCACCGGCTCTTCCTATTTACACTGTGATCAGCCGTGATTGGACACAGCTGATCACGTGGTAAAGAGTCTCCATCAGAGACTCTTTACCAAGATCGTAGTTGCGGGTGTCAGACTGACACCCCGCACCAACGATCGCCGCGATGCGTGCCCCCGGGGGTGCGCAGCGGCTCAAAATCCTGAGGACGGTCTATGATGTCCAGTCAGGATTTTGAAACCAATTTTCAGCTGTCATTTGACAATGGGCGGGCAGCAAGTTGTTAAGGACTGGTATGGTATAGGTGTAGTACAGTATATAGGGTTGAGTGCACTGCTGTGCTGGTGATTGCAGCAGCCTGTCTTTTGTAAGTGCAGGGAGGGACAGGATGCTGTGTGCAACAGGGACAGTCAGTTTAATCACTAGCCATTACTATTAGGTCCAAAAAGGTCCTTTTAAGGACTGGTATAGGTGTACAGTATATAGGATTCAGTGCACTGCTGTGTTGGTGATTGCAGCAGCCTGTCTTTTGTCAGTGCAGGGAGGGCCAGGATGCTGTGTGCAGCAGGGACAGTCAGTTTAATCACTAGCTAGCTATTACTATTAGGTCCACAAAGGTCCTTTTAAGGACTGGTATGGGTGTACAGTATATAGGGTTGTACACGTATAATATACTTTCTTCCAAATATAGAAAGAATATTATACTTGACTGCTGCCCTATTCTGCAGCAGTCCTTTATCAGTGTAGGGACTGAGGTACAGTCTGCAAATCACTAGCTACACGGTGCTGGTGTGGTGTCAGTGCACTCTATCATGGTGTTGGTGTCAGTGCTCTATATCACGGTGCTGGTGATCATCTCCTGCACCCTCGTCATAGCCTACCCTGACCTTTCCTCTCCACCATTGCCTTCATGCGCTCCTGAGTCCTGAATTGTCAAAATTTCACATATAAAAAAAGAATGCTTGTAGTTGTTGATCCCAGATTTACTTCATACATGTGTTATGTCAGTGGCCATGTGGTGGAACTATGTGTGCACAGCTAGTAATTATTTTGTGGCTGGAAATATGACCTGTAGGTTTTTAAAGTTCGCCTGCCATTGAAGTCAATGGGGCCCGCCGCAAACTTTTCGGTTCGCAAACTTTCGGCCGCGTTCGCGGTTTGCGTTTGCGAAACGCCCAGTCGGAAGTTCGTCCATCTCTAGTAGAGAATTGAAAACCCATCTGGTCCCAGGGTTGAGTTTTTCTTTGAGTTTTTAATCACCTCTAACACCTCCTCTGCAGAGAAGGGGGCATTGAGTCTGTCTCTATGTTCTGCCATGCAAGTGGGGATTGGGAAATTATCATGAAAGCTAGATAGATCCAAGGCACTTCCACTTGCTTTACGCTGTATAGGTTCTGTATAGGTAGAACTTGTGGAAGGCTTGCATAAAGCTCATTGGATTTGCCGTCGGGGCTTTACCTGCTATCCAAATTTTAGGGAAGGAGTAAGTGAGGGCATGAGTTGTAAGCCTGGAAGCCAGAAGGGTGCTTGTCTTATCTCTTTGATGATAGTATCTCACCCCACTCCATCTAATGCATTTCTCTGCATCGGCTGTCAGTGCTAAATTCAGTTCCAGGCGGGCTGTATCTAAGAGGGGGGTGGGGATTGGAGATGGGTCTTTATTGTGCTCTACTCTGAGAGGGGAGAGGTTCTTCTGCAATTTCTCAATATCTGCACGTTTTGCTCTTTTTAGTTGGGTAGCAATTTGTATGATTTTGCCCCTTATTGTGGCTTTATGCTCTGCCCATAGAGTTTCCGGCGAAACCCAATTAACATTGTTTTGGGTGCAGTATTCTGTGAGGGCTTTTTCTATTTCGAGTTTTCTGATTGGATTATTTAGGATGGCTTCATTAAGTCTCCAGTGGGGAAACTTAGGTTGGGGGGGTGGTTGCAGATAGTAATAACGACCATGCAGTGTTCTGACCAGACCGTATCTGTGTTTTAAACACTGAGGCGATTAAAGTGTTAGAGACCAAAAGGTGATCAATCCTAGGATAGGATAGGTGTAAATGGGAGAAGTGCATGTAGTCTTTTTTGTGGGGTTCAATTCTCTCCAAATATCGGTGAGGTCCAGCTGAAAGATCATTTTGGCAATCTTGGAGCTGTTCCTGGTTGGGCGAATAATTTGAGCACGGGGAGGTTTAGATTTTTCTAGACATTGATTGAAGGCTGTATTAGAGAACGTCACCCCCCCCCCCCCCCCGAAGATTAAAGAACCTTCTAACTGGAGACCTAGGGTCTTAAAGTGTATGCAGAAAAATTTTGATTGGCCGGCATTAGGGGTGTAGTAGAACACAAAGGAGTGGAGGTAACCATCAATGGTCCCTTTAATCAGGATAAATCTGCCCTCAGGGTTTCTTTGTTCTGATCTCAAGGAGAACCTACAGCTCCCTGAGATGAGAATAGCCAGCCCTCTGGTTTTGTCCTCTGCATTGGATAGGAAAAATAGAGGGAACTGAGCATGGATAAATGATGGGTTGTATCGGATCAGAAAATGCATTTCCTGTAGAAAGAGAATGTCTATTTCATGGGATCTCATGTAGTCTAAGACCTTTCTGCATTTGGTGGGGGAGTTCAACCCTTGGGCATTATGTTTTGCTACTCTTAAGGGAGCCGTTAGTGATGAAATACTCATCATGTAGCTGGAGGGTCAGATCTATACCTAATCTACTGTCACTTACCTGTGGTGAGACTGGTCCTGGTAGCTTGCATGCTGGGAAGCTGAAACCTCCCTGAAGGAGGGTGTTCTGCACAGGTTCTGGCAGTTTGCTGAAAAAGAGAGAATGGTGAGAAGGAAGAAAAAGAAAAGAGGATAGGGTCAGGTATTCAGACCTCTAGGAAGCCTGAGTAGATAGCAGGCATAGTGTAGCCTGCTGCCTGAAAGATAACAAAATATGTCCACTTCCTCAAAGAGGGGTGGAAATCTAACTCAGGGAGAAGGTAAAACCAAGTCCATGGGGTAGGGGGAGGCACTACAATACTGCCTTGGTTCCAGCACACAAAAAAATAACAACTGTAAAAGAATGCACGTAGTCCCGGGGGGCTCGTCTCCTCTCCCCTATTGGGGAAGGACTCAAAACACTTGGGGAGGTGTCTCAGAAATTCAGGTTCGCAGCACAGGGTGAATCAATAGTTCGACCCAACCAGACTAACAATAAAGAAGTGCTCAGGCAATACAGTTATAACTTGTATATATTCAAAAACAGCTAACTTGGTATAAACTAAGAACAAGTCAGTGATGAAAATGAGAACTGAGGGCTACCCTTCCTATGACCTCCTGGTCATGGGAGGAAAAACATGGAATTGGTGTAAGGGATTGGGCATGAGCTATCAGGGGGGTCTAGAGTCTTTGGAACGTTTTGGATTAGGTTTTTTTCCAGACAGTCGTCACGGGGCTCATGGGAGAGGGATGCTTGGCTGATCCGGAGCTGGAGTAAGCAAAGTCCATAGCCGGACTAGAAGGAGACTTTCGCCATCCTGGAAGCTGTGCAAGGATTGCTTCTTGCCTTTAAAGTCGAACTTTAAAGCAAAGGGGAAGGCCCATCTGTACTTGATGTCACATTGAGAAAGCACTGTTTGAAAGATCTCCTTTTCTGAATAGTGGTTGGCGATATGTCAGCAAACACTAGTATGGCATGCCCTCAGCAAGTTAGGGGAAATTTAAAGTGACACAGCTTCATCACTTCTTCCTTAATGGAGAAGAAATTGGGTTCACCACAATGTCCCTGGGGGAGCCATCTTTTCTCGGGGGGGGGGGGGGGGCAGGGTCCTGTGGGCCCTGTCTATCTCCAATTTGTGTGGCGGGATGTTGGGAATCAATTGGAAAATCTTGTACGACAGATGTGGTGTGGAAATTCTGTCTCCTGGACCTATTTTCCAGGTTGTCAATCCTGGATAAGGCTGTGTTTAGTTGATCCTGGAGAACCTGGATGTGGTCAGAGTTCTGCTTAGTTTTGGAGACAATTAAGTCCAGTTTATTACCTATAGCTTCCATCCTGGATCCCAGATTTTGGATGTCCTCCTGGATACCACCAGCGATTTTGGCTGCTGTTTGTGCTAGTCCCCTGTCCAGCAGATCTGACAGGTTCATGAAAAGGTCAGGAGCTATGAGCATGGAGTTGGGGACATGTCAGATGTATAGGGCATGCCTGTTCTACGTACAGGGGGAGGCCCTAGAGGGGAGTCCAGGAGATCCTCCATAGAGTGTTCAATAAGGGATTCTGTGGAGGCCGGGGAGGGGGCCACGATCTGGTGGTTAATCACGTGGGTCCCCGAGGTGAAGATTAAGGTAGCTGGAGTCAGGGTTTGCCTGATTCTGTAGAGCTCCTCTGTACCTGGAGTGTGTGGCTGCATGGCGGCTACGGTGTTGAATCACAGCCCCAGATCTCCCTGGGCCGAGCAATGTGTCCATTCCTGGGGCTTTCCATCATCTGAGCCAGTGTGGTGTGTGTGTCTCGTGACCCTGTGTCCCCCGCTAGGTGCGCTGTATGGCCGTGGAAGTGCGGAGTTCCAGGCTTAAGTGGCCATCTTGGAGACTTTCACACATGCGCCTAGCCAAAGCTTTTTTAACCATATTTTCTTGTGGGTCACAGACGTACATTTTCTTTTATACTTCTCTGACCCAGAGACAGCTTATAGCGGGCTATTGTCCAGGGAAGAGCCATGCCAGGCTCAGGAAGGATCTCGAAAATATTGTCACTGATGATCAGTGCTCTCTGCTCGAAGCAGACTGAGAACCAAGTGATCAGTGGTCATGTGATTGATTTCATCTTTTATATTTATACTATCACTGACACCAATGATGAGGTTAATTTTGCTCTCACTGATCTGTATCTTGAGATACTTAACCTGCTAAAATCTATTGTTGGTGACAACCTGTAATTTATATATTATTTACCTATTTCTAGATATTTTTCTATGGAAAAATGTATTTCTCATCATTGCTAAGAACGTATCTGTATTAGTGAAAGGATTAACGTGTGTGTGGTGCAGTTATACATGATTAATGAATGGAAAGGATTTATTGATGTGCTGGGAGGCAATATTACATGTCGAAGGCAAGGAAACCCTCTCTCTTACATGTATTTTTGTCTCTGTACACGTCACAGAGCATATTAGATTTCTCCTGGAGTCAAATCTAGGACAGTGTTCATGAAAAAAAACTGCAGCAGATTGTAATATTTATATTTTTGTCCAGTAAATCTGTTCTAAATTTGTTTTCTTGCCTACACACTTAAAATATGCATACGTGACCTATATCTTATCATTAATATATTAAAGGAGCATTCCAATAAAATCTGAAGTAATTGCAATTGAACTAAATACCAATTGACTCTGAGGAGGGATGAGCTTCAGGTTCGGACAAAGTAGAATTCAGTTGAAACTTTACCTATCTGCCATCTTACCTATCAGCAAACAGGCAAACTGGTGAACCCCTGGGTGCAGTGGGAAGTTATTAGAAATTTAGTATATAGTCCTACAGAGCAGACAAACAGTGCATGGTCCACATGGGCTTTGCTGCTTAACTAGGAACAGGAATCTTTATTATATGGGCAAAAGCCCCTGTACACACGGTCGGACTTTCTGCCAACCAAATCCGACGGATTTTGTCCGACGGATTTTGTCCGACGGATTTTGTCCGAAACTGTTGCATACACACGGTCTGACCCAGTTGTCGGATTTAGCGGTTGCCAAGAATGCGGTGACATAAGCCGTGTACGGCGGGACTAGAAAAGGGAAGTTCAGCACCACGTCCAGCACCCTTTGGGCTCCTTCTGCTGATCTCGTGTCTATCGCGTGTTAGTAGAAGTTTGGTGAGAGACGATTCGCGCTTTTCAGATTTGTGATTCAGATCGCTACTGCTCTTCGGTTTGTGCTTGTCTTTGCGTATCTGATAATCAGTGCGCGCAGTCAGTAAGTATTTGTTGATCATTGTGGACTATATCTTGGTATAGTACGCCTTGAAAGGCATTTTTTATTGTCTGCTTGCTTCTGCTATTCAGGTCCATTCTTTCAGGCCTTGCTGTTTATCGGTGCTTTCTGGTGTCCGTTCTGACGAGCCGACCGCTTTCAAACCATTTTTCCTCTACGTACTCGTCATAGAGTTTGTGCTGTGCAGGGGCTTCGTGTTGGGGTTGTTACTTTGACACAAGCAGGGAGGGGAGGCGTTTGTGGACCAAGAATTGGTTGCGCCAGCGTGACCAGTTCTCGCACATGCCTTTGCTCCGTGAGATCCGGGAGAATAATCCTGATGATTTCAAGAATTATCTCCGGATGACGGACCCCGTTTTTCACCATCTGCTGGCTTTGCTGACCCCTTATATCACCAGGCAGGATACCTGCATGTGGCAAGCCATCACTCCGGAGCAGAGGCTCATCGCCATGTTGCGCTACTTGGCAACTGGGAGAAGCCTTCAGGACCTCAAGTTCTCTACAGGCATCTCCCCCCAGGCTCTGGGGATCATTATTCCAGATATCTGTTCTGCCATCATTCAGGTCCTGCAGAAGGACTATATGAAGGTAAGTTTTATCCTTAAACATCACATTCTATGTATTTCATGATTGCTAATGTCTTGCATTTCTTTCCTCATTCCCTAATTACCATCATTGCAATATGCTCTAATTCATATGCTCTGCCCCTTTGTCCTCATGCAGATTTGCCTCACTAACTTCCCCACCATGCTCTTTTTGACCCATAAAACTATAGTCTACATATAGTCTATAACATTATTGGGGAAGCTGTGTTCAGCTGGAATACTTACCGGAAGAACGATGTTTCCTACGAATGAATGAAACCATGAAATTGAAAGTGGCCATTTTAAAATGCACAACATGAAATCAAAGCACATGGAGCAGGATGCAAGCAATAATAATCATATGAACACACGACAACTACTTACTTATGTCAAGAACACACTTGATCCTTAGGTACTGCTCGTGCTCCCTCAGTTTCAGGTCTGATCAGCGTTTTCTCAGTTGATCCATGGATCGGTGTACCCCAAAATTCTTATGAAGACTCTTCACAACTTTATTCATGATCTTGGCCTTTCTGATATTTGAGTTTGGGTAAGGTCCATACTTCCCATCATAGTTGGTCCTGTTCAATATGTCGACCAGCTCCAACATCTCTCCAAAAGACATATTTGAGGCCTTAAATCTTGTCTTCCTGGATCGGGACGTTTCAGGCTCCGGGCTTTCCTCACCCTCCTCCTCGTTAGTGGAACTATTATTAGTGTGCACCTATGTTCTCTTCGCCATGTGCTCTCCCCACTGCGCCGGAAGCGAAGGGGTGGGGAATAGTCTGGAAAGAACGTCAGGGGCGAGCGGAGTTTTACGCATGCGCACTGTATATAAAATGCAACACGCGTGTCGTCCGTATGATCGGTGAACAGAGGGAGAAGCTGACGCAACGGACGTGCAAACAAAGGTAAAATTTTGAACTTGGTACATCACTAGGCTACACTGCTTCTAGATTGAGGCCTGCATTAGTGGAGTTTAGACTGACATTAGGGTTTGTCTTGTGTTGTGTCTTGCAGACATTATGGACGGCTTCAATGACCATAGCTTCTTCCCTCTGTTCATCGATAAATACAGAGACATGCCCATCCTGTGGCAAGCAACACACCCACTATATAGTAACAAACAAAAGAGGCAGGCAGCAATGTTGCAACTGGTTGAGTTTGTGAAGCCGGTGGTCCCCAGGGCAGATGTCAAATATTTAAAAAAGAAAATTGGTAGCCTCAGGAGTACATATATGAGGGAGAGGACCAAGGTGCTGAAGTCCGTGCAATCTGGAGCTTCAGCAGATGACGTTTATGTCCCCACCCTGTGGTATTATGACAGGATGCATTTTCTGTCAGACCAGGCTGATGTCAGAGAATCCCTCTCTACTCTTCCTTCCACGCGTCCTTCTATGCTCCATTCCACACCCGATGAGTCTTCCGACGCCCAACCTGGCCCTTCCACTCAGGAAGAACTGTGGGAGCCCAGCTTGAGCCAGGTATAGTATTGTTGTACATATTTGTGGAGTCAAAATGAATGATAATAACTTGATTTTTGCTCACTAATTGCTGAGTTTATCAATAGACAGTAGTGGCCAAAACCTTTGGGACAAGAAAGAAAAATGCTGGGCTCAGAATGATAGTCTTTTCTATTGGTTAACAATTTGCAACAGTGTTGATGTGAAAACTGTGTGTGTTTGATGAACCAAAAACTAAAACGATGTCCCTTTTTCATACACAGGAAGAACTCAGCCAGGACCAGGAGGGTGTGGAATGCAGCAGCCAGGAGATGGCTGTGGAAAGTGGCAGCCAGGAGGAGGCAGGGGTAAGCGGCAGCCAGGCGGTGGGCAGCCAAAGGAGCCTCACTGAATACCAGGTCCCTCCCCTCCGCCTTCCACGCAGAAGGGCGAGAAAGGGGGGGAATGTTGAGGAGTCGGCCCTGAGGCTGATTGGTGAGGCTTCTGCGGCACTCCAAGCAAAACCCACCTACCAAGAGGCCTTTGCCGCCATGGTTGCGGGCAAGCTTGATAAAATGGAGCAGGGGCAACAGATCTTGTGTGAGGAGGTTATTCTCCACACCCTCAACAAGGGTCTGTTGGGCCAAATGACACAAGAAACACACTTGTGTGGTTTGGCCCATGCCGCTGCTCCTCCTCCTCCTCCTTCTGCCACACCTCCAGCACCACAGCCACAGCCTGGAAGGAAGCGTGGAAGGAAGACCAGAGAGTGATGGCCTGGGTTCAGTTTGGTCTGACAGAAGATGCAGCCTGTTGTAGTACCACAGCCTGGGAACATAGATGTCATCTGCTGCTGTTCCGGGTTTCATGGACTTCAGGACCAGACTTCTCTCCCTCAGACATGTACTCCTCAGGCCACCAAGTTTTGCGTTAAAATAGTTGATGTGTGCCCTGGGGGCCAAAGGCTTCGCTAATCTCCCCAGTTTCAACATTGCTGCTTCCATCTTTATTTGTTACTGACACTGAAATAAAGGTATTTTTTTGTTTGAAGAAATACTTGTGTATGTGTTTTCCTTCCAAAAGGCCAGTTTATTTGTGAGCAGGCAGGTACATTTCAAAAAAGAGTAATGAAATACGTTCGGGAGAAGTGTGTGTGACTATGAGCATCAAAAGAAGTTCGTTCTTGCAGCATTGTAAAGAACAAGAGAATGCGCTTGATGAAAGAATTTTTAACATTGCAGCGTGACGAATGTGCTATATCGCTTACGAGCAGTAGTTTTACCTGAACGAGCACTTCCGTGTCGGAATTTGAATGTGAGCATGCGTGGCACCTTGTCCGTCGGAGTAGGCTACACATGATCGGAGTATGTCCGATCAGACCAGTTGGTCGGAAAATATTTCCAACATGTTGGAAAACTTGGTCCGACGGATATTCTGACGGAATCAGTCCGATGCATACCACACACAGTCGGATTATCCGACAACACAGTCTGATAGGACACATTCCGACAGATTCTCCGACCGTGTGTACAAGGGCATAGAGTTTACCATAGGGCAGCTACAAACTTTTAAACACTACCATCTACTGGCTGATGTAGTTGTTGCACAAAATACATGAACAATGTATTCCAACAGAAGTGTTACATTTAGCTGTTGTTTTACCAACCCTGCTTAATGTGACAGCTTTTTTCCCAGGCTGGTTTATTAAGAAGTCAGCGGCAACCAGATTCCTAGCAGCCATTGGCACATACCCAACTGGCTCATTCAGCTGTTAACTGGAGATTCAAAGCTGATATAAACAAGGGGGCAGGTATAGTGGTTGGCATCATTGATCAAATGTGGCTATGGCCATATCTGGTCAATGACACCATCCCCTCCCCTTTGTTTACACCTGCCATTTAAATATTAGAAGTAGAAATTATATGGACTAGTAGGTAGGTCAGCTTCTCTTTTCTTTTGGAAGGTTAGGGGGTGTTGCTTGTTGTGATTGAAGAGAATCTGCAATGCTAGATGACATGATTGACGATGGATTTACTTCTTTTTAATACAATACTTTTTTTTTTTAAGTTTTAAAAGGTTTATTGTGATTAGAAACAATACAGATATAAAAAAAGTAACAAAAGACCCCTTTGGTCGGTACAGAGGGTGAGATACAGTCACAAACAGGTAGTCGATCTCTTGGAAGTATGTATTACGCAACTAAGTAACAACAAAAAAGAAAGAAAATGTGCCTATTGTCGGGTACAGCAGACTCTGCGTATACCATATGGGCGTTGATAACTTTAAGGGAGGCACTGGGGGAATACAATACATGTTTTAATAAAATAATTGTCAAAGTGTTTGGTGTGTTTATTTAATATTTACAATTTTTTGCAAACGAGTAGGTATACTACGCACCCCTTACTCATTCACTTGGCTGGGGGCCTAAGAATCAGGTGCAAGGCCATAGAAACACGGTGCAGTGCAGACTCCCCAATCGGCTTGAAAGGAAGGAAGCTTTTTCTAGCATTGCAAGCCTTTTGGGTTCTTCTTCAAGGGGGCCTGAGTAAAGTTGATTGACAACAAGTAATAGCCTACACTGCCTGCCAAGGGGACACCAAAATCTGTTTCCTGTTACATCTTGCAAAGAAACTTTTCACTGGGCACAGAACCACTTACAGCCAGTGAAGGTTGGTTTTCTTGCCAGGGAAGCAAAATCAACTATTGGTTTGGTTAGGCAGAATATTTTTCAGCAAGTGCCTCAACCCAATATTGGCCCTATGGGGCTTTCCAGCAGTAGTTCTCAGGAAGACTCCACTGAATGCACAGCTTCTGATATTTGCAACAGGATACCAATGCAAATAATCCATCATACAAGATAGGTTCACAGTGCCATGAAATTCTCTGTTTGACCTCTGTCTCTCTCTTCTGTGTTCTTGAATATAAAGGGGCTTTTGAAAATTTGGACAGAACAAGAACATGCAGGTCCTTTCCACCTACTGAGAAGGCCTTGGCTTTCACTGCTATCTCAGATGTTATCAGCACCACCAAACCTGTTTCTGGTCAAATTAAATGTTTTATGGTCAGTGACAGCACCCTGATCCAATGAGACTACTTTTAATAGCCTGGCTGGCTATGGAACAGGCTAGACTAGAGGAGCAGGGATTCTCATCCGAGGTTGTTCAGACCTTGGTGACCAGAAGATCATCCATCCATGAACACTACATATGAGAGGATATCAAAGAAATTTGTTTAGTTTGCTGAGCACAAGCTTGCCAATATGCTGGACATTTTATGCCACGTACACACGGCCAGACTTTTCGAGGGATTAAGTCCGACAAACTTTCGAAGGAGTTCTGACGGAGTTCTGGCAGAATTCTTACGGACTTTCCGAATGAGCGGACTTGGCCACACACAATCACACCAAACTCCGACGGATTCGAACGTGATGACGTACGACTCGACTCGAATAAGGAAGTTCATAGCCAGTAGCCAGTAGCTGCACTAGCGTCGGTTTTAGTCCGTCGGAATAGCATACACACGAGCAAATTTCTCGATAGGAACTGGGTCCGGCAGAGTTCTGGCCGAAAAATTTGAAGCATGTTTCATTTCTAAAGTCTGTCAGACTTTTGCGAATCAAAAGTCCGTTGCAGCCCACACACGATCGAATAGTCTGCCTGAATCATTCCGTCAGACTTTGGATGTTGAAAAGTCCGGTCGTGTGTACGGGGCTTTACAGTCAGCTCTAAAGTGTGGTTAGCATATAACTCCCTTTAGGGTACAGTTCTCTATCTTATCTTTCACAGGTGGCAGAAGGGCAGAAAAGCCAGTGACCAGATGCTTCTGGGAGGTGACAATCTATAGATAACCTTAAAGGAAATCCTTGTTCCCTTGTTGGTACTTAGGCTTGGATCTGAGAGAACCTTTTGCTCCAATGGTTTTATTTCCATTGAAGTACCTCACGGTAAAACTAGCTCTTCTGACAGCAACTACTTCAGAGAGAAGGAGATTGAAGATTACAACACTTTCCTGAAAGGGCCCTTTGATGTCTTTCCTTCTGTTTTATCAGAAATGTTGATGCTATGTCTATCTCCAAAATTCAATTTTAAAGTGGTATCCAGTTTCCAGCAAAACTAGGAAGTATTGCTTGGAAGATATATGTAAGATTTCTAGCTTGAAGGTCTTGCGCGGTCTTCATTCAACCTTACAAACTAAATGTGTGGACAGTAAATTTGGGACAAGAGAGATTCTTTTTGGCTTTGGCAGCTTTTTTTTTGATTGTCAGTGTCTCTTTTCATTTGTTCTCTCCCACCATTTTATTCAGCTATGGTATATCCCGTTGTGTGCTGACGTGAGGTGGGCCAGGACAATGGAAAATTCTTATCATACTTACTGTAATTTTCCTTTCCTGGCCCATCCTCACGTCAGCACAGGACTCCCTCCCTAGTGGCCTGTCGCAGACTAGGTTATCTAACACTTATGTAGGGGGAGGGGTTGTCTTTCATTTAGCTAGGAACAGGTGGTCATGTGGGGTTCCAGAGGAGGTGTTAACCCCATTGTGTGATGACATGAGGATGTGCCAGGAAAGGAAAATTACATAGTTGATAACAATTTTCTGTTATTCCAGTTTTGTCAAGCCCTAATGAAGTGAACCCTGTGAACCCCCCTAATGTAATGGGTATTTTAAAACAACTACTATAGTAAATACATTTTATCTGAACCAAGTATGGTGCTCTCTTTTTCTACAACCCCTTGAGATGCTACTCTGGGGGCAGAGTATGAGCCCTTTGTGCACTTGGAGCTGCCAAATAAAACTGTAGTGCTAGATAAGAAAATATTTCTATACCTGGGTTCTGCACCTTACCACCTCACCTCCTTACCACAGATTTTTAGGCCTTAATCCATGATGTGTATTATCTATTTAAAGTGATGTTAAACTATGCAAACTTTTCCCCCTGTACAATCATAATATACACGCTTCTTGTTTATACTTTCAAAAGTACTCCAAACGTTTGCCATTCTTGAGATATCCTGTATATTGCTGCCAGTGATGTCATTTGCACTTCCTATTTTTATCATTCAGTCTTGGCACACTGGCCGTGCAATGATCTACAGAGTGCCTTAACAGGGTGTCGTAATGCTCCATAGGTGCTTGATCTTGCAAACCTCAAGAAAACCTAATTTCTCTTTGCTTGGGTTCTGTATGTATGCCCGAGATTACAGGATGCTGTCTATGTAAGGTTGGATGCAAGGTTTGGGGGCACGCAAGTGTAGCACCCTGGAGTTTAGTGTCAGGGCTGGCTTAGCCCTTCCTCCTCTGGGCTGGCTGCTCAGCTGTCAGCTAATTACCAGCTCTCTTCTCTTTCCACAGTTTCCAGCTGTTCCTGATGATGCTCGTCTGACCTGCCTATTTAAAGCCTTCCTGCTCACTTTTTCATTTGCCTTCTCGTTGGTCACATCACAAGAAACCATCTCCTGCTGTTTGTTTCAAGACTGGCTTGCTGACATCCCACCTGGCTTCTTATCCTGCTTGCGGTTGCTCTCCTTGGATCCCTGACTTCCGGCCTGGCTGATTACCCGATCTGGTTAATGAACTTTGGACTGGCTGACTACCCGATCTGGCTACAGGACTCTGGCTATGCTTGACTATGCTTTTTTCTATTTACCTTTTTAATTTTTTAAATAAACAAGTGCGATTTGTTTGTACTTCTGTCTCAGTCTGTTTCATGGTTTCTGACATTAAGGCAGGGATGCTCCTCACAAATTTACTTGACAGGAGTAGTTATCCTGGTTAATTGTTAGTGATCCATTGATTTCTCCCTAAGTTTGGCCTCGCACTTTTCTCTTCTACCACTAGGTGGCTGGGTACTTGGTGGTACTAGATATGAGAAGGGCAACCCAAGCTCAGGTTATGGGTATATGGGTTATCTCAACCAATGGGCAGAGGTTTTCTTGGATCCCTTGGCCTGCTGTCAGGTGATCTATGTTCTGTGCCACCTGGATGGCCATCTCGGTGGACGTGTGCCATGTGCCCTGGGCTGCCAGGCCAGTGATTGAGCCTGTCCCAGGGGTGTCTGACTGCTAGGTTGTCTGAGGGCCTATCCAGAAGAAAGAGAGCAGTAGAGGGTTGGGACTGAGGTTTGCAGTCCAACCAGAAGTGACTGTTCTACCGGCCAGAGAGGTAGAAGGGAAGCTGTTGCAACTAAGGGACAAACCACCTTATTACCAGGGACCACAGTGAGTAACTGAAGCAAGTACCAGAGCAATATTCTCATTGAATGGGCACAGTAGAGAATTGGGAAACTTCAGGCGGTGATCAAGTCAGGGTCCCAGCCAGTGGAGGTGACACTTGCAGAGCAGCCTTGTGTGTCAAGCCAGGGACCGAGCAGATTAGTGGGGTGAAGCTTGAGAAGTATCAGAAATGCCAAGCTAGGCACCCAGTAGAAAGGCGGGGTTGACGCTTGAGGAAGATACCACCGTGAAGATTGGAGGAGCTCAAGGGATTTAGTGACAGTGAATCAGTGGGTCTAGTGAGAGACCAGGAGCTCAGTGAGCTAAAGAACTACAAGGAGAAATTGTAGTGAAGGTGAAAGAACTGTTACGCTTTGTGTTAGGAACTGTTAAAGACTGTTGCCATAGGAGACAGCATTCCTGCACGTACAGATGTGGCTTCTCGCTGGAGGCCTTTCCCTGCACGGCTATCCTCCTATTGAAGTCTCGGAGTCTGCTAATTGATTTTGGAACTACTCAAGATTATCCTGGCCATAACCCTTTTTTCCCCAAAAAGAAGATTGTTAAGAGAAGTAAACTTTTTTTTGCATTCAAGAAGTGTCTGGTGCCCAATAACTTAACTACTCTGCACCCACCATGCCTCACAACCCACCACATACAGAAAGATGTCAGCTATCCCTGGTCCTGGAAGTTCTCATCAGACCAAAGGAGTCCTGGGACCTTGCTACACAAGGAAAAATGGCTCCAAGATGATGCCAGCTTTTACGGAAGCAGGGAATAAGCGACAATACCACAGACCACAGTAGGCATATAAACTGAGGTGAATAGTCTTTACTAATGATAGCGGAATGATGTGGAATTTGGGAATGCTGTTTTGACTTTTTCTGGTGATGGACTGCAGGGTTTAATATTGATTTAACAAAAGTTCCAAATTCAATGTTATGGCAATAGTGAACTTGGCATTAGTGCTTGAAGGAAACAAAACAACTGCAATTATAACTTTGTCTTTTATAACTTAATCAAACAATGGAATGGATGCAAGTATATAGGTCCCCAGGTCCCTTTTACTGGACATGCATTTATATTTCATTGCCTGATATATTCAGGGTGTACTGTACACATTGTATATCTTATTCCAGTTTATAGATGCTGAGGTCAGCTTGTCATTACTCACTACACATTTTCTTTTTTTCAACATGATTGTGACTGATGCTGGCTAAATAATATTGCTTGCAGATACTTATTTGTCTTGATGTTTGGGTTCCTTCGAGGGATTAGTGCTCACATAATACTATGTTAAATCTGAAAAAAACAAAGAAACAATTTAACAACAAGTAGGTATTTACTGCAAACGTCTGCAGCCATCCCTATTCTTTATCATTAGGTATGTTTACATTCTTTTTTTCTTAAGTATGCAAGGGTATTGTCTGTAAATGCAAAAAGCAGCCATTGGTTTACTCTTTATTTCGGGTACCTCTAGACACTGGAATTTCATTACAATAATCAGGGGTACCTAAAGACCCCTAAGGCAGCACAATTATAGAGGCATTCTAATCTCATGTCAAGCCTTGGGTATTATGCACGCGGACAGTTTCACATTCAGGAATATAATGCCTGGAATTTAACATTGGGCATATTTTCAGCTTCTTGCCATCTGTGTGCATGAAGCCTATAGGTACTAATAGATATTAGATGCTTCAAATTTTATCTTGCTGATATTTGCAGAAATGCATTGGGCTTTAAGTAGGGAAAAAGTTATTAGTCAGCTTGTGTATCACTTAGAGCCAGCGAATACCCCTTTAAAATCATCATAAAGAGGAGTTACATTGTTTCAAGCATTTTTCATGAATGTGAGCTGTGGGGTGCTGGCTGATGCTCTTTTTAGTTTTCCAGCATTCTTCACCATTTCTGGACTTGGAAATGTACCTAGAAAAGGGCAAGGGATAAAGGTGATAAAAAAGAGGGAAAAGGGCTTCTTCACCAGTAGCTTTGATAGAACTTTTTTCAAATATATTTTGGTTGATTCAAAGTTAGGTCAACTATGGAGACAGATCAGGCATTAATGGCTTTACTGGAATAAAAAAAGTTTTTTGGGCCTGCTGGCTGAAAACAACAGAATACAAATCATTACTGCATAATCCATAGCTTGACCTGAGGGGCGAAAATCACAACTTTACCCCTAATCTGGGAAACTTTGATCAGCCCCCCACACCTACCATCCTTCTATCATACCGTCCCTTCCCTTTCCGCTCCCCCTCAATCCTCTGACGAACAAACGACCTCACAGACATCACTCTATTCCAGTTACAGGACCATCCGGAGGGCTTTACGAGCCCACTCCAGATTTGAACTTCGGGAAATAGGAGTTCAATATAGAAGATAGTTAAGACAGGGAGAACAATCACTTATAATCACCTAACCGTACCCCTGTCCCTCTCACAGTCAGAACCCTATTGGGGTGAGAGGGGGAGGAGGTGGAATACCTGTCATTCTTGAAACAACCCAGACATATCCAGGCCCGGAGTATAGATAATATTTCCTTTGGAAAGTTTAGGAACAAACCACCAAGCACTGGATGTCGAATTTAAATGGAGAGTTTAGATTAAGTTACTAAAAAAGTTCAAATTTCTCTCTTTTTGTTTTTCTCTTGTATTAGAATGAACTGCAACTGAGTTACCTACAAACCAACTGTGTAATGTACGAACAAATAAGCTATTAAGATGTAAAAGTAACTGCTATATGGTTGCATATCTGTATATTGATACTTTTCAATAAACATACTTTAAAAAAAAAAAAAAAAAGGTTTTTTGGTTATTTTTTTTTATTTTTTTTAAATCAAGCAGATGTAAAAGAAGGGGTATTTCACTATAGTAGGAACTGATATTGGCAGTACTAAACCACACATAAGACAGGAACACCCAGGAACAGTGCAGGCGGGTTTGCCCTGCACTTTTATTCATCAAAGCCATAAACAAACAGTTTGAATGCAGGTTGGCTTTATACAGCAAGTCCATAGAATAAAATAAACACAACATCTGGTCCAGGCCATTTTTCTGCTTTCATCATCATCTATCATATTTTGAATAACAATTACTCAGTCATGCAAAACTGTACCTAAAAATAACATTTTTATCATTTGTGTGAGACAGATAAAGCTTTATTTTAAGGTATTTAATCACCACTGTTTGTTTTATTCTTTGCTATTTAAGCAAAAAAATACTGAACATTTTGAAAAAATAAAAGTTTTTCTTTGTTTCTGTTTTAAATTTTACAAATAAATACCCGTTCTGCATACATTTTTAGCAAAATGTACTCTGTTACATTTCTTTGGTTAAAATAACCCAAATCACTGTATATTATTTAGTCTCTGTGAAAGCTATAGAGTCTACAAAGGTACAGTTACTGGCTGTCCCTTTCATTTCTTGAGGCCCTAAAATACCACGGAAGTACAAATATCCAACAAATGAGCCTTTTTTGGAAAGTAGACAGTTAAAGGTATTTAGGTATGGTGAGAATTTTAAAGTTGTAATTTTTTGTCTCAATTTTTTGGAAAATTAAGAAATTAAATAAAATGTGTTTTGTTTTTTTCAAAAGTTGTAATTGTAACAATTTATTTCTCACACACAGTATGGGCATATTTACAATTACACCACAAAGCACATTCTGCTATGCCTCCGGAGTGAGGGGATACCACATATGTGAGACATTTTCACAACCTAGATGCATAGAGGGGCCCATCTATTTTAATCACCATATCACTTTTGTTCACCTAGTGACTGTTTTCAATGTAATTTTTAAACACATAGTACACTATTACCAATTGCATTACAAACAGATCAATATCAAATTATTTTTATTTTTATTTTAGTGTAATTTTCTTATTAAAATAATCTAACATTATAGTACTAAGGGCATACATTGTTGTATGTGTATAACCATGAGATTGTATGCACTGTCAAGGTACTAACAGGTGATTGCAAAATTAAATTACGGAATTTCATGTGAGGGTATAAATGCCTACACTCAAAATGGCAGAATTAAAGCTTCCTGATGATAGCCCGTTGATTGGCTGAAACAGGTCGAGGCATTACCACGTCACCACAACATACTTCTGCCCAAAACAAATACACTGAATTGAGCAGCACCGCCTCCAGCGGTAATTACCACTATTGTGGGCCAATTTTCCCCTAAAAAAATCACCTGTTACACACGTCGGGCACCAGGATGTGCAGGCACCTTAACATGTGAATGATATTTTTACTTTTACTTGTTTTTAATTGGAACGATATTTTGCACAATGAGGATTTCTTTGGTTTATCTATCTGTATGAGGCACAGTACGGCATGAGACACCAGCAGTAGATCTCTACAAGGTTTTCCCCACTCGCTTAAATGACTTTACTAGCGATAGTTGGTCAACTCCAGGGGGTGAGTTTACATTTAAGTGGGGCATTCAAGTCTGAGCACATTGAAGCACGGATATATCAAGTATGAGCACAATCACTTTATATCACCATAATACTGGGACTGTTCTATATTTGTGTATAGAATTTATACTAAACCTAACGCAGTTGTTTTCTATATGAACACAAGGTCTACCTGCAAATAGGACAAATACATTTTCTACACATTTAGTGCATAACTATTTAGCCCCCTAAAGTCAATACTTTGTAGATCAACCTTTTGTGGATATCATAGCTCCAAGTCGCTTTGGATAAGTCTCTATAAACAAAAAAGAGAGGGTATGACAGGGTCACGTAAATTTGTTGTGCCACATCCTAAAACATCACAACAAAAAAAGAGAGGGGGTCCCCTGGGGGTGGACTTTTAAGGCACGTACGAATTATAATAGTATACAAATTATTTTATTACATAAAACCAACAAAAGGTAATTGAATATACAGTATACATTAAAAAGTACACCAACAGGTATATATACAACCAGTATTGATGCTATGTCGTATCATTCATTTGAACAGAAACACCCTACGCGTTATGGAGCTTAGAAAAGCGTGTCCTTCTTCAGGGGTGTGTGGATACAACGTTTCTGTAGAATAAAACTGTTAACATATATGACAATAGCCGCTGGGCACCATTTGATAAAAGAACAAACAATTGTACAGGACCATATGGGTATATTTGACTCCGCCAATGCTCGAGGTATATGCCCCAGTCTATCTCTATTCAATAAAGTTTTGTAGAGATCCTGCAGGAGTGGTGTGAAAACAGGTCTGCAGTCCCCTATTGGGGGAAGAAGATTTTTTTCATATAAACTGGGACTTTTATAGTTGTTTTACCCAGAACACCACTTCACCATATGGAGTTGTGGGAGAGAATGAGAGATCCGTCCAGCCGGCATCCTGCCAATAAGGTCTGCAACTATAAAAGTCCCAGTTTATATGAAAAAAATCTTCTTCCCCCAATAGGGGACTGCAGACCTGTTTTCACACCACTCCTGCAGGATCTCTACAACACTTTATTAAATAGAGATAGACTGGGGCATATACCTCGAGCATTGGCGGAGTCAAATATACCCATATGGTCCTGTACAATTGTTTGTTCTTTTATCAAATGGTGCCCAGCGGCTATTGTCATATATGTTAACAGTTTTATTCTACAGAAACTTTGTATCCACACACCCCTGAAGAAGGACACGCTTTTCTAAGCTCCGAAACGCGTAGGGTGTTTCTGTTCAAATTAATGATACGACATAGCATCAATACTGGTTGTATATATACCTGTTGGTGTACTTTTTAATGTATACTGTATATTCAATTACCTTTTGTTGGTTTTATGTAATAAAATAATTTGTATACTATTATAATTCGTACGTGCCTTAAAAGTCCACCCCCAGGGGACACCCTCTCTTTTTTTGTTTGGATAAGTCTCTATGAGCAAACCATCCAACTTGAAGGAGCTGGAGCAGTTTTGCAAGGAGGAATTGGCAAAAATCCCAGTCGGATTTTGCCAATTCCTCCTTGCAAAACTGCTCCAGCTCCTTCAAGTTGGATGGTTTGCACTTGTGAACAGAAATCTTTAAGTCTGACCACAGATTTTCTATTGGATTGAGGTTTGGGCTTTGACAAGGCCATTCCAATACATTTACATGTTTCCCCATAAACCACTCAAGTGTTGCTTTAGCAGTGTGTTTGGGGTCATTGTCCTGCTGGAAAGTAAACCTCCGTCCTAGTCTCAAATCACACACAGAGTGGTACAGGTTTTGCTCAAGAATATCCCTGTATTTAGCACCATCCATCTTTCCCTCAATTCTGACCAGTTTCCCACTCCTGACTGCTGATGGTGTTCTTTGGGTGATGTGATGTGTTTGCGCCAGACATAGCGTTTTCTTTGATGGCCGAAAAGTTCAATTTTAGTCTCATCAGACCAGAGCACCTTCCTCCATACATTTTGGGAGTCTCCCACATGCCTTTTCACAAAACTCAAAACGTGCCATTTTGTTTTTTGCTGAAAGTAATGGCTTTCTTCTGGCCACTTTGTCATAAAGCTCAACTCTATGGAGTGTACGGCTTATTGTCTTCCTATGTACAGATTCTCCAGTCTCTGATTTGGAACTCGGCAGCTCCTCCAAGGTTACCTTAGGTCTCTGTGCTTCCTCTCTGATTAATGCCCTCCTTGCCCGGTCTGTGATTTTCAATTTTTTTTTACAAATAAATATCTGAAAAGTGTGGTGTGCATTTAGCCCCCCTGAGTCAATACTTTCCAGAACCACCTTTCGCTGCAATTTGCAAGTCTTTTTGGGTATGTCTCTATCAGCTTTGCACATCTAGATAGTGAAATATTTGCCCATTCTTCTTTGAAAAATAGCTCTGTTAACAGCAATTTTCAAGTCTGGCCACAGGTTCTCAATTGGATTTAGGTCTGGACTTTGACTGGGCCATCCTAACACATGACTATGCCTTGATATAAACCATTCCATCGTACCTCTGGCTGTATGTTTAGGGTCTTTGTCCTTCTGGAAGGTGAACCTCTGCCCCAGTCTCAAGACTTTTGCAGACAAACATGTTTTCTTCGAAGATTGCCCTGTAATTGGCTCCATCCATCTTCCCATAAACTCTGACCAGCTTCCCTGTCCCTGCTGAAAAGCATACCCACAACATGACGCTGCCACCACCATGTTTCTAGGTGGGGATGGTGTGTTCAGGGTGATGTGCAGTGTTAGTTTTCCGCCATACATGGCGTTTTGCTTTTAGGCCAAATGGTTCCATTTTGGTCTCATCTAACCAGAGCAACTTCTTCCACATATTGCTGTGTCCCCCACATGGTTTCTGGCAAACTGCAAATGGGACTTCTTATGGCCTTCTTTCAACAATGGTTTTCTTTCTGCCACTCTTCCGTAAAGGCCAGATTTGTGGAGTACATGACTAATAGTTGTCCTGCGGACAGATTCTCCCACCTGAGCTGCGGATCTCTGCAGCTCCTCCAGACTTACCAAAGGCCTCTTGGCTGTTTCTCGAATAATTGCTTTCCTTGCCCAGCCTGTCAGTTTAGGTGGACGCCTATATCTTTGTAAGTTTGCAGTTTGTGACATACTCTTTCCATTTTCGGATGATGGCTTGAACAGTGCTCCGTGAGATGTTCAAAGTTTGGGATATTTTTTTATAACCTAACCCTGCTTTTAACGTCTCTACAACTGAATCCCTGACCTGTCTGGTGTGTTCCTTGGCCTTCATGATGCTGTTTGTTAACTAAGGTTCTCTAACAAACCTCTGAGAACTGCAATTAAATTACACACAGGTGGACTCTATTTATTAATTAGGCGACTTCTGACGGCAATTGGTTGCACTAGATTTTAGTTAGGGTTATCAGAGTAAGGGGGCTGAATACAAATACACGCCACACTTTTCAGATATTTATTTGTAAAAAATGTTGGAAACCATTTATCATTTTCCTTCCACTTCACAATTATGTGCCACTTTGTGTTGATCCATCACATAAAATCCCAATAAAATACTTTAAGTTTTTGGTTGTAACATGACAAAATGTGGGACATTTCAAGGGCTAAGAATACTTTTTAATTTTACTCATGGTACCCAGTAAAAACAAACAAATCTAACACTGTATTTATAGTGTTCAAAAATACTGTGTCATTTTCAGGCTTTGACTTTCTATTAACAAATGTTTGAAATCTATTGGAATTAAAAGTAATTAGTAATTGTGAATCAGTGGTTTCCAGAAAAAGCAATTCAAATCGAATGTGTTCTTGTACTCGGCTCTAAAACAGTATGGCTGGCTATCTAAAATGTCAATGTGTAAAGTGTAGCATTGAAGAAAATTCAAAACTTTGAAACATGCAATGATCAGGACATGCAGAACTTGCAGAAATAAGTAGTTGCAATGCTAGCCTTTAAATACATGTAATGTGATATTAATCATCACAGAGCTGCATTCATTTGTAACTTTTATATCTGCCTAGAATTCAGCTTTAACAGAGAAGCTAAGAAAATACAGCTAAACATGTAAAAAGGAGCCTAGAACTCCACCTATTGCCTGAAAGTGAGATACAAAATATGTCTATACACTATTTTAAACTTACCTGACTAAAACATAATTTTGTAACATTTTTACTGCTGACTACATGCAATTAAAAAAAAATACAGAACCACTATACGTTCCCTTTAAAAATGCATGCATGTTTAAGAACAAAAGTATAAATGGGCCCTTAGAGACTCATCCTTAGCTGCAGGGAGCTGATCTGTCAATGTTCTAAATTCAGTATACAGGTCCTGCTGTGGCTCACAATAAAAAACAGAAGAATCAGCAAACAGCAAGGCTTAAAGTCTGATGACATGAAAGTTTGCTTAGAATTTGTTATTTCTGGAGCTCTCATTTCAAAACCATGAACGTTTGCTTGTAATACTTTCTTCCAAGTTTTGCAAGGTTTGATAATGAGCAGTATATGCTGATCAATTCTGTTGGTGGTTTATTTTATCAATTTCTTCATTCTTAAAATATTGTTTTATTTGTATTATTGAAAAAGCTAAACTAAACACTACAGTTTCCATATGAACATTTTTTCGGTGTGTCAATTAAATTAAATTCACTATAGCATTAACATTATAGCTTATGGGTGACATTTGCTGAAGGGTGCCAATTGCTATTGCCAAGAAGATCGTGTATTAACTGTAACTTGGGATGCATAGAATGCTGTCACCTGTTTAAACATCATTTTTCAAGGATTGTGTGACAGTTTGTAGGCAGGTGCAGTTTAGTCTCCATCCTGTAGGTGGTGTTATTATTATAATTATTATTATTTAACATTTATATAGTGCCAACAGTTTGCGCAGCGCTTTACAATATGAGGGCAGACAGTACACTTACAATACAAATCAATACAGGAGGGATAAGAGGGCCCTGCTCATTAGAGCTTACAATCTAGAAGGTAGGGTCAAGTTGAAACAAAAGGTAATAACTGTGGGGGATGAGCTGATGGAGAAAATCAAAATACAGTTAGGTGTGGGTGGGGTAGGCTTCTCTGAAGAGAAGTGTTTTCAGGGATCGTCTAAAAGCTAATAAAGTAGGATATAGGTGGACAGATTGGGGTAGGGCATTCCATAGGATTGGAGAGGCTTTGGAAAAGTCCTGGAGGCGAATATGGGAGGAGGTGATGAGGGAGCTAGAGAGCAGGAGGTCTTGAGAGGAACGAAGAGTTGTGTTGTGCTGCTATACCACTGTGCAGATGGAATGGAGACTAAGAGGAACATTGTTAGTCTCCGTATGTGTCACCAGGAGACCTGCTGTCTGATTGGACAATGCAACACTGAGTGACCTTTGGTAACCATTAGACATGTGCATTCGTTTTTGTCCGAATGCATTTTCGTCTGAATTTCAGGTATTTTCGTTTTTGTTTTGACAAACGATAACGAAAGCACAAAATCCGAAAAACGAAAGATCCGACATAAATAAATGCTTTATTTTCGTTTTCGTTGTTACAACAATTCGATATAGAATAGGAGAGCAGCAGACACACACACACACGCCCACCCCCCTCTTCCCAGAAGGCCACCTACCTCCACAGAAGAAATCCTGGACAAGGGGAAGTCACGTAATAGCCTGCAAGCATTCCCAGAGCCTGCAGGCTATTTCCCATGTTTAAATAGGGCGCCTTAGTGACCTCATCACCTGCGTCGTGCGCGGCATTACTGCGCATGCACGAATAGCATAATTTTACCGCTATCGCGCATGCGCGAACCAAGCCTCGTTCCTGTGCCGCACTCGAGCATGCGCAGAACGATCGCACGAACGAAAAACCAGGAAGTAAGTGGCGGCTGGAACGCAGGATAACTCAGCCACCATGCCTGTAACTACAAACATAGACACAGAAGAAACGAACGTAAAGAAAGGTAATAAGCAAGGAACAAACACAAACTGCTGCCATGAAAAAGAGGAACAATCTTACCGCTCCCACGCGATCATCTCCAGGCCGAAGGTAAGGAAAACACACCGGACTTCTCAGGGCAAAATAGGTCACCTGCTATTTAGCTGGGCTATCCGACCAAATGCGCAGCCTGCCTGCCAATGGCACTTCCTCCAGCGCTTATATCCAATGCCTACCCCATACCCCGCTAGTAGCTAGGGCTTAGCGGAGACATGCGACAATTTCATCCACAGTCGCTATTCGGCCAAACCAACAATGGAACCGTGTGGGAGCAATCTTCAGGTAGAAAGACCGTAATGGGTCCTACGGAGGAGGACAAAAAAAGAACACGGTCATGGGCAGGGAGCAAATATTTATGGGAGTAGTGTCCTATAGGGTAGTGGAGGCGGGACTTAACCCACACGTTGCTGCCATGGAGTCTGTCAGGAAACTATGCTTTCTATATTTGAAAGTATTTTATACGTGTATTACACCTATATACTGCACACCAAATAGTACACATATACCAGTCCTTAAAAGGACCTTTGTGGACCTAATAGTAGCTAGCTAGTAGCTAGTGAATTGCAGAGTGTCCCTGCTCCAAAAACCAAACTGTCCCTCCCTACACTGAGAAACGACAGCTGCAGAATCGGTCAGCAGCACAGCAGTGCAGTATAATATACTTTCTATATTTGAAAGAAAGTATATTATACGTGTATTACAACCCTATATACTGTACACCTATATCAGTCCTTATATGTGCATTAATTTTCATCCGAATGCATTTTCGTCCAAATTTCAGGTATTTTCGTTTTCGTTTAGACAAACGATAATGAAAGTGCAGATTCGGAAAAACAAAAGATCCCACATAAATAAATGCTTTATTTTCATTTTCGTTGTTACAACAGTTCGATATAGAATAGGAGATTTGACGTAACTCTGACAATAACAATCTGTGTCTATTGAACCTGTGGTCGAATGTGCCTAACCTTACCTCAATTAGTCCAAGATTATATAGAGAAAATATTCGACAGAGAGAAAATATTCGACATAGAGAGAAAAGATTCAACAGAGAGAAAAGATTCTGGAATTGGGTGGGGGAAGTAAAATAAAAATAATGGTGATGATGAATGTTATTGGCTGATTGTAACCAAAGAGGAGGAGCAGTAAAATAGCTAGAACTAAGTAGGCACATACAGCCAACTTATTTTCACTTACGATTGCTAGCAGAGAGACACACACACTGAATTATCTCAGAAGACAGTCAATCTTAGCTGGTCAATTTGAATTGTCACTTTTCAGAGAACCTGAATTATTATTAAGCATAAGCACAGCAGCAGAACAATAGTGAAGCAAGCTACAGTTCAACTTAGCTTTTTCCTAATAATCTGCTGCTATTGTGTTAGTGTGAGAACCTTATAGTGATGCTAGTGTTGCTGCTAGTGTTGTTGTGATAGCCTCAGAGGCTGCCTGTGTTGTGGGGGAATATAATTACAATAGAATCTTGTTACCTGTCTGATCAGTGATCGCTATCACCAGTCCACCAGTTTCTGTTTGAACGAGTATATAATATATATGCAGAAACACTTGTAGATGGCCCAGGAACATCCTCCAATGCCTCAGTGTCGCTCTCACAATGGGTTGCCGACATATTCCTTATTATCAGACACTCACTATCTGACACCTGACACTGTGAGACTTAGACCATTCATTCAACATGAACGGCGGAGATTTGACAAAGCAACGAAAAACACACACGTTTATAATAATATTCGACGGAGCATCGAAACCGTACGACATTGCAATCGTACATTTCCGGAGTCAAATGCTCCACCTATAGGCTATATAGAGTTTAGCAGCTCAGTCGAATCTTCTTTATACATTCGACAGACACCATAAGCCTTCAAAGACAGATTCGACCGTAATTCATTTGGATTCAATGGATTTTCGGACGAATGCAATTTTTGAACAAAAAACAAAATAAATAAAAACTAATTTCGGGAGTGACTAAATACATGTATTTTTCGGACGAAAACGAAATTCCGAAACAAAATATTTCACTCTGCACATGTCTAGTAACCATCTTTAGTATGGGCAATGCTAATAAATATCAGTGCCCTGCTGGATTTGGCCTGCATTTGCAAGTGGAAAGTGTAGGGAAAGGATCCCTGCTTATCAGGGACAGAGAGGTAGCCTTATGCCCTGTACACACGGTCGGAAATTCCGATGGAAAAAGGTCCGATCGGATTATGTTGTTGGAAAATCCGATCATGTGTGGGCTCTATCGGACTTTCCTGTCGGAAATTCCGACAGGAAACGTTTGAGAGCTGGATCTAAAATTCCGTTCTTTTTTTTTCCGATCGTTTGTAGAGAATTCCAACGGACAAAGTGCCATGCATGCTCAGATTAAATTACAAGACCAAAGCTATTGGCTACTAGCCTCTACATAGTCCCATCGTACGCAACGAACGCCACCTCATTCAGAACGATCGGATTTTCCAACTTTGTCCGACCATGTGTATGCAACACAAGTTTTGGCCAAAAGCCGTCGGAAAAAAATCAGACGGATTTTATGGTCAGAATGTCCGACCGTGTGTACAAGGCATTAGAAAAATATTCCTGTGCAAGTAGGGAGAGATTAGGCACACGACTGTATGCTTTAATACTTACTAGGAACTACTTGATAGACCTGTAAAGCTTCCTCAAGTGTCGCTTGTGGCAACCTGCCAGTTAGTCACCCTTCCTGTAGATGCCACCCTGGTAATATAGACCATGTCTGTGTGATACCTTCTGGTGCTGAAGATATACCATTGTAAATCAGTGTTACTGTGCCTGTTACTACCAACATTACTCTGCCTGTTGCTACCAGCATTACTGTGTCTGTTATCACCAGTACTATTGTACCTGTTACTAAAAGCGTTACTGAGTTTGTTAATACAAGAGTGTATAGAACTGTTACTTGAAGTGTTCTACCACAGTTGCTACAGCCTTATTGCTGGTGCTAATGATTGCTAATTCCAACCTACCTTTGTTATCCTTTATACCTGTAACTGTCAATCCCATGTGGACTCTGTGTGCCATTTCCTAAACTTGGGTGCTAACTTCTTGGCTAGCCCACAAGTTACTGTAGGCTTCACATCTGTAGAATAGTTTAATGTGCAGAAGCATGCAGTGAGCATGCTCTCAGCACAGGTAAGCCATTCCCCATGAAATCATATGTGCAGCAGCTCGGTTTTAAGGCCCACCTGCCTCATTGCTGAATATATTCTCTTGGTCAGCAGGAACAGGTTGATTGGTAGGCCACTCCCCCTCTCAGTAGCACAGGCTCCCTTCCACAAGACCAGTTCTCCCTCCTTCCAGTACAGTTCTCTCCCTCAGTATAGCTTTGTCCCATCAATATAGCTTTAACTCCCTCTATAAAACACACATTCCAGACAAGGGCAGTTCAGAGAAAGGGAAGTCCTCCTTTGGCTGGGGCCTTTGACTGGAGAAGGGAAGGATAGCCCCTCTGAACTGACAGGCTTCAGGAGTACTGGGGCTGCCCAGTGCAGCTGTCAACACCAGCTGCTGTGTTCCACCACAGATGCTCTGTTGAGGGTATGGATCCCCTATCCCCCCTTATTCATTCCACTGGACAGCATACAAAGTGAGATACAGGACAGCATACACAGTAAGTGAGGTACAGGAAAGCATACAGAGTAGATAAGAAACATGACAGCATACAGCATAAGTGAGGTACAGGACAGTGTACAGGGTAAGTGAGGTACAGGACAGGGTACAGGGTAAGTGAGGTATAAAACAGGGTACAGAGTAAGTGAGGTACAGGACAGGGTACAGATTAAGGACAGGGTACAGAGTAGGTGAGGTAACAGGACAGGGCAGGGTACAGGGTGCAGCGTAAGTGAGGTACAGAACATGACAGGGTACAGATTAAGTGAGGTACAGGACAGGGTACAGAGTAAGTGAGGTACAAGACAGGGTACAGAGTGAGTGAGGTACAGGACAGGGTATAGAGTAAGTGAGATGCAGGACAGGGTACATAGTAAGTGAGGTACATGACAGGGAAGTATACAGGGTTCAGAGTAAGCGAGGTATGGAAAAGGGCAGGGTACAGATTAAGTGAGGTACAAGGCAGGGTACAGAGTAAGTGAGGTACAGGACAGGGCAGGTTACAGAGTAAATGAGGTACAGGACAATGTACAGAGTAAGTGAGGTACAGGGCAGGGTACAGAGTAAGTGTGGTACAGGACAAGGTACAAAGTAAGTAAGGTACAGGACAGGGTACAGAGTATATGAGTTACAGGACAGTGTACAGAGTAAGTGAGATGCAGGACAGGCTACAGAGTAAGTGAGGTACAAGACAGGGCAGGGTACAGAGTAAGTGAAGTACAGGACAGGGTACAGAGTAAGTAAGGTACAAGGCAGGGTACAGGGTGCAGAGTAAGTGAGGTACAGAACAGGGCAGGTACAAATTAAGTGAGGTACAAGACAGGGTACAGAGTAAGTGAGGTACTGGACAGGGCAAGGTACACAGTAAGTGAAGGAACAGGACAGGGTACAGAGGTACAGAGTAAGTGAGGTACAGGACAGGGTACAGAGAAAGTGAGGTACAGAACAGGGTACATAGTAAGTGAGGTACAGGACAGGGTACAGAGTATATGAGGTACAGGACAGGGTACAGAGTAAGTGAGGTACAGGACAGGGTACAGAGTAAGTGAGATACAGGACAGGGTACAGAGTATATGAGGTACAGGACAGGATGCAGAGTAAGTGAGGTACAGAACAGGGCAGGGTACAGAGTAAGTGATGTACAGACCAGGGCAGGATACAGATTAAGTGAGGTACAGGGCAGGGTACAGATTAGGTGAGGTACAGGACAGGGTGCAGAGCAAGTGAGGTACAGAACAGGACAGGGTACAGAGTAAGTGAAGTACAGGACAGGGTACAGATTAAGTGAGGTACAGGACAGGGTGCAGAGTAAGTGAGGTACAGAACAGGGTACAGAGTAAGTGAGGTACAGGGTAAAGAGTAAGTGAGGTACAGGACAGGGTACAGAGTATATGAGGTACAGGACAGGATGCAGAGTAAGGGAGGTACAGGACAGGGTACAGAGTAAGTGAGGTACAGGACAGGGTACAGAGTAAGTGAGGTACAGGACAGGGTACAAAGTATATGAGGTACAGGACAGGATGCAGAGTAAGTGAGGTACAGGACAGGGTACAGAGTAAGTGAGGTACAGGACAGGGTAGAGAGTAAGTGAGGTACAGGACAGGGTACAGAGTAAGTGAGGTACAGGCAGGACAGGGTACAGATTAAGGACCTTATAAATAGACCTGATCTGGCGGCCATTTTAAATTCTGTCTTATGTCAGTGTAGGGACAGGACGCTGTGTGGAGCAGGGAGAGACTTTAGTGACACAAATCACTAGCTATTAGGTCCACAAAAGTCCCTTTAAGGACTGGTATAGGTGTAGTACCGTATATAGGGTTCTGTGCACTGCTGCTGACTGCTGTGCTGGTGATTGCTGAGTGCACTGCTGACCGATTCTACAGCTGTCTTTTGTCAGTGTAGGGACAGGACGCTGTGTGGAGCAGGGACAGTCAGTTTAATCACTAGTAGGGATGAGCTTCGAGTTCGAGTCGAACTCATGTTCTACTCGAACATTGCCTGTTCGCCTGTTCAGCGAACAGTGAACAATTTGGGCTGTTCGCAGCAAATTCGAAAAGCCGGAACATCCTATACAAGTCTATGGGAGAAATCTAAAGTGCTAATTTTAAAGGGTAATATGCAGGTTACTGTCCTAAAAAGTGTTTGGGGACCCGGGTCCTGCCCCAGGGGACATGGATCAATGCAAAAAAAAGTTTTAAAAACGGTCGTTTTTTCAGGAGCAGTGATTTTAATAATGATTAAAGTGAAACAATAAAAGTGTAATATTTCTTTAAATTTCGTAGCTGGGGGGTATCTATAGTAAGCCTGTGAAGGGGCGCATGTTTCTGCTGCTTAGAACTGTCCCTGCACAAAGTGTCATTTGTGCAGGAAAAAAAGTCTTTTAAAATCACTTGCGGCTATTGTCGGGTCCCGTAATACAGAGAACACTCAATGAGTGTTCTCTGCATTAGCCGACAATTCATTCATTCATTGATAAAAAAAAAAAAGCATGGGGGTTCCCCTAAATTCAATTACCAGGCCTTTCAGGTCTGACATGGATATTAAGGGGAACCCCGTGTCAAATTAAAAAAAAAATTGACGTGGGGGTCCCCCTAAATATCCATAACCAGACCCTTCAGGTCTGATATGGATATTAAGGGGAACCCCGCATCAAATTAAAAAAAAATTGACGTGGGGGTCCCCCTAAAAATCCATATCAGACCCTTTATCCGAGCACGCAACCTGGCAGGCCGCAGGAAAAGAGGGGGGGATGAGAGAGCGGCCCCCCCTCCCTCCTGAACCGTACCAGGCCACATACCCTCAACATTGGGAGGATGCTTTGGGGGTCTGTGACCCCTCAAAGCACCTTGTCCCCATGTTGATGAAGACAAGGGCCTCATCCTCACAACCCTGGCCGTTGGTTGTGAGCGTCTGCGGGCGGGGGGCTTATCAGAATCTGGAAGCCCCCTTTAACAAGGGGACCCCCAGATGCCGGCCCCCCCCTGTTTGAAATGGTAAGGGGGTACAAAAGTACCCCTACCATTTCACAAAGAAAGTGTCAAAATGGTTAAATAAGACAAACACACTTTTGAAAAATTCCTGCAAATCACTTGCTGCTAGGTCCACAAAGGTCCTTTTATAGGTGTACAGAACATAGGGTTGTACACGTATAATATACTTTCTTTCAAATATAGAAAGCATATTATAGTGCACTGCATGCAGTGCTGCTGACCGGTTCTGCAGCTGTCGTTTCTCAGTGTAGGGAGGGACAGTTTGGTTTTTGGAGCCGGGACAGTCTGCAATTCACTAGCTACAAGCTAGCTACTATTAGATCCACAAAGGTCCTTTTAAGGACTGGTATAGGTGTACTATTTGGTGTGCAGTATATAGTGGTGTGATACACGTATAAAATACTAAAATATAGAAAGCATAGTATAGTGCATTTTCACTGTGCAGCATTGTGACTGCTGAGCGGCTCAGCAGCGATACTACAAAGAGTGACAAACGCAAATCAAAAAAGTATTATAACTGGCGTGATAGACCAGTGGCCCCCAAAAAAAACGACAGATTGAAGCAGGGTGTTATATACCTTCTTCCACATACATACTGCACTTCTCTAGACACTTTTGTCACAGGCTCATTTAAAAAATGACAGGCAGAGGAAGAGGCAGGCCCTTCCGCAGGGGTGGTAGGGGTAGGGCAGGAGCAACAGACTTGAGCCAAAGTGGCAAATTGCAGAAGGCGCGTGCGATTATGTCAAAGGACGCACCAGACTTGGTTGAGTGGCTCACTCAGCCTTACTCTTCTGCACCCTCCTCATCCTCTCGATCTGCACCCCTTTCTTTACTCTCTGCTGTGTGCACCCCCAAAGACACTACCACCAACACCACCACCACCACCATATACCTTCCGCTTGAGTCACAGGAATTATTTTCCAATCCATCACAAGACATTGCCGATGCACAGCCACTCTTGGCATTGGATCAGGAAGAGGAGGTAGCAACAACCGCCACTCAGCAGTCTGACAACAGTACCCAGATCAACCCAAGGAGGAGGTTGGTCCCCGGTGTTGCTGCCTACTCCGAGATCTCTAATTATAGTGGTGGGGAAGGTGACGTCGATGATGACGTGTTTAGTGATGTCACGTGGGTGCCCACAAGATCTCGGAGCTGGTGTCAGTGCTCTCTATCTCGGTGCTGGTGTCAGTGCTCTCTATCACGGTGCTGGTGTCAGTGCTCTCTATAACGGTGTTGGTATGGTGTCAGTGCTCTCTATCTTGGTGCTGGTATCAGTGCTCTCTATCACAGTGCTGGTGTCAGTGCTCTCTATCTCGGTGCTGGTGTCAGTGCTCTCTATCTTGGTGCTGGTGTGGTGTCAGTGCTCTCTTTCTTGGTGCGGGTGTGGTGTCAGTGCTCTCTATCACGGTGCTGGTGTCAGTGCTCTCTCTCTCTATCTCGGTGCTGGTGTCAGTGGTAGTGCTCTCTCTCTATCTCGGTGCTGGTGTGGTGTCAGTGCTCTCTATCTTGGTGCTGGTGTGGTGTCAGTGCTCTCTATCTCGTTGCGGGTGTGGTGTCAGTGCTCTCTATCACAGTGCTGGTGTCAGTGCTCTCTATCACGGTGCTGGTGTCAGTGCTCTCTATCACGGTGCTGGTGTGGTGTCAGTGCTCTCTATCTCGGTGCTGGTGTCAGTGCTCTCTATCACGGTGCTGGTGTCAGTGCTCTCTATCTCGGTAGTGGTGTCAGTGCTCAGTCTCTATCGCGGTGCTGGTGTCAGTGTTCAGTGATAGAAATCTCAGTGCTGGTGTCAGTGAGGGAGATAACAGCGGAGAAGCCAATCAGCAGGCAGTGCCAGCTCCATGGCTGAGGATCAGCACTGGACTGGCACCTCCAGACCACCGCAGTGGAGCCCTGCATAGGTGGGGGTAAGGGCCGGGCAGAGGGAGGGCTCAAGCACAGGTTGGCACACTGGGACACTGGCACAGGACTGCGCTGCCCTGACTGTGGCACTGATCATCTCCTGCACCCCCTTCATAGCCTGCCCTGACCTTGCCTCTCCTCCATGGCCTTCATGCGCTCCTGAATTGTCAAAATTTCACAGATAAAATGGGCATGACTTGCGCGCTGAAGAAGATGGCTGCTTAAGTCTAGAGCTCTCCATAGCCAGCCGTTTAACAGCAAAAAACAAGCAGGTATTCTCCTCTAAAAACATACCTAAATACTCTGCAGTACTCCTGGGACGGTAGGGGCAATAATGTCTCACAAAAGAGGACAAGAAAGGGGACCAAAAAAGCTGTTACCATCTACATTTAAGCGGTGAGCTGACAAAAATCCAAGATGGTGCCGCCAGAGCTGTGAGGAAAAACAATAAAACTCACGCAAACCTTTCTGATAGCCATCCACCTGAAATGGATGAGGAATTATCATCCTCATATTCTAATGGCTCCTCTCATCTATCCCCAACATCCCAGGGACCCGCAAAATCGCGGATGAAGCTGGATTCATCTTGCCAGGCAGCTGATACTGTGAACACAGCTCTGCATAGTGATAATGCTATGTCCTCATTACAGACATCTATAACTGCTTTCCCAACATCAGGTCAGCCAGTACTAGATACCACAATGAAAGAAATGCTTGTGTCATTACAATCATCTATTATATCTAATCTATCCTCCATGATTCATAAATTCTCTCTTGATATGAAACATATGGATGGTAGACTGCAATACGTTGAAAACAAAATGGAAGAATGCACTGAAACAGTGAATGAGCTAGTGGATGCATGTACAGAACAAAAAGATGATTCCATGTGGGTCAAGATGAAATTGGCAGATCTCGAGGACCACTCACGTAGAAACAACATTAAAATGAGAGGAATACCAGAGTCAGTTCTACCTATGGACTTACGTAACTATGCAAATACACTATTTTCTACATTATTGCCAGAATTATCGCCGATTGAACTTACAATCGATCGTATTCATAGAATTCCCAAACCAAAACATCTAGAAGAATCAATTCCCAGAGATGTTATTCTGCGAATCCATTTCTATCAAGCTAAAGAGCAAATTCTCTCCAAAGAGAGGGAGCTAACTATTCTCCCACCACCATACTCAGATATACAATTATTCGCCGATCTCTCGCAATTTACTCTACAAATGAGAAGACAGCTCAAAACTGTAACAAAGGCATTATCTAATCATAAGATTACATACAAATGGAGACATCCAGCCACTATCTTGACCACTTACAACGGGAAACATTTTGCTATATCTACCATTGAAGATGGCATGCAATTACTCCAAACATGGGTTATTATAGTTGATCTTCCACATAACACCCCTGCCTTGAAGGAAAAACCAAATTTGTTCCACTTTGGACAAAGACGTGAACAAAATAAAATTAAATACAAATTAACTACTCCTGCCTGTTAACTTATATGCATTACTGACATATACGGTGTGGTTTGATGCTCAATACCTTACTACTTGAACGTCACCCCCTATCTTGGTCAGCATTCCTTTAAGTGGATTACTGCTGACTCTTGGAAAATATTTTTTTCTTTACTCTTTTATTTATTTATTTTCTTCTCTCTTTTTTTTTTTCCTCTTGCAATATATATTGCCAAATAACTACTAATAGAGTAATAACTCGTTTTTTTGATAGGTTTAAAAAAAAAAAAAATCTACATTGTTGTGGTTGTGATTTAATAGTAACTGTGAACTGATCATATAACAAATACTTAGATCTTTAGTTTAAGCGTTATAGAAACTAGAGAATATTCTTTAAGGAATATATAGAATTATAGTAACATCTAATTTTGATATATATATTATGTCTTTCAAAATATTGTCCCTAAATGCAAGGGGACTGAATCACCCAGCGAAACGAACCTCTATGTGGAGGTCTGCCTTATCCTTTAATTGTGACATATTATGTGTTCAAGAGACACATTTTGCTAAAGATGCATCTCCCAAATGTCAACATAAACATTTTCCTCATATTTTTCAAACACAATTCTCCAAAAAACAAAGAGGGGTGTTAATAGCTAACAAGTCCAATAGATAAATAATAGCTAAACTAAGTCCAAATACTATGCTTCTCCCCTTGATAAGTTCATAACTTCGAACGACTTATTTGATGTGTGGAGATGTGGACATGCTAATGGAAAGGATTACACATATTTGTCACCACGGCACAATACCTACTCCAGAATTGACTTATTCTTGACAGATAAATGGCTGCTTGACAAGATTTAATCCTCCCATATACATACGGCCACGTGGTCGGATCACGCTGCCATTAGCATGTCTATAACAACCACATCATCCCAACCAAATTCATATATATGGAGAGCTAATAACTATATTCTCTAAAATGAAAATTACTCCACAACACTCCAACAACACCTTACTGAATTATTTTCAATTAATTTGACGTCTATATCTGACCCAATGATATTATGGAATGCTCATAAAGCTGTTATGAGAGGGGTGTTTATGCAATTAGGTTCGAAAGCTAAAAGAAAGAGAACTCAGAGAGAGAATGGATAAACTTACTAAGGAGATAGCAAAAGCTGAGGGACACAATAAAATTATCCTTCTCCTTTCATTAAAACACAAATTTTCCAGTTACGTAATGAATTAAGAACCCTACTTCTAGAGACACATGAGAAATCCTATAAAAAATTCAGAGCTACCACTTATGCAACAGGGAACAAAGCGGGGAAAACAATGGCATTACACATCAGGAGGAGATTGACACCTTTTTGGAGAGTGTCAATCTTCCATCTATTTCCCCACAACAATTAGAATTTCTCAATTCTCCCTTTACTATCCCTGAAATTCTACAAACTATCCATATTCTTCCTAACTTGAAATCACCTGGTTCAGATGGCTTTACGGGGGAATATTTAAAAAAAATTCAAAGTACCTATACTATGTGACATTTATAATTTAGCAGCCAATTCTTCATCATTTCCCAATGAAATGCTGTATGCTCTTGTTGTAACTCTTCCAAAACCAGATAAGGAACCATCTTCACATAAAAATTTTAGACCAATTTCCTTACTCAATTTAGATGTTAAAATGTATGCAAAACTTATAGCCAAAAGACTAGATAGTTTGTTACCCTCTCTTATCCATAGAGATCAATCGGGTTTCACCAAAGGAAGACAAGCATTGGATGCTACTAGAAGAATGATAAATATAATACACCATGTAAAACTCACCAAATCACCATCCCTGTTTTTGTCGCTTGACGCTGAAAAAGCATTTGATAGAGTTCATTGGGGATACCTGTCATCAGTTCTGACTAAATTTGGCTTTACAGGTCAAATCAACAAAGCAATATTAGCCCTGTACTCTGTCCCCTCGGCTCGAGTGTATACTATGGATTCTTTATCACCTCCATTCTCAATAACAAATGGTACACGACAAGGATTCCCCTTATCCCCCCTAATTTTTAACCTTGTTATCAAACCCCTAGCTGAGAGTATTAGGTCCAACAATTTTTTTTTAGGAGTTACCATTGCTGAACAAGAACATAACATCAACCTTTTTGCAGATGATGTTGTTCTTATGATTACTGATCCTGTGAAATTCTTACCGGAAATTCAGGAAATACTAAATATGTTCAGCAAAGTTTCTTATTACAGGCTTAACGCGAATAAATCTCTCACTAAACTAGCATCCCATGAATTTTCATGGATGGGACACACAACTAAAGGTGTCCATGGTCAATGCCTGCCATGACGTTTTGGTCATGCCCTAAACTTGCCTGCACATAGTCCCGTCATAACGAACGAATGTCATCACGTTCCGAACGATCAGATTTTCCGACAACTTTGTCCGACCGTGTGTATGCAACACTAGTTTTGGACAAAATCCGTCGGAAAAAATCAGACGGATTTTGTGGTCGGAATGGACCGTGTGTACAAGGGCTTAGAAGTGGGCTTTGTCGCAGACAAGAAGATCAAAGTCGTCACATCCACCAGACTCCACGGAGAAGAAGACAACAGCACAATGAGCTAGCCCCAGAGAGATTCTAAATATAAGGTAAGAACCAGAGAGGGTAAATGGAGGCAGTTATGGGGGCTGTAGGAAATTGCCTGTTTGAACCCAAAATGCTGGCCCTGTCCATGATTAAATCCTCTTTTAATTGCAGTGATGATTTGCAGTGATCTGAATTATCACCATACCAGTGAACTTTTGAAAATCAGTGGGCCTAAAAAAGGAAGTGGGGCAGAGGGTGAGGTAGGGGGTGGGGCTAATAGCAGCGCACATATCATTATGCAGCAAACCATGTTTAACCACTTCAGCCCCAGATTATTTTACCCTCTTCCTGACCAGAGCACTTTTTGTGATCCGGCACTGCGCCGCTTTAACTGACAATTGCACGGTCATGCGACATTGCACTGAAACAAATAGAGCTTTCTTTTGGTGGTATTTGACCACCTCTGCGATTTTTATTTTTTGCGCTATAAACAAAAAGAGCGACCATTTTGAAAAAAAAAGCAATATTTTTTACTTTTTGCTATAATAAATATCCCCCAAACATATATATAAAAAAACACAAATGTTTTCCTCAGTTTAGGCCGATATGTATTCTTCTATATATTTTGGTAAAAAAAAAATCGCAATAAGTGAATATTGATTGGTTTGCGCAAAAGTTATAGCGTCTACAAAATAGGGGATAGTTTTATGTCATTCTTATTATGATATTTTTGTATTAGTAATGACGGCGATCTGCGATTTTTATTGTGACTGCGACATTATGGTGGACACATTGGAAACTTGTGACACTATGTTGGGACCATTGTCATTTATACAGCGATCAGTGCTATAAAAATGCACTGATTACTGTGTAAATGACACTGGCAGGAAAGGGGGTAAACACTAGGGGGCGATCAAGGGGTTAAGTGTGTCCTAGGGAGTGATTCTAACTGTGGGGGGGTGGGCTGCTAAAATAAACTAATCACACCGTTATGCTGGTAAGATTATAAACCAGCAGACTTTCCAGAATTGTCTCCCAAACGGCACCGACTACACCTCACTCTCCTTATGGGTATATGGTCAGAATCCCATCTCATAAAATACAGTGGTCAATGTGGAAGAAAAAAATGATAAAAATTCCACACAGGTGTCAGAAGTGCCAACCTGACACTAGGGAAACAAGCTCAGCTTGTCGTTTAACTCCAGGCTTGACATAGACCGCAAATACAGTATGAACGGAAACACAATGGCATCAGTGTCCTCGCCCTGTCCTATGTACATTTCGTCACATGACAAGATAGGCGCCAATGGTTGTGGCGCACCCCAGTGATTTGAAGAGTTTAATAGTGATACAAATGTAGTGGCTGTCTCACTCTATCATCCACAATCCCGCCAAGCTGGCCGGAACGATTTACACAGGCTTTCCAGCTTGAGTTAGGGAGAGATGATTGCTAGCGGTTGTAAGGGAGATTTTTTCACCCCCTCCTTCTTCCTGTTTTCACTGATTAATTTAATGTAATGTGAGCTGATACACACAGAGCTCCACATTCAGTAGCCTTTCTTGTGCCCCTATTGGCTGGAAGAGGAAAACCAATTAAAGGCACAGTTACAACAGCCAATGGAAGAGATTGTACTGAACTGCAGGGAGGGCAGCAATGGATTCTGGGACATGCAGTTCCCACACAAAACAGCCCCATAGACTGGTATACAGGGAGTAATACAAATCCTAGCAGGCTTTGCTGACAGGAAAGTAAAAGACTCCATTTTGTGTCCTGAAGTAAAGTTCAGTCAGCCTTGAGGGAGGGAAGAGACCAGACCTGAGGTAGAGGTGCTGTCTCTCAAGTGATTTCTCTGCGCAATTCAGGCCTCCACCGCAAGTAGGGATGTCCAGCCTGAGACAGGGGGATCCCAGGTGAATATTGAGGCACATCTCCACCAATGGTGAACTGTTGCAGTGTGAGGGGACTGGTCGGGAATGTTTTGATGAAATTAAAATATTAATATATGCATTTGACATTAGGACATCAAGGCATGGGAGAATGCTGTCTGCCTGAAGAGGGAAGGAAGAATTTGATCAGTAAAAGTCCTTTCACTCTCCCCAAAGACCTAACTGAGCGGTGAACCCTTGCAGTGTGTGCCTAGCCCCTCTACAAGGAGAATTGTCAGATTTCCCCCGAGTTGAACTTAAAGCAGTGTTCCAGTCACAAACATATTTTTTTTTTTAAGTCAGCAGCTATAAACACTGTAGCTGCTGACTTTTAATAAGGACACTTACTTGTCCATGGAGCCTGCGATGTTGCACCCCCCCCCCAGGCCGATCCATCCATTGGATCGGGTGCAGGCACCACCATTCTAACTAAGGGAAACCAGCAGTGGAGCCTTCAGGCATTACCGCTGGTTTCATACTGTGTATGTGCGAGTTGCACGGCGCTTTCTGAATGGCCGTGTCAACTTTTGGGATACACACAGGTCCCTGAAGGCAGCAGGGGAGCGGGAGGATATGACGCCTTGGGCCGCGGCAAGGCTGAGACGAAAGTACATTTTGTACTTCATTTAAGATATGAAAGAAAAAAAAAACAATTGTTATCCAAAAACGAGTGGTGGAGGGGTGGTCTTTCCTTTAAAACCAAGTTATAAAAGTGGGTGGAATGCTGCTTTAATAGAATTTGAAGAAATAATAAGCTGCAATATATTAAAGTTTTGCTTTCGGGTTTGTTATGTATGTATGTAAGATTTAAGCCAGCCAGTTTATCTGATACATCTTCCTCTAGAAACTTTAAACATTAATATGTGCTATTTCACCCATATATAGACTAATAGAACCCTAGACCAATATTATTTGCTAACTTGTTTTTGTCATTTAATTCTGAGGAGATTGAACAGAATTATTGATTTATAGTTGAATATATAGTTTGCTACATCCAGGTCTCACTTAATAAAAGTATGGTACCCAGTTTTCTTTTTTTGTGATCCCCAATGTTTTTCTCTTGTGACCCATATACCCAAAAAAGAGTGTTTCTGTCATTTCCTAACATATTTAGCTAATTCTAGTTCTTTCAGTAGATAATAAGTTTGGCCTCCTTTTGTCTGTTTTGTACATTTCTTTATCAGCTATGTCTTCTATTTCTTTGTTATTCTCATATGCTGATTTTTCTCCTTTACTATCCTTCTTACCTCTGTAGTGAACCATATTGTTTTTTTCTTCCTTTTACACTGAATAATTTAAATTAGCTTTAAAGTTTCAGAAAAATGTGTCCTTTTAAAATGTAAAATCTTTTTGTTTGTATGTTTTTAACCCAAATGTTATCCCACCACAACATCAGAAAATCAATACCCATTTGTCAGTACCAGACTGAATATGATCTCCTTGGATTGGTCTTTTTATTAGCTGGTTTAGAGAAACCCTTTTCAATGCTGCTAACATATCTCTACTCCCTCTGTAAGCACTGTTTGAACATTCCAGTTATTGTTTGGCATATTGAAGTCACCCAAAATGTAAAACATCTCGCTTCACTTCATCTCTGCAATCAACAGGCTATCATAATCCTAATATTGGCCTATATACCAGTTTTAAGGGAAGATCCCTTGCTGGTTGCAGGCAGTGTCAAAGGGTTTCATGTAGTTTGTTTTTTTCTTTTTTAATTAATGTTAGTGTGGCACACCCTAGCATTGCTAGAGTGCTAGAGTAGGATGTTTTGTGTTAGTGTAGGTAATTTTTTAGGCTTGGCTAGCAGCCAAGCCTGTGTGTTTTTTCTAGGTCGGGTGAGTGACTCAGGTAGGCTGGATGACTCAGCTGCAGCTTCTCTGGTAACTCATCCTTGCTTGCTGAAAACTTGGAGAAGGTTCCAGAAGCAATTAGGAGGAGTCTAGGAGGAGCAATCCAGAAAAGTTTCAGGGGGCATACCCCCTCAAATACTCAGGGTCAGCCCAGCTGGGGCAATGTGGAGTTCGGTTGAAAGATGGAGAGGGAGTGTTAGGCTGTCAGGCGTAAGAGTAGCTCCCCAGCCTGGGGGGGGGGGGTTTGAACTCAGGACTGTTCTCATGACACACAGAGGGATCCTGACTAGGAGGCACGGGAGCAAGGAGAGGACAGCAGGAGAACACTGCGGGGCAAATCTCCAGGGAGAAAGACATCCATGTGGGCTGATGAGTGTTGTCAGAGGACTGAGATGCATGCCTGAAGGGACTGGGATGGATGCCGAGTCAGTCTGGGAGGACTGAGGAGAAGTAGCCAGGAGGGCTAGTGAAAGAGGCAGCTGCAGCCAGGCAGGCTGGCAGTGCCTGAAGAGGTGGCACTGGGAGCAGTAGCCACAGGAGTACAGCTAGCACCAAAGACCTATATTTCTGCTGCACAACTAAAGGGGTCCATGGTCAATGCCTGTAAAGGACATTTGCTTTGGATCTGACTGAGTCTGTGTCAGACTATCCTATCAGTGCTAGTTGGTCCTGGGAGTTGTAATTCTACAAGCAGGTCTGTGTTTGAGGTAGAAGAGGAGTGTGTATATAATAGATGTATATAGTTTGTGTCCCTGAAGAGTCTCTACTGATCAAGTGGGCTTCCCATAATAACCCTTCCCCATTAAAGTTCAATTACTCTAAATAAAAAAAATAAAAAAAAACAACACAAAGCTGCAAGGACTGCTTCTTGTCTCAGAATTGAATGGGAGATTCGTGTGCCTGGCTGTGCAGAGTGGGAGATAACCAACATTCACCAGAGGCTCCTGCAGGGGTAGCGCTACATTAGCTTTATGCTAATTTTTACATAAATGTCAATTCCACCTCCCCTCTTTCCTATTCTCTCTTTCTTGTATAGTGTGTACCGTGCTATAGTTATTTCCCAGTTATTTGAATCCCTAAACCATGTCTCTGTAATCACAACAAAGTCCAAGTTTTCCCTAGCCATAAGAGCTGTCAGCTCACAGTTTGTTACCTAAACTACAGGCAATAGTGCAGATGATGTGACAAACACAGTTATCTACATTTTAACTTCTTCATTAGGCACATTTTTAAAAACATAAACTGTCACATTTGTTTTTACCTGCTTGGGACAAAAATATTACTTATTATTTAAATATCTGCCCCCATTTTTCTGATTAAATGCTCATCAAAAAAACTCCTACATTTCATACAAAGTAGCAGAGTACCCTTTGGAAAGAGTTGCAGACCATCTCTTTTGTACAGCTCAATATCAGACCACCTGCTACAATCCTAAGTAACATAACTGAAAACTTCAGTTTTACATCATTCTTCTTACCAAACAGAATAGTGCAACTTAACCTAAAAGTCCACAAAAGAAACTAGAAATCAAAAGGGTATAAAGCACAAGGAGTAATTCACCAATTCCCACTGTCATATTATAAGTAATTACTACAAGGCGCCTAGTTAGAAGATGCTGATCTACATAATAACTCTACCTTTGTTCAGCATCCTCAACCATCAGATTCTATAGCCTGGAGCAGAGGAAGCTGGGCACCAAGCCAGAAGGATACTGGGTCTCATTCAAGATAGATGCAAAAAAGTCCTGCAGGGAGGAAAATTGGATTTTACATTCCCTGTTGCCATAACATTACCAGGAAAATGTTCTGATGACAAACGATAGCATTAAAATTTAGGTAAGAGTCCTCTATTTTAATCACATTTCCAAAGTATACTTATACTGATTCAAACATTGCGTTTTTGTATATTAGCCTAATAAGTTAAATCATTTTTCGAAGTTTAACTTTATGCAGAAGAGTGCTTCAAAAGAACTATTTCATAGGAGGGAGGTGGAGCTACACAAGATGGCGCCACACACCAGCTGAACGCCGTGGCCAAAGGCGCATCTCCCCCGGCGAGCTGAAAGCATGCTGTGCTAATTGCTGACATTGCCTATACCTATGCCTACGCTATTGAAGTAACTGAAGCAACGGATGTGTGGAGCCTAAATACCTTGCTGTCGGTGGAGCCAGACATAGAGACCTACGTACCCTCATGGTAAGAAGCCTAGAACTTGCCAGACGCGGAGGAGCGGAGGAGAAGGAGTGAGGGAGATTAGCGGACGGAGGTCCGCTTCCGGAGTTCCAGACCCAGGACGTGATTGATTGACTACGGAGGCGTTTGTTCGCTGAGACTTCCCCCTAGTGAGAGAGAGGAGGGTGAAGGATCCCGTGACATCCAGAGGGAGAGGACGCTGATGCGGCTGACGGTGAGAGGGTTCTTGAGGGGGTAGGGAAGAGAGAGAGCGGCTGTATTCTGTGGCTGTGTAGACGAGCAGACTGTTAGACCGAAATTACTCCCCCCCCTGCCTCTCCCATGCCCCGTGGATTGCTTCGAGAGGTGTGCTGCATTGGATTATTCCTCTGAGAATTGCCTTGGGTCTATGGTGGATATAGAAATCAGTTCATGCCCAGGTTCATATAACTTGTCCCTCTAAGTATTAAGAATTAAGCTGGATGAAAGATCTGTGACCTGTCTGATGTACTGGGGCTAAGTGAGTGGTGATCCCGATCGGATGCTGGAAGCGGCGTGGATTCCCCCAAACAAAATACTTACCTCAGCAGACTGTATGAAGGCTCTGGGTGATAAAATACTTTGAGAGAGAACACGATAGAGTTTTGGAGGAACTTGAAATAAAGACATTGTATGAGTTACAAAAAAGAAATATAATGCTATTAAGTCAACTACAAATAGAGAAAGTGTGACCCTAGGAGGAAATATTGGACAAGAGATATTGGACAGGCTCTTGTACCCCCCCCCCTCCCCCCCTTTTATCTTTTTTCTTTTTTTTTTTTTTTTTTTTTTTTCTGGACATTGAGTTGAATAGATATAGATATTAAGATGTATGTGCTGGAAATCCCTTCTCTCTCTCTTTGTTACAGCTGAAGTTAAGAATTAGTGGACACTGCTTTTTCGTCTGTGTAGAGAATAAGAGACTAAGATTAGACTGGACTAGTGCGTACATCTGCAAACCAATATAATACCCTACCTTTTTTTCCCCTTTTTCCTTATTGTCACGGTATTATTACCTGTATCCCCCCCCCCTTTTTTTTTTTTTTTTTTTTTTTCGGGGGTAATAAAAGGGATATAGGGTCTGGACTAAAAAAAAAAAATGTTTCAGTAGGGAAAGGGGAGGAAAAGAGGGAAGGAAGGAGAAAAAAGAGAAAGAAAAAGAGATTTTTTCTTTATTGCACTCTATGCACCTTTTTTGCAATTTTTCTCTGCACTCTACTCTTCTTTACACTTTTTAACATTTTTGTAGGTTTTGCATTTTTTTGTAAAAAGTTTTTTTTTTTTTTTTTTTTTTTACTTTTTTGCTTTTTTTTTGCTTTTTTGTTTTACTGAGGAACTCGCTTCCTGCATATTTTGGTAAATTCACCACCTCTAGCACTTTTTGCACTTTGTGCATCTTTTTGCACTTCATGCACTTTTTTGCATCTATTTTAGGGAAAGAAGAAGAAAGAAAGGAAGGAAAATACTCCCCCCCTTTTTTTTTTTTTCTTAAGAGTGAGGATACACAATATACATAAAATATAAATTTTTTTTTTTTTCACCTGTTGCTTTAATTGCACTTATTTATTTATTTTCCCTTTTTTCTTTTTCTTTTTTTTTTTTTTCTTTTCTCTCCCTTTTTTTTTTTTTTTTTTTTTTTTTAAGCACTTTTTTACTGAGGAACTTGTTTCCTGCATTTTTTGGCAAATTCACCACCTTTAGCACCTTTTGCACCTCGCGCTTTTTTTTTGCACTTCATGCACTTTTTGCATCTATTTTAAGGAAAGAAGAAGAAGGGAAGGAAAATCCTCCCCTTTTTTTTTTTTTTTTTTTTTTTTTTTTAAGTGTGAGGGTATACAATATACATAAAATATGGTTTTGGAAAATTATATAAAAATTGAATAATACTGTGAATGTATTGTAACTGAAAACAGATTTGAATATAAACACATTGAGGGAAGTGGAGAGGGAAGGGGAAAAGAAGGGAAATAAATAAGGAAAGAGTGCGCTCCCCAGGAGGAGTTATAACTGGGGGGTGACTAGGTTGGTAATAGAATTAAATAATACTAACACTTATTTACGTAAATCTGAAATATTAAATTGAAGGGGAAGGGGGGAGGAAGGGATAATGGTAAGGAGGGGAGCCAAAGCGGGACAAACAGAAAGCGGGAAAGGGAACTCTATAAAAACTTATATGGCCCAGGGCAGAGTAGACCAGAGGGAGGAAAGGGAGGCTGAAAGGGGAGAAGAAACATCACCCTTCCATGAAGAAGAGATAAATAAAAAACTTAATATAGAGGAAAGTACAACTCCACAGAAAAGCTTGAAAGAATGACATCAACAAAAAGAATCAGGAAAGACGTGGGAATTAGAAAAAGAAGGAATCAACCCCCATTCACTCCCCACTAAACAGGATATGGCAGAAATGATGTCACATCTGGAAGGGATGATTAAGGGAGAATTAAAGGCAACCCGTGCAGATATCCAAAACGTATTAAAAAGGGTAGAAGACTCGGAAATACAATTAGAAGAGCATAAAAAAGCTATTTCGGAACTACAAAAAAGGGCGGATATGGACTGGATAGAAATGAGAAATATCAGATATAAATTAGAAGACCAGGAAAACAGGAACAGGCGTAATAATTTAAGAATCCGTGGCCTACCAGAATCCGTGAAAAGCACTGAGTTGGAGACTGTGCTTCGAGAAGTCTTTAATAAAATAATGAAAAAAGAAATAACATCTCATATAGCTTTTGATAGAATACACAGAATTCAAATAAGGGAGAAGTCAAGACCCGAGACGGAGAGAGATGTGATTGTGAGGTTCACTCAATACGAAACAAAACAACAAATTCAGCAAGATGCAAGAAGATCTGAAACTATTAAATATGAAGGAGCTACGTTGCTTTTCTTTTCTGACCTCTCACAAGAAACATTGAGCCGGAGAAGGGCACTGAAACCCCTAATAAATCAACTACAAGAGAAGAAGATCACTTATAGATGGGGCTTCCCCGCATGTCTGATAGCTAAAAACCAAGGGATATCAGCCATTTTAAGATTCCCAGAGGACCTGAAAGAATTTTGCAATAAACTGAATATACCATGTGTTAATATAGAAAACTGGGAGAAAAAACCCCTAGACTGGACGAAATTAAGAGAACAACCCTGGAATAGAGTGTAGGGCCTCTCTTCCTCTCCTTCCTCTCCCTTTCTCCTTCGTTGTATAGGGGGAGAGGGGAGGGGGGTGGAAGAGGCAAATAGGGGGGTAAATAAATAATAACAGGTTAATGAGAAGGAATAGGGGAAGAATAGTAAAGGGGTAGGAAGGGGGAGGAGAGGGGAAGGGGGAAGAGAAGAAGATCACTTATAGATGGGGCTTCCCCGCATATCTGATAGCCAAAAACCAAGGGATATCAGCTACCTTGAGATTCCCAGAGGACTCGAAAGAATTCTGCAATAAACTGAATATGAAGTAAAAAGAATAAAGATTTTGGGCAAGGATGAATTTGAGTAGGCTCGCTAAGAGGGGAGGTATGTGCCGGGGGCTGGGCGGTGCACGCGTGCTCCCCCGAGACCACAACCGAAAGGGGGTGAGGCTCGGGGGACCACGCGGGCACTTATACTCCCTCAAGGAGGTCCAACCAGGGCTGGGGTCTAGTAAATAGGCACTAGCCTGGAGGACGATAACATTGATATTCAATGTGCAAGGGGTGGGGGGGTGGGAAGGGAGGGAGGAAAATATTGGGGGGGGGGAATATGTTGTTGTTTCACATTTATTAATGAAGGGTGTACCGACTGGATCGATCTAGGTAAAAAATATATGTTTATTTTTGTTTTTGGCTTCATGATGGAATGTTTATGGTGGGCTATAACCAATCTCCATGAAAGATGGCCCCGTTGAAGATTGTTACATATAATGTTAGAGGGTTAAATAGTCCCAATAAGAGATATCAGATTTTGCAGGAGTTGAAAAAATGGTCATCAAATATTGCTTTCCTACAGGAAACTCATTTTAAATGGTCCCATAATAGTGGTCTGAAGTCTAAAAATTATCCAACTTGGTTTCATGGATATTCCTCTAGCAAAAGGGCAAGAGGAATTGCTATTGGGTTTGACAGAAATACCCCCTTTACTTTAAAGGATATGGAATCGGATTCTGAAGGGAGATATTTATTTATCAAAGGTTTGATTTTTAATAAAATGTATACGTTGGCTTGTATCTACTGCCCTAATTATCTCCCCTGTCCCTTCTTGGGGAAAGTGCTGAATAAATTAGAATGTTTTAAGGAAGGGGGGGTGATTATGGCAGGGGACTTTAATTTTGTATTTGATCCAACCCTGGATGCCCAACCCCCATCCCTACGCTCAGAAGGTAAATACCTAAAGATAATTAAACGAAAACTACATCGACAGCAACTAGTAGAGGTGTGGAGAATTGCGCATCCAGGGGGAAAGGATTTTACATATTACTCCCAGGTACATCACTCTTACTCAAGAATCGATTATATCCTCTTGGACCATCAGCTTTTGGAGGGGTTAAAGAAAGTAGAAGTAAAATCTATAACTCTCTCTGATCATGCCCCAGTTATGGCTGTTTTGGACCTGGAGGATATACCGATTAGGCAAAGAGTATGGAGGTTGGATGAATCCCTCTTGCATGACCATAAAATATTTGAAGCTTTGGAAAGAGATATGAACTTATTTTTTAAAGAAAATAATGTAGAAAATATTGCACCAACTGTGTTGTGGGAGACCCATAAGGTATACATGAGAGGGAGATTGATAGCAGAAGCAGCTAAGAGGAGGAAAATAAGGTCAACGCAAAAATCACTGATTTTACAGGAAATCCAGGAGTTGGAACAGTTACATAAAGGATTAAATGACCATAAAATAATGGACGAACTTATGGGAAAAAGGGAGGCACTGAGAGACATACTGGAACAGGAAACCAGGCAGGCCTTTTTAAAGTCCGCTAAAAGACAATATGAATTTGGTAATAAACCGGGGAGAATCCTGGCAGAGGTAATTAAACCTAGAAGAAATTTTAATTATATCGCAAAAATTAAAGATAAGAAGGGAGTAATGAAATATGCAACAAGGGATATTAGTAACATCTTCTCAGAATACTACCAACTACTGTATAAGGTAAATGGTAACCAGGACCCCAAGGATAAACAAAAGAGAAGGGAAAAAATTGAACAATATCTCCGGAAGATAGATCTACCGAGGATAGCAGAGGAGGATGCTGGTATGCTCGATAGGGATATCTCTAAGGAGGAAATAGAAAGAGCAATTAAGGATAGTAAGAATGGGAAGAGCCCAGGGCCCGATGGATACACATCATTATACTTTAAAAAGTTTTTGGGACCTTTAACACCTTATTTCCATCAGTATATGAACTCAATAGGGGAAGGAAGGGAGATACGGAAGGAAGCTTTGGGGGCCTTTATAACTATATTAGCAAAGGAAGGGAAAGACCCAACATTATGCTCTAGCTTTAGACCTATTTCTCTGATTAATGAGGATGTAAAAATTTATGCAAGGATTTTAGCCGAGAGGCTGAAACAATATATGCCAGATTGTATAGAAGGAGATCAGGCAGGTTTTGTACCTGGAAGGGAGGCGAGGGACAATATACTGAGGACAACCCTCTTAATGCAGGAAGTTAAGAAGAAGAAGAAGCAGTCTTCCCTTTTCCTATCGGTCGATGCGGAAAAGGCATTTGATAGGTTAGAATGGGAATACATGCTGCAGACATTATATAAATTTGGTTTAGGCCCAAGAATGCTGCGGTGGATAGAGGCCTTATACTCTAACCCTACAGCTCAGATTCAGGTGAATGGGACCCTATCAAATTCTTTTGGGCTATATAATGGTACACGTCAGGGATGCCCATTATCTCCTTTACTTTTTGTATTCTCCTTGGAACCTCTTTTGGTTTCTATAAGAGCGAACCAAGGTATTGAGGGAATAAAAGTATCAGAGAAGGAGCATAAGATATCTGCATTTGCAGATGATATTATGCTCTATATAACGAATCCCAAACAGTCCCTTCCTAGGATCTTGCAGGAGTTGGAGGAATATGGGAATGTTTCGAACTTTAAGATCAATAGAGAGAAAACTGAGATATTAAATGTCTATTCCTCCCCAGAGGAGAGAAGAGAACTTAGAGCTCTTTTCCCCTTTGTGTGGAAAGAGAAGGGCCTGAAATACTTAGGAATATACTTATCGACATCAGTTACAGATTTATATCAAGATAATTATCTCCCTCTTTTAAATAAAATTAAACAAGATCTTAAAGGTTACCCTGCACACAGACTGTCATGGTTTGGCAGGATAAACGTAATTAAAATGATGATTCTGCCAAAGGCTCTATATGTCTTTCAGAGCCTCCCGATAAATATCCCAGGGGCCTATTTTAGAATTATTAAATCCCTGATTCAGAAATTTATATGGAACAAAAGAGGAAGTCGCGTTTCTTATAAGGTAATGAATAGGCCTAAGGATAAGGGAGGGGTATCTCTCCCAGATTTTCAAAAATACCATTCAGCAGCGGTAATGAGGAGGATTTTGGATTGGGTTTACAACGCTCCATTTAAAAAGTGGGTATCACTGGAAGATAATATGAGTAATGTTGTCCTGAGCCAGACCATTTGGATTCCAATGAAGTTTAGGGGTCTCTCTGGAAGAATATCCCCGATTACAATGGAAACATTAAGAACATGGGATGGGGTACTTAAAGGTACAGAAGGTCAAAACAACAATAGCCCTCTAATGCCCCTGTCAGGAAATAACTATTTTCCTCCAGGGAAAGAAAACAAAATGTTCCAGAAGTGGACGCATAGGGACATATTAAGGTTAAGGGATGTGTTAAAAGCAAATAGCTTATGCTCATTAGAGGAGATACGAGAGAAATACGGAAGAACACCATGGGATGGATGGAGATACAGACAACTCCAACATTTTGTTGAGTCCCTTCCAAAACCTCTCCGCTCGGGTGACAATTTAAACCCTTGGGAGAAATTGATTGACCGAGGAGGAGCGGGCAGACAGGGGATCTCTAAGATATATAGGACCTTAATATCTTTAATGGAGGATGAGGCGATACCGGCTTTTGGGAGGTGGGAAGGGGAATTGAATCAATCAATCCCAGAAAAACTGAAAGGGAAAGTTATAGACTATACCCACTCCACTTCAATAGATACGAAGATCCAAGAAATGAACTATAAATTATTGGTTAGATGGTATTATGTTCCATCGAAAATGCATAAGATTAACAAAGACTTATCACCCCTTTGTTGGAGAGAGTGTGGGAGGGAGGGAACCCATGCCCATATATGGTGGCAATGCAGTGCAATCCAGTTATACTGGGAAAAGGTGGTGGGTTTAATTAAAGAGATCGACGGGAAGGAAATAGAACTGGATCCCTGGAAATGTTTGTTTCACGCGGCCGAGGGCCCTAGGGAAAAATATAGAAGAGCATTAACTCCATTTTTGCTAAACGCAGCGAAAGTACTGATCCCGAGATACTGGAAAGTAAAGGAAACACCCGGGATAAGAGAATGGTTTAGGGAAATAGATAGATTGAGGATTATGGAAGAACTAATACACCTTCAACGGGGAGCCGAAATTAGATTCCAGGTGACTTGGAGGAACTGGATGGAATTTAGAAAATCCTCAATATATCTTGGAATTATGGGGGATGGAGAGGGCATCTAGGGGAGGGAGATAAGATGCATATACTTCATAGCCCCCTATAAAATTTTTTTATTTATTTTTTATAGGGGAGGGAGGAGGAGAGGAGGGAAGAAGGGAGGAGAAGGGGAAAGGATCCTTTCCCCCCCTTGGTTCTCCCCCTTTTTTTTTTTTTTTTTTTTTTTTTTTTTGCGTGGGGGGGAGGAGATGGGGGACCCCTTGTTCTGGGGCCCTTTAGGGGGTTTGTCGGGGGTTTTTTTTTTTTTTTTTTTTTTTTTTTTTTTTTTTTTTTGTAGAAGGGAGTGGGGATGGAAGGAGAGGAATCCCCACCTTACACAAATCACAAATTGGAAGTAAGAAAAAGCGTCACGTGGGAGGGGTAATAAATATGGGTAAGATAAAATCACAAAAGGATAATTCTAAACACATGAAGAGAGGGGGAGGGGGCGGGCTTAAAACCTTTTTTTTTTTTTTTTTTTTTTTTTTTTTTTTTTTTTTTTTTTTTTCTTTTCCCTCCCTCTCTCTCTCCTCTTCTTCTTCTCCCCTTTTGGGATATTTAAGATCGATCCGGTTGGGCACCCAATGTGTACTTTTTTTTTTTTGACTGTTTGTTTTTATGTGAATGTTGAAAACACTGAAATAACATGAATGTTAGTCAAAGTGATTTTTAAAAGTATGTATAAGGAATATTTTGTACTGTTCTTTTTGTAAATGTGGAAAACGAAATAAACAATATTTAAAACCAAAAGAACTATTTCATGATTGTTGGTTGGGTTTTCTTTATTTTTATTTTTTGGCAGGGGGTTGCCATTCTGCTTTGCTGCCTCCACCCTTTTTGGCAGTACAAGGATCAACTAGCCAGCCATACAATGTTCATCTACTCTACAAAATATGCCTTTTTGGCTAATTATTGACTTTATTTTTTTTATTTTTTTTTTTCTGTTATGGGGTAGACACTATCCAAGAATAATTATTGAAGGTGAAGTCCAAGCTAGGGTAATGCAGTGCATTTCTTACCAACATGGTCCTTTAGGTGTTGAGATGATTGCTGGCTGTGCTGAACAACACAGAGGAAGAACCCCAGAATATTTGGGAATTCCATTATAACATCATGCTTTATATGACTTTCCTGTAGTGGGTGGTTGTGGAAATCTGGTGAGTTCTCCTGTGTGGTTAAGGTGGTGGATCACTGGAGCATGTTATTGGCAGATTGGCAACACGTTGAAAATAGTTTGCACAGCACGGTGGCACTTTCCAAAGAAGTTTTGCACATTTGCTTGTCCAAAGTTTGGAGACTGGTTATGAATCATCTAACGCAGCCCCATAAGCATTTTTTCACTATATGCATAGTGCTGTGACACTTTTTTAAGAATGTCTGTTATAAACTTTTTTGTATGGTTGGACATTTCTATGGACTTTTTTTGTATGACAATTTAAATGTTTTCACTGATATATATAAATTAATTACACATGTTTTCTTGTTTAAACATTGATGCCACAGGTCAGTGCTGTATACTCAGTGTGAAGGTGTATTATGTTATCCCTTGATTTGGGGATGGATATAAAGCTGCTTTACCTGGAATTTAATCCCAGCTCTGGTGTCATCTGAATTCCCATCTTAAATTCCAGCATATATACCATAGTTTGCAGAAGCTATAAATTACAAATAATTTTACATTTATTCAGTTTTTTTTTTGTTTTTTGTTTTTTACCAAAGACATGTAGCAGAATATATTTTGACCTAAATGTATAAAGAAATTAGATTTTTTTTTAAATGTTTTATCGGATACGTTTTTTTTTAAACAGAAAGTAGAACATTTAAAAAAAATAACATTTTTTTTCTTTTATATCACAAAAAATAAATACCACCAAAAGAAAGCTCTATTTGAGTGAAAAAAAATGATAAAAATCTAATTTGCATACAGTGTTGCATGACTGTGCAATTGCCTATTAACCACTTAAGGACCGCCTCTCGCCAATGTACGTCGGCAGAATGGCATGGCTGGGCACAAGCACGTACTTGTACATTGCTCTTTAAGTGCCCAGCCGTGGGTCGGGAGCACGTCGCCGGTGGCGTGCTCCCGACCCGGTCCTGAGCTCCGTGATCGTGGCTGCGGGACCAGCGGGCCCGATCGCTGCCCGTGTCCCGTGATCGGGTCACAGAGCTGAAGAACGAGGAGAGGTCTGTGTAAACAAACCTCTCCCTATGCTTCCTACTGTGGCTGTCACCGATCGCCTGTTCCGTGATATAGGGAAAGACGATCAGTGACATCACATGCCAGGCCACGCCCCCTACAATAAAAAAAACACATAACGTCATACATAACCCCTACACTGCCCCCTAGTGGTTAACTCCTTCACTGCCAGTGTCATTTACACAGAAATCAACGCATTTAAATAGCACTGATTGCTGTATAAATGACAATGGTCCCAAAAATGTCCGATGTGTCTGCCATTATGTCGTAGTCACAATAAAAATTGATGATCGTCGCCATTACTAGTAACTAGCAACTTTTGCGCAAACCAATCAATAATCGCTAATTGCAATTTTTTTTTACCAAAATATGTAGAAGAATAAGTATCGGCCTAAACTGAGGAAAAAAATATTTTTTTATATATTTTTGGGGGATATTTTTTATAGCAAAAAGTAAAAAATATAGACTTTTTTTCAAAATTGTCCCTCTATTTTTGTTTATAGCGCAAAAAATAAAAACCGCAGAGGTGATCAAATACCACCAAAAGAAATCTCTATTTGTGGGGAAAAAAGGACTCCAATTTTGTCTGGGAGCCACGTCGCACGACCTTGCAATTGTCAGTTAAAGTGACGCAGTGCCGAATCGCAAAAAGGGGCGTGGTCCTTTGGCTGCAAATTGGTCCGGGGCTTAAGTAGTTAAAATAGCACAGTACTGAATAGCAAAAAATGCCCTGGTCATGAAGGGGTAAAACCTTCCAGAGGTTAATATGTAAATTATACAAGGGCTTCTGACACATCAGCTTTCATATATGGCTGTAATATTGTAATCTATAAGTTATGATGGGCTTAGTTTTAAACTCCAATTAGTTCAGCAGAGAGGAAAAGTGTAATAGTTCTCCCAGAGATCCTCATTTATAGATTGGCGTCCATGGACTTAGGTAACAAAGCAATATGAAGCATGGTGGATTGTCCAAATAAAAAATATGGATACATATTGTGGGTTTACAAGCAATCAATTTGAATGAACAAAACGTTAGCTGTTTTATAAATATGGTAAATAGCCATGAGTGATATGATTCACATAAATACGCGCCCATTCACAGCAGAACACAGTGTGCTGCAACACACACATTGTTGTTAATTGACACACATTTTGGCATGCTAAATTAGGTAGCTCTTTTAAAATGAACAGGCCGAAACAACCCTCACTGCATGAGAATCAGGAGCAGACTTATTTTTTATACAAAGCAGTATACTACACAGAAGGCTATGCAATGTATTGAGCTGTGTTGCAGTCCACTTGCGTTGTGAAGGTGCATTGGGGTGCCATTCACAATGTATGCCACCACGGTGCACCAATTTATTTGTTGCTACAATGCTCACATATAAATGTGCCCTAAGGTAAGTCCAGATGTTTTGCTCTGAGCCAGGACTCACTGGGAATCAGCATTCCTCTTTGACTAATTCCGTTGAGTTAACTGGTAAAGCTGTTTAAAGGACACAGGTTCTTTACCCCTTGGTTAAAATTTTCTCCAAAGAGCCATTTACCAGGACACTTCTGAAAGTTTTAGTGGGCCCCCAACACAGAAATAAAGTGGATAGCCAGCAGAAATGAATAGGAATCTTACTTTTACTACTGTAGGAGGTGACACAGAAACCCTCAGCCTCACATCTCTACCCTAATGAAGAAAGTACTATAAATCCATATTAGAATAGCACTAATTAGGGATGAGCTTCGTGTTCGAGTCGAACATACGTTCGACTCGAACATCGGCTGTTCGCCCGTTCGGCGAATTCCGAACGTTATGGGCCGTTTGCGCCAAATTCATGTGGCGCTCATGGCCCACAATGCACTGCGATGGCGCAGTGCATTGCTGGCTCATGATTGGCCAAGCATGCACTGTGACCCCGCATGCTTGGCCAATCACAGCGCCGGCAGCGAGGAGAGCCATGATTGGCCACAGGCAGGATGCCTGTGGCCAATCATAGCTCAGGCTGTGTAGTACACGCCCCACACTATATAAGGCCGCCAGCACAGCGGCCTTGTGTAGTGTGTTGGCATCTGTAGCAGTTAGTGGGTGTTCTGTGTACCTTCAACACAGTATACACCGATCGTTATCGGACGATTTTTCATTCTTGCTCTTCTGTAGTGGTTGTTGTCTGCGTGCCCTGACCGCAGTATACACCCCTATATTCACCTATATATCTAGCGATATATCTATCTTTTATAATAGAGCTTGCAGTCAGTGTTAGGAGATTGTGCGTGCTGTCTGCGTGCTCTGAACCAAGTATACACCGCTATATCTACCTATATAGCTAACTATCTTGCTCGTTTTAAATAGAGCTGTCAGTCAGTGTTAGGAGATTGTGTGTGCTGTCTGCGTGCTCTGAACGCAGTATACACCGCTAAATATTTTGCTCGTTTTAAATAGAGCTTTCAATCAGTGTTAGGAGATTGTGCGTGCTGTCTGGGTGCTCTGAATGCAGTATACACCGCTATATCCACCTATATAGCTAAATATCTTGCTCGTTTTAAATAGAGCTTTCAGTCAGTGTTAGGAGAATGTGCATGCTGTCTGCGTGCTCTGAACGCAGTATACACCGCTATATCCACCTATATAGCTAACTATCTTGCTCGTTTTAAATAGAGCTTGCAGTCAGCAGTAGGAGATACCTGTGCCCTTTCTCTCTTCCAAAGTTTTGCTTTCAGTCTTCTCAGCTGACAGGACAGACAAATTATAATTTATTGCATAGAAGAGTTTGTTCGACCAGGAGTTGGATCTTTAATTTCAATGAGGCTAAGTACATATTTTTGTCAAATGCTTTGATATTTGGGGTGCCATGGCAAAAGCCCTAGGTATCTGCCACAGAGTCCATTCACATCTGCATGTTGCGGTAATAAGAGCTACAATGCAGATTACATAAAATCAATCAGGGCAGAATATAAAGATAAAAAAAAAACAGAAAAGCTAAAAATATTTTGAAGGTGATCACGCTGATGAAGTTCCGTTGGAAGTAAAGCATATGGGAGGTGGAGAATCAAATGAGACGGTACCCGCTGCTATCCGAGCTCGCATGAGATCGGCATGCTTTGTACTACGTAGGAGTTTACTACATTTCAAATAAGCTTCATTGGCAGCAATAAATACAGTTTAGCATTGCCAAAGCAAGGGCTCAATACGGGTGGGAGAGGGGAAAAGGGGTAGGAAGGGGGAAGGAATAATTCCTAGGACATTATTTGAGGTAAAACATAGTGAACAGAGGATAAGTCCTAGAATGTTAATACATTAAGGGATATCATAAAGGGGATAGGGGTTGAGTCCAGGTATTCCACAATTAATCTCCCTCTCTCTCTTCTTCCTACCGTACTTCTCTCTTCCTCTCTCTCCCTAAAGTTGGACATTCACTAAAAGACTGTCAAACAAACATGATTTATTGAATGAATAAAATCCTTGGTACAGTCAATGACCTGGCGAATGTCGTTCTAAAGTATTAAAAAATGTTGTTTGCTTGATCACGATCGGTAATGGCTGCCTGAACCTCTCGCACCACACCAGGATTATCCCCCAGGGACAGAGCCAAAGAAGCAACCTCATCTCCTTATGCCTACCGAGCCACATTGCTCTAGGGAGCAAGAAGCCTCTTAGCTCTCACAGCACAGATGATAATGATGATGATGATGGGGATCTTAACATTTCTTTAGTAGCTCTCCCCATTAGAGATAACACAGTCTCTGAAAATATTTTAAAGCAGGGGTCGGCAAACCTGTTGATCCCGATCTACCCATTGACCATGAGCAGGGAATGGGTAGATTGCGAGTGCGACCCTGGCTTTCCAACCCTCAAGTGCTAGTGGCAAAGCAGCACAGGATTAGCTTAGTTTATTAGCTTAGGAGTGTTTGTCGCCTAAGCTCTCTGGCCATAAAGCAGGCAAAGTGCATTCTAGGCAGCAGGGGCATTTCCCACCCCACAGCCGCAAGTATGCAAGGAGCAGGCTTTGACAGTGATTAGGTCAAGTTCAGGCTCTTGTGCCGCTGGCCATAGTCCGCTGATGCTGAAAAGCCATCCCCTGACCTCTGCTCTGCTCTCCCTGTCCTCTGCCCTACTGATCCCTGTACACTGTTTTTCATACTACTTACTTCTGTACACTGACTTAGCTACTACTGATTTCTGTACATTGCCCTACATAATACACTGCCCTACCTACAACTGACCCCTGGACACTGCCCTACTTACTACTGACCTCTTAACACTGCCCTAATTACTATTGACCTGTGAACAATGCCCTACCTACTACTGACCTTTACTGACCTCTGTACACTGTCTTACATACTACTGACCTCTGTACACTCCCCTACCTACCAGTGACCCCTGGACACAGCCCTACATACTAATTGCACTGGTGGGAACTCAGCACACAGTCAGGCTAGTATTAAGGCGAGCCAGGCTTGAAACTAGTCAAGCAAGTCAGCCTGCAGTTCCAGTGGTTCTGCCTTTATGAGGGACTCCTATATCTGTCTTGTGGGGGTGACCAATTATTCCCCAGACATGAAAAAAAAAATTGTGACTGGAAGTAAATGCTGGATTTCTTGCTAAAGCTGATATTTAAGGTAGGCTAAGTGTATATTTTTACAGTTACATTGCGTTATTATCTTTTTCTAAGTTTTCTTCTTGCAACCTTTATTTCTTAAAAAAAAAAAAACCCTGGTAATTTTTAACCTCTTGCATGTTATTCAGGTAGATCCCTACCTCTGAAAGGTTGTCTACACCTGGTGTGGATGGTTTAGTTAATGTCTCCCCACTTATTTCCCATATGAGTCTCCTATCAGTAAATTTTCAGAAAACAATTCGACCAGGTAAACTGCAAACCATGGGCCTCTAAATTCCAAAACTTCCCCAAGACTGCAGATAGTCCCGTTCAGCATGAAGGGACACCCCCATTTTCCAAAGTGGGTGGACATCTGTTGGCCTTTGTAATCACCTAGACAGAATGCATCAAGATACATGGATTTTGGGGGGCAAACTAGGGTTCTTGATGTCTTGGAAGACACAAGGATGGCATTGTGACAAAGGATTCCAGCTTGATGGACTGGGGAGGTGTCCCAGACTCCTTGCTGGTGAAGAGGATTTGGTCTCCTGTAGGAATCCCATCTCCTGATCAACATTTTAGAGCTTTGAGTGATTTAGTTGTCCCTACAATGGGGGACCTCCTGATTGGAGGGTAATCCATTCCAGGCTTTTTCAGACATGGCTGCTACAATGGTGTACATCAACCAACAGGAAGAAACCATACATTTTGCTGTGGCAAGCAAAGAAGAAATGATTCTATCCTGGCCAGAATTCCAACCTTGTCCATTGCACTGAGATTCAAAAATTACTAAGACAATATTTTATAAAGATAAAATCCCACACCAATAGTTTATGATAAACAGTGTTTTAACATACAAAACATCATCCAGTTGGGGTTTAGATCTACTTTCAATAACAGTTAAAATGAATTGCATCTTTTAATATGTAATCTTGTAATATCTTTCAAATACACATCTGTCTGCACATTTTTTTGTTAACTAAACAACTAAGAATTTAGCCTGTATAAAAATAAGTGAATTAAATGGCAAGGGCGTGATTGGAAAAATTGGTTACTGTAGCAGCCTTGTGGGGTTTCTATTTACACAGATGATCAATAAGTGCTTCTATTTTGGAATGGAAAAAATACTGTAAGTAGTGAAATTGGAGAGGCCTGTGCAAGGTTTGATGTATTCTGCAAGCCAGTGCTGCAAAAGGACTTTGACACTGAGAAGCATTGAAGGTGACTGCTGAAAGCGGGAGAGAGAAAGGAGACCAGAATGACAGGAGACCAATATATAGCTGAGACTTTCACATGGAATTTCAGTTCAAATTCAGCTCATTTTTTTTAAAGGAATTTTATAGGCACATTTTATAACATCAGCATTGAAATAGCAATACAAACAATAGTTATTATTGACAATTAAATATAAGTGTAGCACTAACCCCCGAAGGAGCTGCTGGTTTGATTTGGGCTTACCGTTACCTCACCTGCTTGCTTCTCCATCTTGGGGATCCCGTGGTAAATGGCCCAAAGAATGCTGAAACTGACACTAAATCCTCTTTTGGGTGATTTATTTAGAAAAAACAAAGTCTCTTAATGGAGGGTAGAGGGTTTGGGGTGAGTTCAGGCACTTAAATTTCAAGGTGAAAGTATTAAGAGATTCCAGAGAATAAAACTGTTTCACAACTGGATTCAACAACCCCCGGATAGACCTCATCTCACTAGGCCTAGCAGCCGGTGGGATGCTCGGTAAAGTCTCTGTCACAGACTTGTGAGATACACTTGAGCGTTACTGAGGGATGTGGATAAATTTAAAGAACTGACATACGATACCAGTTTCTCTCAGCCGATCCAGCGGTACCGTATGAGTGTTGATTCAGGTTGCATCCTTCAACTAAGCCTCCAGGCTTCTTCAGGGAAATCAGCCTTGCGCACGGTCTTCTCCTGAAAGAGTCCTCCCCTGGGGTTATTCAGTTTCTGGGCCTCTCCCTTTTGGTGAGACGGCACTGGACCAACCCTGGATCAGTAGGCCCCGAAAATTCGCTCGAGCCTATACCTTCAGTTGCATCGCCTCGGGCCAGCCAGAGACACAGGATGCATAGTTCCGCACCACCAGGCCAGGAGGGCCATGGGGCTGGGTCAGGAGGACCACCAGAACTAAACAGACAGAAATTAATCCCCCGCCAACATGGTGTCGGTACCTTAAATACCACCCCCCAGAATGCACAACAGGAAAACACTCCCACTGGGCTGTTTCCGAGAGATAAGTGACACTCAATGCATCCAGATAGATTGCGTTTCTACTCTTGCGGGCTGTGACAGCGACACCTGGGGTCAAGGAGAACCCAGTGCAACCCAGCTGGACTGGTACTGAAACCAGAAATTTAGAGAAATAATCCTGAAGCCCAACTGTGGCTTCAGGCAAATTAACTTTACAAAAACAATAGCGCCTGCTCGTCAGGAGCCAGCGCTACATAAGCTTAATTGAAAATCATCTTTTCATGTTGTGAGCGCTGCCCGTCTGCTGACCATCTCTTTCCACAACTTACTGCATTCCCTAACTGCATGCTTTGCAGTTTCTATTATGCTGTTTATTCTTCATTTCTAAGGACTACATGTCCAATGGTACCTTGTTGCCTGCAAACAGTCATTGCTGTACAGAATTCACTTCCTTAAACTCCTCCTTTTACCACCTCCTGTAGCACTACCAACACCTGTAGGTCGGAAAGCAGTCTTTATGAATTCTGTGACACCACAGTAACCTACTCAAAGGTCATAGTAAATAGCAGCCCATTCGTTCTTCATAAAGAGGACCATGACAGGGAAGGAATGTTGTTCACCCTTGAGATAACAGTAACGTTGTTCAAAAAATAAATAAATAAATAAAGAGAGTGTAAAAATGTTTTAATTTTAAATAAAATAAATAATAAAATGTGAAAAAAAATGTTAATTCCCCCCGTGCTTGCACGCCAAGGTGAACCCATTGATAGGTTGTACACGCATATGTTATTGGTGTTTGCATGACATATTTGAGGTATCACCACGAACACTGTGGTGATAGAAGTAATTCTAGTACCAGATCACCTATTTAACGCTAAACTGGTAACCTGTAAAGGCTTTTTTAGGTACCGTAGTTTGATGCTGCTCCATAGGCATACGCAATTGTTCATGGCATGTTTGGTATCTATTTATTCAGCTTAACATCATCTTTTATATTTTAGCAATACAATTGGATATTGTATTGTGTTTTTGCGCATTAAAACTCATTACATTTAAAAAAAAAATGCATTTGAATATCCTGTAACATAAAAATATGCTACATCCACCATTTTCATTTTTTAGGGCCTCTGCTTAAAAAGAAAAAAATATATATCATTTTTTGAGTTCTAAGTAGTTTTATAGCAACAAATTATGATTTTAAAGAGGAAGTAAACCCTGATGGGTTTACTTCCTCTTTCATTCCCTGCAAAGGCAAAGCATAATGGACTACTACCCTGTTTCCCCTAAAATAAGGCCTAGCGTGATTGAGCCCTACCCCCCAAATAAGCCCTAGTTAAAGTCCTTCTATGTCTTATTCTCAGGGTAGGGCTTATTTTTGGGGAAAGAGGGTGGGGTTTATTTGGGGGGTAGGCCTTATATTGCAGCCATCACCGACACTCATGATAGGTCTTATTTTAGGGGAAACAGGGTATGCATCGCATAGTAGTCCATTATGTGTCACTTACCTGACACAGGAGCCAGCAAAGTCACCGCTGTCCCCTGTAGTCCGGCAACATCCATCTTCTCGGTGGGGTCTCACAGCTCCGCCGCTGTCATTCGGCGAAGCTGCGATGACGTCACTCCCGCGCATGCGCACGGGAGCCGACCCGCGCGGCATTGTGTGGCATCTTCGTCATTGACGATGCCACGCTCAGTGCGCCTGCGTGCCGCTGTCTACGGCGCATTCGCCGTAGAGAACAGTGCCTGTCTTCGGGCAAATATCTCCTAAACCGTATAGGTTTGTGAGATATTTCTTGGACCTACAGGTAAGCCTTAATCTAGGCTTACCTGTAGGTCAAATTGGTTTGTAAGGGTTTACAACCACAAACACATAGAAGACAGGTGTGAGGATAGGCAAGTGGTTCAAAACTAAAATTTCAGATGTAAAATGTCTGCTCATTCACTCTGAAAATGTGGACTGGTCCAAAAGGTTTATTAGCTGTGGAGCAAATCTGTAACATATTTTATTTTCAGGCTCTGAAGACACAAAATTGATAGCACCAAATACAATCTACTTTCTTTCACCCTCAAAAATTGTGACTTATTCAATAAATGCTTAAAAAGTATGCTTCAAATCTGTACAACTTTTCCATCTTTAGTCTTATGCTGTGTACACACAGCCGGACTTTTTTGACAGACAATTCAACCATGTGTGAGCTTCATCAGACCTTTGCTGTCAAAAAATCAGATGAACTTTAGATTTAGGACATATTTCAAATCTTTCCGACGGACTCGAGTCTGGTGGAAAAATGCGTTCATCTGTATGCTAGTCAGATGGACGAAAACCAACGCTGGGGCAGCTATTGGCTACTGGCTATGAACTTCCTTATTCTAGTCCGATCGTAGGTCATCACGGTTGAACCCGTCTGACTTTGGTGTGATTGTGTGTAGACAAGTCCGTTTGGGCAGAACTCTGTTGGGAAACTCTGTTGAAAAGTCCTACGGAGTTCAGTCCAACGAAAAGTCCGGCCGTGTGTACACGGCATTAGTCTTGTCTGAAAATAGACAAAAATTGATTTTTATACATGAAATCTGCCTGTTCTCTCAGTCTTCAGACTCAAAAAAAAAAGGCATTGTGGACTGGAATTATAGAATAATTATATATTCATTCCACATAAAATCTACATGCTCTCTACCTCTGACATTACATCAAAATAGGCGTACATACTGTCCAGAAAATCAATTGCGTTTTCCTGGCTTGTGGCTCTGAAAAAGCACACTCTTCTTTTGCGGCCTGGCAAGAATGCTTACAGTGGCCAAGAACAAATGCTTGCATAAGCCCTACCCCAAAAATAAGACCTAGCGTGATTTACAGGGATGGCTGCAATATAACAAAACATATAATCCATCTATAAAAGATCATATAATGTGAAGTGTGACTCCTCTCTTCCCATCTGAAGTCAGCAGCCCCTCTCTCTGCAGTGCTCAGAGCAGGGCTAACATCAGCAGGGATCTTGGTCCCTCTGTCTGCAGTATTCAGAGCAGGGAAGAAGATTTGGCCAGTCTCATGATCGCCCAGCAGTGCTGTAAATAAGGTATTTTATTTAAAATTACACAAGGAGACACACTGCACATTATGTAATCATTTTACAGAACAAATTACATAATTTTATTCAACCAAGGTTTTGGGATTACAGAATCTTATAATGCTGACTCCTAAGCTGACAGGGGGAGAGGGGGAGAGAAGACAGGAACTTTTTTTAAAAACATTTTATTGTTTTATTCCAGATTTCCAGGGGTAAATGACACAGCACAAGCACTGTGCTGTCTATCATGCCTTAAAGCAGGGGTCCCCAAAACTGCGGCCCAAGGGCCAGATTTGCCTTTGCTAGCATTTTTTTGGCCCTTTCAGCACTATTCCTCCCACTGACACCAACAATGGGGCACTATTTCTTCCACTGATACGGCTGATAGGGAACTACTACACCCACTAATACCAATGATGGGGCACCACTCTTCCTCCTGACCACAAACCCTGAGACCATGTTTATTCCCACTGATGCTAGGCCCAGCACACTTTCTACCCTCACTGGCCACAATCCGGCGCCCCTAAAGTCTGAAGGACAGTAAAGTGGCCCTTTGATTGAAAAGTTTGGAGACCCCTGCTTTAAAGGATCAGAATATATATATATATATATATATATATATATATATATATATATATATATATATATATATATATATATATATATATATATTCATACACATACATATATATACATAGTTAGTCAGGTTGAAAAAAGACACAAGTCCATCCAGTTCAACCACAAAAAAAATAAATAATATCATACAATCCCATATACCCAATTCTATACCCACAGTTGATCCAGAGGAAGGTGAAAAACCCCAGCAGAGCATGATCCAATTTGCTAAAGCAGAGGAAAAAACTCCTTCCTGATCCCCTGAGAGGCAATCAAATTTTCACCCCGTTCAACTTTACCTATAAATGTACATTTAGGAAATAATCCAGGCCTTTCTTAAAGCAATCTACTGAGCTGGCCAGAACCACCTCTGCAAGGAATCTATTCCACATTTTCACAGCTCTTACTGTGAAGAAACCTTTCCGTATTTGGAGATTAAATCTCTTTTCCTCTAGACATAAAGAGTGCCCCCTTGTCCTCTTTGTTGACTGTAAAGTGAATAACTCAACACCAAGTTCACTATATGGACCCCTTATATATTTGTACATGCTGATCATAACCCCCCTTAATCTCCTCTTATCAAGAGTGAATAAATTCAGTTCCTCTAATCTTTCCTCATAGCTGAGCTCCTCCATGGCTCTTATCAGTTTGGTTGCCCTTCTCTGCACTTTCTCCAGTTCCCCAATATCCTTTTTCAGAACTGGTGCCCAAAACGGAACTGCATATTCCAGATGAGGTGTTACTAATGATTTGAACAGGGACAAAATGATATCTCTCCCTCTGGAGTCCATACCTCTCTTAATACAAGAAAGGACTTTGCTCGCTTTGTAAACCACAGCTTGGCATTGCATGCTATTATTGAGCTTATGATCTACCAAAACCCCCAGATCCTTCTCCACTATCTATCCCCCCAGTTGTACTCCCTCTAGTATGTATGATACATGCATATTCTTAGCCCCCAAGTGCATAACTTTACATTTATCAACATTAAATCTGCCACATAGTCGCCCAATTAGACAGAGCATTGAGGTTGGCTTGTAAATTGGAGACATCCTGTAAGGACGTTATTCCACTGCATAGCTTGGTGTCATCTGCAAAGACAGAAATGTTACTTTTGATCCCGGACCCAATATCATTTATAAAGATGTTAAAAAGTTAGGGTCCCAGCATTGAACCCTGGGGTACACCACTGATAACCTTAGACCATTCAGAGTAAGAATTATTACTACTCTCTGAATTCTGTCTTTTAGGCCGGTTTTCTATCCATTTACAAACTGATATTTCCAAACCTGTAGACTTTACATTACACATGAGTCATGTGTGCGGAACTGTATCGAATGCTTTTGCAAAATCCAAGTATACCACGTCCACCACCACCCCTCTGTCCAAGGTTTTACTTACCTCCTCATAAAACTAAATCAGGTTTGTCTGACAACTTCTGTCTTTCATGAATCCATGCTGTCTGTTGCTTAAAATATTTTTTTCATGCAAGAACTCATCTGTGTGGTCTTTTATTAATTTCTCCAGTATCTTCCCTACTATAGAAGTTAAACTAACAGGTCTATAGTTACTTGGTAAAGACTTTGTTCCCTTTTTAAATATAGGCACCACATTGGCCCTGCGCCAATCCAGTGGTACTATTCCTGTCATTAATGAGTCCCTAAAAATGAGATACAGTGTGTCACGTACCTTACAGCGGAGTCAGACTGCTGTTTTGAGGGATGAATAGTTTACTCCCTCGCCAGAGGAGACCATCTTTTTCTTGGAGGTTAATATCTGGAGGAACTGATGCACCTCGAGATGACTGTCGAACCTGTGATAGAAAACTGGTTTGTGTTAATAAAAAGTTCCCAGCTTGCAAAATAGTGTCTGGAGGGGATAAGGCTTCAGTTTCAGAGAACATACGGGATAATGCGTCAGGTTTACTGTTGTTGGATCCTGGTCTGTAGGTTATATGAAAATTAAAACGGGAGAAGAAAAGAGCCCATCTTGCTTGCCGGGGCCTGAGACGCTTGGCTGTTCTGAGGTATTCCAAATTTTTATGATCTGTAAAGATCAATATTGGATGTGTTGCCCCCTCCAGAAGATACCGCCATTCTTCTAAAGCCAATTTGATTGCCAGAAGTTCCCGATCTCCCACGTCGTAGTTCCTTTCTGACGTATTTAGTTTTTTGGAAAAGAACGCTACAGGATGCATTAATAATTTAAGCCCTTGGCGTTGGGACAGAATGGCGCCTACAGCGTTCTCTGAAGCGTCCACTTCCAGAGTGTAAGGTAGAGCAGGGTCAGGGTGTTTGAGTATTGGGGCCGATGTGAATAGTCCTTTTAGTTTATCGAACGCAGCTTGAGCCTCGATGGACCATTGAAAACGGTTTTGTTTGCTGGTGAGTTGCGTGATGGGGGAAAAGTTTTTGATAAACTTCCTGTAAAAATTGGAGAATCCAATGAAGCGCTGTACCCCTTTTTTTGTCAGTTGGAGGTGGCCAGGATAAAATGGCTGAAACCTTTTGAGGATCCATCTCTATTCCCTCTGTTGATATTACCAGACCAAGGAAGTGAATGGTCTGACGTTCGAACTCGCACTTCTCGGCCTTGGCGTAGAGCCCATTTTGCCTTAATCTCAGGAGAACTTGTTTTACATGGTCACGATGGGTTTCTAGAGAGTTTGAAAATACCAAAATGTCATCCAAATAAACAATTACAAACAAATCCAAAAAGTCCCTGAAAATATCATTAACAAAATGTTGAAAAGTAGCTGGTGCGTTGCAGAGTCCGAATGGCATGACCAGATACTCAAAGTGGCCAAAACGTGTCCGAAAAGCCGTTTTCCATTCATCCCCCTTACGGATTCTGATTAGGTTATAGGCCCCTCGTAAATCCAGCTTTGTAAATATTTTGGCTGATCGAAGTCTCTGGAATAATTCTGGAATCAATGGAAGGGGATAGCGATTCTTAATCGTCACTTTATTCAAATCTCTGTAATCGACACATGGGCGGAGCGAATGGTCCTTTTTTTCAACGAAGAATATTCCAGCACCGGCTGGAGAAGAGGAATGTCGGATAAATCCTTTCTTGAGGTTCTCATCGATGTATTCTTTGAGGACCAGAAGTTCAGGTTCTGATAGGGGAAATATCCTCCCGAACGGAATTTCGGCTCCAGGCAATAACTCGATTGGGCAATCGTAGACTCGATGAGGAGGGAGCGTGTCCGCCTTTCGTTTGTCAAACACGTCTAGGAAATTATGGTATGTGGTTGGGATCAATCTCTGGAGCTCAGATGTAGGGCCTGGTCAGCAGCTGATGACGCGGCGTACGTGAGCGAGGAAAGGTGAGGGGAGGTGCTCGACTACGGCGCCCTCATGTGTGGACGGAGGAAACCCCGCTATACCAGCGGGTACGGAGCGTGGTGAGAGAGCGCTCGGCTCCGGGAGAACGAAGCAGTCCTCACCTGTTGATAGTACCCCCCCCGCCGGTTCGCCGGTCTGCCTGCCTGTCTGCTCGCCTGCCTGTCTAGCCGCTGGGGTGAACGAAAGTGAAAGTGAAATGCGAGGCAAGCTGAAACAGAGGTGTCAGCGTGACTAGGAGAACTCCATCTGGCGGCAGGTAGAAGAAAGGAGGCTAACTGGAGACGGAGGAACCCCTCCTGGATCCCCCCCCTTCTGCTTTCTCCCCCTTCTGATCTCTCAAAGGATGATCGCCCTGAAAAGGCTGAAAAGGCTGGACCCTGAATGGAACAGGAAGAGCTGGAAATAAGGTCAGATCGTTACTGGGCTGTATCTCTGTTATGTAGATCAAGAAGTGACAGAATAATGGACTGTTGAAATAAGTGATTCAATTTAACTGAGAGATAGGAGAGGAACATTGTGTACAGTTCGGAAGCTGGAGGCACCAGGAAGAAGTTGAGTAAAAACATAATGAGTATAATGAGTGCTGACTAACCCTGACCACCCTCCTCGCCCCCTATTATCTTTGCTGTCTCCCTTATCTTTTGGTTGTTTCCGTTTATCCCAGTGTTTTGTATGGATAGACAGCGCGATAAACTAAGGGGATAACATCAGAACCTCAATATTATCTTAGAGAAAGTGATGTTTAAAGGAGAAGGCATCTTAAGTATTAGAAGTAGAAAAAAGGGGGAAAACATTATCGTTTAAACCTGTGGTAGAAAACGGGGAGAAGCACGAACAGTGGTGGAGAGAACTGGAAAAAAAAAAAAAAAAAAAAAAACCCTTTCCCCCCTCCTTAGATTTGTCTATTGCAAAAAATACTGGGAGGATCGAACATTAAGCTGTATGGACAATTGTGCAACATGGAGTGATATAATTACTTGCAAATAACATACTATCAGCAGGTGAACAGCTAGGAACCCAGAGCTGGACCTAGGTTGAAACAGTTTTAAGTGCTGGTGTCTTTACCTTCATTTTGTTTGCAGTCGCTCCCCTCCTTGCCTGCGCTCAGCATGAACAACCAGTTTGGTTGATTAAAGGACATTAAATTCCACAAATAAGTAATGATTTAAAAGGATGGTACTTAATACTTACATAATCACTATAATTGCAAAAAACGCTGTATAGGGGATGGTGCAATGTAGGTGATTTATTTACAGTCAATATATCAAACAGCAAACCATATGGTCGCAGCACGCAAGTGGATATAAGTGTAACAGCTCAGGAAGTAAATGAGTGGCATGCCGTGTACCGAGTGTTGATTGCAGGAGATAAACTCCAAGAAAATAGTGGAAAATTTATATGTGTGAATATATGCTGGTGGAGTGAACGGTAGGAGTGGATTTCTTAAGTCATTACTTTACGCCTCTTTGGGAAGATCTCAGGCAGAAGTAGTTACTCCACTGTTGCCCCTCCCCCCTATTTCCAAAAGCAAAAGGGGGAATCCTGGGGAAGAGAAAAATAAAAGACAACATGAGGGGAAGAAACCCCAAAATGAATGACCCGAAAGCCCCGAGGGAGAGTTTAAACACAAGTACAATTCAGAAATATCTAAAGGAAACAACCCAAAAAAGCCCTGGGCTTGAGAGAAATCAAAAAGGAGTAAGAGAGAGGAAGAAAGACACGGGAAAATCAGAAGGGGCACGGGGAGGCACCTCCGGAGAGGAGACGGATTCGGATTCGGAGAGCAGAAGGAGGGAGCCAAGGGTTTCCTCGCAAATACCTACAAAAAGGGAAATGTTAGACATGTTTGCGAAACTAGAAAACACTATTAAAGCGGAGATCTTAACAGTAAGGACGGATTTGGGACATTTATTGAGGCGAGTGGAAGAAGTGGAGGAACAAACAGGAAGACAGTCCAAAGAAATATCAGATTTAAAAATGCAAGCTTCGAAAATGCAGGAGGCACACAGGGAGATAATATACAAGATGGAGGAGCAGGAAAACCAAAATCGACGCCAAAACCTGAGGATTAGATCCTTACCAGAACAACAGGGAGAAGACCTGAGTGTGAAAATAGGAAAGATATTCAATCCAATTCTGGGAAAAGCAGAAGATGCAGAGCTAAAAATAGACCGGGCGTACAGAGTCCGGAAACCCCCAGGGTTAAATGAAGAGGTACCGAGAGATGTGATTATAAAATTTCATCTCTTCGAAGATAAAGCTAAGATATGGAGTAAACTTAGAGGACTATCTTCAGTCCAATTTGAAGGGGAAACGCTACAGGTCTTCATGGATTTATCTCCAGGGACTTTGGCACGGAGAAGAAGATTAAAACCACTACTGGAACAATTGAGGAGAGCAAACATAAGATATAGCTGGGGATACCCAGCAGCACTTGTGGTTCAGAGGGAGGGAAGAACTGTTAGGCTTAAGTTCTTAGATGAACTGGAGGACTTTTGTAACAAAATAGGAGTTCCAACCCCCACGATTCCTTTAGATCCATGGGAAATGCAATTTTAGTGGAGAGGGGAGGGGGGGTAAGAAGTTTACTCTATGGAATGGTGTTTCTTTGATTGAGGGGGGGGGGAGCGGGGGGGAGGGGGGCGGAGGAGGGGATGGATTGCTGAAGAAGGGGGAGCTGAGCTCTAATGTTCCTTGCCAGCAGGGGGCATTTTTGCTCTCTGGGGGGGAAGGGGAGAGGGGAGCTCAGAAGGGGGAAGCTGTAGTCGGGGTCAAACCCTGGGAGAAAGGGCTTGCAGAAGGGGTATATCTCACAATGCAAAGCAAAGGAATGGGCCGGAGGGGGGGAAAGGATGAGGGGGGAGGGGAGGGGGGATTTGGGTAGAAGAAAGGGGAAAACTTATTTCTGGCAGTTGAAAATAAAAAAAAGAGAAGAGGGGGTGCAAATAGATCATAGAAGGTGGAGATTAATGTTTCTTCCAAGTAGTTTCGGATGACAGAGATAAGGTTTGTGTCATATAATATAAGGGGCTTGAATTCTCTTGATAAGAGATTTAAGCTCTTAAAGGAATTACAGCAATATAAAGCCGAAGTAGTGTTTCTTCAAGAGACCCACTTAACACAAGACACGAATGTTAAACTGTACTCCGATAACTACCCGAACTGGTTCTATGGAGATTCGCCAATAAAGAGGGCTAAGGGAGTGGCAATTGGGTTCGGGAAAGAGATAAAATTTAAGGTGACAGACAGACTGACCGATCCGGAGGGTAGATACCTGTTCCTGAAGGGGTACCTTGGGGAAAAAATGTTTACCTTAGCAAATGTGTATAGTCCAAATAAAAATCCAATAGGATATTTGAAACAAATCCTGAGGAGACTTGCGGATTTCAGAATAGGAGAAGTGATACTGGCAGGGGACCTTAACTTTTGTATGGACCCGGCATACGATAGTACGTCCTGTGTAGGAGGGGGGAGGGGGAGGGGTCTGAAAATGATCAAATCCAGACTAAGACAAAGTCAATTGATAGATGTATGGAGGATACAACACAAAAAAATAAAAGACTACACCTTCTTCTCCCCAGTACATGGGACGTACTCTAGATTAGACTATATGTTGGTTGAACATAGAATGTTGGAGACTATTTTGGAAACAAAGATAGGAATTGTATCCCTGTCAGATCACTCTCCTATTATAATGAAGATGAGGATACCAGGAATACAGAAGTACCCATTCACCTGGCGGTTAAACGAGGACCTTTTACAGGATAAAAAAACTGTGGAATTAATACAAAAAGAAATAGAGTTTTATTTTGAGACAAACGATACCAGAGAGGTGTCGGGTGCCTCTCTTTGGGAGGGGCATAAAGCCTATGTCAGAGGTATCCTCGTATCCATAGGGGCGGGAAAGAAAAGGGAAAAAGCAGAGGAAAAGGAGAAATTGGTGAGAGAGGTTTTCAGGTTGGAACAGGAACACAAGAAACAAAGGGGACAACAACCGGACCTCTTTCACCAATTGATCATAAGGAGGGAGGAATTGAAAGATATATATGATCGGGAAGCAAGAAGGTCACGAGAGGGGAGAGCTAGAGAGAAATATTTTGGGGAAAATAAAATAGGAAAATATCTAGCGAGACAGGTGAAAAACAAAAGAGTGGGTAACTTTATTGAGAAAATCCAGGATAAGAACGGGAAAATGGCTCACACCTCCAGGGAGATAGCGGAAGTATTTAAACAATATTATGAGGCTCTGTATAATGTAGACCAGAAAGGTGAACAAGGTAGAGGGAAAACTGAGAAAATCAAAGATTTTTTGAATAAGGCTAAACTACCGCGATTATCAGATAGCGACGGGCAGAGTATGGATAGACCGATCTCAGAAGAGGAAATTTACAACGCTTTAAAAGAAACGGCCTCAGGTAAAAGTCCAGGACTGGACGGGTTTACGATCACTTATTATAAAAAATACAAGGAAATACTAGTACCTCATTTTTGTAGATATATAAATAGTCTAGGTACAGAATATGGAGCGAGTAGAGACACCCTCCGAGTCGCTATAACGCTGATTCCGAAGGAGGGCAAAGATCACACGCTCTGCGGGAACTATAGGCCGATAGCCTTGCTGAACACAGATATAAAGCTATATGCCAAAGTATTGGCGGCCAGGTTAAAAGAAAAAATGACAGAGCTGATACACGCGGACCAAGTCGGATTTATACCTGAGAGAGAGGGTAGGGATAATGGGGTGAGGGCACTGCTCCTTATCCAAGCTTTAAAAGACAATGGGTCCCCAGGTCTATTCCTGTCGATGGATGCTGAGAAAGCCTTTGACAGGGTAGACTGGGGACTCATGTTAGAAACCCTGGAGGTGATGGGAGTGGGCCCAAGGATGATCCACTGGATCAAAGCATTATATAAGAACCCACAGGCGGCGGTTAAGGTCAATGGAGAAATTTCTTCACAACTACAAATGGGAAATGGTACTAGGCAGGGGTGTCCATTATCACCCCTGCTGTTTGCGATCTCCCTTGAACCCCTGTTGGCATCGATCCGTCTTAATCCAGATATAAAAGGGATTAGGGTGGGAGAAGAAGAGCACAAACTCGCAGCATATGCGGATGATGTGCTCTTCTTCATTACAAACCCAAGAATAACGATTCCGAACTTGCTGGGGATCCTGGAAACATTTGGAAAAATCTCAAATTTGAAGATTAACCTAGGCAAGTCCGAAATCCTAAACATTAATATCAGTAACCAGGAAGCAGAGAGACTGCAAGCGGAATTCCATTTTCCCTGGCGTAAAGAGATCAAATACTTGGGGGTCTTTCTTGCAAATACTCTCAGGAAAATATATCTGAAAAACTATATTCCACTATTAGAGGAAATAAAGAGAGAAATTAAAAAAATATCATTTAATTCCCTATCGTGGCTAGGACGGATAAATGTAGTGAAAATGATCCTAGTACCGAAGATCATATACAAGTTCCAAATGATGCCTATCCCACTCCCTGCGGCCTTTTTTGAAATATTAAGGAAATTAATCTCAAAATTTATTTGGCAATATAAAAAGCCGAGGATTGCATTTGCGACATTAAGGAGGGGGAAAAACCAAGGGGGACTTGCGGTTCCGGACTTGAAAAGATACTATAACGCAGTGGTTCTCTCACGGGTGGTAGAGTGGGTAAAAGAATTAAACGAAAAAAGATGGGTTAGCTTAGAAAATATATTATCTCAAACACAATTAGGGAGAGTAATATGGAACCCGCCACAATATAGGACAGTAGGACCTAACACACATGAAATAACACGGCACGTTTTAAAAATTTGGGATCGAACACACACACAAAATAAATGGGAGTATAATTCACCCATGATTTACCTAAAAGAAAACAAATTTTTTTCACCGGGAAAGTTAGAAATAGGGGGGAATTGGATAAAAAAAAATAATGCACAATTAAAAGATATATTGGTAAAAGGTAAATTAAACACTTTTCAAGCACTAAGGGAGGACAACGAATTGATGAGGATTGATGCTTGGCGGTTCCTCCAACTCCGTCAGTTTGTAGCAAGATTGCCTCAACCCTTACGAGACGAAGAAGCACTGAGGCCCTTTGAACGTCTCTGTCAGAGAGTAAAATCAAAAAACAACATTGGTAAAATCTATAAAATACTTTCAGAGGGAGACGAGCTGGAGGACCCCGCATTTATCAATAAATGGGAAAACGACTTGGGGTCACAATGTAACACTCAAATTAGAAAGAAAATTTTTAGACTAGTACACTGGGGGGGGGGGGGAATAAATTGATCGAGACGAATTATAAGTGTCTGGCAAGATGGTATATCACCCCTGATAGATTGGGCAAGTTCGGAACTGATCAATCCTCGGAGTGTTGGCGGGGCTGCAGGAAGATTGGGAATATGGGTCATATATGGTGGGACTGTCCCATTATTAAAGATTTCTGGAGGAAGATTATTGATATAATAAAAGTAGTAACAAAAAAAGAAGTGAGAGAAGATCCGTGGATCATCTTGTTTCATGGGACAGAGGAATCAATAAAACAATATAGTGCCACGATAATCCCCATATTACTCGATACCGCAAAAAGCCTAATCCCAAAAAAATGGCGAGAGAAGGAGAGTCCCAAAGTACAGGAATGGATCGCCCAAGTAAATCAAATACAACAGTTGGAATGTTTAGAGGAAGAGGGAGAGGATATGACAGCTAAAGAGGAGGGACTGGGGAAATGGGAATCCTGGGAAAAATTCAAAAAATCATGGCGGTATATGGAAGAAATAACTCAATAGCATGAAAAATTAGAAACCTCTGATTGAAACGAAAAAATTATGAACCCCTAGAGAAACAGGCCAGTTAGGGGAGGGGAGGGGGGGGAAGGGGGGGGGTGAAGTAGGTTTGGGATTAAAGGGTTTGACGGTATAGGAGTAAACTAAGAAAGTTGTAAGAAATGTACATAATTGGACGGATTGTACCGTTGGATAATAATTGTTATACTGTGGGAAAAATAAATAAAGATTATAAAAAAAAAAAAAAAAAGATGTAGGGCCTGAACAGGCAATGACTGGGACCAGGTGGTTTGAGATTTTGATACAATTTTGGAGGCAGTAAGTGGACCGAAACACTACCTCACCGGTTATCCAGTTTATTTGGGGATTATGAGCTTGTAACCAGGGCATTCCCAAAATGATTGGGAATAGTGGTGAAGAAATGACATACAGGCGGATTAGTTCTTGGTGATCGGATAGGATGTTGGCGAACAATGGTTGAGTCTCATGGGTAATGGGACCTGATGTGATGTTGGATCCATCCGCTAACCGTATGGAAAGTTGGCGTTGCTTGAGTGTCAATGGAATGTTGTGTTGCAGAACGAGAGCATGGTCAATGAAGCAGCTACAGGCGCCAGAGTCAATTATAGCTTGAACCTGGAGTGTTCCTTCTGGAAGCTGTAAGGAAAGGGGGACAGCAATATGAATTGATCTTGTCAGAGGTAATGCATTGGATACAAGAGATGAGTTTTTGAACTTACGAATCTTATTTGGACATGTATTCGCATAATGACCAGCTTCCCCACAATAAAGGCAAAGATTGTTCTGGCGTCGGCGTAGCTTCTCCTCTGAAGACAATGGTGAGCGAAGTAATCCTAATTGCATTGGCTCTGGAGCTTCGGAGATGGGAGCAGGTGTGGAAATGGGAGGATGATTCGGAACCTTGGGTAACATCCAAGTGGGGCGAATCTGGCCAATTCTTTCAGATCTCCATTCCGGTCGATTTGGATTGATACCTGTATGAGGTCCTCTAAAGAACTGGGAACTCCGATGAGGGCCAACTCGTCTTTTAATGGTTCGGACAGTCCAATGCGGAATTGGTAACGTAGGGTGGCGTCGTTCCATTGAGTATCAGAACTCCACCGCCTAAAGTCCGTCACATAATCCTCTACAGGTCTGCGACCCTGTTGCAGAGCATGGAGACTGGCCTCAGCAGTTGTGGCACGCTGAGGATCGTCATATAATTTAGCCATCTCGTTCAGAAAAGAGTCCATTGTGTCAAGTAGAGGGCTGGCCTGTTCCAATAGGCGATGGGCCCAGGTCTGAGGTTCCCCCTGAAGCAAGGAGACGATGAACCCCACTTTTGTGCTTTCCAAGGAGAAGGTGCGAGGCTGTAGCAGAAAGTATAATTGGCATGCATTACGAAAGGCACGAAATTTGCTGCGATCTCCGAAAAAACGATATGGAGTAGGAACTCAAGGCTCAGGGGATGGCACCACTATTGCAGGCATAGATGCTGAAGTTGCCGGACTGGCGGACCGGGATGCTGTAGCCCCTTGGGAGGCAGTAGTGTTTGGTGTTAATGACTCCACTCTCTGCTCAAGTTGATGGTAACCATCTTGCAGGCCCTGAACTGCTTGGGTAAGGGCAGAGATCTGTTGGCACAAAGCTTCCAAAGGTGAGGCCCCCCTGTCTGACTCCATGTTTTGGCTGGATCGTACTGTCACGTACCTTACAGCGGAGTCAGACTGCTGAGGGTGGCCTCTCGCACGGTTCCGGTCTCCACGCCCCTGGAGATGGGAACAGGGAGCGTGAGGACAATGAAAGGGTGCAGGTGCCTGCAGGTGGAAGTTGAAGACCTTGGAGACGCTGGGTCCTCACGGTAGAAGAGGTGTAGACTGGTCACGGAGGTAGGCAGCGGAAGTTCAGCAGGTGTGCAGGAAGCACTACGTGTCTGTAACAGGCAAGGTCGGCAACTGGCGGGCAATGCAGTACCAGAACAAGAGGCAGGTGCGTGGTCAAGGACGAGCAAGGGTCTGGTAACGTGCTAGCAAATGAGGTACAGAATCAGGAAGTAAGCCAAGTCGAAGGTCCAAGCCGAGGTCAGAGGTAGTCCAGGAGATCGTAACACGGGGTATCCAAGGAATGGGTATCAGGAACAAGGTCACAGGAACAAGGATCACAGGAGCAAGGTCACAGGAACAAGGATCACAGGAGCAAGGTCACAGGAACAAGGATCACAGGAACAAGGTCACAGGAGCAACGATCAGGTCTTTCAGGAGTAGCTGAAGACGATCCAGCACTGGTGTCAGGCCAGGATCCTGTTTATATAGATGGAAGTGAGCCAGGATTGGTGGAGGTGGCCGTCCGTGCGTGAATACGTACATACGTTCAGTTTGCGCGGGTGCCTCCGCGTGTTCGGATTGGCGTATGTCCACGTGTTCGGATTAGCATACGTCCGTTCGTCCCGGAACTCGTACGTCTCCGACGGGGACACCGCGCATGGCGCCTGGAACGAAGGGGAACTGCTGCTATACGGGGACAGGCATACGTACGGTGAGTTCCCTGACACAGTGACTTTGAAATTACAGAGCTCAATTCTTTTAGGATCCGTGGGTGGATGCCATCAGGTCCAGCTGCTTTATCCACCTTTATTCTGTCCAAATATTTCTGGACCATATCACTTTTGAGCCATTGTGGATTTGGGGCTGTGTCACTACAACTCCCATTATGGACATGAGCTCCCCCATGCTCCTTTGTATACACAGAGCTGAAGAAAGTATTTAATACATTAGCCTTCTCTTTGTCCCCAGTCACCCACTCTAGATTATTTTGTAAAGGGCCTACATGCTCAGACCTGACATTTTTACTATTAATATATTTGAAGAATTTTTTGGAGTTTGTCCTACTATCTTTTGCAATCTGCCTTTTAGTTTGAATTTTTGCATCCTTGATTTCCTTTTTACATATTCTGTTATATTCTTTGTAACATTTAAATGACACTAGTGTTCCTTCATTTTTATATTTTTTAAAAGCTCTTTTCTTATAGTTTATAGCTTTTTTAACTTTGGCCGTGAGCCACATAGGTTTTATTTTTAGCCTTTTAAACTTATTGCCAATGGGAATATATTTTGCAGTGAGTTCACAAACAGTCTTTTTGAAGTATTCCCATTTATGTTCTGTGCCCATTGATGCCAATATTCTCTTCCAGTCTAAGTCCTGGAGAGCAGCCCTCATCCTTGGAAAATTTGCTCTCTTGAAATTAAGTGTTTTTATCTTTCCCGTTTGTGATTTTTGCTTACAGCTAACATCAAATGAAATCATGTTATGGTCATTGCTACCCAAGTGTTCCTTTATCTGAACATTAGTAATACCCTCTGCATGGTTTGAGATTACCAGGTCCAACAGAGCATCATTCCTAGTTGGGGCCTCAATAAACTGGACCATAAAATTGTCCTGTAATAGGTTTATACATTTTTGCCCTTTAACTGTCCCAGCAGTTCCATTACTCGAGTCGATTTCTGGGTAGTTAAAATCCCCCATTATTATCACTGTCCCGGCCCTTGCAGCCCTTTCCATCTGTGTAAGGAGCTGAGTTTCCACCTCCTCATTAACATTGGGTGGTCTATAACAAACTCCAATTATTAACTTTGAACTACGCACATCTGTATGCAGTTCCACCCATAATACTTCAGACTCATCATACTCTCCATCCACCAGGTCCTCTTTCACACTCACTTTGAGATCACTTCTCACATACAGACAGACCCCTCCACCTTTCCTTTTTACTCTGTCTTTCCGAAAGAGTACATAGCCAGGAATATTAATAGCCCAGTCTTGTGAGGAATGAAGCCAAGTTTCAGCAATACCGATTACATCATAGCTCTCCTGATGCACCAGAGCTTCCAACTCACCTATTTTCCTTGGCAGACTTCTGGCATTGGTGAACAAACACTTTAATGCATTAATATATTTTGACCGGTCACACACTATCCTCTTGGGTGTTCCGAGGTTGCAACTAGGACTTGCTACTATACTTACCTTGGGTTTATGTGCTTTGGTTACCCAACCACTACTGCCTCTAATATTACCCTCTGGAATATGTTCCATGCTGACTATCTCTATCTCTGGACCCTCCCCCCCATTGCCTAGTTTAAAACCCCCTCTAACTTTTTGGCCATCCTTATCCCAGCTGATCTGCACCCTCCTCATTTAGGTGCAGTGCGTCCCTTCTATAGTACCGGTTATTGACTGAGAAGTTGTCCCAGTCCTCCAGGAACTCAAACCCCTCCTTACTACACCAGCTCTTCGGCCACTTGTTTACTTCCCTAATCTCCCTCTGCCTTTCTGGTGTGGCTCGATGTACCACTTGTATTCCTGAGAATACTACCTTGGAGGTCCTTTTCCTCAATTTAGCTCTCAAGTCCCTAAAATTGTTCTTTAGGACACTTCATCTGCCTCTGACTTTGTCATTGGTGCCAACGTGCACCATGACAGCCATGATGGTGCCGAACCCGAGCGCCCGGTAGACAACACACAGTTCGGCACTTCAGGTCTTTGTTACAGATTGCCCTCTCTGTCCTTCTAAGAATTGAGTCCCCTACCACCAGAATCTGTATTTCCTTTCCCTTCGCTCCCCCCTCCACTCTCACTGGAGGAGTTCTTCCCCCGGCAGCTAGGAGAGTCCCTCAGCTCCAGCAGTGCTGGTCCCTGACTGGGATCACCAATATCACTCAATGGAGCATACTTATTGGGATGCTCCAGCCCTGAATCAGCCTTCCTGGCACTTCCTCCTCTACCCTTCCTGACTGTCACCCATTTACTATTTTCTAGTACCTGCACCTCTTTGTCTCCACCCACCTCTGTGCTGGCCCCTGCCAGCACCTGCCGTGTTTGTTCCTGGCTCTCCTTTAGTGTGGAGGGTCTTCTCAGTGCTGACAGTTGCTTCCCCAGATTCAGAACCTGGGCTTCCAGGGAAACAATGTGCTTACATTTTTCACAGCAGTATTCGCCCTCGATCCGATGATCAAGGAACGTATACATGCTGCAAGATGTACACAGAGTTGCCTCTCCACACCCGCCGGGCATCATACCTATTAATTTAATGAGGAATAGAGATTATATCCAGTCCAAATTACCTAACAACTAGCTTCCTGACACTAATACTGAACAAGAGAGTACACAGGTACTCAACAAGACAATACACAGGTAATCGCAGACCAGCGTGCACCCACAATACACAAGTACTAACGATCCACACACACTACTCAGACAACACTCAGGTACTCACACTACACAGGTACTATGACCCCTGTTATAACCTCCTGTTTTAAACTCCTGGTTTTAACTCACTACTAAGGCCGTGTACACACGGGCGGACTGTTCGCCCAACTTTGTCCGCTGAACAGTGTTTGGGCAGACAGTCCACTCGTGTGTGGGCTTTCAGCGGACAGTTTCAGCGGACAGTTGGACGGACAAGGTTTTTCGGAATTTCCGAAAAACTGTCCGCTGAAACCTTGTTTCAGCGAACAGCCCGCTCGTGTGTAGGCTTGTTCGTCAAACAAAGTTGCGCGCATGCTCAGAAAGGATTTTCACGCCGAAAGCTATAATGCAGTGTATAGGACGTCGTATTTTTCGTCCCGTCGTACGTGCTGTTCACGTCATCGCGCACGGTTTCAGCAAACTGTTCGTTCGTCGTGTGTGGGCATGTCCGTCCATGCTAATTTTGAGCGGACTGTTTGCTGAAACTGTTGGACGGACAAAGTTGGGCGAACAGTCCGCGCGTGTGTACGCGGCCTTAGACCAGTTCCACTTGGACAGAGTTCCAGCAGACTCAAAGATGAGCAGGCTCACAATGAGTTTGACAAAAGGTTATATAGGCCTCAAGCACCTATGACCAATTAACCACTCCCCTTAATTAGTAGGCTGAAGGAAGCAAGGAAAAAAAAACTTTTTAAAAGGTGTCAAAAAAAGGTGTTAAAACCCTATAAGGAAAAAGCCCCAAAAAGAACCTAAAAATGCAAACCAGCAATCACCAGCAGTCAAAAGCAAGACTTGTTCACTTTCCACTCAAGGTCCCCCACTGTTTAGCTTCCAACCAGGAGTTTGCCCAATATGTATGTATGTATGTATATATATATATATATATATATATATATATATATATATATGCTTTTTTTTATACAAGAATATTACATGACTGTATTTGAATAAATGTAGATTATTGTATATACCTTAAATAAATAAGACATCCTCTGAAAATAGGCCCTAGTGTGTTTTTTGCAGCCAAAATGAATAGTCTTCAGGGAAGCACCCTCTCTGAGGAATAGGGTGTCCCCCAACATTCTTGATCCCCCTACTAAAAAAGTATTTTTTTTTCAATTAACAGGGCATTATCAGTGCCGGAGGTGCAGGGTCTGTTCATTCAATAGTTGTACCCATAGGAGGACTACCAGCTTTTTGTCTACTAGTGCTCAAATATGCCATGATATTAAACCCTTTTTTACGTGTTTCACATTGGGCGTGGTATATCTACTCCAATGTCCATCTGGATTACAGTATATAGGGAGGACTAAACGCCCCCTACAGGTCAGGTTTAATGAACACATGACAAATATTAAATCACGGTTTAGGAACCATTCGTGTCTAAATATTATTTGTTGGTATATAAAAAAAGACCCTTCAAATATAATTTTTTTAGGTATCGATAAGTATAACCCTAATCGGAGAGGGAGTTCCCTTGTGAGAGAGATCTCCAAACTAGAAATGTCATGGACATATACAGCCAGAAATTATGCACCTTATGGATTAAACATCAATGTCGATGTAAACGTCGTTATTGACAATTCTTAAGTTATTAAGTACTGTAAACTTAGTCTGAGTCACGTATGTGGGTTCTATATAATCAATATATGGTTTTATGTACCCTTAATATTAATTTTTAGTTTTAAAATGTTAAATTATTCAATGGTAAATTAATTCATTTTGTTTACTAATTAGATTTATAAACACTCATCACTATGGAATTATTTGATTAATATATAATATTTTCATCTCAGGAGTATTACTATATTTTAATATTATCTTCACCGTTAATTTAAAAAAAAAATATATATGTATATATATATACATATATATATATATATATATATACATTTTTTTTTATTAATATTTCAATATTATATTATTCCCTGTTAATATATATATGTATATATATATATATATATATATATATATATATATATATATATACACACATACATATACACATTTTTATTTTTATTTTTTTATTTTTATTAATATTATCTTATTATTATTCTTTTCAAAATAAGTTTCACTTTTATCTATATATCACTATATAATATTTTCGTTTCATATTTCATCAATTAATTTTTCTTTATTTATGGTATAGTGTATGGGTTTGTGCATTCATAATTTTAAATATGTTCGAGTGCACATATCTTTTGTTAAACACTAATCCCATTCACAGTATGGATTTATTACTTTCATATTAAAATTAATTTCTTTTTTAATCTTAATGTTCATTTGTCCAATATTGATGGACGTTGAACTGTTTTTTTGTCTTTTTTCTTTTTACAACATCCTTTTTCTATGCCCATTAAATTTATGTGGTTAGAGATTGTTTTTTTGGTTGCAGTCTACATGATTCAATAAAGTTGTTTGTTAGTAGTGCTATTGTTAGGGCTGCCCACAACCAAGATGGCGCTTAGAGATCTACATCCGAGACTCAGACCGAGGTGTGGTAGTATATTAGGTGGTGATTCAGCACGCTGCCCATTCCCCAGTGAAAATGTTAGCTATGACAAAACGCGTCTGAGGCGGTAAGTGCTGACTTCACCACGCCATCTCGTTGAGGAGGACAGGAGTGTTTTTACTGTAGTCGGCTGGCTTCATATCTTTATGTGAGATTTTAAACTCTTGTTTGTAAGTGCAACTTTATTATAATAAAACTTTTGTTGATGGTATTACGCCATGGTGTAATTTATCCTCCCTTGGGTCATTATCAACTGATACACAAAGGATTCGGATTGTTTGGTTTTTTGGCTAAGAGTTTTTTCATCCTACCAATCAAAAAAACTGCATGTCGTTTTCCTGCTGAGGATCTATTCTCTTAAGGAGGCATCTGTCTTTTTTGGTTTGGCATCTGGTAAGGAGGCCCTCTGTGTGGTGGCGGTACACACAATTTTGAGATATACTCACTGGGTTTTCTATCTGTGCAACATTTGTTCTTCACACTTTGCATGCCTGTTTCCTGCCGAAGATTTATTATCTTAAAGAGACATTTGCCCTTTTGGTTTGATGTCTGGTAAGGAGGCCCTCTGTGTGGTGGCGGTACACTCAATTGTGATTTATTCACTGGGTGTTTTTTTGTTTGTGTTGCTTTTTTACACTGTAAGTGCAACTGCATATATTGTTCTTTTATTCAATAAGTTTGGCAATATTACGCTATGGTGCATATTTTTTCCTTTTTTTGGGTGTTAAGAAATTATGATTTGTGGAATCAACGACAATCAATACTAAGCGGCTTGCAACTATACATTGCAGCACCACAGTAGAGTGTCTTCCTGCAAAACCACTAGCCCGGGCTGGGTTAAAGCCACCTGCGCATTTGGCTTACTATCTGGTGAGCATGTTTTTCATAAGTTGACAGTGCACTCCCTTGTGGTTTAGTTATTAGGTGAAAGTTGAATCCAGCTGTTCAAACATTTGGAATACGCTATATATCATACCAAATCTTTTAGACTATAATAGCGCAATTTTCTCTTTCCTATTCTGTTTGTGTTTATCCCACATTAATAGCTGCTGTATGATTTGTTCCTTTTAATTAGTTCTATTTTTGATTAACGCAGTTTTTTCACCCTCTAAAATGAATATAAGACCCGGTCTAATTTTTGGGGAAACGCAATGCTACTTACATCGCTGCCCCTGGTCCTAATCAAAGAGCTTATTTTTCATATGCCATATGTTTGACTATTGTCTCCGAAACATGGCACTGTGATTTTTTTTTTTATTTCAGCATAACAGCTGCTTCATCTATGGAATGTGAGTTTGTGGTTTTGTTGTGTTTTGGTGCACTCTGGGTTGACATTTTATTAAACTTGGCACACAAGTTAATGGTAATGAAACAAATTATCACAAGCTATGCTATGTGACTTGTTTTAACAATGTTTAGCAATATGATTGAAGTTGATATCTTTTTCTATTTTTCAAAATGTATACTTTTAACCAGTCAATTGTGGCCTATAACTGCAACACAATCAGCTGTCTTTGTAAAAGTAAACTACAAACGTGTAAATTATCAAATTGTAACACATGTAATTTATGTGATGCTACAATTTGTTTTTGCTGATGCTGTCCCTGAGAATTGTTTTACCCCTTTAGGGCAGTGCCCATCAATGCCATTTTGTTGACAATTCCTTGCTTATTTGTCACGCTTACCCCTAACGCAGGTGGTCAGGCACTATAGCTGGCTTCTGTGTTCAGATATAAGGCAGGCAAGGTTCAGAATAGTCAGGGTCAAATTCATAGTCAAAAGGCAGGCAGAGTTCAGAGAGTAGTCAAAGTCAGATCCAAGGTCGTCAACAAGGGAAACCAAACTGGCAGGCAGAGCAGACAAACAGAGAGCTTGGGGCATGTGTTAAAACGGAATATCACAAGCATAAAACTGCAGGCTTGGCTGGCTTAAATCGGATTTGTTCCCCACACAGAGACTGACCACAGGTGGAAAGATAGTCAGAGAGAATGTATCACAACCAAAACCAGGATGCTGAAATGGGACCAGCAGCTGTGATGGAACGGGAGCACTATACACTCATGACACTATTAGCCTAGAAAATGACCATGACAGGTTTCTAAGAACCAGCCGCCATTGACTTTAATGGAGTCCAGATTTGGCATCCAGGGTTCGGTAAAGTTTGTGAAATCCCCCCCTGAACAGAACTCAGGTTGGTTTTGACTCATCACTAATATCTAGAGACTGGCATCTGCTGTCTTGGGGCCTGGATATGTGATGGATTCTCAAACACTTTGAGAGTCTACAAAGCCTAAGCACAACTTAACACTTTCTTGGGGATGCTTAGTGTTCAGTGCAGATAAAGACTTGGAAGTACAACTTTTCCAGTGTACTTTTTAGTGTGGCAGCTATTGTTCTGATCTAGACTTGCCATAAATCCTTAGCTGCACTTTTAGCCCCATTCACATATAAGTGTGTTGTATGTCTTCACGCATTTCCCTACAACTGATAATGCTCAACACAATTAAGTCTATTCTTTTCTATTGTGACTGTTCACATCTTTATGAACAGTTGCCTGAAGTTTGAAAAGCTGGAAAAGTTACACAAGCTTTTTTTTTCAGTCTCTTCTTTCCTATTTCTCTTCGTTCTACTACTGGCTATTATTTTTTTTTTTTTTTTGTTTAATAATTTGCACTCTGCGCTTGTTAAATTGGAGCTCCTAGGCACAGTTTCCTTCCCCTCATTATGAAGTTGCACTGTACGAATGCTTACTGCAGTTTTAAGCTCTATAGCAACATTTCACATTGTTCATTTTCTGCTTGTAAAACATACACTTTTATGCCGATGGAGTGTATTACATTATGCTGTTGCAAAAGCCCTTTTTATTGTTTGTAGAATTATCTTTACTCTTAATAAAACTTTAGAACAAGAAAAGGTAACCAAGCTTTTTCTTTGAGCTGTATCATGTGTTTTTGACCCCAAGGACTTCAGTCGAAGTGCCTGTAATGTACAACACAAGCTTTCCTGCACATTTTTTGGGCCCAAATGACTATTCTTCTTTGCTATCCCCCTCCTCTCCTCTCACCCAGAAAGCTCAGCTAAAACTAGGTACACACTGGCAGAAAATCAGCAGATTTCAGCAGGAACCAGCCTACTTTTTCTTTTCAAATGTTTTTATTGAGATTTTTAGCAGAGTTAGTTACAACAAGGGTTACAAAACAAAAAAAATAATATATAGTAATAAAAGTAACATAACACAGTATAATGTAGTGACAGGGTTTTCTCAGCACAATATAGCAAAGAAACAAATAGTCCACAATAAAGAATAAAGTAGTATTCCCAAGTATCTAATATTCATAGTCATAAAGGGACTCGAACAAGAGTAAGTCTCTTAGAACTTGTATAATAAAGTCCGTAATATAATTATTGTAAGAATTATAAATAGCGATATGGATAATGGCCACTTCTGGACCCCAAGACACCCCTCACAGGGATCTATCTGTGTCTTGGAGTACCTAGGCCAACATCCTAAAGAAAATTCAAACACAGTAGTTATCTTTTATGAAGGAAAATAAAGATCTATTCTTACTCCGCAGCTCAATTCAGATAAACAGACATGTGATATATTTGTCACTTTGTTAAGTCTCTTAGAACTTGTATAATAAAGTCCGTAATATAATTATTGTAAGAATTATAAATAGCGATATGGATAATGGCCACTTCTGGACCCCAAGACACCCCTCACAGGGATCTATCTGTGTCTTGGAGTACCTAGGCCAACATCCTAAAGAAAATTCAAACACAGTAGTTATCTTTTATGAAGGAAAATAAAGATCTATTCTTACTCCGCAGCTCAATTTAGATAAACAGACATGTGATATATTTGTCACTTTGTTATGAAATTATTTTTAAAGCCATCCAAAAAATATTAAAACGCACAGGAGTTCTTTCTTCTATATGATTAAAGAATCAGCATTATCTAAATTGTGGAAGTATAATTTTTGTACCATGTACTCCAAGGTTCCCATAGTTGTTGTTCCTTAATATATAGGGATTTGTCATTAGGAAATAACAATTCGTAGGAGTGGTGAAGTTGGGTTAATTCTATAACTTCTGTCATAGTAGGAAGAGAGTCAGTTTTCCATTTTCTAGTTATGGATAGTCTCCCAGCTAAAAGTATATGTGTTACTACTTTACGATATTGTTTGGGAATCGTATGTAAATTCATATTCAGAATGGCTAGTTCTGGTGAAAGTTGAAGGACAATACCTGTTACGGAAGTGAGTAAATGGGTGATTGCCTGCCAGTAGTTATGTAAGCTTGGGCAGTCCCACATAATATGAAATAGGGGGAACCAGCCTACTTTTGATCAGTTTGTACAGCTATCTGTCTGATAGAAGCCAGTCTAATGACTAGTTTTTGTCGAAGGGAGATGCTAGAAAACCAGCATCTGATCAGCACTTGCTGCCAATGGCTACGAGAACTGATCAGTGTATTTTGGCAGACCAACATCACTTGTGTTGGTACGGCGATATGTCAGTTTTTTCATTCGACCTGCTAGGTGTCCACCGGACTTAAGAAACAGAATGGAAGAGCAAGGCTTTTCTATGTTGCTATGCGTGAGGTGCAGATATGCCCCAATTTGTACGACCCCAGATATATACATTACAAAAGCAGGCAAGAGACAGAGGTCCTGGACAGACATTTTGGAAGCAGGTGTACCCAGATTAGGAGACATACTCTCCAACACAGCAAGACAGCCAAAGTACGCCTCTATATGTCTGTAGGATTCAGTATGCATATATATGATGTCACAGATTATACTGCTTTATATTCACCTTAGGCAGGGTTGCTCACAAATTTAGTTTTGCCAGTTAGTAACTGTTTTGGTTAATTGTTGAAAGATCCACTGATCCCGCTCTAATTCTGGAGTTGCTGCACCTTTTCTCTTCTGTCACTGGGTAGAACTGTTGCTGGTGACATTAGAGCGACACAGGGAAGAGCAAGGTCAGATTATGAATGGATGGGGTGTCTCAGCCAATTGGCAGGGGTTTCTTTAATTCCCCTGGCCTGCTGGGGGAGCCTATTTATTTGGGTGGAGTCAGGTGATCAGATTCTGTGCCACCCAAATGGCTGTCTGAGTGGACATGTGTTGTATCGTCCCGGGTTGCTAGGCTAGATGTTTGCGGCCTATCCTGGTGACAACTGGCTGCTAGGCTGCCTGAAGCCTATCCAAGAGCAGAAGAAGCAGCATATGGTTTTGACTGCAGGATTGGAGTCCGATTGAGTTACAGAGGTTCAGCCGGACAGGGAACCAGTCACGGTCGGAGGTAAAGCGGAAGCAGTCGCCACTAAGGGACCATCCACCTTATTACCAGAGACTACTGTGAGTAAGCCTGAAGAAGTACCAGAGCAGTCTTCTCACCTGCCAGGGATGTTGATGAAGTGGGAAAGCTTCAGCAAGTGCCAAGCCAGGGACCCAGTGGGTCAGCGGGAGTGACGTTTGGAAAGTGTAAAGCGGCTTAGATGTAGGAGAGCTCAAGGGATCCAGCGGGCGGTTGGGATCTGGAAGTCTAGTGAGAGACTGGGAGCTCAGTGAGTGAAGACCTACAGTGGGAAACTGTGACATAAGAAATCTTTGTAAACTGTTAAAAACTTAGTTGCCATAGGAGACAGTGGTCCGGCAATACAGAAGTTGAATCCGGCTGGAGGCCTTGAACTGTATAGCTGTCTGCCTATTGTGTCTTGGAGTCTGCTAATTGCTATTGCATCTACTGAAGGGTGTCCTGGCTCTAACCCCCTCTCCCATAGTTCTTGTTAAGAGATAATAAATCTCTTTATTCGCATTCAAAAAGTGACTGGCGCCCATCATTTCATCGTGCATTACACCCACCGTGCCTGGTAACCCACTCTACGAGGATGGATATCAGCTCTCCCTGACTCTGGAGGCCATCAGGCCTTTAGAGGTCCAAGAGGCTGCTACATACGTGCTGTGTAACTTTTCCTTTTAAGAACTAAAGAGGAGGATACTAAGTTGAAACATTGAAACCTTTTCAATATTCTGGGAGGCTCACATAATCTGCCTTTTAGAAAACAAGGATAATAGCAATGGTGATGATGAGAAAGTGGGGTCATTTTTTTCCCATGAAGATGTCTGCCAGAAAGAAAATGAGATTTACTCAGCAGGTAGTAGTACTGTGTTAGCCTTACATCTTTTTTCCCGTTTAAACAAAAAAATGTTTTCAAGAAGCCATAGTATTCTCAATTACTTTACTAGATTAAAATTCAACCACCCACATTTCTTTACAGCTCTAGAAGGTGACATGATGAGAAAAATGTGAAAGTGATGCGGTTGAAGCAGAGCTGTGACCCACACCTGCAGCTGATCTGCTAAGTTGTTACAACACAAACACAAGTGACATCTAGTGCTGCAGCGTGCGTGCACATTGAAAAGCAAAAATATCTCTAAGCCTGCCTAATGAGCACTTTTCAGCACTAATGTATTTTATTTCCACAGAAGTACATTTTATGCTACCATAGTGTTTGAAAAAGGTGGACGGTTTAGTATTTACTAACACAGTAAGTTCACACTGCAGTAGTCTGTAAACAGCTATCCATGGTGGATCACTTTTCAGAGGGAAGCTAAGTAGCAGATTCCAGTTTTCTTTTGCTTTTTTTTTTTTTTGTTGAACGGCAATTTTTAACGCCCTGCAAAAGTTTGGCTTGCAGTTGCAATGTGGTCCCACTGACCTGAATAAGCAAGTTTGAAAGGTGGTGCCACCTGTCACCTAGACAGCCAGAAGTGACTGGCCACTGTACACATGTTACGGTCATGATGTTTTTCATTGCGGTTGCATGTGTACAACCCCCTTCTGTTGTTTGTTAGGTTTTAGGTGGGCAGTAAAACCCAGACTCAATTTCCTCTTTTTACTGCCCTCTGGCTGCCCATGAGAAATAGGGCTAACTGTGGATTCACCGTGTAGCTTGACTGGTCGATAGTTGATATGAGCTTTGTACACATTTACTACCTGTTTGAATAATCCCTATTAAAGCTTAAAGAGGAAGTAAACCCTGATGAGTTTACTTTCTCTTTCATTCCCTGCAAAGGTAAAGCATAATGGACTACTATGCATCGCATAGTAGTCCATTATGTGTCACTTACCTGACACAGGAGCCAGCGCTGTCACCGCTGTCCCCTGTAGTCTGGCGCATCCATCTTCTCGGTAGGGTCTCGCCGCTGTCATTCGGCGAAGCCGCGATGACGTCACTCCCGCGCATGCGCACGGGAGCCGACACGCGCGGCATCTTCGTCGTTGACTCAGTGCGCCTGCACGCCGCTGTCTACGGCGCATGCGCAGTGGACAGCGGTGCCTGTCTTTTGGCAAATATCTCCTAAACCATGTAGGTTTAGGAGATATTTCTTGGACCTACAGGTAAGCCTTAATCTAGGCTTACCTGTAGGTCAAAGTGTGTTGTAAGGGTTTACAACCACTTTAAAGGATAGGTTCACCTTTGTTCACTATTTTTTTTTTCCTAAATTCCAGCTCCCCTATGTACCAATATGACAATAATGTACTTCTTTTGAAAAAATAAAACAGCCAGCTATCTATCCATTTATTCTATACATGCTTATCTTACTGTCTTCATGGATGTTTAAAAACAGTGCTCCATTACTTCTGCTTTACTTTCTGGACAGACTTTAGGTCATAACACAGGATGGAGTTGACCAGCTGATCTCATTAACACATACCCTGCATCATCTACCGAGAGGGTCGGGCTGCAGAATGGAGTCCCATGTTTGACAGGAAACATGTGACCTCCACACCTCCACTCCACTTTTTCTTTTTTTTTTTCCTTTAAACTGTTTCGGACCAGCCGCCGCAGTTATACTGCAGCAGGTTTGTCCAGCTGCACGAAGCATTGTAGTTATGCATCGCACGTGCGGCCGACAATCGGATTAGATCTGGAACTGACCAATCTCCAGGCCTAGGCCAATGTTATCTGCCCTGGACCTGGTGATCGGGCCTGGCGAATGAGATCCTTCCCCTGTCTGTGTAAGTGTAACAGGGGAAGTGATGTCATCTCTCCTCGTGTCAGTCTTTTTCATTCCAGACCGAGGAGAGAGAACACCAATACTATCAATACTACACTGACACAAGTCCACGTAGGTACACTTGCCACCCCTTGATCACCTCCCGATCACCCCCCAGTTACCCCCTTCACCCCCTGTCACTGTGTCACCCAGTGCAGCATTCAGATTTTTTTGATCGCTGTACTGGTGTCACTAGTGAAAAAAAATCAGAGTTAGGGCAATTAGTATTGGGAGATAGGTCTAGGGACCCCCAATCCCCCCATATAGGTTTAACCCCTTGATCACCCCTTGTCACCAGTGATCACTTTATAAGTGTCACAGGTGTCGCAAGTTAGCTAGTTTATTTTTATAGCATCAGGGCACCCGCCTTATTTTACCTAAATAAAGTTTTTTAAGGTATGGAGCAGAGAGCAAGTATTAGTGTTGCTCATGCTTCTGGTGAACTGGCAAGCACCAGTGGCCTAGTACATCCTGGTCGTGAATCCAGCACTGCAGTAACACTTGGTGACGTGGTGAGTCACATAAGTGCAGTTCAAGCTGGCGAAGTGGCTAGCATGAGTAGTATCCCACTGCCACCAAGAAGAAGACAAACACAGGCCCATCAAGCCCATAGTGCCTTTCCTGCTGCATTCTCCAATCCTAATTCTTCTGCAGCACCCGTACTTCCCCCATTCACTGGCCAACCCGGAATTCAGGTGGAAACAGTTGATTTTACGTCACTTGATTCTTATTCGCTGCTTTTCACCGAAGATCTCTATAGATCTATTGTGGACCAAAGCAATTTATATGCTGGTCAATTCATCGCCGCTAATCCCCAGGTAACCCTTGCCAGAGATTGGAAACCAATTACGGCTTGCAAATTTAAGACCTTCCTGGGCCTATCCCTCCTCATGGGCATAACTAAAAAGAGTAAGTTGCGGTCATATTGGTCCACTGACCTAATTCTCCATATGCCATGTTCTCTGCCTCCATGACCAGAACACGACACAAGCAGATCTTGTGGTTCAGCGACAATGAACTCAGTCGTCCTTGGGGTGAAAAAAATGTGGCCCCTCGTAAACCACTTCAACCAACAGTTTGAAGCCTTGTTTACTCCCAATCAAGTTGTCTGTGTTGATTAGTCCCTGATTATGTTTTCTGGCCGCTTGTCTATCAAACAGTATCTTCCCAGCAAGTGTACCAGATATGGGGTCAAGATGTATAAGCTCTGTGACAGGGCAACAGGCTATGCATATAGTTTTATGATTTAAGAGGGGAAAATATAGTCACGCAGAGCCAGAGAACTGCCCAGACTACATAGGGAGCGCTAGTAAGATTGTGTGGGACTTGGAATTACCCTTATTTGGAAAGGTGTTACCGGTGACACCAGACCTTATCTTGTTTTCTTATTTGGAAAGGGGTACCAATTGTACGTGGACAATTATTACACGAGCGTGACACTTTTTAGTCACCTTTTTGATTATGGAATTGGCGCAGGTGGGACTGTGCGATCTAATCGCTGGGGCTTCCCCCAATGGCTTGTAGAGTCCCGACTTAGACGGGGGGAGAGAGCCTGCTTGAAGTGTAATAATTTGTTAGCAGTAAAGTGGAGGGATTCACAGAATGTTTTCGGTCTGTCCTCCCTTCATGCAGACATGACGGTACAAATTCCTATGGCGACTGGTGTTGTGGAGAAACCCTTCTGTGTCCACGAATACAACCTTAATATGGGAGGGGTGGACCTCAACAACCAATTATTGGCGCCATACCCAATTGCCCATAAGGCCAGACGCTGGTAGAAAAAGTGTCTGTATATTTATTTCAATTGGCTCTGCTGAATGCTTTTGTGCTATACAAAGCTTCAGGACAGACTGGATCCTTCCTTAAATTCCAAGAAGAGATCGTCACAGCCCTTCTGTTTCCAGACGGTGCTTTGGCCCACCTTCCCAACGCAAATGCAGTGAGCCGGCTGCATGAGAGGCATTTCCCTTATATACTCCCTGGTACCCCTACCCAAAGAACACCCCAAGAAGATGTTGTGTTTGAAGAAAACGTGGATTTAGGCATTACACCAGCTTTTAATGTCCCTCCTGTCCTGACCAACCTGGTCTCTGCATCGTTGATTGTTTCAAACGCTACCACACACTAGTTGAATATTAGCATAGGGTACAGCACTACACAGTCCTAGCACACGTACACAGGGTCTTGAAAGATGTGATGGCCATCACATTTTGAGAAATCATAATCTGCAACATTCAGTTTACATTTTTTTTACAGTTTTTATAAAAGTAAAAAAGTAAAAAAAAAAATAAAACACACAAAAAAAAATAGTTCTGGTTTTATTTTTCTTCTCTCTCTATTGTTCTCTCACTTATGTTCGCTCTCTACTGTCCGCTCTACTGTTGACTCACTATTGTTCTATATCTATTGTTGTCTCTGTTTTATTTTCTTTTCTTTGCAGGTATGGTATGTTATACTATAATGTTTGTTTTATTGTTAACCATCATTTGCTTAGCAGGTATGCCATTCAGCTGCAGCGCGGGTTCATTTATTCTGATAGTAACAGCGTTTGCTTCCGCGATACATAAAGCCATGACTCCAGCGCTACCGAAGGTGATTTCACCACCACAGTTAAAAAAAAAGAGCATATATGCCGAAGCATTTACTATGTTTTATTGTATTTGCTTTGCAAGTATGGTAAGCTATACTGTTATACTATAATGTTACTTTGTTTTATTGTTACCATCATTTGCTTAGCAGGTACGCCATTCAGCTGCAGCACTGGTTTATTTATCTTGACAGCAACAGCGTTTGCTCTCATGATACGTAAATCAGCGACTCCACAACAGTTAAAAAAAAATGGTGCATGTATGCCCATCATTAGAAGTGGGTGGATGAAGGGCGGTATTCTAATGGTGGGCATACCCACCAATCAATCACTTTTTTTCTTTCAGTTCACAGGCTGCATGAAAAAAAGAACATTACAATGTATGCCCAACAAGGACCAGCAATGTACTGGTATGTTGCTGGGCTTTGAGTCGTTATACCAGAATGATGCCTGTAGGTTTAGGTATCATCTTTGTATCATTCTTTTCAGCCAGCGGTCGGCTTTCATGTAGCAGCTTATTAGCCTCTAGACAGATTTTATAAACAGTGGTAGGGAACGTCTCTCCATCCCACTGTCTTCCATGGTTTTCTCGGCTCTCCTGTCCCAACAGGGAACCTGAGAATGCAGCTGGTGGTTCCGCCAGTTGACCATAGAGAGAATCAGAGAACAGAATGGCTCCAATCAAGAAACCGGGAGCTACTTGCATTTCATGACTTAGGTTTCGCTGGATATAAACACCGCCTTTGGGAAATTGGCAAAGCATTCTATCACACTGATATTGATGTGGTCAGATGCTTTGAGGGCAGAGGAGAGATCTAGGGTCTAATAGATCCCAGTTTTTTTTTTTCAAAAAAGAGTACCTGTCACCAGTGATCTAAGTTAAAATAAACGGAGTTACTTAATGCAGTTACTTTAGAGGGTAACGAGTAATCTAACTGATTACTCTTCCCCTCATGGTAACTCAGTTCCCATTACTTGGGCGGCGTTACCGCAATTACTTCTACCGCCCGGGAGGCCCGCCATGGCCGCGCTGCCTGGCCGTTCATTCCGCTGCGGGGAGGGGGGCTTTCGCCCGCTGAGCTGAGAAGAGGCTGAGACCCAGAGAGACTGCCTGGACTGCCCCATCCTGCCCCGCCTATCCAGAGAGAGAGATTTAGGGAAGTGGGGTGGACATTGAAAAATGAAGTCAGCTGATACCAATCGAGTGAAGGGGAGGGTCTATCTCTCTCCCCATAAGGAAAGGCATCCCTGGAGGCATTCAAGTATGTCACTGTCTGACGATTCGAATTGCAGCACAATTGATCCATCCCAAGTCCCCCACCACCTCTGCTTCTTACTGATCCCCTCCCTACCCACCCACCATCACTTCTACAACAGAGGTGATGGGGGGGATACGGTAGGGATGAGATCAGTGGTGGTGGGGGATGGGATCAGTAAGAGGCAGAGGTGGTGGTGGGAGAGGATGGCACCACCACCGCTGCCACCCCCCCAAGTACACCTACGCTGCCACCCCCCAAGTACCACCGCTGCCACCCCCCAAGTACTGTACACCACCACCACTGCCACCCCCCAAGTACCACCACTGCCACCCCTCAAGTACCACCTCTGCCACCCCCTCAAGTACCACCGCAGTCACCCCTGTCACAGTTACTTTGCTGAGTAACTAATTACTTTTCCAATGTAGTAACCGAGTTACTAACGCAATTACTTTTTGAGAGAAGTAATTTGTAACTTAACTAATTATTTTTGTAAAGTAAGACGACCAACACTGCCTGTCACTACCTATTGCTATCATAGGGGATATTTACATTCCCTGAGATAACAATAAAAAAAAATAAAAAAATTAAAGGAACAGTTTAAAAATATAATAAAAAAGCAAAATAAATAATAATTAAAAAAAAGCACCCCTGTCCCCCCATGCTCAAGCGCAAAGACAAACACAAGCGTCGGTCTGATGTCATATGTAAAAAGCAATTGCACCATGCATGTGAGGTATCACCGCAAAGGTCAGATCGAGGGCAGTCATTTTAGCAGTAAACCTCCTCTGTAAATCTAAAATAGTAACCTGTAAGGGCTTTTAAAGGCTTTTAAAAATGTATGTAGTTCGTCACTGCTGCACATTTTTGCGTAATTTTAAAGCATGTCGTGTTTGTTATCCATGTACTCGGCATATGATCATCTTTTTATTTCATTAAACATTTGGGCAATATAGTGTGTTTTAGTTCAAATAAAATTTAAAAAAAGTGTGTTTTATCCCAAAAAATTGTGTTTGAAAAATTGTTGTGCAAATACTGTGTGAAAAACAACATTTCAACACCCACCATTTTAATCTGTAGGGCTTTTGCTTTAAAAAAAATATATAATGTTTAGGGGTTCAAAGTAATTTTCTTGCAATAAAGTGTCGGAAAAGGCTTTGTTTTCAAGTGGTTAGACGAGTGGGTGATGAGTGACATAAGCTTCTAAATGTTGTGCATAAAATGCCAGGACAATTCAAAACTTCCACAAATGACCCCTTTTTGGAAAGTAGACACCCCAAGCTATTTGCTGAAGGCATGTTGAATCCAAGGGATATTTTATATTTTGCCACAAGTTGGGGGAAAATTACACTTTTTTTATTTTATTTTTTTTGCACAAAGTTGTCACTAAATGATATATTGCTCAAATATGGCATGGGCCCCGAAAACCAATCACCTCCTGCAGGATTTGTAAGGGTGATTTCACTCTTCACTACCTATCACAGTTTTGAAGGCCATACAATGAAAAGATAGCACAACCCCCCCCCCCCCCCCAATGACCCCATTTTGGAAAGTAGACACCCCAAGCTATTTGATGAGAGGCATGTTGAGTCCATGGAATATTTAAAATTTCCCACAAGTTGCAGGAAAATTAAAATTTGTTTTTTTTGTTTGCACAAAGTTGTCACTAAATGGTCTATTGCTCAAACAGGCCATGGGCATATGTGAAATAATAAAATACATTCTTCTGCTTCTTCTGAGTATGGAGATACCACATGTGTATGACTTCTTGGGAGCTTAGCCGTGTACAGGACCCTGAAAACCAATCACCGACTTCAGGCTTTCTAATGGCATAAAATAGTGATTTCACTTCCTCACTACCCATCACAGTTTCAGAGGCCCTGAAATGTCAAGATCGTACAATACCCCCACAAATTACCCCATTGTGGAAAGAAGACACTTCAAGCTTTTTTCTAAGAGGCATGTTGTGTCCATGGAATATTTGATATTTTGCCACAAGTTTCCGGGAAAATTAAAAAATTTTATTTTTTTTTTTTTTACACAAAGTTGTCACTAAATTATATATTGTTCAAACATGGCATGGTTATATGTGGAATTACACCCAAAAATACATTCTGCTACTTCTGTGTACGGGGATACCACATGTGTGAGACTTTTTGGGAGCCTAGCCGCATACAGGACCCCTAAAACCAAGCACCTTCAGGCTTTCTAAAGGCGTAAAAGTGTGATTCTACTCCTCACTATCACAGTTACGGAGGCCCTGAAATGTCCAGATAGCAAACCCCCCCCCATGACCCCATTTTGAAAAGTAGACACCCCAAGGTATTTGCTAAGAGGCATGGTGAGTATTTTGCAGATCTCATTTATTTTTGAAAATGAAGAAATCATTTATTTTTATTTTTATTTATTTTTTCAAAAGCGAGATATGAAAAATACTCAACATGCCTCTTAGCAAATAGCTTGGGGTGTCCACTTTTCAAAATGGGGTCATTTGGGGGGGGTTGTGCTATCTGGGCATAAAACTGTGATAAGCAGTGAGGAGTGAAATCAAAAATGTACGCCCTTAGAAAGGCTGAAGGCGGTGATTGGTTTTTGGAGTCCTGTACATGGTTAGACTGCCAAAAAGCCCCACACATGTAGTATCCCCATATTTAGGAGAAGCAGCAGAATGTATTTTCGGGTGTAATTCTACATGTAACCATGCTATGTTTGAACAATATATAATTTAGTGACAATATTGTGTAAAAAAAAAAAGTCCGGCGGACTTAGAAAGTAGTTTTGACTCAAAAATTGTCCGCCGGACTTTTGAAATGAACGGACTTTCCCGCACACAGAGAAAAGACCGTTCATTTTAAACGTGGCTCCAGGTAGCCGGGACTAGCGAAGGAAGTCAATGTCGCCACCTTTGGCGGTGAGATTGACATGTTGCTGGCCCCGTCACCTGGTATGGACTTAAAGTGTAAACCCTACGCCGAAAAAACGGCGTGGAGGTCCCCCCCAAAGTCCATATCAGACCCTTATCCGAGCACGCAGCTCGGCCGGTCAGGAAAGGGGGTGGGGACGAGCGAGCACCCCCCCCCCTCCTGAGCCGTACCAGACCGCGTGCCCTCAACATGGGGGGTGTTTTGGGGAAGGGGGGCCCTGCGGCCCCCCACCCCAAAGCACCTTGTCCCCATGTTGATGAACTGCTGCTGATGTCAATACAAAGTTAATGACACCCCCAGATCGGTTCACAGATCGCAGTGTTAACTGTAATATGGTGCAGCAATCGAATCGCAAGCGTGAACACCCATGCAATCAGATTCCAGCGCAGACCAAACCATTTTGTTGCGAGTGAGATGCGAATTCAGTCATACAGACTGTATGGCTGAATTTGCATCGCACATACATTGCATGTGATTTGCACAGCAATGCGTTGCGAATCACATGTGATGTTTGGCATCGCACAAGTGTGAACCGAGCCTCCTACCCCCTTGGCATTCTTTGTACATTTTCTCTCCCTGGGGGTGGCTTTTTAAGTAAAACTGATTATAAGGCACTATTGGCTCTACTGACTGTAATAGGGACTGAAAAAATGACTGATGTGAATGGTTCCATTTTCCATGGAAAGGATACAGCTATAGGGAAAATGAAATAAATGTTGTGTCTATACTAACATCCTGTAGGCAATCACAGGCTTTGTAATGAAGGTCATACATGGGATTTCCAAACCGACACTGCTTTTCAATTTTAGAAATCAGAGTTGTGCTTTAAGAGGAGCTGTTAAAAAGCAGAAAGGTACCTTGTGTGGCTTGGCAGCTGAGGGGTTAATACATGCAAAATTCCACTGGCTCAGCTTGCTGTGGCTCTGCCTTCATCTCATCCAACCCCCATTACAATCACAGCTGCTGACTGCAGCATAAGATGCTCACTGCATACCAATATGATCCTGTGCTTAGCTGCCTGGCAGAGCACTTGGTGGAGGGGGGGGGGGGGGCATGGAGCAGGTGCTCCTATTCATGTCATATGTTTGTATGTATAAAGCAAACACACAAGCTCAGAGATGTACACAAATATCATTTATGCTTGTTTATGTGTTTTTGCCAGAAGCGCATTGCGTGAATCAGAGACAGAGAAAGCAGAAATAAAAGCCTCTATTTAGTATAGGGGGAAATCCATGACAACACGTATTGATGCTCTCAGATTGCTATAGCTAAGGGGCGATGAAACTTTCAATATTTTCCTGTCCAACGTTTTAAAGAAATACCGCTCCACTGGGGTGCACTGCAGGAGCACAAGTTTGCAAAAAATAAATAAATACATTCAAGTAACTCATAGCGACCAGTCATCAATAACCTCTGATTGCATTGAACGTGGTATTTATGTACAGCTGAATGCTGAGAATTTCCACACTTTGCACAGCTTTCCTCTTTTTTTATTAACCCTTTCGCCGCCAGGGATGTTTTTTGCCCTTGTTAAAATGCATTTTAGGCCTAACCTACCCCCCCCCCCCCATGTTATACAGTATATATATATATATATATATATATATATATATATATATATATATATATGTAGCACTAACCCCCGAAGGAGCTGCTGGTTTTGTTGGGCTTACCGTTACCTTCTTGACCTTGTATGCGTCTAGGGGTTTCCCGTGGTAGATGGCCCGAAGATCTGTAGACACTGACACTGGATCCTCTTTTTGGGATATTTATTTAAAAGATAACAGTCTCTCAAATGAAGGGTAGAGGGTTAGGAAGGAAGTTCAGGTACTTTCTTGGAACTGCAGAAATAGGAAGTTTCTCACAATAGAAATCCAGAGAATTACCGTTCACAACTGGATTCTCACAGCTACCGGATAGACCTCCTCTCACTAGGCCTAGCAGCCGATAGAGTGCTTAAGTAGAACAAATTCTCTGCCACAGACCTGGATGTAGAGCACTTTAACAAAGTCTCTGCCACAGACTCGAATGTAGAACACTTGAACAAAGTCTGCCACAGACTTGAATGTAACTGAGGAGCGTGAATTTAGAGCTATCATACGGTACCAGTATCTCACAGCCGGTCCGGCGATACCATCGGGGGGCGGCGGAGAGCATGGGGGAGTGGCGGAGAGCATGAGGGGGTGGCGGAGAGCATGGGGGGAGGTGGAGAGCATGGAGGGGAGGTGGAGAGTATGGGGGGGATGTCAGAGAGCATGGGAGGAGGTGGAGAGCATGGGGGGATGGCAGAGAGCATGGGGGGAGGTGAAGAGTATGTGGGGATGGCAGAGAGCATGGGGGGGTGGCAGAGAGCATGGGGGGAGGTGGAGAGCATGGGGGAATGGCAGAGAGCATGGGGGGGAGGTGGCAGAGAGCATGGGGTGGCGGAGAGCATGGGGGGGTGGCGGATAGCATGGGGGGTGGCGGAGAGCATGAGGGGAGGCAGAGAGCATGGGGGGATGGCAGAGAGCATGGGGGGAGGCAGAGAGCATGGGGGAGGTGGAGAGCATGGGGGAATGACAGAGAGCATGGGGGGTGGCAGAGAGCATGGGGGGGTGGTGGATAGCATGGGGGGAGGTTGCAGAGAGCATGGGGGGGTGGCGGAGAGCATGGGGGTGTGGGGGAGAGCATGGGGGGGAGGTGGAGAGCATGGGGGGTGGAGAATATGGGGGGATGGCAGAGAGTATGGGTGCCGTGAAGAGCATGGGGGGAGGTGGAGAGCATGGAGGGATGGCAGAGAGCATGGGGGGATGGCAGAGAGCTTGAGGGGATGGCAGAGAGCATGGGGGGAGGTGGAGAGTATGGAGGTGGAGAATATGGGGGGATGGCAGAGAGTATGGGTGCCGTGGAGAGCATGGAGGGAGGTGGAGAGCATGGGGGGATGGCAGAGTGCATGTGGGGGGAGGTGGAGAGTATGGGGGGTGGAGAATATGGGAGATGGCAGAGAGTATGGGTGCCGTAGAGAGCATGGGGGGGAGGTGGAGAGCATGGGGGGGAGGCAGAGAGCATGGGGGGATGGCAGAGAGCATGTGGGGGGGAGGTGGAGAGTATGGGGGGTGGAGAACATGGGGGGTGGCAGAGAGGATGGGTGCCGTGGAGAGCATGGGGGGGAGGCGGAGAGCATGGGGGGATGGCAGAGAGCATGGGGGGGTGGCAGAGAGCATGGGGAGAAGGCAGAGAGCATGGGGGGTGGTGGAGAGCATGGGGGGGTGGCAGAGAACAAGGGGGTGGCGGAGAGCAAGGGGGGTGGCGGAGAGCATGGGGGGAGGCGAAGAGCATGGGGGGTGGTGGAGAGCATGGGGGGAGGTGGAGAGTATGGGGGTGGCGGAGAGCATGGGGGAGGTGGAGAGTATGGGGGGGTGGCGGAGAGCATGGGGGGTGGCAGAGAGCAAGGGGGGGAGGCGGAGAGCATGGGGGTGGCAGAGAGCATGGGGGAGGTGGAGAGCATGGGGAGTGGCAGAGAGCATGGGGGGAGGTGGAGAGCATGGGGGGTGGCAGAGAGCATGGGGGGTGGCAGAGAGCATGGGGGGGAGGTGGAGAGCATGGGGGGGTGGCAGAGAGTATGGGGGGATGGCAGAGAGTATGGGGGGATGGCAGAGAGCCTGGGGGGGAGGTGGAGAGGATCCTCCCTTCAGTTACTTTGCCTTGGGCTATCCAGCCCTGAGACTTGGAATTGGGTGGATCCGCACCCCTGGCCATGAGGGCCTTGGGGGCTGGTCAGGAGGACCAGGACCAAATAGACAGAAGAATCTTCTGGACCGGAACCCAGAAGCACGTGATGTCCATACCTTAAATACCATGTCCCAGAATGCACAGAAGGATGACACTCCCTCTGGGCTGGTTCCGAGAAAGAATAGCATTCAATACGCCTAGCTAAACCGAGTTCTCACACTTGCCAGTGATGACAGCGACACCTATGGCTACCCAGCAAGACTGGCACTGAGACCATAATTTGGCATAATTAACTAATTAACCCCAAAACCCAACTGTGGTTTTAGGAATATTAAATTGAAAAAAACATATTTGTGCTCGTCAGGAGCCGGCGCTATATATATATATATATATATATATATATATATATATATATATATATATATATATATATATATATATATACACATACACATACACACACTATATATATATATATATATATATATATATATATATATATATATATATATATATATATATATATATATATATATATATATATATATATATAATAATATTGCCAAAAGTACTGGGAGACCCACAACCACCGGCCAGGGTTATGGGGATGAGGCCCTTGTCCTCATCAACATGGGATAAAGGTGCTTTGAGGGGTCACAGACCCCCAAAGCATCCTCCCAATGTTGAGGGCATGTGGCCTGGTACGGTTCAGGGGGTGGGGCGCTCTCTTGTCCCCCCCTCTTTTCCTGCGGCCTGCCAGCTTGCGTGCTCGGATAAAGGGTCTGGTATGGATTTTTAGGGGGAACTCCACGCCATTTTTAAATGGCGTGTAGTTCCCCTTAAAATCCATACTAGACCTGAAGGGTCTGGTATGGATATTTAGGGGGAACCCCACGTCATTTTTTCTTAATTTGACACGGGGTTCCCCTTAATATCCATACCAGACCTGAAAGGCCTGCTAATTGAATTTTGGGGAACCCCACGCTTTTTTTTTTCTTTTTATCAATGACTTTCAATGACTTCTCTGTATTACGGGAGCCGACAATTCATTATAGCCGCGAATGATTTTAAATGACTTTTTTCCCTGCAGAAATTACACTTTGTGCAGGGACAGTTCTAAGCACAGGAAACATGCGCCCCTTTACAGGCATACTATACACACCCCCCAGGTACGAAATTTAAAGGAATATTAACCACTTCAGCCCCGGACCAATTGTCAGCCTAAGGACCAGAGGTCTTTTTACAATTTCGCACGGCACTGCTTTAACTGGTAATTGCGCGGTCATGCAATGTTGTACCCAAACGAAATTTGCGTTCTTTTCTTCCCACAAATAGAGCTTTCTTTTGATGGTATTTGATTGCCTCTGCGATATTTATTTTTTTACGATATAAAAGGAAAAAGACTGAAAATTTAAAAAAAAAATGATATTTTCTACTTTTTGTTATAAGAAAAATGAACTAAATTTTAGTCATACATTTAGGCCAAAATGTATTCAGCCACATGTCTTTAGTAAAAAAAAATGTCAATAAGCGTATATTTATTGATTTGCGCAAAAGTTATAGCGTCTACAAACTAGAGTACATTTTCTGGAATTTACACAGCTTTTAATTTATGACTGCCTATCTCATTTTTTGAGGTGCTAAAATGGCAGGGCAGTACAACCCCCCCCCCCCAAATGACCCCATTTTGGAAAGTAGACACCCCAAGGAAATTGCTGAGGAGCATGTTGAGCCCATTGAATTTTTTTTTTGTCCCAAGTGATTGAATAATGACACAAAAAAAAAAAAAGTTTACAAAAAGTTGTCACTAAATGATATATTTCTCACACATGCCATAGTTATATGTGGAATTGCACCCCAAAATATATTCTGCTGCTTCTCCTGAGTACGGGGATACCACATATGTGGGACTTTTTGGGAGTCTAGCCGCGTACAGGACCCCAAAAACCAATCACTGCCTTCAGGATTTCTAAAGGTGCAAATTTTTGATTTCACTCCTCACTATCTATCACAGTTTCTAAGGCCATAAAATACCAAAATAACACAAACCCCCCCCCCAAATGACCCCATTTTGGAAAGTAGACACCCCAAGCTATTTACTGAGAGGCATGTTGAGTCCATGAAATATTTTATATTTTGCCACAAGTTGCAGGAATATTACAATTTATTTATTTTTTTTGCACAAAGTTGTCACTAAATGATATATTGCTCATACATGCTATGGGCATAAGTGAAATTACACCCCAAAATAAATCCTGCTGCTTCTCCCAAGTACGGGATACCACACGTGGGGGACTTTTTGGGAGCCTAGCCATGTACGGGACCCCGAAAACCAAGCACTGCCTTCAGGATTTAAATATAAAGTGCTACCAAAAAAAACTGTTAGCGATCGTAGGGATCAGGCCTGACTCTGCGAACGTTGCAGTTATGTGTTTAGTGTTTTATAAGTGACAGTGATCGATCGATACTGCACTTGGGTGGGCTGGGCGGAGGGGCAAAACGCAGGTGATAGCAGGCATCTGGGCTGATCCCGCTAACAATGCGTTTTTTTGGAACCCTAAACTGCTGGGGACGCTAGTATAGATCTGATCAGATCAGATATTGATCTGTTCAGATACTATACCACTACGGGAGGTGTATGCTTTGCGCGTGGGTGTTAGCGGTACTGGCACTAACCTAGCGCTGCCTGGGGCGACGCAGACCCTGACCCTAAAACCTAATTGATATCACCCGCCGGGTGATCGGGGGTTAAACCTTTATTGGGTAATAAATGGTGGGTGCCCTGCTGCTATAAAAAGCAAACTAATTAACCAGAGTCACCCGTAACACTTATACGGTGATCACTGGTGAAAGGGTTAACTAGGGGCAATCAGGGGGTTAAAATCTTTATTAGGTAGTATATGGGGGTCCCTGATGCTATATAAAAACCTGACGGGGAACCTAAATAACTAACTGGCTAACGAGCGGCACCAGTGGCACTTATATGGTGATCGCTGGTGAAAGGGTTAACTAGGGGCAATCAGGGGGTTAAAACCATTATTGGGTAGTATATGGGGGTACCTAGCGCTATAAAAACCTGGCGGTAAACCTAAAAAAATAACTAGCTACCTAGCAGCACCAGTGACACTAATGCAGCCATCAGAAAAACGATCGCTTAGTGACACTGGCAAAAGGGGGTGAAAGGGTTAACTCTAGGGGCAATCAGGGGGTTAAACCTTTATTGGGGGGGTAGGGGGCTACCCTGGACCTAACACTAACTGCCCTGACAGTTTTTACTGTCACAACTGACACTAAATGCAGTGATCAGTAAATAAATGATCACTGCAATCAGTGACATTGTGACTGGGAGGGGGGGCGATCGGGGGGGGGGGGGGTTTGTGTGCCTATGTGTACCTACATGTCAGTGTAGTGTTGGTGCACTTACTTTCTCTGTTCTCCTCGCAGTCCGGTCAAAAAGACCGCCCCGAGGAGAATGACATCACTTCCTCCCTGCCTGTGTTTACACTACACAGGCGGGGGAAGCTTCTCATTCGCCAGGAGCGATCGAGAGGGGATGGCCAGAAACCAACGGCCATCCCCTCATCCCGGATCACTGCTGAAGCGAAACGGACCGCCGCAGCCAGCGGGAGGGGGTCCGATCGGACCCCCCACCCGCTGGAAGGCAAGAACATACATGTACGTGCTTGTGCCTGTCGGTGCCATTCTGCCGACGTACATTGCCATGCGGCGGTCCTTAAGTGGTTAAACTTTTATTGTTTCACTTACTTATTAAAATCAGTGCTCCCGAAAAAACTTCAGTTTTTAAAACTTTTTTTTGCATTGGTACATGTCCCCTGGGGCAGGACCCAGGTCCCCAAATAGTTTTTAGGACAATAACTTGCATATTAGCCTTTAAAATTAGCACTTTAGATTTCTTCCATAGACTTGTACAGGGTGTTCCGCGGCTTTTCGAATTTGCCGCGAACATGACAAATTGTTCACTGTTCGCCGAACAGGCGAACAGGCAATGTTCGAGTCGAACATGAGTTCAACTCTAACTCGAAGCTCATTCCGATTGAATACATAGATGCCCAACATATTAAGCCTTAAAATTGCATGTTCCGATGAACTTTGGTACCCAAAATTGTCCAACTTGAAAGCTATTAGCCCCTTGTACACACGTTCGGAGATTTAGACAACCAAATCCGTCGGATTTTGTCCGTCGGATTTTATCCGTCGGATCTTGTCCGAAACTGTTGCATACACACGGTCGGACAAAGTTGTCGAAAAATCCGATCATTCAGAACATGATGACGTAATTTTGTTACGATGGGACTACGTCCAGGCTAGTAGCTTTGATGTAGGAATTTGATCTGAGCATGCGTGGCACTTGGTCCGATCAAAATTCTCTACACATGATCGGAGTATGTCCGATCGAACCAGTTGGTGGGGAAATATTTCCAACATGTTGGAAAATTGGGTCGGACGGAGATTCGGACGTAATCAGTCTGATGCATACCACACACAGTCGGATTATCCGACAACACGGTCCGATAGGACACATTCCGATGGATTCTCCGACCGTGTGTACAAGGGCTTAGGCTGGATTTTCATCCAATTCACATAGCAGGAGATTGTGACTGGCTCTCTATGGAGTAGTTTCACATATCTCCATAGTGGCTTCGGTGTGAATTGCATGGGTGTTCTGTGCGTCTTATGGTCCGTTTCAGGTCAGAATTCAGGCTGAAAACAGACCTGAAATGGTGAATAGAGACACACAGAACACCTGCTGCGAGCCACTGTGTGTTTCAGTGTTACGGGTCATCAGTTTAGAGTTAAAGTGGTTGTAAACCCTTACAAACCACTTTGACCTACAGGTAAGCCTAGATTAAGGCTTACCTGTAGGTCCAATAAATATCTCCTAAACCTATATGGTTTAGGAGATATTTGCCCGAAAACAGGCACCACTGTCTACGGCGCATGCGCCGTAGACAGCGGCGCGCAGGCGCACTGAGCACGGCATTCTCAACGACGGAGCTGCCGCGCGTGTCGGCTCCCGTGCGCATGCGTGGGAGTGGCGGCTTCGCCGAATGACAGAGGCGGAGCTGCGAGACCCCACCAAGAAAATGGATGCGGCGGACTACAGGGGACAGCGGCGACTTCGCTGGCTCCTGTGTCAGGTAAGTGACACATAATGGACTACTATGCGATGCATAGTAGTCCATTATGCTTTGCCTTTGCAGGGAATGAAAGAGGAAGTAAACTCATCAGGGTTTACTTCCTCTTTAAAGCTGTAAACTTTACATTAAAAAAAAATAAAAAAACTTCCTCCCTGCAAGGTAAAGGCACAGTGTGCTAGTATGCACTGCATCGTACAGGGATATCCAATTAGCGGACCTCCAGCTGTTGCAGAACTACAAATCCCATGAGGCATAGCAAGACCCTGACAGCCACAAGCATAACACCCAGAGGCAGAGGCATGAAGGGACTTGTAGTTTTGCAACAGCTGGAGGTCTGCTAATTGCATATCCCTGGCATAGTAGCACATTATGAAAGACGTACCTCGAAACAAAGTCCTCACCACTGCAGAAGCTTCAGCCGTGTGAATGGCGGGCTGCATCCGCGTGAATGGTCGAGCCACAATGACGTCTCTCCTGCGCATGTGCACAGGAGTGATGGCCATGGCACAAAGCTCAAAAGGGACAGCACGGGTATGCCTTTCCTTCAAAGTGCATGCACCGGTGATGTCACCAACTACCAACCAAGTGAATATCTCCTAAACGATGCAAGTTTAGGAGATATTAATTTTAAGCTTACCTATAGGTAAAAATCAAAAAAAGTTTACTACCACTTTTACCACTTGACCTCTGGAAATTTACCCCCCATTTTTAGCGATACGGCACTGTGTTATTTTAACTGACAATTGCACGTGCAACATTGTATCCAAATAATATTTTTGTCCTTTCTTCCTCACAAATATAGCTTTCATTTGGTGGTATTTGATCACCTCTGCCGTTTTTATTTTTTATGCAAACAAAAAAATACCATCAATTTTGATAAGCTATATTTTTTACTTTCTGCTTTTAAAACATATCCAGTAAAAAAAATCTAATTTCTTCATCAGGTTAGGCCAATATGTATTCTGCTACATATTTTTGATAAAAAAAATCCCAATAAGTGTATATTGATTGGATTGTGCAAAAGTTATAGTGTCTACAAACTATGGGATATTTTTATCTATTTTTTTTTTTTTACTAGTAATGGCAGCGATCAGCGACTTATAGTGGGACTGCAATATTGTGGCAGATAAATCGGACACGTACTGGTTAAGTGATTTGGCACAGAGTGGCCGCCTTGCCGTAATAAATGTATGGTGGGCAGTCCACAAGTGGTTAAAGGATAAGTTCACCTTTTGGAGCATGTTAGACATTATACCCATATTTAGAGTGTAACATGCTCCAGCACAGGTCCTCCTCACCCCCAAATTTACCCCCCCCCCCCCCAGTGGCAGCAGGTGGGTGTTCCACACTCACTGTGACATTTTGAAAACCACTGCACAGCCACATAATTTATTTAACAGAAATATGTGAATGAGAGAGCTACAAGTCCAGTTTTTCACCGCGGCAGATGATTTAAGCCTCATACACACGATCAGATTTTCCGTAGACAAAACCTTGTACTTTTGTCCGAAGGTGTGTACCTGGATTTTGTCTTGCATACAAACGGCAAGTAATTGTCGCCCAACAAACACAAACATAGTGGTGTACTACATGGTTTCAGCTCTTTAGCACCAGCCTTTGGGCTCCTTCTGCTAATTTTGTGTTAGTAGAAGTCTGGTGAGTGTTGATTCATGCTTTTCATTTTTACGCTTTTCATTGTGTGGTTTTTAGTTCATTTCTGAACGGCCGTTCTTTAACCAGACATGTTACTGAAGTGGAGGAGATAAAGTGTTATTTATTATTGGCCTTGGAGTTATTGCTTTGACCCAAGCCCAGTCCAGGAACAGGATGAGGAGGAGTTCTTGGACCAAAAATTAGTTGCTTTATTAATCATGACCAAATCTGTCATATGCCTTTGCTGCGGGAGCTCCAGGAGAATAATCCAGAATGATTTTCAGAATTATCTCCGGATGACGGACCCCTGCTTTCACCAACTCTTGGCATTGTTGACCCCCTATATTAAGAAGCAGGACACATGCATAAGGCTTTTATTTTATTTCTTGGTTGAATAATAATTTGATTTGATATATTTCCCATATTTTTGGATGCATAGAATGATCTTTTTGGTTAAGTTCTATTGGCAGATAGCAAGATAGCATGTCTTTTTTTTTTTTTATGCACAATAAAAAAAAATGTGGAGAATAATACTTGGCTATGTGTTTTACTTCAAATGACAGTTTGGGAGTAGGCGGTTACATTTAAAAAAATACAATGTAAAATTGACAAGGGACACCAACATAGTTGTATCTTTGATCCTAAAAACTATGGGATAATGGTGTTGTGGTAACTTGCCCAAATAATAAAAAAAAAGAAGCATAATAATATTATTCTGGATATCACTAGAAAAAAAATCCTTTGAAAATGTGTTTGCAATAACTTCATCAGTATCACCAGCAAAGCAGCTTCATTATAATCCCATTAAAGAAGAAGAGAATGTGCGCTGCATTTCTCCATTACGAACACTAGTTTACAAGATCGACCGCTTCTGGCTCGTCCTTGCTTCTGAGCATGCGTGTTTGTACTTTGGACTTTTGTCCAACGGACTTGTGTACACACGCTCGGAAAATCCGACAACGCACATTTGTCTGCAGAAAGTTTTAAAACCTGCCATCCAACATTTGTCCATGGAAAATCCAACAATAATTGTCCCAATGAAGCTAAGAAAGCACAGATCATTTTATGATGCTGAATCAGTTCCGCATAGGGTTGCCACCTTTTCTTCAAGCCAAGACCGAACACATTAGTGGCCTGGGACACCTTTGGGTGCCCCAGGGAAAGTAGTAATGCGGTGTGCATAGAGAGCTGCAGCAAAATGTGGGTGTGGCCAAGTTGCTTTTGTTGACATCACCCTGCTCCCCAATGATGCAGAAACTGCCCCCAGTCAGCCACCCGCAGCTCTCGGACAGCAACAGATTTGTGTGTGACTGTCTTGGTTGCTTGAGGAGCCACAGCCTGGTCTGATAATGTGTCCGGGTTTCAGTCCGCCTGAAACCCAGACACATGATTCAAAACCTGGACTTCCAGGTGAATCCCAGACAGGTGGTAACCTTAGTTCTGCACTGTACTGGTTATAAATTAACAATTGCTTTATACCTCAAAAAGACCTACAGTACTGACCAAGATGCACAATAATAAATAACTTATAATGAAGAAATAATAATTTCATCAAAGAGAAAAAAAAAGCCCTCATAGTGAAGTATATTTCAAAAATACTCCCCGTTAATTAAAATAATATTAAAACACTTACAAGTATAGTGCACAAAGAAAATTGACTCCTTTAATTCATAGGTATTGGCTTCAGTACATGTATAAACAGCTTACTTTCAGTTCCAGGCCTGTGCAATGAGGGAGGAGGCTATGAGATCTTGCACACCCCCATACCAGAGATAAGCTGTTTATGCCTGCACTGAAGCCAATGTTTTTTCCAATACCCCTGATTTAAAGGAGCAAATATTCTTTGTGCACAGGATTTTAGTGCACTACATTTGCATACCGCCCAACTTTTTGAGATGGGAATGAGGGACACCTATCAGCAAAAGTATGCAGTCATAGGACACACCCCTTGGCACAGCCCATTAAAGGAGAATTGTACAAAAAACAAGATTGGTTAAACACAAAAGTGCTTTTATTAACCATTACTATTCCTTTATATTGGCTTTTGGAATTTACAAATGCAACAATTTAGAAATTGGATGAAAGGTTTAGCACTGGAAACACTTTTTGATAGAAAAAAAGTGCATTTTACATACAACTATATAGATCAAAGGGACAAATGAGGAGGAATGAAGGACAGGGGGGACATTGCTCCAAATCAGGGACAGTCCCTCGTAATCAGGGACAGTTGGGAGCTATGTATTTGTGAGTTTTTTTAAATATACTTTTAATAAAGGGGAAATGCTTTTGAAATATACTGCACTGTAAGAGCTGTGTTATCTCTTTGAGTCAATTTTTACTGAAGGGAGGATTGGCCACATCTTGATGATTGAAGATTTGTACATTTGATGACAACCCAGAGGGGATACAAGCCTGAGTTAAAGGGCAAGGCACTACTTGAGCTCACTGTATAGTGGGTCAAACACAGCTAATCAGCTTGTGTGGAAGGTGGCGGAGCACTGGCACTGGTGGTGAACACCGGATAAATGGTGCCCCATACTTTGTTTTGGAGGAAAAGGATTCTTGGTGTAACAGATGTTTGAATTGACACATGCCAAGAAAAGGATAGAAATACACATATTAGGTGGCATACGGACATTTATTTATTTTAATACATTTTATGCAGAGGCACTTACTATGTTGATGTTTTGTGGAGATATGAAGTCACACATTTTTTTTGATTATTTTATATCATGAATTGATTTCTTTTGTCATTTTTTTGCTAGTACTGCACTTATTCACGTATATAATATTTTTCAGTGCATTTGCATATAGTCGATTAAAGACATTCCCTTTTCTGTTCTGCATTCTTTGGTGATAGATAATATTTCCTCCCAGTCTAATGCCCCATACACACGGTTGGACATTCCGACCGCAAAATCTGTTTGATTTTTTTCCGACGGACACGGTCGCACAAAGTTGTCAGAAAATCCGATCGTTCAGAATGAGGTGACACACAAAACGTATGACGGGACTACGTAGAGGCCAGTAGCCAATAGCTTTCATCTCAAAAAAATTTCTGAGCATGGGTGCCACTTTGTGTGTCAGAATTCTCTACACACGATTGGAAAAAGTCTGATTGGATTTTGTTGTTGCAAAATTTTAGATCCAGCTCTCAAACTTTTATGTCGGATTTTACGTCAACATAATCCGTCCAGACTTTTTCCATCTGAATTTCCGACTGTATGTATGGGGCATAAGTCTTGGAAAACAGCCCTCAGCAGTGGTGTAACTAGAACTTTCAGAGCCCCGATGCAAGAAACTATGAAGGGCCCCCCTGACCCCTGGATAGGGCCCTTTCCTCTGAGCTTGCTTAAAACAGGCAGTCAGGGGGCGCATGCGCGGCGAGGAACGAGGCAGCAGCTAGGTCTCTGAGCTCCCGGGACAGCGGAGAATAAATATCACTCCCCAGGACGATTTGGACCGTCTTTTGGCCCACAAATAACATTAATCTCCTGCGGGACCACTTGTGCATGCCGACATCTAAGAAAAGCAAGCGGAAGACCGCTCAACGCTCTCTTACGGCCTACCTTCTGCGGACCTCGGACAGACCAGACATGTCCCAAGATGGCGCCCAATCCCCCAAGGCCGATGCAGCCTCGCGGCCGGCGGGCCCGCTCCAAGGTATGGGCAACACTCTCACTAAAGCTGATCTGGAGGACAGCCTGTCCTCTATGTATGACAAGCTGGCGAAGAAATTCCAAGCGGAGCTGCATAAATCCACGAGCTTGATATCGCAGGAAATGGCGGCCCTTGGCAATAGGACTGACCTCCTGGAAGTTAAGCACGATGAACTGCACCTTGCCTATTCAGACTTACGAAGGGATCATGAGCTGCTCGGTGACACGGTCGTTCAACTTCAAAACCACTTGGAGGACCTCGACAACCGCAACAGGAGGAACAACGTTCGTGTGCGAGGTATCCCCGAGTCGGTGACAGACCTCCCAGCCACGATCGTCCGTCTGTTTCAATTACTACTTCCGAACCAACCTAACGAAGCCTTTACATGCGATCGTTTACATCGCGCTCTGAGACCCAAACCTCCTCCCAAGAAGCCGCCCAGAGATATCGTATTGTGTCTCAAGGACTACCTTATAAAGGAGGAAATCCTTCGTGCCTCACGAAACATGCCTCGTATCCAACTGGACGGAGCCTCTGTCCAGATCTACCCAGATATTTCACCGGCAACACTAGAGAAGCGAAGGAAAATGAAGGAGATTACCTCCTCCTTACAGACTGCCCACATACGGTACCGCTGGGGTTTCCCATTTAAACTGATCGTGCCTCACAACGGTTCTACTTACATAGCCTCTACGGTATCCGAAGGCAAAGATATTCTGGTAAAGCTGGGTCTCCTGGAACGACAACGTTCACCCCGTCACCCACCGACCCCACGACCATCCCCCATCTGGGCTACACCATCGCCTCAAAGAGACAGAAGGTCCCGCAGACTTCAGCCACTACCGGACGTTTGAGGTCTTGTTCTCCGGACCGTAACCTCTTAAGAAATCCTCCCTTCGTCTGTCCTTGGATCTTCCAGAGTCCCCATTTCCTAACGCTCAACACGTACTCGGCTACTCTATCCTCTGTTTTCTCCATGTACCGGGAGGCTGAAGGAGGTGACTTTGTTTTTTCGTTACTTCTCCCGTGTCTCATCCTCTCTGACACTCGTAGCTGCGCTTCCCCCCTTCCATACCTGCACACCATTCCTCACGTATCCTTAGTCCCAGAGACCTGAGTACCAGGTTATTTGAACACGCTCATCTCTGATTAGTCTCCCAGTAGGCTAACGATCTTCACCCACTGTGGGACATGTGTGGAGCAGGTGGCAGTTGGGCCGCAAGGCCTGGTATTTACACAATTTTCTTGATCTGGCTGGACTTTCCACCCAGATCCCATAGAGTGTTAAGTTTTCTTTTTATGTTTTTGTTTATTTGTTTTGCTGACTTCACGACGGAATGTGTTTTCTTTGACTGTAAGCTCGGGGCTGATGGATCTCTGTTTCATATCGGACCTCCTGATGGCCCTATATGTACTAGATTTGGCCTGATATTGTCCGATGCGAGCCCCTCTGGTTCTGGACCCAGTCATATTAATCTCAATTCTCCCTGCGGACCAACCGCACCTTTGCGGTTAAACACTGGCTGATATGGGTCTCCATGTTATCTCACATAATGTGAGGGGCTTTAACTCCCCCCACAAACGGAGGAAAGCCTTCCGATACTATAAGCGTATTGGGGCGGATATCATTTTACTACAGGAGACGCACTTCTCCTCGGGGGCCTGCCCCACATTTTTTGATAAGTCATATAAATTACATTACACTACTACGTTTGACTCCAGGACCAGAGGAGTGGCAATTTATATTCGTAATTCTGTTCCATTTGAACCCTTGCATGTGTTTAAAGATCAGGATAGCAGATTTTTAATTGTTCAGGGTAAATTACAGGGTAAGGAGGTTACGATTGCTAATCTGTACGCCCCTAATACTGCACAGAGTGCCTTCTATCACCTTTTCCTGCGTACTCTTGACAGATACATCTCCCCCCACCTGATAGTGGGTGGAGATTTCAATTTAGTGGCTAATCCCGTGGAGGATAGGAGCCGAACATCACATAGCGCTAGGGTTTTCCCTAAATTCCTCTCTAAAGCATTGGATGGTTTGCAGCTTATCGACACCTGGAGGGCCCTTAATATTGGAGTTCGAGAATATACACACTACTCTCACCCTCATGATAGTTACGCTAGGTTAGATTATATCTTTGCTTCCCCGGTTCTTTTGGCCAATTCCTCACACACTACTATCCACCCGTGCCCATGGTCTGACCATCAGGTTGTGGCCTTCCATACCTCCCACGTAGGCCTCTCCCCCTCTCTTGCCTCCTGGCGACTGAATGATTCCCTACTCTCTGACCCCACTACCTATACTCAGATTGAGAGCCACCTAGCAGACTACTTCGCGATTAATGACACCCCAGACATCTCACCCCAGGTTCTTTGGACCGCTCATAAAGCGGTTCTTCGTGGCCGTTTAATTGAAATTGCAGTCACTAGGAAGAAACAAAGTAATGCTAGGATCCAGGCCCTCACACGGGACCTGCGAGCCCTCTACCAGTCCCACGCACAGGCACATTCCCCTGAAGCCCTTCTCTTGATTAATCAAAAGCGAACCGAACTAGACACTATCCTCTCGGAACGTACCGAGAAATCGCTTCGGTGGTCAAAAGCTAGATTTTTGCTACACAGTAACACAGCTTCTAGGATGTTCTCTCGGAAATTACACCAATCTTTACAACCTACCCATGTCTATAAATTGAAAAATGACAAGGGTAATCTGGTCTCACACCCTAACGAAGTACTCAAAATTTTCTCCTCCTTTTACCGAGACCTTTTATCCCCTCCCTCGCAACCCCTGCCGAACAATGTAGAGCAGTGGCTGGACTCGCTCCCCCTTCCATCCCTCTCCGATTCACAGCGGACCGCACTTAACGCCCCCTGCACCAACCAGGAGGTGTTGGACACTATTAAGACACTCAAAACCTCTACAGCCCCCGGCCCGGATGGCTACACCTCCACATATTACAAGAAATTTTCACAGATCCTGGCCCCTAAATTGTCCAGACTCATTAACCAGACGCTACAAGGACAGACTCTCCCTGACGAGATGTTGCATGCTAATATGACCCTGATCCCCAAACCCCATAAAGACCACTCCCTACCCCAGAATTTTAGGCCCATCTCGGTGTTAAATAATGATATTAAAATCCTAGGAAAGATATTGGCAAACAGATTGGCACCTATTGTGGGTGCCCTTGTGGGCCCGGAGCAGACTGGTTTTATCCCCAATAGGCAGATCACTGATAACATTCGTTTGGCAACAAATATCATTCAAGATGCGAACCTTTTCTCCCGTAAAGTCCTGATTTTAGGGTTGGATATCCAAAAAGCATTCGACAGTGTCCTCTGGCCCTATTTAGACCGGGTTTTGGCCAGGTTTGGTTTCGGGGGCGAATTTATTAATGGTTTTAAAGCACTGTATCATAGGCCCCAAACTAGGATCAAACTCCCCGGTAGTTCCTCAGAATTTTTTCCTGTAGGTCGGGGTACCCGCCAGGGCTGTCCCCTATCCCCGCTAATATTTGCCTTGGCCCTGGAGCCCCTCACCAGAGCCATTATTACTAATCCGAACATAGGGGGGTACTTGAAAGAGGAAGGGGAGTACAAGCTTAGCCTTTACGCGGACGATGTCCTTTTGTTTTTACCCCATCCTTTGATAGCTCTCCCCAATCTTCTTGAGCTTTTGGGCACCTTTCACAAGCTTTCGGGCCTGGGGGTGAATCTAGCTAAGTGTACTGCCCTTCCTATCAACTTTACCCCTGCAGACGTTTCTAATATGCGCTCCTATTTTGGACTCTCTCTCTCTAAAAGCACTATCTTATACCTAGGGGTCCATCTAGCTCCTTCCTTACCAGAAATCTATAGCGCCAACTATCCGCCGACCTTTACAATGGTTCGGAGGTGGTTGCGTCTGTGGTCGACCTATCGCATCCCCTTGATAGGGAGGGTTGTAGCGGTTAAAATGTCTATTTTGCCGAAACTACTTTATTACTTCAGAGCTCTCCCTATTTATGTGTCACGCCAAGCCCTCACCACTCTACAACGTGATATTAAAACTTTTCTCTGGCTGGGCAAGAGGCCCAGGCTGGGGAGACACCTAATACATCGTCCACTTCTACAGGGCGGCTTGGGACTCCCAGATGTATGGCTATATTACTTAGCGGCCAGGTTGGCCCAGACGGCTCAATGGCATGCCCCTACGGTTGGTATACCGTGGTTGCAATTTGAAACTCAGTCTTTGCGGCCTTATTTCCTCCCGGGAGTCCTGTGGCAGGAGAGTCTCCGTCCAAGGGACTTAGCCCCTCTTAATGACATAGTGAGTAGCTCCTTCTACCTCTGGTCACTGTATAAGACTAAATTTAAACTGCGGCCTAACAGACCCACTTTGGCATCATTTTTGGGCGATAGGAGATTCCCTCTGGCGTTTGGGTCTCCTGCTGCCTTCAGATGGTGGATCCAGAAGTCCTTGGTCACTCTACGGGCCCTTTCTGGTAGACGAGGTGTCTTCACCTCCTTTTCACAACTTCAATCACAACATGAGGTACCTAGGGCGGAATTTTACAAATATCTCCAGATTCGACACTTTTTTCAAACACATTATAGTTCTTTAGACACCATCTCCAATACTCAATTTGAATCTTTATGCTACAGACACTCCAGAGACAGGGGTATTATCTCTACGGTGTACAAACATCTTCTGGAATCCCAGATGCCAGAGAAGACTAGGGCGATGTGCCTCTGGGAAACTGATCTAGACACAGAGTTCTCGCCTGAGGAATGGAGTACGATGCTTGTGAATATGCATAGGTGTGCCAGATCTATGGCGGTGAAGGACACCGTGGTGAAGCTTCACACTCGTTGGTACCTCACCCCGGATAGGATTCACAGGTTTTACCCCACGGTTCCTGATCACTGTTTTAGGGGTTGCCCGGAAACGGGCTCCTTGATCCATATTTTCTGGAGCTGTCCCCAGCTCCAGGGAGTTTGGGATCGGGTTCGCACCATGGTGTCCTCGATTGTTGGATCCGTGGTCGACTTGTCACCCGCACACTGTTTATTGTTCGCTCCTATAACAGGGGTTTCCCGGCCCACCCAAAGGTTGATCAACACATTGTTCTGTGCTGTTCACTGGACGATTGCGCTACATTGGCGCTCGCAGATCACCTCCTGGTCGGGGGTCCTTGGTAGGATGGACGCTATCCGTCTAACGGAACGGGTACACCACACCATTATGGACACCATGCATGTCCACACAGCCAAATGGTCCGAATGGCCGGTGGGTTCCGGTCCTATGGGGGACCCCCCCCCCTATATCCCCCAATAGGTGATGCATCGGAGTCCAGGCGGTCCCACTGAATTTTTATATTTCTACTTTTGATGGTTTATTCTCCTATATCTTTGACCCAGGCCTAAGACTAGCACCAGCTTGGAGACAGTACTGTGGAGTATTAGTTATCGGTCCGTGAAGTCAATTTTAATAATTATTGCACGGTTAACTTTCTATTTGTGTTTAGTTTATTTTCCCTTGTTTTACTAACCTTCTATTATATACAACTTTGAACTTGATAAGCATCATCTGGTGCATACGGTCCAGGCTGTGTACGTTAATCGCTTCTGTAAAAATTCCTTTTTGTGCCTGGTCCGCTGCTGTGCCAGCAACATTTGTATGCTGTGTATTTCTATTATGCTTTCCATTGACGCTGTCATGTACTTGTGTCTGTTGATCTACTTATTTTTCTTTTACCACCAATAAAAACGTTTGTATATAAAAAAAAAAACAGACAGTCAGGAGGCAACATATTGCATCTTTACCAAGTGCTAAATGCCTCTGAAAAGCGATCTGAGCATGGATCACTTTTCAGAGGAACCACTTTTTTTGCTGGTACTATGAACAAGGGAGTAAAAAAAAAATCTGTTCTGACAGTACACTTATAGGGGGTCAGGATTAAAAGTGCATACATAAGACATGCATACAGTGCATATGTGTATGTGTACACACACACACACACACCCACACATATATAAATGCACATATGCACACACATAAAAACACATGCACATACACACACGCACACACATACATACGCACACACATACATGCGCACACACATACAAGCGCACACACAATCATCCATGCGCACCCACACATAAACACATATACAGTAGATGGCCTTATAAAAAATGGTAGTCCTTTATCTTACCTCTTCCTGCCGGGTACTGCACTATGGGGGCAGACAAAGAGCACAGCACACACTGTGCTTTTCACTTTAGGTCAAATCAGTGTGACCAAGCTCCCCGCAATCCCCCGATTACAGTTCGGCTGTGGATCGGGGAGCTCGGTCTCAGCTGCCCTTGCTGCTCCTCCTATCGAGGTATACAGGGGGCCCTCAAAGGCCCCCTGCAACAAGAGGCCCAGTCACCATGGCTACCTCAGTGACCCCGATTATTCCCCCACTGGCCCTCAGCATTGGTAATTTACAGCTAAAAAGTTGCTGCTTCTACAGTAATTGCCACTGTTTTCCAACTCCAGCCGCACTGCTGCATAGTAACTACAGGGCGTTGTCTACTCAGCAAGGTTTACACAATGCTTTGCATTTTTGTCAGTGAATGCAAGGTGTTCTCTGACTGGATGATAGGAGGAGGTTGACCACTGTCCCAACCCCACCAAGCCCCAGCAACATCTCATTCTCCATCAACAAGGTCCTCTTCACTTTTAGGTTATTTCATAAATAGAAACAGACACTGCCACTTTTATGTTATACCCTGTCTCTGCAAAAGAGAACATAAACATGTGATAAATGAAGCCAAGATTCAGCAATGCCAATAAATCATAGTGCTCTTCTAAAGCTTTCAGCTCTCCTTTTTTTGTTTGGTAAACTTCTGGCATTGGTGAACAAACATGTTATGCCATTGTCAAGGGCTCAAGTCCTCCGGGAACGCATGGGAATGGAGTTCCTGTACTTTTTCCACAACAGGAACTCCGTTCCCATTAGCAGCTGCATCCTGCGAGACTTTGAAGTTTGCGAGCTGTGTGGAAGGTGCTACACCAGCAGCCGCCGACACAGCTCGCAATTGTAAGTGCCGCACACCAGGGGTGGACTGACCATCCAGGCATTGCCAGTAGGGGGCCCCATGATAGCTTCCTCTTCGATATACCTGTCAATCACAGCTAGCTGACCAGTAGATCAGGTTCCTGCTGCTAAGAGATTGTATTTAGTCAGACCTCTCGTGATGCACTCCTCCCCGCCGGCCCCTTCTGATTTTCTATCTCCTCATCCCCCAATCTCCTGCATACTTGCTCTGTGTGTCCCGCTGAATCTCCCCACCTCTATCTTCAGTGCCATATGATGCGAGAACCCAGAGAAGGAGCACAACTATTCTGCTCACAGGACATGCAGGGAGAGAGGTGAGCTGAGGGAGGAACATCAGTTTGGGGTGGTAAGCTGAGCACAATACCTGGCAAAGTTTAATGCCAGGAGGGAAGTTTATGTGCAAATATGTGAAGAGTTGGAATAGCAGCAAGTGTATGTTGGAGCCCTGCAGAGTTTGCAGCCCCCCAAGCTAACATACATCTCCTAAGCAGGAACACATCACTATCTCCCCAGGCATTCTGTCCAGATAATGTGCAGTTAATTTATGACCTTTCTGTTTAACCCTGTGTTATCCAAACTCTGTTCAATGAAAAACTTACCACATAAACACTCTATATACAAAATAACATTCCCCAATAAAGATCAGAACATGATGTTCACATTTGCATGGAAGCACAATTGAATGATTGCTGATTATTTTGAGAATTACCGTATTTATGTTTATTGAGGATTTGTTTTTTTTTATGTACTAACAGTTAAGCTTCATACGCACAATATGAAAATTGAATGAAAATGACCACTTTTGAAGTGTTCGTGCATATGAGCATGTAATTTTTTTGGTGGGGGAGTTGATCTTGGGTGGGAGTTCCCACACTTTTTTCCCCAGGACTTGACCCCTGCCACTGTCACATTTTGCAGTAACCGTGCATTAAATGTTTTCTTCTAACATGGTAAACTCCTTATAATCTGCCATAGCCCACCCCCATCTTTCCCCATTCCACCCTCCATAAATATGTGAACACTGTCTGCCCATTATATTCTAACTCTCCCTTTATCACAGTGTTAATACTGCTCCAATCTTCCCATATAACGTTCCCCTCTACACATCAGACACATTTCCATTTAGGTGCAAACCATCTTTAGCATATAGATTGTATCCCAATGAAAAATCAGCCCAATACGCTAAAAACCCAAATCCTTCCCACTTGCACCAGGTCTTTAGCCATGTGTTTATTTCTTTAGGCTCCTGCTGTTTTTCCTGTGTTGAGCATGACACAGATACTATTCCTGGAATATAACTTTGGAGGTTCCTTCTTTTGAGCTTACAGACTCGTTCTTTAAATTGGTTCTTAAGGATCTTCCTTGTATTCTATCATTGGTCACAACATGGATCAAAACAGCTGGGCTATGCTAGCACTTCCCAGTAATGTGTCCACTCGGTCCACTACATGCCAAACCCTGGCACCAGGGAGAGAACAAACCAATTTTGGTTGAGGTGATCCCAGTGACAAATTGTTCTATGACTCCTAAATATAAAATTCTCTAATACCACCAACTGTTCAGGTCTTCCAGCAATGCTACTAGATGGGGAGTTCCCCAGCTGTTAAGGTAGCAGTGACACTTAGGGCTACAACCCTCAGGTTTGCCAACCCACATCTTTTGCCAACCCACAAACGCAGGACTGGTCTTTCTTTTCTGTGAGCCCCTACCACCACCTCTAACTACACTAACCCATCTTATTACTTGATCATTAGGGATGAGCTCGGTGTTCGAGTCTAGAATTCTAGAAAATCGAGAATTTTGTGGCCCGTTCGCGACATATTCGTGTGGTGATCATGGCCCACAATGCACTTCACCATCGCAGTGCATTGCTGGCTCATCATTGGCCAAGCATGCACTGTGACCCCGCATGCTTGGCCAATCACAGCGCCGGCAGCAAGGAGAGCCATAATTGGCCACAGGCAGGATGTCTGTGGCCAACTATAGCTCAGGGGGGTTTAGTACATGCCCCACAATATATATAAGGCCGACAGCGTGGCGGCCTTGTGTAGTGTTTTGGTGTGCAGGGAAAGAGCAGGATAGGCAGGGACAGTGTCTTTTTGCTTGTGAACCTAGCACTTTTACAGTGGGTGTTGTGTGCCTCCTGCACAGTATACACCGGAAGCTACCCCTTATTTCTGGCTTTGTTCTGTTTCTGTAACACAGGCATCTGCAGCAGTTAGAGTGGGTGTTGTGTGCCTCCTGCACAGTATACATCTGAAGATACCCCTTATTGCTGGTGTTGTTCTGTTTCTGTAACACAGGCATCTGCAGCAGTTACAGTGACAGTAGGGTGCCTCCTGCACAGTATACACCTGAAGCTACCCCTTATTGCTGGTGTTGTTCTGTTTCTGTAACACAGGCATCTGCAGCATTTACAGTGGGTGTTGTGTGCCTCCTGCACAGTATACACCTGAAGCTACCCCGTATTGCTAGTGTTGTTCTGTTTCTGTAACACAGGCATCTGCAGCAGTTACAGTGGGTGTAGTGTGCCTCCTGCACAGTATACACCTGAAGCTACCCCTTATTGCTGCTGTTGTTCTGTTTCTGTAACACCACAGGCCATTAGTATGTCTGGAAGGCCAACAAGGAGAGGCAGAGAGTCACGAGCCAATAAACGAGGGCAAGAAGGCTCTTTGTCTAGAGACAACAGTGCTGGTCGTGGATGCGGTGCATCGTCTTCAGTACATGGCCATGGGACACACTTGTCCTTATTTTCGGCAGCTGGACGTATTGAACCACATCATGCCGAAGACTTGGTAGAGTGGATAACCAAGGCCTCCTCATAGCAAAAAACTGAGACGAAGCGATCAAGATTAAAGGTACCACATCCCAATATTGTATAGAACAAAGCAAAAACGGGAAGAAAACCCTGGAGGAGGGGGGGGGGGAGAGAGAAAGGGCTGGGGGGTAACCAACCCCAGGGACTTTAAACTGTACCAAATAGAGTAGATCAAAGAATACCCATATAAAAAATATATTATTTTTATTCACAAAAAAATATAAAAAAACAAGGAATGGACATCAATAGAGATATCGGTACATAATAATTCATACAGGATTGGTACAGATCATAAGTACATGGAATGTTACCAGTCCTACAAATATGACAATGCTGCTATTTTCTCTACATGTTTCGCTCCATCGAGCTTCCTCAGGAGATAAATGATGCAGCTTACACTAAAAACTAAAGAGATAAGAATACAAAACAAAAAGAACATTTTTATAAATATGAATACATACATATGAGTATTCTACGTACAGGTAAGTTAGATTACAAGGACATTAGAGACTCTGTAAACTAGGGGTGCAGAGACTAAACAGGTAAAAAAATATCTCACCAAATATATGCTGACTCCAAAAATGTTTGTTAGTGAAATCACAGATCAGAGGATCAAACCGGTAGAAGCTTAAATAAAATAAAGCAGATCAAATGACATGGAATGATGGTGGCCGCTACATAACACATACCCCAGAGATGTAAAAGAGGGGTAGGGTTTGCGCTATGGAGACAGAAGAAAAGAAGAAAAGAAGCAAAAGGCCAAGATTAAATCGCTTTTGGTAAGGGAGGCAGCCACTACCAAAAAAAAACAACTTGATGGGTTGGGAAGAACTATAAATAACAAGGGGGTAGTTATGGCGCTCTCCTATAACAATACAAAAACTGCAAAAAATCGCTTCCTATTTATAAAAATCATATACTAATTGAGTTGCAAATATTTCAGCCTTCTCAAAGTGCTAGTGTTGCTAAATCACAGTGCAAAAAATCTGCAAATTACTAAAATCTACAGGAAACATATATAAAAAATGAATTGGAAATTAAATAAAATCACAACTGTGCAAAAAAAGTGTTTACGTGCTGTAGTGCAAAATACGTCCATATAGAGCCTATCAGGCTTATATCATCTACACACAAACAACATTTTCAAAGAACAGAAAAAAACATTTGGAATTGGACAGAAAATCCAAAACACAAAGCAAACCAAAAAATATATAAAAAAATTTAAATAAAATTAAAAATCCTCAGAAAAAGTGTTTTCAGAAGAAGTTTTTTTCGGAAAAATTTCACAAAAAGTTCAATAGAAGTGACTCGTGCTCAGTGCCTGGTGTTCACTCCCAGCCATCCACATGCCCAGCGGTTGAGCGCTAGCTTGGTTAAATTGCTAGCGCTTCAACTGCTGCCTTTTCAGTTGCTAGACTCAGCCCCCTTCCGTGAGTTTGTGCAATGTGTGGTTCCTCAGTGGCAGGTTCCCAAATGCCACTTTTTCTCACTGAAGGCGATTCCGGCTTCTTACCGGCATGGACCCTCGCTGGACAGGGCGGTCAGTGGTAAGGTGCATATTACCGTTGACCCATGGACCAGCAGGCATGGACAGGGACGTTACCTATCTTTCACGGCCCATTGGGTCACTCTTCTGGCAGCTGGGAAGGCTGCAGGACAAGATGCAGTAGTGTTGGAGGTTGTTCCGCCACCACGCCTCCAAAATGCTACTACTGGTTGTGACACACCTCTCTCCTCCACCCCCTCCTCTTCTTCTTCCTCCATGGCCTCTTCCTGTGCTTTGTCCTCGGAACCGGCGGTGCTCCGTAGGCGCTCAAGGGGCTACACAAGTACGCAGGCAAAAAGATACCATGCCGTGCTTGCGCTGGTGTTTTTGGGGGACAGGAGCCACACTGGGGCAGATATTTTGTCAGCTCTGCAGGCGCAGGCCGAGAGACGCCATGCCAGCTTAAGCCAGGAATGGTGGTTTGCGACAATGGCACCAACCTTATCTCCGCCCTCCGATAGGGACAACTGACCCATGTGCCCTGTGTGGCTCACGTCCTTAACCTGGTGGTGCAGCAGTTCTTGGGCAGGTATCCGGGCTTACAGGATGTCCTGAGACAGGCCAGGAAAGTCCGCCGATCATATAATGCCAGTGCTCAGCTGGCTGAGCTCCAAAAGGAGTTGAACCTGCCCAAGAACCGCCTTATATGTGACATGCCCACCAGGTGGAACTCAACGTTGGCCATGCTGCAGCGGCTGCACACGCAGCAGAGGGCCATCAATGAGTACCTGTGCGACTACGGCATCAGGACAGAGTCAGGGAGCTCGGTTTTTTTCACCACACCAGTGGGGCATGATCAGGGATGCCTGCACTGTCCTGTCACCATTTGAGGAGGCCACAAGAATGGTGAGCAGTGACAGTGCATGCATCAGTGACACTGTACCTCTTGTCCACCTGCTAGAGCATACGCTGTGTGGAATAATGGACAGGGCACTTGAGGCAGAACAGAGGCAGGAAGAGGAGGACTTCCTTGCCTCTCAAGGCCCCCTTTATCCAGACAGTGTTCCTGCTGTCCCACCCATCACACAGGAAGAGGAGGAGGAGGAGGAGGATTGTGTCAGCATGGAGGTGGAGCCTGGCACTTAGCAGCAGCAGTCTTTTAGGAATGATTTACAGTCCCATGAAACCCGTGGACTTGTACGTGGCTGGGACAAGGTGGCTGCGGATCATGTCGTTCTTAGTGACCCAAAGGACTTCAGACCGAATGCCTCAGCTAACCTACGCTGCATGGCCTCCCTGATCCTGCAAAGCCTGTGGAAGAATCCTCATATTCTTCGGATCAAGGAGAGGGACCATTACTGGCTGGCCGCTCTCCTTGATCCACGGTACAAGCTTAAGGTTTCAGACCTTATCTTGCCATCACAGAGGGAGCAGAGGATGAGACATCTCCAGGAGGCCTTGCAGAAAGGTCTGTGCAATGCATTCCCGGAGACTGGGAGGTTACAAACTCTTGGTCCTGGACAACGTGTTGCTGAGGCTTCGATCAGTCACAGAAGGAGTGGTGGAGAAGGTGGCTGTCTGACCGATGCGTTCAGACAATTTTTTAGTCTGCAGCCCCAAGGTATGATCAGTTCCAGCAACCATTGCCAGCGTCTGATTTACATGGTGCAGGAATACTTAAGGGCAAGGTCAGACTTGGACACCTTTCCCACCGAAAATCCTCTGGCTTACTGGGTCTTGAGAATGGATCATTGGCCAGAGCTTGCATAGTATGCAATTGAGCTACTGGCCTATCCTGCATCCAGCGTTCTTTCGAACCGATCACAGGGTGCGCCTGTCCACCGACTCGGTGGATCGACTGACCTTCATAAAGATGAATCAGTCTTGGATCACCACCAGCTACCAAGCACCTGAAGCTGATGTAACTGAATAATTTTTTTTAAATATCACATCCCTTCAAGACTGCCTATGCTGATGCTGAGTGACTGTCCTGTTATGTTGACTTACTATTCTCTTCCTCCTTAATGATCCTGCTGATAGCTTGGAAGAACATTTTTGGTTCTGGGTGCCGCCACCGTCAAATTTTTCAGCCCCCGTTTAACAGGGGCATGTAATTACAATTTTTGATGCAATGCTTTGCAGCAGGGCTCATTCCTGCACTCCAACTAGAGTATCTGGGAGAGGTTGCAGTGTCGTGGCACCAGCACCAGTGCCTAAGGCCGCGTACACACGGGCGGACTGTTCGCCCAACCTTGTCCGCTGAACAGTGTTTGGGCGGACAGTCCGCTCGTGTGTGGGCTTTCAGCGGACAGTTTCAGCGGACAGTTGGACGGACAAAGTCTTTCGGAAATTCCGAAAAACTGTCCGCTGAAACTGTGTTTGAGCGAACAGTCCGCCCGTGTGTGGGCCTGTCCGCTGTACTTTCGAAATGAGCGGACTGTTCCCGCTCGGAAAGTCCGCCCATTTCGAGCGCGTGTACAGGTAGGCGGGGCCCGCGAAGGAGACGTCGCGGGCTCCGCCGCCTGGAATGGGCTTAAAGGGGAACCCCAACGCCGAAAAAAATCGGCGTGGGGGTTCCCCCAAGTCCACACCAGACCCTTGTCCGAGCACGCTACCCGGCCGGCCAGGAAAGGGGGGCGAGCGAGCGCGCCCCCCCTCCTGAGCCGTACCAGGCCACGTGCCCTCAACATGGGGGGTGCCTTGGGGAAGGGGGGGCCGCGCGGCCCCCCCACCCCAAAGCACCTTGTCCCCATGTTGATGAGGACAAGGGCCTCTTCCCGACAACCCTGGCCGTTGGTTGTCGGGGTCTGCGGGCGGGGGGCTTATCGGAATCCGGGAGCCCCCTTTAAGAAGGGGGCCCCCGGATACCGGCCCCCCACCCTATGTGAATGAGTATGGGGTACAATGTACCCCTACCCATTCACCTGTGAAATAAAGTACAAAAAAAAACACAACACATGGAAAAAGTATTTTATTGCACAGCTCCGGGGGTCTTCCGTCTTCGGGGGTCTTCTCGCCGGACTCCTCCGCTATGTGTGTGTAGCTCTTTTGCTAGCGGAGGAGTCCGGCTTTCTTCCTCCCCGCCGCCGGCCTCTTCTCCCGACTTCGGGGGTCTTGTCCCCCTCTTCGGTTCTTCTGCCGGGCCACCGCGCCTGGTCCGGTGGCCCGGTCTTCTGTCGCCGTCTTCCGTTCTTCTGTCGCCGCCTTAGGTTCTTCTGCCGGGCCACCGCGCCTTCTTGTAGCTCTTTTACAGGCGGTGGCCCGGTCTTCTGTCGCCGCTGTCGTCGTCGCCGCCGCCGCCGCCTTCCGTTCTTGTTCTTCTTCTTCTTCTCCTGGAGATGTTGACTCGACGAGCTCTCCGGCCGGAATGCCAGGGACACGCTCCGCTGCCACTTATATAGTGACAATGGGGCGGTGTCACATGGTATATGTCACATGGGTTGGTCACATGGGTTGATGTCACATGGGGACTATGACATCGTAAGGGGGCGGGGTCACCATGTGACCAACCCATGTGACATATACCATGTGACACCGCCCCATTGTCACTATATAAGTGACCGCACAGCGCGGCTCTGGCATTCCGGCCGGAGAGCTCGTCGAGTCAACATCTCCAGGAGAAGAAGAAGAAGAAGAACAAGAAGAAGAACAAGAACGGAAGGCGGCGGCGGCGGCGACGACGACAGCGGCGACAGAAGACCGGGCCACCACCTGTAAAAGAGCTACAAGAAGGCGCGGTGGCCCGGCAGAAGAACCGAAGGCGGCGACAGAAGAACGGAAGACGGCGACAGAAGACCGGGCCACCGGACCAGGCGCGGTGGCCCGGCAGAAGAACCGAAGAGGGGGACAAGACCCCCGAAGTCGGGAGAAGAGGCCGGCGGCGGGGAGGAAGAAAGCCGGACTCCTCCGCTAGCAAAAGAGCTACACACACATAGCGGAGGAGTCCGGCGAGAAGACCCCCGAAGACGGAAGACCCCCGGAGCTGTGCAATAAAATACTTTTTCCATGTGTTGTGTTTTTTTTTGTACTTTATTTCACAGGTGAATGGGTAGGGGTACATTGTACCCCATACTCATTCACATAGGGTGGGGGGCCGGTATCCGGGGGCCCCCTTCTTAAAGGGGGCTCCCGGATTCCGATAAGCCCCCCGCCCGCAGACCCCGACAACCAACGGCCAGGGTTGTCGGGAAGAGGCCCTTGTCCTCATCAACATGGGGACAAGGTGCTTTGGGGTGGGGGGGCCGCGCGGCCCCCCCTTCCCCAAGGCACCCCCCATGTTGAGGGCACGCGGCCTGGTACGGCTCAGGAGGGGGGGCGCGCTGGCTCGCCCCCCTTTCCTGGCCGGCCGGGTAGCGTGCTCGGACAAGGGTCTGGTGTGGACTTGGGGGGAACCCCCACGCCGATTTTTTTCGGCGTTGGGGTTCCCCTTTAAGCCCATTCCAGGCGGCGGAGCCCGCGACGTCTCCTTCGCGGGCCCCGCCTACCTGTACACGCGCTCAAAATGGGCGGATTTGCCTCCTCCTTACGTGGGCGAGTCCGTTCATTTCAAAAGTTGAGCGAACTGTTTGCCCAACCTTGTTCGTCAAACAGTCCGCTCGTGTGTGGGCAAGTCCGCTCATGCAAATTTTGAGCGGACTGTTTGCCCAAACTGTTTGACGAACAAGGTTGGGCAAACAGTCCGCGCGTGTGTACGCGGCCTAAGGCCGCGTACACACAGGCGGACTGTCTGACGGACTTGGTCCGCTGAAACGTGTTTCAGCGGACAGTCCGCTCGTGTGTGGGCTTCAGCGGACTTTTTCAGCGGACAGTCTGGCGGACTAAGGCCGCGTACACACGGGCGGACTGTTCGCCCAACCTTGTCCGCTGAACAGTGTTTGGGCGGACAGTCCGCTCGTGTGTGGGCTTTCAGCGGACAGTTTCAGCGGACAGTTTGACGGACAAAGTCTTTCGGAAATTCCGAAAAACTGTCCGCTGAAACTGTGTTTGAGCGAACAGTCCGCCCGTGTGTAGGCTACTTTCGAAATGAGCAAACTGTTCCCGCTCGGAGGGAAGTCCGCTCATTTCGAGCGCGTGTGAAGGTAGGCGGGGCCCGCAACGGAGACGTCGCGGGCTCCGCCGCCTGGAATGGGCTTAAAGGGGAACCCCAACGCCGAAAAAAATCGGCGTGGGGGTTCCCCCAAAGTCCACAACAGACCCTTGTCCGAGCACGCTACCCGGCCGGCCAGGAAAGGGGGGCGAGCGAGCGCGCCCCCCCTCCTGAGCCGTACCAGGCCGCGTGCCCTCAACATGGGGGGTGCCTTGGGGAAGGGGGGGCCGCGCGGCCCCCCCACCCCAAAGCACCTTGTCCCCATGTTGATGAGGACAAGGGCCTCTTCCCGACAACCCTGGCCGTTGGTTGTCGGGGTCTGCGGGCGGGGGGCTTATCGGAATCCGGGAGCCCCCTTTAAGAAAGGGGCCCCCGGATACCGGCCCCCCACCCTATGTGAATGAGTATGGGGTACAATGTACCCCTACCCATTCACCTGTGAAATAAAGTACAAAAAAAAACACAACACAGAGAAAAAATATTTTATTGCACAGCTCCGGGGGTCTTCCGTCTTCGGGGGTCTTCTCGCCGGACTCCTCCGCTATCTTCGTGTAGCTCTTTTACTAGCGGAGGAGCCCGGCTTTCTTCCTCCCCGCCGCCGGCCTCTTCTCCCGACTTCGGGGGTCTTGTCCCCCTCTTCGGTTCTTCTGCCGGGCCACCGCGCCTTCTTGTAGCTCTTTTGCAGGCGGTGGCCCGGTCTTCTGTCGCCGCTGCCTTCCGTTCTTCTGTCGCCGCCTTCGGTTCTTCTGCCGGGCCACCGCGCCTTCTTGTAGCTCTTTTACAGGCGGTGGCCCGGTCTTCTGTCGCCGCTGTCGCTGTCGTCGCCTTCCGTTCTTCTTCTTCTTCTTGTTCTTCTTCTTCTTCCCCAGGAGATGTTGACACGTCGCTCTCTCCGGCCGGAATGCCAGAGCCGCGCTGTGCGGTCACTTATATAGTGACAATGGGGCGGTGTCACATGGTATATGTCACATGGGTGGCCCGGCAGAAGAACCGAAGAGGGGGACAAGACCCCCGAAGTCGGGAGAAGAGGCCGGCGGCGGGGAGGAAGAAAGCCGGGCTCCTCCGCTAGTAAAAGAGCTACACGAAGATAGCGGAGGAGTCCGGCGAGAAGACCCCCGAAGACGGAAGACCCCCGGAGCTGTGCAATAAAATATTTTTTCTCTGTGTTGTGTTTTTTTTTGTACTTTATTTCACAGGTGAATGGGTAGGGGTACATTGTACCCCATACTCATTCACATAGGGTGGGGGGCCGGTATCCGGGGGCCCCCTTCTTAAAGGGGGCTCCCGGATTCCGATAAGCCCCCCGCCCGCAGACCCCGACAACCAACGGCCAGGGTTGTCGGGAAGAGGCCCTTGTCCTCATCAACATGGGGACAAGGCACCCCCCATGTTGAGGGCACGCGGCCTGGTACGGCTCAGGAGGGGGGGCGCGCTCGCTCGCCCCCCTTTCCTGGCCGGCCGGGTAGCGTGCTCGGACAAGGGTCTGTTGTGGACTTTGGGGGAACCCCCACGCCGTTTTTTTCGGCGTTGGGGTTCCCCTTTAAGTCCATTTCAGGCGGCGGTGCCCGCGACGTCTCCTTCGCGGGCCCCGCCAACCTGGAGACGCGCTCGAAATGGGCGGACTTGCCTCCGCCTTACGTGGGCGAGTCCGTTCATTTCAAAAGTTGAGCGAACTGTTTGGCAAACAGTTCGCTGAAACAGTCCGCTCAAAAAGTGCCGTGTGTGGCCATGTCCGTCCATGCTAATTTTGAGCGGACTGTTTGCCGAAACTGTTTGACAAACAAAGTTGGGCGAACAGTCCGCCCGTGTGTACGCGGCCTAAGTCTTTCGGAATTTCCGTAATATTGTCCGTCCAACTTTGGTTTCAGCGGACAGTCCGCTCGTGTGTAGGCAAGTTGGACGGACTAAGTATGGCGCATGCTCAGAAAGGATTTACACGGCCGAAGGTTGCATTGCAGTGTATTGGACGTCGTATTTCTAGTCCCGTCGTACGTGCTGTACACGTCATCGCGCAAGCTTTCAGCGGACTGTCTGTTCATCGTGTGTGGTCAAGTCCGTTCATTCAAAAGTAGGACGGACTGTCTGTCGGATTGTCTGACGGACTTAGTTGGCCAGACAGCCCGCCCGTGTGTACGCGGCCTAAGGCCAAATTTTTCAGCCCCTGTTTAACAGGGGCATGTAATTACAATTTTTGATGCAATGCTTTGCAGCAGGGCTCATTCTTGCACTCCAACTAGAGTATCTGGGAGAGGTTGCAGTGTCGTGGCACCAGCACCATTACCTAAGGCCCAGTTTTTCAGCCTCTGTTTTTTTTTTTTTAATCAGATAATTTTTGATGAAAAAACAACACAAACAAACATACAAAAAACTATTTTCAGTCTTTAAGCATATCATACATCATGTAACGCTAAAGGGCACTTTAAGGAGCAATGCCGTATGGCCAAGCAGTCTATTATGTTCATTAGTTATACCTTGACATTTGTGACAAGTTCAAAATAAAGGAGATTTTGTATGTTAAGGCCATCATGGTTGTAGTTTTTTTTGGCGGTCGTGCGTGTCCTTCGTGTATCATTTCCTCCCCGGCTACACCGCAGCCAGTTTAGCGGAGTGAGGTGTGGCTATCCCCTAAGCCGCGGGGAGCAGTATATAATTGTAATAAACATTAACCATTAAATCGTTGGGTAGAGGATTTTTTATCAGTTTAATTTTAGTTTCTGCAGAACCTAGTATGTGTATATTGTCCCTCTTCTGGACTATTCTTATGCCGCGTACACACGACCGGACTTTTCTAGGGACTAGGTCCGACAGACTTTCGACGGAGTTCTGACGGAGTTCTGACAGAGTTCTGACGGACTTTCCGAATGAACAGACTTGGCCACACACAATCACACCAAAGTCCGATGGATTCGAACGTGATGACGTATGACCGGACTAGAATAAGGAAGTTCATAGCCAGTAGCCAATAGCTGCCCTCGCGTCGGTTTTTGTCCGTCGGACTAGCATACACACGAGCGGATTTCTCAGTAGGAACTGGGTCCGGTGGAGTTCTGGCGGAAAAATTTGAAACATGTTCCATTTCTAAAGTCTGTCAGACTTTTGCAAATCAAAAGTCTGCTGCAGCCCACACACGATCGAATGGTCTGCCGGAATCGTTCCGTCGGACCTTTGATGTTGAAAAGTCCGGACGTGTGTAAGCGGCATTACAAATAGGAGAGCTATATCTCCCTTGCGCCCATATTTAATAGATTTGTCTTTGGCTCTATGATCTAAGGTGATGTTATTGTTGGTGCTGTTCTACCCCCTAAAATTCTGTGATGGACCAGCCGTAGTGGGGCCAGACCCGGAGTATCCAGCCAGGGCTCCCATATGTTCTCAAATTTTCTCAGGCTATCTCGTGTTTGTATGTGAGTTGTTCTCTAATAAGAGAGTCGTTCACAGATGCAATCCATGCTGCCTGTGTGGGAGCCATCCTAGATAACCACTTTCTAGCTATTAGTTTCCTAGCCAGGAACAGTACTCTAAGAATGGCGGTGTATGTGTGTGATGTGTATTGTTCCTCATCCAGCCAGCCTAGGAGACAAAGCTCGGGGTCTATTGTAAGTGTAAGATTCCATATGCTATTGACAGCGTTTACCACATCTGCCCAGTACCTTTGCACTTTCAGGCATTTCCACAGCATATGGATTTTCTCCATATCAAGGTACGGTATATGGTGTTGCACCTCTTAAATACATGTATGGGTATCCATATGGGGGCATTGTGTAGCGCATAAAGTATCTGTGGGCTTTCAGCCCCTGTTTAACAGGGGCATGTAATTCCAAATTTTGATGCAATGCTTTGCAGCAGGGCTCATTCCTGCACTCCAACTAGAGTTTCTGTGAAGTGTTGCAGTGTTGTGGCACCGGTGCCTAAGGCCCAATTTTTCAGCCCCTGTTTAACAGGTGCATGTAATTACAATTCTTGATATAATATTTCACAGCAGGGCCCGTTCCTGCGCCAACCGAGAGTAACTGTGAGGAATTACAGTGTTGTGGCACCAGCACCACCACCACGCCTTTCCTTTATTTAATTTGGGTACGGGTTCCCCTTAATATCTGTACCAGACCCAAAGGGGCTGGTAATGGGCAGGGGGGGCTACCCATGCCTTTTTTTCAATGATTTCCATCCATATTGCCGGAACCAGACATTACATTAAAACCGCAAACAGTTTTAAATTATTTTTTTCCGTTAAATGTCCTTTTGTACAGGGACTGTTCTAAACACGGGAAACATGTGCCACTTCACAGGCATACTACAGACATCCAACAGGCATGATATTTAAAGGAATATTTCACTTTTTTTTGTTCACTTTAATCGTCATTAAAATCAGTGCTCCCGAAAAAACAGCTGTTTTTAAAACATTTTTTTGCATTGATCCATGTCCCCTGGGGCAGGAGTCGGGTCCCCAAACCCTTTTTAGGGCAATATCTTGCATATTAGCCTTTAAAATGAGCACTTTTGATTACAAACATTCGAGTCCCATAGACATTAATGGGGTTCTAAAGTTCATACAAATTTTCGGTCCGTTCGAAGGTTCTGGTGTGAACTGAACCGGGAGGTGTTTCGGCTCATCCCTATTGATCATCGAAATTCTTTGCCCACCCTTCACATCAGCCCCGTTGTCTGCCATTTCAGTAAGCAGAAGGCACCTTTTGAAGGTTGTTAAGTCTCCTCAGTGTTACAATTCACTGTTTCAGACCTCTGTTGTTAGCACTTATTCACCCAATTATAATATTCATATTACTTACAGTTAGACAAAAATGTTAGTCACATGTCTGAACACTTCTTTTGGTTTAAACTTCTAAGTTTAAAACTTCACTTATACAAATCACATCTCAATTGTATGTGGTTAACACCTGAAATGATATTATTCAATATATCAATTCCATTCTCATTTAACATTCCTTTAGTTAAATTTTTCTCCACATTTACATGAAAGCCAAGTTGTCTATCAAAAGTAACATCTACAAGAGATGACCAGAGCAGGCTGAAAATAGGTAAGTACAGTGCCTTGAAAAAGTATTCACACCCCTTGAAATTTTCCATATTTTGTCATGTTACAATCAAGAACGTAGATGTATTTTATTGGGATTTTATGTGATAGACCAACACAAAGTGGCACATAATTGTGAAGTGGCAGGAAAATTATAAATGGGTTTAAATTTTTTTTTACAAATAAATATGTGAAAAGTGTGGCATGGATTTGTAGAACCACCTTTCGCTACAATTACAGTTGCAAGTCTTTTTGCAAAGCTGGTGGATGTCTCTACCAGCTTTGCACATCTAGAGAGTGCCATTTTTGCCCATTTTTCTTTGAAAAATAGCTAAAGCTCTGTCAGATTTGATGGAGAGCATCTGTGAACAGCAATTTTCAAATCTTGCCACATATTTTCAATTGGATTTAGGTCTGGACTTCGACTTGGCGATTCTAACACATTAATATACTTTGATCTAAACCATTCCCTTTGGCTGTATGTTTAGGGACATTGTCCTGCTGGAAGGTGAACCTCTGCCCCAGGCTCAAGTCTTTTGCAGACTCTTATGCCCTGCACACACGACCGGTTTTCCAGTCGGAATAAACTCTGAAGGTTTTTCCAATAGAGTTCCGATGGAATTCCGCTCAAGAAGTCTTGCATACATACTGTCATACCAAAGTCCGGCCGTCAAGAATGCGGTGACGTACAACACGTACGATGGGGCTAGAAAACGGAATTTCAATAGCCAGTAGCCAATAGTTTCCGTCTCGTACTTGCTTCAGGGCATGCATCATTTTTGGTATGTCGGAACAGCATACAGACAAACGATTTTCCCAATAGGAATTGGTTCCTTCGGAAAAATATAGAACATGTTTTCTTTCTAGGTCCGTCAGAAAAAGTCTGATGGGGCATACACACAGTGGGTATATACGATGAAAAGCTCCTGTCTGACTTTTTCCTGTCTGAAAATTCCGCTCGTGTGTACGGGGCATAACAGGTTTTCTTCTAAGATCGCCATGTATTTGGCTCCATCCATCTTCCCATCAACTCTAACCAGCTTCACTGTTTCTGTTGAAGAAAAGCATCCCCACAACATGATGCTGCCACCACCATGTTTCACGATGGGGATGGTGTGCTCAGAGGAATGTACAGTGTGAGTTTTCCGCCACACATGGGGTTTTGCTTTTAGGCCAACATACCCAGAAAGACTTGCAGCTGTAATTGCAGTGAAAGGTGGTTTGTACAAAGAATTGACTCAGGGGGGCTGAATACAAATGCAAACTACACTTTTGAGATATTTATTTGTAAAAATGTTGAAAACCATTTATAATTTTCCTTCCATTTTACAATTATGTGCCGCTTTGTGTTGATCTATCACATAAAATCCCAATAAAATACATTTACGTTTTTGGTTGTAACATGCCAAAATGTGGAACATTTCAAGGGGTATGAATACTTTTTCAAGGCACTGTATGCACATTTTTACACAAGTTAGTCTGCACCGGTTAGTCAGCATAGGTAGCAGGAAAGGAAAGGGGACTTTTTTTTTTTTTAAACTAGTTAGTGTTAAGCAGAAATTCTAATTTAAAATCTTAGCTATAATCGAAAAACTATTGCTGTAATTGCCTAAAAAGCGTTACCTGGTGCTAGTTTTTAAGTTGTTTTTTTTATGGACTTAAAGCTGAACTCCGGTCATGACAACTTTTATTCAGATCTATTTCTTGATAGCCACAAGGGATATAAATTCACTTTGTGTGCACCAAATGTCTTTGTAAACCCAGATATTGTTTTGTAAAAGTAGCAGTTATACTAACATCCCAGCAGACTCCACCCACAGGCTGACTGCTGAGCACTACAGGAGAAGACAAGACCACTCACCATGCACAAGTAGAGAGAGCGCCAATGATTTGACAGGAAGCTCTGGCACAGAGGCAAAGTTTTACACTGGATTGCTGCAAAGATCTGGAAGAAATACTTAAAGCAGATTCAACCAAGAATATACATATTTATTTGACCCTTTGAAAAAGTCACGAGGTCGTGACGCAACGCGTCAGGCAGGGAGCTTTTGGTGTTGCATTCATCACTTCCGTTCGCGGCCGAGACCGGAAGTTCCGTTCGTATTTGCGTAGTTTGTTGTCATCTGCTCCGTTCGTACTTGCGAAGTTTTCTGTCATTTGCTTTAATGTAAGTGATTTATTTTATCTATTAAAACGCTGCTATTGATTACTACCCATGAGAGCCTCCCCTTATCTTTCCTATGTACCACGAACGATAATCTCACCTGTTTGAAGACATTGGGGAAACACTATTCCTATATATACAGTGGTATCCTGCTGAAGCTGGACTGCTAAGGACGAGTGAATATCGGTTTTGTTGCAGTGCTTATATATTTGATTTCTGAGGTGAGAGGCTGGGGGAAACAGTGGGTGCACGGAGTTGTGGCACTGAAATTGGGCACTGAAGTTGATCGGTGGACAGTCACGGATTTGGAGAACACTTTACTAATTTTGCATGAACTGTGATACATGCTCGCTATTTAATTGCATGGACTTCATTAGAGAAGCACTTTTTATTTATTATTCGTCATTTTATTATTATTCGTCATTTCTTGGACTGTTTTCATAAGAGTATTTATTCAGCAATTTTCACATTTAATATTTTGTTAATATTTCATGCATGATGTTTTGAAGATTTATACACTTTATTTTATCGGATACTATAATATTCACGGTTGAATATTGCACATTTATCACTTTTAGTGAGGTGAATTCACTGTTGCACTACATGTGTTTGAGTATTGTATTTTTTTCTAGGTAGCGCCACATTTTTTGTATTTTTATATTTCTTTTGGTGTTGAGATCACTATTTTTTGCTGGCGGCTTCCTACATATGTACACGTATTTGGATATTTTTTAGGCTCACATATATATATATATTTTTTAGGTATTTTTTACACATTTAATATTAGCCAGGTGGAGCGCATTAGTTTCGTGCATTCACATATTTATTATATTTACACAATATTTGCTAATCTTAGAGTTTAACCTTAAAATTCATTTAAAGCTATATGTTCGTCTAAGATTGCTCTGTCCAAAAAGTGAAATGGCTGCTGTGCTCTTTCACTGCAGAATGAACAGCGTTGTTACCTAGCTAAACCTACCTACGATCAACAGGTATTAAAACTATGTTACAGGAGAGATTCAGTAAAGCAAAAAAGGGTTGTTAATGCTGTAGGGTAGAAACACAGGAGTGCCGGTGTAGTTCTACAAATTAGCCACTAGATGTCTTTGTGGTTATGGTTGGGAACCCTGTAGTAAAGAGTAGGCAGTGTAGATGCGCCGTAGACAGCGGTGCCTGTCTTTTGGCAAATATCTCCTAAACCGTGTAGGTTTAGGAGATATATCTTGGACCTACAGGTAAGCCTTAATCTAGGCTTACCTGTAGGTCAAAGTGGTATGTAAAGGTTTACAACCACTTTAACCTCAAGACGGGAACATCTTCTGGGTCATGTTGCTGTGAGGCCTGAGGAAAGTATGAGACAGACTACTGCTGGTTCTTGTAAGGTTAGACCAGGGCCCTCCCAGGGGATGTCTCCATTATGGTGCCTAGAAAGGAACCCATGTATATAGCGCCTCACCGAGTCTTGGGGACCACCCTATGATAGGCAGGAGTGGATTAAAAAGCATCTCCACCATGAGGCTGTGCACATGGAGGATATGCAGACCAGCACACAACACACGTATTCTAGAGACAGAACACAGCTTATAGTATTTTTTTATTTTGCCCATTGTTTCCTTTTAAAGCCCAACTCTGTTTTAGATAGAGGGAGGGTTAGAACATCTGTCACAACATCTGTCGCAATGTATTGCTTAAGGAAAAAAATGGAAGAGAGCGCCACTCTAAGGATGTTTGTCCTGGTTTGTCTTATTTGTCATTGTAATCGATAAAATAATTCAATGTGTTTTGAGGGTTTCAGAGAAATCTCCCCATCAGAAAAACAATTTTATTCTGAACAGTTTGCAGTAATATAATTGTAAGGGAGTTATTGAAAATAACAGAAGTCTGCTTACAATGCTCAATTTGGTTGCCTTTTTCATTTCTGACTAGGTCCTCCTGTCCCAAAGACACTTGTTAGCCTCATTTGCTTTCCTGATGTCACAGGTACAGAAAGTCTCCTTAATGAGGTCATAGACATTATTAGAAAAGCTAGACAGCAAGACAATCAGCACCTCCAGTTGCAATAAAAACAAAGTGCTGCTCCTTGATTCCCAACATTAAAAATGCTGGCAGCAAATGTGTTAACTCTTCTCTGGGTCAGCTTTAGTAAAAGTGCCAGTATATAGATGGATACTCTCAATTTTGGTTAAAAAGTAATCAGGCTGATACAAAAAAAAAAAAAACACAACACACCAAGAAGTAATATAGCTCCATAAAATGTAAAACATAAATTGTAGATTATATGACATAATACAAAACTTAAATTGGTAACCATTAACGTGGTAATGGTGGTAAAGGCACAAGGTTTGTTACCTTCATGCATTCTATACATGAAGGTAAAAAATCTTCTGTGTGCAGCAGCCCCTCCCCCTCCAGTCCCCACTAATACTTACCCGAGCCCCCTCTTGATCCAGCGATGTCCACAGGGGAGCCTTGGCTCTCTGCAGGCTCGCACTCCTGAATGGCTCCCGCTACTGTCAGTCACAGCCAGTGAGCCAATTAGGAGATGGAGGGGATGGGGCCCAGCCTCGGCTCTGTGTGTGTGAAGGGACACACAGAGCCACGGCTCGGGAGTGCACCTGCTTGGGTGCCCCCACAGCAAGCTGCTTGCTGTGGGGGCACCCGACAAGAGGAAGGGGCCAGGAGCACCAACGTGGGACCTGAGAAGAGGAGGATCCAGGCTGCTCTGTGCAAAACCACTGAACAGAGCAGGTAAGTATAATATGTTTGTTGTTTTAGAAAAAAAGAAAACTGTGTTTTAGTATTACTTTAACCCCTTTGCGCCTAAGGGTAAAACAAATATTAATGCCTAAGCACAATTTTGCAACTTTTTGTTAGTAAAACCATATCTATCATCACAACTACTTTTGCCGCGTACATACTATCCGGCGGACTTAGTCCGGCGGACCAGAGTCCACCGGACAATTCGACCGTGTGTGGGCTCCGGCTGACTTTTTCTTCCCAAAATTCGGCTTTCCGGCAGACAATCCGCTCATCTGTGTGCTAGTCCTCCGGACTTTCCAAATTAACAGATTTGCCCACACACAGAGTAAAGTCCGTTCATTTTGAACGTGACTTGGGGTACAACGGGACTAGCGAAGGAAGTCAATGCCGCCGCCTCCATCGGCGAGATTTACACCCTGCTGGCACCGTCGCCTGGTATGGATTTTAAAAACAGCATGGGGGTCCCCCCAAAGTCCATACCAGACCCTTATCCAAGCATGCAGCCTAGCCGGTCAGGAAAGGGGGTGGGGACGAGCGAGCGCCCCCCCCCCCCTGAATCATACCAGGCCGCATGCCCTCAACATGGGGGGTGGGTGCTTTGGGGAAGGGGGGCCCCCCACCCCAAAGCACCTTGTCCCATGTTGGGACAAGGGCCTCTTCCCAGCAACCTTGGCTGTTGGTTGTCGGGGTATGCGGGCAGGGGCTTATTGGAATCCGGGAGCCCCCTTTAATAAGGGGGCCCCCATATCCCTGCCCCCCACCCTATGTGAATGAGTATGGGGTACATCGTACCCCTACCCATTCACCTGGGGGGGAAAAGTGTAAATAAAAAAAACACACAACACAGGTTTTTAAAGTAGTTTATTAGGCAGCTCCGGGGGTCTTCTTCCGACTTCGGGGGTCTTCTCGCCAGGCTATCTTCTGCTCTTTTGCCGCTGTTGGTACGGCCTGGTATGGTTCAGGAGCGAGGGGGCGCTCGCTCGTCCCCACCCCCTTTCCTGACCAGCCGGGCTGCGTGCTCAGATAAGGGTCTGGTATGGACTTTGGGGGACCCCCATGCCGTTTTTTCAGCTTGGGGGTTCCCCTTAATATCTATACCAGGTGATGGGGCTAACAAGGTGTCAATCTAGCCGATTCACGTTCAAAATAAACAGACTTTACTACATGTGTGCAAGTCTGTTAATTTGGAGCGGGCTTGCCCACACACGACTACAAAAGAACGGACTTTTCCGGGGGAAAATCCACCGGACTTTTGGCAGAGGTCTGCCGGAAAAATCCGTTCTTGTGTGGTCGTGTGTGGGCAAGTCCGCTCATTCGGCCAATAGCTGCCCTAGCGTCGGTTTTAGTCCATCGACTAGCACACAAACGACCTGATTTTTCGACCGGACTCGAGAGTCCATCGGAAAGATTTGAAGACAGTTTTATTTCTAGGTCCGCCGGACTTTTGGGTAGAAAAAGTCAGCTGGAACCCACACACAATCGAATTGTCCGACAGATTCAAGCCCATCAAAAAGTCTGGTCGTGTGTACGCGGCATAACACTAGCGATAGGGGGCTTATTTTTATACCACTAACACCATACCTCCCAACATTTTGAGATGGGAATGAGGGAAACCTATCAGCAAAAGTATGTAAGACACACCCCTGCCACTCCCCCTTAAAGGAGAATTATACAAAAATGTTTTTACCATTACTATTCCTTTATTCTGGCTTTTGAAATTTACAAATGCAGCAAAGAAATTGGATGAAAGGTTTAGCACTGGGAAACACTTTTTGAAAGATAAAAAGTGCATTTTATATACAACTGTATAGATCAGACCAAAATGAGGGACAAATGGGGAGGAAAGAGGGACAGAGGAGGGACTTTGTTCCAAATCAGGGACAGTCCCTCGCAATCAGGGACAGTTGGGAGCCATGCTAACACTAATTATATGGGGCTTATTTTATACCACTAACACTAGTGATATGGGGCTTATTTTATCCCATTGGCACCAACCATGGGATTTATTTTATCTTTCTGAAAACAACAATCATAGTTATTTTACTCTCACCGACAGTAATAACCCCCAGACCCTATTTTGTCTTATACATAGCAGGGTATTGAGGGAAAGGTTCAACCCCACAAGCCAACTAGTGTGAAGCTAGACCTTTGTTATTGACCACACCCACTTTTCACCACAGCCCCTGTGTCCGATGGAAATTTTTCTTCTTCAAACCCTTCAAGGTATCCCTATTTCCAAATGTTAACATCTATACATATGTCAGCAGCTGATGCTTGTCCTAATGTGTCATCTTCTATGCTCCATAAGTCAAAGATACGTTGGATTGTACAGGTTTTTCACGTGTGTTTAAAATACAACTGTAGCACCCTCTACCTTAGGTAGGTAGGTTCAGGGGTCAAGTCCTAGGGAAAAAAGTGTGGAAACTCCCACCCAAGATCCACTCCCCCACCAAAAAAATAAATAAATATGATACGCTCATATGCACGAACGCTTCAAACGTGGTATTTTTCATCCAATTTTCGTATTGTGTGTATGAAGCTTAACTGTTAGTACATAAAAAAAAACAATCCTCAATAAACATAAATATGGTAATTCTCTGAATAATCAGAATTCATTCAATTGTGCTTCCATGCAAATGTGAACATCATGTTCTGATCTTTATTGGGGAATTTTATTTTGTATATAGAGTGTTTATGCGGCAAGTTTACACTTTTCATTGAACAGAGTTTGGAGAACACAGGGTTAAATGGAAAGGTCATAAATGAACTCCACATTATCTGGATAGAATGCTTGGGGAGATAGTGATGTGTTCCTGCTTAGGAGATGTATGTTAGCTTGGGGGGCTGCCAACTCTGCAGGGCTCCAACACACACTCGCTGCTATTCCAACCCTTCATATATTTCCACATAAACTTCCCTCCTGGCATTAAACTTTGCCAGGTATTGTGCTCAGCTTACCACCCCAAAGTGATGTTCCTCCTTCAGCTCACCTCTCTCCCCGCATGTCCTGTGAGCAGAATAGCTGTGCTCCTCCTCTGGGTTCTCTTATCATATGGCACTGAAGATAGAGGAGGGGGGGGGGATTCAACGGGACACACAGAGCAAGTATGCAGGAGACGGACGGGGGGGGGGTGAGGAGACAGAAAATCAGGAGGGGCCAGCGGGGAGGAGCGCATCATGAGAGGTCTGACTAAATAGAATCTGTTAGCAGCAGGGACCTGATCTACCTGTCAGCTAGCTGTGATAGACAAGTAGATCGAAGAGGAAGCTGTCATGGGGCCCCCTACTGGCAATGCCTGAATGGTCAGGTGTGCGGCACTTACTATTGCGAGCTGTGTCGGCAGCTGCTGGTGTAGCACCTGCCACACACCTCACATACTTCAAAGTCTTGCAGGACACGGATGCAAATGGGAACTGAGTTCCTGTTGTGGAAAAAGTACAGGAACTCCATTCCCATGCGTTCCCGCAGGACTTGAGCCCTGGGTAGGTTGCTAGAGTAGTGTGTTTTGTTATGGCCAGTGCAGATAAGTTTAGGCAGGCCTAGTTGTGAGCTAGGCCTGTTTGATCTGGGGGATGGGGAGTGGTTTAGTGTAGCAGCAGGTGACTGACATGTACTTCCTCTCTCTGGTCCCTCCACTGTTTCCAGAGGGTTCTGGAAAAGAAGGCAGAGGATGGGAGTGGCATGGAGTGTATCTGGGAACCCTGAACAAAATCCCAAGGGGCGTACCTAGAGCGTTTGGCACCCGGGGCGGATCCTACACCTGTCACCCCCCCCCCAACTTTTAAATGAAAAAACACCCACAACTTTTTTTTCATTTTCTCGAGAATATTTATTGCACAAATTTGTAAACGTTCCATCAACTTAAAAAAAAAAAACATTGTAAAATAACTTATTAACTTACTTAAACTTATTTCAATTATTTATAACATTTACTGAACAGATAATACTGCTTATTTTAAGCAAACAGATCCAAACTCCAAAGTGACCGCTCAGTCTATATTGAAAGGAGTCATTCACATCCTCTGCCTTCGAGCCTTCAGTTCTGCAAATTCATCAATGACTGCATCAAAGTTAATCGTCTTTGCATATTCGTGTTCGATTGAAAGTATGGCCAGATTTGTCAGCCTTGTCTCACTCATGGTAGAGCGGAAGTAGTTTTTTATTAACTTTAATTTTGAAAAACTTCTTTCACATGAAGCAATGCTCACACAGAGAGTCAAAAAGAATCTAAAACACAGAGACAAGTTAGGCAAAGAGTCACAAAAATCCCATTTAATAATGAACTGCAGGAATTGCAAAACCGTCCATTTCTTTGCCTCTTCAATACTGATCTTGGCAGCTTCCAAATGCCTCCGAAGGCGTTCAATCTCCACATAGATGTCTTCATTCGAGAATTCATCAAAAACCTCAGTCAATTTTGAAGTATAATTCTGTAGATCTTTTTCGGTTGCAACAACCAGAGTGTTTGGCTGAATAACAGCAAACATTGAGAGGATATTTTCAATTGCCTTAGTGCGAATTTCCAACTCCTGGTAAAACCGATCAAGGCACTCAAACATAGCCCTTTTAATTTCCTCTGGCAATGTGAGGCCAGCATCCTTTGCCTTCTCTCCTGGCATTGTTTTCCGGAGCTTTACTCGCCCTCTTCTCTCCATTGAAATGCCCATTTCCTCACACATGGTAGTTGCATAATGAATTGCCTTTTCCACAATTTCATTTCATTGACCTGCAAGAAATGCTTTTAGAGCTTGTAGCTTCACAATGCACTTTTCAAGAGTGAGTCCCACTGTTTGCAAATACTTCTGTGTGATATTAACTTCTCCCAGAACGTCACACCAGAAAGAAAGATAACACAAAAAAGTAAAATCGCATACAGCAGGCAGCAACATCTGAGCAGATCCTCTTGTGTCCACATTTTCTTTGGGATCACACAGCTTTTCAAGGGCTGAAGTAAGTTTTTCAAAATTTGCCCTCACTGGCTTCACAGCATCATAATGAGCGCTCCATCTTGTTTGGGAAAGTCTTTTCACTGTCACACCTACATTCTCCATCAGCAATTCCCAACGATGTGTAGAAACTGAAAAGAACAAATACACTTTCTCCAATGTTCCAAAAAAAGTAACACAGGAAGCAACACTTCCAAAAGAGTGCACCCCACAAAGGTTCAGAGAATGGTTTGCACATGGGATAAACAAAGCCTTGGGATTTATCTCTTTTATCTTTGCCTGAACACCACCATGAATCCCTGCCATAGTTGCAGCATTGTCATATCCTTGACCAAGGCAAAGGCTTATGTCCAGTCCAGCTTCCTCCAGATGTTGCAGGATATTGTCTGTGAGCTCAGCAGCAGTCTTTCCAGCAATAGGAAAGAACCCCAAGAATGATTTTTTTACTTCAACATTATCACCTTCAATATGAACATATCTGATCACTTCACACATCTGATCAATGTGTGACACATCAGGGGTACTGTCAAAAAGAATCCCAAAGTACTTTGCTTTCTTGATGTCAGCCACTATTTTCTTTTTCACTTGATTCCCCAGAAGACAAATAAATTCATTTTGAATTTTTGGCGAGAAATAAGAGGTCATTCTCTTCCCAGATTCGGTAGAACGTTTCAGCCTTATGAAATGTTCCTTTAAAACTGGATCATAATTTGAAAGCAATTCTGCCAATTCCAGGAAGTTTCCTTTATTTACTGATGACATGATCTCTCTATGACCACGAAAAGGAAGATTCTGGTGAGCCAAAAACAAGGTTATATCCAAGAGGCGATGCAAAATATCCCTCCATTTCTTTTTCTCATTGTCCACTGTTGTTTGGTGGACATGATCAATACATTTTTGTAGCCTCAGTCCTGTTCTCAAGGTCTTCCATTTCTCCAAGCATGTAAGATGCTGTTCAGAAGCTTCATGATCAGATACCTTTGGATTCAGCTTCCACCACAACTGAAACCCGGTAACAAAACTGGATGTTACAGTTAGTTTTTCATCAAGCGCAAAAAGTCTGCAGCAAAAACAAAACAAACTTTGTTTTGATGGAGAGTACACCATCCAGGTTCTAAGGCCTCTTTCACACTGACGTCCCGTTCAGGCCCGCCTGTCAGTTTTTCAGGCGGACCTGAACGGGTGCTCCATAGAGCTCTATGGAGCGTCGGATGTCAGCGGTGACATGTCCGCTGACATCCGACCCGCTCCGATCCGAAAAAGTGTGACGGAGGAAAAAGCTATTTTTCCATCCGTCTGCGGATCGGATCGGGTGACGACGGGCACTGCGGTCCGTCGTCATCCGATCTCCCATAGGGGAGAGCGGCGCTGTGACAGGTCCGTCCCTGCGCAGTTTGCAGAGACGGAGCTGTCATCTCCCTGCTCAGCGGGGATCGGCGGAGTGATCCCCGCTGAGCAAACGGACATCCACGGGGCGGATCAGAACTGATCCGCCCCGTGTGAAAGGACCCTAAGAATTGTCTCACCATTTGGAAGAGCCTTATAGAACCATGCAGTGGTGAGCTGTCGACTTTTCCCTTTCGATTTCTCTCCTCGTCTTTCAACAGCACTGAAAGGCCCATCTCTATTTTGGAAAGGTTCACTTCCCCTCTTAATAAGGTCCACTCTTAACTCATCTGGAACTGGAACTGGCCAAGCAGCAACATCAGAATAAACTGATAGTTTATCAGTCTGCTCTGCTTCTTCATCAGAGTCTTGCTGGAGGAGGCTTCTTCTGGCATCTCCTTCCGCGACATCACTCTCACTGCTTGAAGATAAGTCGATCTTCTCCAATTCTTGCCTTTTTATATATGAATGCTCTTGAGAAGATACTTCTGGTATTTCTCGCTCGAATTCAAAAGTCTGAATGCCTTCAGCACTTTCTCCTACTGCAGTAGATGTTGAAGGTGTGACATATTTTAAAATGGATCCAGACATTGCCTCAGCTGACTGTTCTTTTGCCTTCTTCATCTTTCGTTGCTGAAACCCACTAGGTCGATTTCGCTTCATATTGGTGTTTTCTGAAAAATATACTTTGAACGTAAGCACAAATACATGTCTCTAAAAAGTCCAGTGCTTCTTCTTCCAAATCTCAACATGTGCAGTTGTGCACCAGCAAACTGTGCATGGTGGACTAGAAAATAACTCCTTCTCTTAATACAAAATCCCATGCACTTTTGGTGCTTATACTCAAATTGTGCACTCTCCAGACCTCCATAACCCTCTTAACTTAATAAGTGGGTCCACAGTAGCTTAAATTTACAATATCCTTCTAAGTGTATTTATACCAAAAAAATTACTTAGAACCCCCAAACATATATATATTTTAAGCAAATGACAGTCATTGCAATATTTTATGTCACTCAATATTTGCGCAGCGGTCTTTCAAACGCAAATTTTGTGTAAAAAATAAAATACACTTCAAGGAATAAAAAAATAAAAAAACGAAACAGTAAAGTTAGCCCAATTGTTTTGAATAATATGAAAGATAATGTTACACCGAGTAAATGGATACCAAACATGTCACGCTTTAAAATTGCGTACACTCATGGAATGGCGACAAATGACGGTACTTAAAAATCTCCATAGGCAATGTTTTAAAATTTTTAAAGGGTTGTCTTTCCTTTAAACAAAGTTGGAAAAGTGGGTGGAACTCCACTTTAAGTTTGTATAGGATCAGAAACTTCCAGCACAGTAGAATGCTGTAGAGCAGGGGGGTCTCTAAACTTTCTAAGAAAAGGAAGGGTTCACTATCCTTCAGACTTTAGGGGCTGTGGCCAGTGGTGTTAGAAAATGCCCTGCATCAGTGGGAGTAAACAGTGCCTCAGGCTTGGTGGTCATTGGGAGTAAAAAAAAAATATGTAGCACCTATGGTTAGTAGGAAAATAAATAGTGCCCCATCAATTGTATTAGTGGGGAGAAAAGTGTCCCATCATTGGTGTCCGTGGAAAGAATAGTTCCTAACAGTGGTGTTAGTGGGAGGAATAGTGTCCCATAACTGGTGTCAGTGGGAAGAATAGTGCCTCATAAGTAGTATAAGTGGGAAGAATAGTGCCTCATAAGTAGTATAAGTGGGAAGAATAGTGCCTCGTAGTTGGTGTGAGTGGAAGAAATGGCACCAAACGTTGTGTCAGTGGGAGGAATAGTGCATCATAATTGATGTCAATGGGAGGAATAGCGCCCATCATTGGTATTAGTGGTAGGAATGCCCCATCGTTAATGTCAGTGGGAAGAAATGTGCCCCATTATTTATGTCAATAGGAGGAATCATGCCCTATTGTTGGTGTCAATGGAAGGAATGGTGATTCATTGTTGGCGTCAGTGAGAGGAATAGTGTCCCAAGAGCCGGATAAAGATGATAAAGATTTTTTTTCCACAAAATTGTCATTGTAATAGGTCATTCCTTTCACATGGCATGTGTATACCACAAATGACACCCCAAAATAAATTCTGCTACTCCACCTGAGTATTACGATACCACATGTGTGGGACTTTTTCACAGCCTGGCCACTTAGAGAGGCCCAACATGCAGGGAGCGCCATTACATGTTCTAGGAGCATAAATTACACATCTAAATTGTTGACTAACTATTACACTTTTTAAGGCCCTGGAGCACCAGGACAATGACACGTGCCACTAATATGGGGCACTGATGACACGTGACACTGATGACAGATGCCACTAATATGGGGCACTGATGACACGTGACACTGATGACAGATGGCACTAATATGTGGCACAGATGGCACTTATACGTGGCACTGATGACACGTGGCACTAATACGTGGCACTGATGACAGATGTCACTAATACGTGGCACTGATGACAGATGGCACTAGTACGTGGCACCGATGACATGTGACACTGATGGCAGATGGCACGTGACACTGACAGGTGGCATTGATGACAAATGGCACTGATACGTGGCACTGATGACAGATGGCACTAATATGTGTCACTGATGACACGTGACCCTGATATGGCACTGATGACAGATGGCACTAATATGGGGCACTGATGACAGATGGCACTAATACGGGGCACTGATGACACGTGACACTGATATGGCACTGATGACAGATGGCACTAATACGGGGCACTGATGACACGTGACACTAATATGGCACTGATGACAGATGTCACTAATATGTGGCACTGATGACAGATGGCACTAATACGTGGCACCGATGGCACGTGACACTGATGACAGATGGCACTAATACATGGCACCGATGACACGTGACACTGATGACAGATGGCACTAATACGTGGCACCAATGACACGTGACACTGATGACAGATGGCACTGATACGTGGCATTGATGACACGTGACACTGATATGGCATGGCACGTGACACTGACAGGTGGCATTGATGACAAATGGCACTGATACTTGGCACTGATGACAGAAGGCACTAATATGTGGCACTGATGACAGCGACCCTGTCCGCAGTGCGCCGCTGCCACCACTATAATCGCGGAGGGGGGTGCCGGCCTGACACCCCCCCCCAAGTGTGCATCACCCGGGGCTGGCCGCACCCCCTGCCCCCTACTTAGTACGCCTCTGGTATAGAGCTTTGTATAGAATTTGTGTGGCTTACAAGCAGGTGTACATTAAAGAAAATCCGACCAACGTTCGGTAATTATAATCATTTGTCATTAAGGAGAAGGATTTTTTTTTTGGGGGGGGGGTTGCATTTTTTTTTGCCACGTATCTGTAAATTTCAAATTAGCTTAAAAAATGTCACTTTCTTGTACATAAGCATCCTTTCTGGCTATTTATCTTTGTGAACTGTATTACTGTATAATATAAAGTTATAGCTCTAGACCAACCTATACTTTGGTAGCCAAATGGGGGGGGGGGTTGATGGAAAGCCTATATAACACTCAACTTACATACTGTGTACACTCACTGTGTAGATCAGATGATGCCGCCCGATGCTGAGTGTGTCCTGTGTCCTGTGATCCTGTGTGTGCACTGTGAGTCTACAGAGCCAGATCCGCTGCTCGCCTGAGTAGTGAGTCGCTGGCGCTGCCTTCCTGCTCCTACACGCGGAGAGACAGGAAGGAATCACTCCGCGGCGCCGGGGGGGCGGCACTACTCACGCACGCACTGTGATTGGCTGGCCTGGCCGTGACCCGCACGCACTGTGAATGGCTGGCCGTGACCCGCTGGCTGGCCTATCAGCGGCCCTGTCCGCAGCGCGCCGCTGCCACCACTATAATCGCGGAGGGGGGTGCCGGCCTGACACCCCCCCAAGTGTGCATCACCCGGGGCGGGCCGCACCCCCCGCCCCCTACTTAGTACGCCTCTGCCAATCCCCAACTAGGATTGGCAGGGGGCAGGCCCCATATATATACTCATGGTCAGCCTATTGTGGGAGAAGTTGTCTGGTGGAAGAACTGAGTGATGGAGTGTTAGACTGTCGTGGCCCTTGAGGGAACTCCCTTTCTGGAGGGGGGATGACCTTGGGCCTGGAGCTCGGTAACTGGAAGGGACCCTTTCTTTACATCATCAAGAGGTGTCCTGGAACAGGAGCAGGAGAAGGACAGTGGGGAGCACTGCCGAACAAGTCATTCAGGAAGGATCCATTCCGGGGTCGGTGAGTGAGAAGCACAGTGAGAAGCTCTGGGAGGAATATGCCAGGATTAGATGTGAAGCCAGAGGGAGAGACTGTGGTGTTGTTGAAGTCAAATTTCTGCAGCCAGGAGGGATGGCAGGACTTGCACTGGACATCCTGGGATCAGTAGTTCACCAAGTTTCAGTTAGCACAAATGTCCTTTTTCATCGCTATTGGTTGCTACACCATAGGGGACTGCAGACCACTGCCAGCAAATGACTATTAGTGAACTGTTGGGACTTATTCAGAGTGAGGCCTAACCATGTGCTGATGGTGACAAGAATCTAGGACTGTGCAGTAGAGAAAGCGAGTGATCTAAAGTATTGTGCTGGTGGAGTGTGGAGCTTTAGAGACTGTCATGGTAGATTCAACCATCTTTGTTCAAACAAGCAAGATTAATTATTTGGGCATCCCATGTCCCTTTTCCCCATCCAAGTTTAATCCCCTAATAAAAACAACAAAAACAAGATAAATGACTGTTCATTGACTGGCAAAGTGTGTCTGAAGTGAATGCCTGGCCAAACAGGGTGACGTGTGGAACTGCTACACTCAGCAACCCCACGAGGGCACCGCTACACAACAAACCCACTAACATACAGGTTCTCAATCATCAGTACGTGTATCTCTGGGACAACTTCTGGTGGATTTGAGGGTTGTAAAGGCTCATGTGTATGTGTTCTTTCCCGTGAAGTGCATTTTAAAACAAGCCTGTGGATTTCCATTTATTTTAATCCAAAATATATATAAAAAGCTTAGGGGGTACCTCATCCTAAATAGCATAAACAAAAAAAAGGGGGAGAAGGAGAGAACGGACTATACCGGTATCTGAACAAGATATAACAAACAATTTGTAATACATTTCTAATTTTATTGATACAAAGTCCACACTATACACATATAAAATTAATTAAAAAACACATGTTCTAATATACTTTTGTAGTCAAAATCATAGATACTGGTTGACGCGTTTCGCTGATGGCTTCCTCAGAACCAGGTAAATATGACCATAGAACATACGTATAGCCTAGGTCAGGCCAACCTTAAAAGGAGGCCCGTACTCTGGAGGAGGTGTATCACCCTTAGATCGAATTTAGGGAACAAGTAGATGGTGCCTGTACAAACCCAAAATCCAGAAGTAGCATTCAACAAGATATATAGCTGCCGGATCGAGGTGTACCCTTAGATTAAATATAGACACACATATCAGAGAGAAGGCTCAGGCAGCAACCTAGTAGTGGCCACTAGGGGCCTCTCTTCAAATAAAGCCGTAAGATCACCAGCAGCTAGTATTCCCAAACAATCAGCAGGACCCATCAAAGCATTATTAAACTCCAAAGCAACATTCATTATACTGCAGATTACTAATTCTTATATGTGATGGCTGAAATCATTTTCTTTTTTAGACTTACTTTCTTTCTTATATTTTCATCTGGTGATCCAGCCAGCAAGCCTGTTTTTCAAACTCTCCAGCAGAATGTATCAGTTTACATGGATAAGACAAAGCATTCAACACTGGCAGGGGTGGTTAAAATTACCAGCTTTTATTTATTCATGTAAAAACTTTATCCCTGTAATTGACTATGTAGAGGATCACATTTTGGACAAAGTGTCATACAGATGTAAATTTAGTTTTTGCCTCAGAACTGTAGGGGTTCTGAGGGTTAATTATATAGATTGACCTTGACATCAGTTTGGCTGGGCTATGTTAGAAGTTCTGCTTGTTCATGTGTGTGGTGAGGTACACATGACAAGCCAGAATCAGGCCTGGCTGGACGTTTTGGGTATCAGTCTTCTTGGAACCAATCAGTGGGTGTGCTGGGCCTCGCTGAGGAGTCTGGGAAGGGGTACTTAAGATGTTGGGATCACGTGTTTGGGGAGAGGAGTTCATGAGACCTGTGTGGTCTGTTCTGGTTTGAGGCCCGGGTAGCCCCGCGAGAGGTCCCGGTCACGGGGTGTTCGACATCCCGCAACATGTTTCTGTTAGTTACCCCCAATAGACCCATCTGGTCTGGGGTAGGGATCCATCTGTTCCCGAGTCTCGGAACCTGCTGGTCCGAGGCGCAGTAACTGAGGGAGGATTCAAGGTGTCTGGGTGTGCTCTCGGCTTGGAGGGGCACCACAGCTTGTGAAAGTGACCGGGGGAGGACTCTTCAGAGGAGGGCCGACAAGTGGCATCCTGAGAAGTGCCTGGTTACTGAGTTGGGAAGGACATTGACGAATCCAGGCTTTTTCCAGTACTATAAAGAGACAGAAAACATTTCAGGTACTGAGGAAAAAGGTTCTTGTTCACTCTTGGTTACAACTCGTGTATGTTCATAGGATTGTTTCAAGTTTTGAATCAATGTGCTGACTGCCATGATCTCTGGCTAGAGGTCTGTTCAGCCTTGAAGTGCCCAGCTGCGAGTGGCTACTCTCTGGGTGGAATTAGAGACTTTGTTATACCCGCAGTTCAATGTACCTTTCTTCACCCATGCCCTCTGTTCCTATAAGAGACTGTGTTATTGGATGTGATCACTGCAAATTAAAACCTTTCAAAAGGACTTTATTGGTGTCAGTGTTCAAGTCGTTTGGTATCAACCCTGGGAACCCCTAGACGTGGAAGAACAAGTCAAGCGGAGGTAACCGGTAAGCCCATTAAGTCAAGGCCGCCCTGCAAAGGGTTATGGCTGCTACAACTATAATGTGTTAGCTGGAGTTTGGCTTCAAGTACTTATTGTATGTAAATCTGCTAATACATTTAACACTAACCCCCAAACTGGCAATGCTGCTGTCTGCTGTACCTCCTGTGCCCTTTTGTCTAGAATGATGGCACTCTAATACAGGGGGTATGTTACTAGCCAGATCACCAGGTAAAAACAGAGGGAAAGAGAAAACTAATGCAGACACCACATCTAAGGATTATTAACCTGCAATATTTTAAATTTTTGGTTCTGGGTTTAAAGCACTTATGTGTACTTCTGGAGGTTTTATGTTTTCCTCTGCAAGGTAAAGTCATATGCAATGTATACTAGCTATTTTACCTTTTACCAATACCTTCCCCCCATTAGAAACGAGACCACACCATAAGTTGGAGTAAACTGGCCACAACAGCCTTTATTAAACATAACTTAAAACTCACTCCAATAACTTGCATATATGAAAATATATAAATATATATAAATATATATAAATAACTTTATTAACATTAAACAACATTAAATGCCCATTCTGGTGATCTCTGACGGTGACCCCACTTAAACCAATACCAACTCACTGCGGTACACCTGACCAACTTTTCCAAAGGCCTCCACCTGTGACCGGTCGGAGACAACTTCCGCCAGTGAACATAACCGTATTCCATCCACCGTTCAGGAATACCCAGAGGGGCCGATCTTTCGATGAGCCCCCCACACCCTCAGATCCCTCCCGAGTAACCGTCTACCGTCAGAAACCACCAGAACACACCGCTCCCACTGGGAAGATCCTCCAGCTGTCGTGACAACAAACGAAACCTGCAAAAGAAGAAAAGACCAGCAACAACGGCACACCAATATCAACACATAACATTAGGGCAGGAGGACGGGAAAAACTGCCTCCTCTGTGTCTCACTGGGCTTCGAATGATCCCTTGGGCTCCTCCCCTCCCTTTTATATGGCTCCTCCCCTTTTACCAAAAACTTCTTCACTCTAACTTTTCCTCAGCTCCACCTACAAATGTTAACCCTGTGAGTCCCTCAGTCACCCTGTCATGCCCAGCACTCCTTAGTACTTTCAGTCCTTATTCCGTGCTTCTCTTGACTAGTGTAGCCTGAATGTTCCCCTTCTATTTTACCTTTTACCAATACCTTCCCCCCATTAGAAACGAGACCACACCATAAGTTGGAGTAAACTGGCCACAACAGCCTTTATTAAACATAACTTAAAACTCACTCCAATAACTTGTATATATGAAAATATATAAATATATATAAATATATATAAATAACTTTATTAACATTAAACAACATTAAATGCCCATTCTGGTGATCTCTGACGGTGACCCCACTTAAACCAATACCAACTCACTGCGGTACACCTGACCAACTTTTCCAAAGGCCTCCACCTGTGACCGGTCGGAGACAACTTCCGCCAGTGAACATAACCGTATTCCATCCACCGTTCAGGAATACCCAGAGGGGCCGATCTTTCGATGAGCCCCCCACACCCTCAGATCCCTTCTGAGTAACCGTCTACCGTCAGAAACCACCAGAACACACCGCCACCGCCCAAAAGGTTGACCACCTCAACCTTGAGGGAAACCCCACACCCGAAGAGCCTTCTGTATGCCCTCCTGCAAGCCCAAAGACCAGAGGTCTATACCCACGTCAGATAGGTGAATGCCATCCTTCCGCAGATAAAGCCCAACATTTACCTCCAACTCCTGATGCCTCACCACAATTCCACCGTTCTGCACAACAAACCTCCCAACCAATTTGTTCACCCTAATCCTGGTTTTGTTGATGCTTACCATGGACCTAGCCCACCTCCACACCATTCTGGCCACAATGTCCGACCAAACCAAGATGGTACCCGGGAAGCGGACTCGTAAGCGCAAAACATCTGCCTAATATCAGCTAAGATGTCCTTTACCTTTCGTATGCCCAGGTCGTTGCCCCCTGCGTCAATGACCAACACATCCGGCGGCCTGTCCCTCATCGCAAAGCGCTCAACTTCCTTCATCACACGCTCCCACCGCATGCCCGGGAATCCCAACCACATCAACCTAGCCTCCCGCCTGGGAATTCCCAATTGCCTGCCTGCTGGCCGAGCATCACCTCTCCCGGCCCCCCAGCACACGTACGAGTGCCCTAGGATCCAAACGAGGCGTGAGGAACCTCCATCTGGAATGAAAAAACATAACACAGAACACATAACAACCAACCAACGTAATATACCATAACACCTGTAACTCCCAACCCCATACTGCAAACACTCCCAGCCGCGCCCCAGCTCACCCCAGGATCAACTGCGGCCGGACATACGAACGGAACCTCTTAGATTCCCAATGACCGATCCGGCGAAAAATCGCCTCATCCAGCCCACATCGGGCAGCCTCAGTGGCCGCCCCAATACGGAAGGAGTGCGACGTGTACTCCCGGCCATCCAAACCCACAGTCCGCAGGCACCGTTGAAAACTGACACGAATTGAAACCGAGAGAAAAGAGCCCCCCGCATGCAGCAAAAAAGGCCCCGTCCCCTCCGGCCGCACCGCCCAAAAGGCCCTTACCGCCTCCACAGGGCACACTGCCGAGCCCGGCAAGGCAAACAGTGTAATCACCACTCCCCTGCCCAGCTGGTCAGTCTTGGACCTCCGCAACCGTATACTCACCCGATCAGCAGCCACCTGTACATCCTGATCCAACAACCCCCCAGCAACCCGCTTAGACCGACACACCAACTCCCCAATCCTAAACGCCCCATAAAACGCCAACAAAAAAGCCGCTGTGAACAGGATTGCTTCGTAAGTGGAAGAACAAACTTCCACAAGCCGAGAACAAATCGCCACCAAGTTATCAAACGTCACCGGCCTGCGCGCATCCCGACCTTTCCGTTCCCTCCTATACCCCTTCAAGGTTTGCCGCACCCAAAAATCTTTAGTCCCGTCCGGCTCTCCCCACAGCTGAAACAAAATGCCAACCCCGCCAATTTCCGATCAATCGACGCAGGTGCCAATTTCATTTCAATGTTCCGTGCCACCCAATACAGCACCAACCAGCGCTGGTCGGAGCCCCGACCAACCGCTCCAACGCCAACCATTCTGACCACACCCTAGAATAGGCCGCCCACGTGGACTCACTCAAAGACCTCTTAATCCAACCTGCGGCGACTCCAAGAGCATCTCCCTCATCCACCCAGGGCAAGGCACCCCCGACTCCGCTCTCGGCGCCAGCTCCCGGAACTTGTCCCACTGAAAACGAGAGAGCGAGTCAGCCAAAGAATTCTCCACCCCAGGTATGTGCACTGCATAAACGTAAACATTGAGCTGTAAGCACCGAAACACCAGCTGCCGTAGCAGCCAAATGGTTGATGACCTGAACCACCCCCATGTTGTCGCAATTAATGCGCAACTTCATATTACGGAAATCCTCCCCCCACAGCTCCAATGCCAACACCACCGGGAATAGTTAGAGCAGAACCAGGTTGCCCAACAACCCCGCCACCTCCCAAGATCGCGGCCAAGGTTCAGCACTCCACCGTCCCCGAAAATACGCCCCCAGTGACCAAATCCACATCGAAATTGCTCACTGGCCCCAACATCCACATGGCCCGCCCGTTATAAGAGGCTAGGAATTCATGCCACGCCCGCAAGTCTTCCCTGTGTTCCTTCCGCAGACGCACAAAATGGTTAGGCACACTCACCCCAGCCGTGGCTGCCGACAGCCGTCAGCAGAACACCCGCCCCATAGCAATGATCCGGCAAGCAAAATTTAGCTTGCCTAACAGAGACTGCAGGGCCCTCAACTGGACCTTCTGCTGTCCCTGCATCTCCGCCAATTCCTTTTGCAGATCAAGTAATTTATTCTCGGGCAATCGACACTCCATTGCCCTCGAATCTATCACTATCCCCAAAAAACTCAATTCCGTAACTGGTCCCTCTGTCTTATCCCCCGCCAACAGTACCCCGAACCTACCTGCAATGTGCTGCAACGTAGACAGAAGAATCGCACACACACTGGAGGCAGGCGGGCCCACGCACAGAACAGTCGTCCAAATAGTGGATGACCGACTCCAGGCCCGAAACGTCTCTCACCACCCACTCCAAAATTATCTAAACGCCTCAAAGTAGGCGCAGGAAATGGAACAACCCATGTGCAGGCACTTATCCACATAGAACTTGCCCCGCCAATGGCACCCAAACCGCCGGAAGCTGTCCGGGTGGACCGGGAGCAGTCAAAACGCCGATTCCACATCTGCCTTGGCCATAAGAGCCCCGCATCCATAACGCCTGACCCACCTCAACGCCGCATCAAAAGACGTGTATGAGACCGTACACGCATCAGGGTCGATGAAATCGTTGACCGACCCCCCTTTAGGAAAGGACAAGTGATGAATCAAGCGAAATTTCCCTGGCTCTTTCTTAGGAACTACACCCAGCAGGGACACCACCAGGTCACCCCACGGTTGCACTTCGAAAGGCCCACCCATCCGGCCCAACGCCACTTCCTTGCCCAATTTTTCGTCTACCACCCCCGGATGTTCCAAAGCCGATCGCAAGTTCCGAGCCACTGGCGGCACCTCCGCCAATGAACAAGGAATCCTGAAACCGTCCCGAAACCCCGAAATCAACCCCGCGCCGCCTCACCATCCGGATACTTACTTAGGAAAGGAAACATCCTTTCCAGGGTTACCGGCGTCATCCCTTTTGTGAGCAACCTCGCTGGAACGCTTTCCTTTCTTGAAACAGCGGGCCAGTGCGTGGGCGCCGCCGCAGCCGGAGCACTCGTGCTTAAATCGGCACGCTCCCCCAAATTTACATTACTCGTTAAAGGGCCAGCACACCCCCCACTTTTTACCGGCCGGCAGCCCTGAGGACAACACACTCCCGCCCCCCCCCCCCCCTGACGAAACGGAGTAGGAGTCCGAGCCGCAGACATAAGCCTCATCCAGAGGCTGATGTCCTTGTGGTCCCAGCGTAGTTCCGACCGCACCGCTTTCCGCTGCCTGAACTGTTCGTCATAACGCAGCCATGCCACCCCCCCATACACCCGATAAGCCTCTCCAATCGCGTCCATATAGCAGAACAACGCCGAGCAATGCTCGGGGTTCTTCTCCCCTATCACGCTAGCTAAGATAGCGAACGCCCAAAGCCAATTTGAGAAAGTGCGCGGAATCAGTCGGTACCTACGCTTCTCCTCGTCGTCCTTTTTGGAACTGTCCTGTCACGTACCTTACAGTGGAGTCAGACTGCTGAGGGTGGCCTCTCGCACGGTTCCGGTCTCCACGCCCCTGAGGATGGGGACAGGGCGCGTGAGGACACGAAAGGGTGCAGGTGCCTGAAGGTGGAGGTAGCAGACCTTGGAGATGCTGGGTCCTCACGGTAGAAGAGATGTTGTAGGTAGGCACCGGAAGATCAGCAGGTGTGCAGGAAGCACTGCGTGTCTGTAACAGGCAAGGTCGGCAACTGGCAGGCAATGCGGTACAATAACAGGAGGCAGGTGCGTAATCAGGAACAAGCAAGGGTCTGGCAACGTGCAAGCAAACGAGGTACAGATTCAGGAGACAAGCCAAAGTCGAAGTCCAAGCCGGGGTCAAAGGTAGTCCAGGAGATAGTAGCACAGGGTATCCAAAGAGCGGGTGTCAGGAACGGGTCACAGGAACAAGGATCACGGGAGCAAGGTCACAGGAGCAAGGTCACAGGAGCAAGGTCACAGGAGCAACGATCAGGTCTACAGGAGTAGCTGAAGACGATCCAGCACTGATGTCAGGCCAGGATCCTGTTTATATAGAGGGGAGTGAGCCAGGATTGGTGGAAGTGGCCGTCCGTGCGTGAATACGTACATCCGTTCAGTTTGCGCGGGTGTCTTCGCGTGTTCGGATTGGTGTACGTCCACGTGTTCGGATTGGCGTACGTCCACGTGTTCGGATTAGCATACGTCCGTTCGTCCTGGAATTCGTACGCCTCTGACGGGGACACCGCGCATGCCGCCTGGAACGAAGGGAAACTGTCGCTATACGGGGACGGGCATACGTATGGTGAGTTCCCTGACAGTGCCCCCCCCTTAAGGGCAGCCTCCGGGTGCCCCTTAGAACCGACCTTTGAGAGCGATGAAAAGCCCGTATAAGCCTCTGGGCATGAAGATTTGCTTCGGGTTCCCAGGAATTTTCTTCAGGGCCAAAGCCTTTCCACTTAATCAAGTATTGGTTTTGTCCTTGACGCTTCCTGTAATCCAGAATGGCTTCGATTTCAAACTCCTCCTCCCCGTCTACCAATATAGCTTCTGGAGGGCTTAACTCCCGACCTGGAAAGGAATTAGGTACATCAGGCTTAAGTAGAGAAGTGTGAAATACAGGATGGATTTTAAATGAGCCGGGGAGTTCAAGTTCATAGGCTACTGAATTAATTTTCTTCTTAATTGGAAAAGGTCCCAAATATCTGGGTCCCAATTTTTTAGAGGGACACGCCAGTTTTAGGTTTGCAGTTGACAGCCACACACGATCACCGATTTTTAAATCCAATTCCCCCCTTCTCTTCCTGTCAAAAATTTTTTTATCGTCCTCCTGAGCCTTAGAGAGGGTTTCTTTAAGTGCCTGATTGTTGAAAACAAAGAAATTCAGCCTATCCTGGACGGCTGGTACAGGAGAATCCGGTAAGGATGTTGGCAGGAAGGAGGGATGGAACCCATAGTTGGAGTAAAATGGTGACTGGTTTGTGGCGGAATGAGTAGAGTTGTTAAATGCAAATTCTGCCAAGGGTAGTAACGAAGCCCAATCCTCCTGAGAAAAAGAAGTGAAACAACGTAAATATTGTTCTAACGTTTGATTAGTGCGTTCAGTCTGCCCGTTTGTTTGGGGATGGTAGGCTGAAGAGAAATTTAACTTGATACCCAGAGCTTCACATAATGATTTCCAAAATTTTGACGTGAATTGGACTCCACGATCAGAGACAATATCACCGGGAATTCCATGGAGTCTGACAATTTCTTTAATGAATACTCTGGCTGTCTCGGTTGCAGATGGAGTTCCCTTCATGGGGATGAAATGTGCCATTTTGGAAAAGCGATCCACCACCACGAAGATAGAGGAGAATCCTTCAGAGGGGGGAAGCTCAACAATAAAGTCCATTGCGATCTTATCCCATGGTTTTTCAGGGATAGGTAATGGCCTCAACAATCCCCAAGCTTTATTCTTGCTGTTTTTATTCCGGAGGCAGGTTGAACAAGAGCTAACATAGTTCCTGCAATCTTTCGCAAGGTTTGGCCACCAGAAATGTCTTTGAACTAAACTTATCGTCTTGTGACCCCCAAAGTGACCCGCCAGGGGATAGTCATGACAAGCCTGTAGAACGGAAGTGCGAAGATTTTGAGGAATGAATAGTTTACTTCCTCGCCAGAGAAGACCATCTTTTTCTTGGAGGTTAATATCTGGAGGGACTGATGCACCTTGAGACGACTGCCGAACCTGTGACAGAAAACTGGTTTGTGTTAATAGAAAGTTTCCGGCTTGCAAAATGGTGTCTGGAGGGGATGAGGCTTCGGTTTCAGCAAACATACGGGATAATGCATCGGGTTTACTGTTCTTGGATCCTGGTCTGTAGGTTATGTGAAAATTAAAACGGGAGAAGAAGAGAGCCCATCTTGCCTGCCGGGGCCTGAGACGCTTAGCTGTTCTGAGATATTCCAAATTTTTATGATCTGTAAAAATTAATACTGGATGTGTTGCCCCCTCAAGTAGGTACCGCCATTCTTCTAAAGCCAGTTTGATTGCCAGGAGCTCCCGATCTCCCACGTCGTAGTTCTTTTCTGACGTATTTAGTTTTTTGGAAAAGAATGCTACAGGATGCATTAATGATTTAGGTCCTTGGCGTTGGGACAGAATGGTGCCTACAGCGTTCTCTGAAGCGTCCACTTCCAGAGTGTAAGGTAGAGCAGGATCAGGGTGTTTGAGTATTGGGGCCGACGTGAATAGCCCTTTTAGTTTGTCGAACGCAGCTTGGGCCTCGATGGACCATCGGAAGCGGTTTTGTTTGCTGGTGAGTTGCGTGATGGGAGCTATAACACTGGAAAAGTTTTTAATGAACTTTCTATAAAAATTAGAGAATCCAATGAAGCGCTGTACCCCTTTCTTATCAGTTGAAGGTGGCCAGGATAAAATGGCTGAAACCTTTTGAGGATCCATCTCTATTCCCTCTGTTGATATTACCAGACCCAGAAAGTGAATGGTCCGTCGCTCGAATTCGCACTTCTCGGCCTTGGCGTAGAGCCCATGTTGTCTTAACCTCAGGAGAACTTGTTTCACATGGTCACGATGGGTTTCTAGAGAGTCTGAGAATACCAAAATGTCATCTAAATAAACAATTACAAACAGATCTAAAAAGTCCCTGAAAATGTCATTAACAAAATGTTGAAAAGTAGCTGGTGCGTTGCAGAGTCCGAATGGCATGACCAGGTACTCAAAGTGGCCAAAACGTGTCCGAAAGGCCGTTTTCCATTCGTCCCCCTTACGGATTCTGATTAGATTATAGGCCCCTCGTAAATCCAGTTTCGTAAATACTTTGGCTGATCGAAGTCTCTGGAATAATTCTGGAATCAATGGAAGGGGGTAGCGATTTTTAATCGTCACTTTATTTAAATCCCTGTAATCCACACATGGGCGGAGCGAATGATCTTTCTTTTCAACAAAAAATATTCCAGCACCGGCTGGGGAAGAGGAATGTCGAATAAATCCTTTCTTGAGGTTCTCATTGATGTATTCTTTGAGGACCATGAGTTCAGGTTCCGATAGAGGGAATATCCTCCCGAATGGAATTTCGGCTCCAGGTAGTAACTCGATTGGGCAATCGTAGACCCGATGAGGAGGGAGTGTGTCTGCCTTTCTTTTGTCAAACACGTCCAGGAATCTGTGGTATGTGACTGGGACCAACCTCTGGAGCTCAGATGTAGAACCCGAACAGGCAATGACCGGAACCAGGTGGTTTGAGGTCCTGACACAATTTTGGAGGCAGTAAGTGGATCGAAACACGACCTCACCGGTTATCCAGTTTATTTGGGGATTATGGGCTTGTAGCCATGGCATTCCTAAAATAATTGGGAAGAGTGGTGAAGAAATGACATCCAGGCAGATTAATTCTTGGTGATCGGATAGAATGTTGGCAAGTAGTGGCTGAGTCTCATGGGTAATAGGACCTGATCTGATGTTGGATCCATCTGCTAACCTTATAGAAAGTTGGCGTTGCTTGGGTACCAATGGAATGTTGTGTTGTAGAATGAGAGTATGGTCAATGAAGCAACTACAGGCGCCCGAATCAATTATAGCCTGAACCTGGAGTGTTCCTCCTGGAAGCTGTAAGGAAAAGGGAACAGCTATATGAATTGATTTTGTCAGAGGTAATGCATTGGATACAAGAGGTGAGTCTTTGAACTTACGAATCTTATTTGGACATGCATTCGCATAGTGACCAGTTTCCCCGCAGTAAAGGCAAAGGTTATTCTGGCGCCGGCGTAGCTTCTCTTCAGGAGACAATGGTGAGCGAAGTAGCCCTAATTGCATTGGCTCTGGAGCTTCGGAAATGGGAGCAGGTGTGGAAGCAGGAGGATAATTCGGAGCCTTGGGTAACATCCAAGTGGGGCGAAACTGGCCAACTCTTTCAGACCTCCGTTCCCTAAGACGGCGGTCAATTTGGATCGATACCTGTATGAGGTCTTCCAAGGAACTGGGAACTTCGATACGGGCCAACTCGTCTTTTAATGATTCAGACAATCCGATGCGGAATTGGTAACGTAGGGCGGCGTCGTTCCATTGAGTGTCAGAACTCCACCGCCTAAAGTCCGTCACATAATCCTCTACAGGTCTGCGACCCTGACGCAGGGCATGGAGACTGGCCTCAGCAGTTGTGGCACGCTGAGGATCGTCGTATAATTTAGCCATCTCATCCAGAAAAGAGTCCATGGTATCAAGTAAAGGGCTGGCCTGTTCCAAGAGGCGATGGGCCCAGGTCTGAGGTTCCCCCAGAAGCAAGGAGACGATGAACCCTACTTTTGTGCTTTCCAAAGAGAAGGTGCGAGGCTGTAGCAGGAAGTATAGTTGGCATGCATTACGAAAAGCACGGAATTTGCTGCGATCTCCGGAAAATCGCTCTGGAGTAGGAACTCGAGGCTCCGGGGATGGCACCACTATTGCAGGCATGGATGCTGGGGTTGCCGGACTGGCGGACCGAGATGCTGTAGCCCCTTGGGAGGCAGTAGTGTTTGGAGTTAATGTCTCCACCCTCTGCTCGAGTTGATGGTAACCATCCTGCAGGCCCTGAACTGCTTGGGTAAGGGCAGAGATTTGTTGGCACAGAGCTTCCAAAGGTGAGGCCCCCCTGTCTGACTCCATGTTTCTGGCTGGATCGTACTGTCACGTACCTTACAGTGGAGTCAGACTGCTGAGGGTGGCCTCTCGCACGGTTCCGGTCTCCACGCCCCTGAGGATGGGGACAGGGCGCGTGAGGACACGAAAGGGTGCAGGTGCCTGAAGGTGGAGGTAGCAGACCTTGGAGATGCTGGGTCCTCACGGTAGAAGAGATGTTGTAGGTAGGCACCGGAAGATCAGCAGGTGTGCAGGAAGCACTGCGTGTCTGTAACAGGCAAGGTCGGCAACTGGCAGGCAATGCGGTACAATAACAGGAGGCAGGTGCGTAATCAGGAACAAGCAAGGGTCTGGCAACGTGCAAGCAAACGAGGTACAGATTCAGGAGACAAGCCAAAGTCGAAGTCCATGCCGGGGTCAAAGGTAGTCCAGGAGATAGTAGCACAGGGTATCCAAAGAGCGGGTGTCAGGAACAGGTCACAGGGACAAGGATCACGGGAGCAAGGTCACAGGAGCAAGGTCACAGGAGCAAGGTCACAGGAGCAACGATCAGGTCTACAGGAGTAGCTGAAGACGATCCAGCACTGATGTCAGGCCAGGATCCTGTTTATATAGAGGGGAGTGAGCCAGGATTGGTGGAAGTGGCCGTCCGTGCGTGAATACGTACATCCGTTCAGTTTGCGCGGGTGTCTTCGCGTGTTCGGATTGGTGTACGTCCACGTGTTCGGATTGGCGTACGTCCACGTGTTCGGATTAGCATACGTCCGTTCGTCCTGAAATTCGTACGCCTCTGACGGGGACACCGCGCATGCCGCCTGGAACGAAGGGAAACTGTCGCTATACGGGGACGGGCATACGTATGGTGAGTTCCCTGACATGTCCGGCTGGACCCTATCCAAGTTGAACTTCTCAAGGGGGAGCAAAGAGAAAATCTCCACATACTCACCCTTGCCAATCTTATCCCGAACCTCCTGCTGCAGGTGCACCCCCAGCGGGCCCTCGAAGCAAACATATACTTTGCACCGGGCAGCATCCGCAATCCTGACCACATTGGTCCGCGCCCCAGGTTCCGCGACCACCGGGGGACCCCCTGCCACCAGGCCCCATGTCTACCACCCCCCATAAGCCGCAGCGGTCGGGGGGTCCACCACCGGTGTGGCCCCAGACCCCCCGCCCCCCGACCCTGGGCCCGCAGCCATCCAGGGACCCACTTGCGGCGCCCCCAAACCCCCGGCAAACTTACCCACCAGGGCGTGCAGCCCCTCCAAAAGGTCCTGCAGCTGTCCCGTGGGCCCCCCCGGGGCGACATGCCCCACCCCGCCGACTGGCCCTCTGCCCCCATCCCCTTGCCGTTCTGCGATACCGGGGCCCCCGAACCCCTTTTTTCCACCTCCAGCAAATCCCTCAAGGCTTCCATCAGAACCAAAGGATCATGTGACTTACCTGGCCGCACCGGGGCCTTGCTGACAGTCTTGGTTTCTTGCGCTGCATGTGAAAATTCCTCCTCCTGCGACAGCTCACCCTCGGACCTGTCCTCCGCGGTGCGCGCCGGGGACGCCGCCATCCCCCTGGGCGAATCGCAGACCTCCTGGTCAGCACGTTCAGGCGTAGCCCGCAGTGCCTGTGGCCCCCGACCACCCCTGGCATGCTGGCGTCCGAGACCAGCCCTGCCAGGCACCTTGGCGGCCCTCTTCATCCCACCCGCCCCATCCCGGGAGCTGTGACCCCCCGTGCCAAACTCTGCCCCCCCACCGCGTGTGTCCCCATTCCGGGACCCCCAGGCCGAGGATCCCCCCTTCCGCTGCCCCCCCCATGGTGGCTGGACCCAGAGCCCCCCGCCCGTCCCCCCCCCCTTCTCTGGGTGCCGGCCCGGAGCCGGCGCCATTTTGGCGCGAGGCCCCGCCCCCCTCCGGTCGGCGGCGCAACGACCGCCCGGACCAGGGAGAGCCAGGCACCTTCCTCTTCGCCGGGGGGACCGAGCGGTCCTCCCCCGGGCTCCGACAGGCACGAGGTGGACGAGGTGTAGGCCCTGGGGAAAAAACGCGCCGGAGGCCAAGACCTCCGCGCGCGCAGCGGCGCCTCACCTGCATCACCGACATCCTCCGTGGCGTCCTCAACTCGGTCCCGCAGCCACTCCGCTCCGCGCACCTCCGCTGCCGTCTCAGCCTCTCGAAAATCCCATCCAGGTCGGCCATTGCAGAGGAGCAGAGAAAAACTGCCTCCTCTGTGTCTCACTGGGCTCCGAATGATCCCTTGGGCTCCTCCCCTTACTTTTATATGGCTCCTCCCCTTTTACCAAAAACTTCTTCACTCTAACTTTTCCTCAGCTCCACCTACAAATGTTAACCCTGTGAGTCCCTCAGTCATCCTGTCATGCCCAGCACTCCTTAGTACTTTCAGTCCTTATTCCGTGCTCTTTTTGTGAAACTCACCTTAAAATTAAGCTGTTCCAGTGCCGCAATTTCAGCGGTGTAGCGGCTCCCATCTTCACCTGTCTTTCTTCTGGGTTTGTGGGCTCTGGCTCTGTGACTGGCTGGAGGCGCGAGGACACCACTCCCGTGCATGTGCGTGGGCACGGCACACTACCTATAGGTAAGCCTTATCATATGCTTACCTATAGGTAACAGTTAAGGAAGTTTACTTCCTCTTTAATAACAGATATGTTTTTGTGCAGGCAAAGCAAGACAAATGGCAATAAGTTTAAAGGGGTTGTAAAGAGAATTTTTTTTTTTTTTAAATAACACACATGTTATACTTACCTTCACTGTGCAGCTCGCTTTGCACAGAGTGGCCCCAAAACTGGTCTTCTGGGGTCCCTTGGTGGCTGTCTCTGCTTCCCCCCGCAAGTATTTCTCACATTCATGCGAGCTCCCTCGCATGGTGAGAAGCACTTGCGGGCGAGCTCCCGTGATGCAGCCGGCGGCTATAGCCGCTCACTGTATCACTCGGCCCCACCCCCCGACGCACCACGTCATTGGATGTGATTGACAGCAGCGCAAGCCAATGGCTGCGCTGCTTTCAATCCATCCACTCCAGCCAATCAACGGCCAGGCTGAGCGCCGAAGAGGATGTCGGAGGTGAGCGCAGGACTTTCGAGGGGTCTGGTAAGTAAAACAGGGGGGCTGGGGGGACCGGCACTGTTGGATGTTTTTTCAACTTAATGCATAGAATGCATTAAGGTGAAAAAATGTTTACCTTTACAACCCCTTTAAATGACAAATGCAACACTAGCCAAGACCCATCTGCTCAACAACCTAGTCTACTTCTTGCCGTAAATGTATCATAACAATTTCAAGGCAGAACAAATTTGCAGTAAGAATTTTGAATGTTTACAATATACACTGGATTGTTCAGAAAACATTGATATACAGATAAGCCAGCCATAGATGGTTCAAATCTCAGCCAGTCCAGAAGTGACCGGCCGAGATTAGATTCATGTATAGGTAGACTGATTGTACCCAAGTGGGTCCATTGATTGACTTGGGCACAACCAGCATGTCAGATTGTCGACATGCGATTATTGCCAGAGGCTATACTCCTATTTTTTTTTTTAGGCAACCTAAAGGCCCTTGGAAGACATCCCGTCAGACGAAACGTGCATAGGGCAGACTTTATTAGTGACATTATCACTCCCACCCGGAGAGTCGGCAGTGCTGTGCTATTTGCTTGTCAGGCCGCGTACACACGGGCGGATTGTATGGCCTACTTAGTCCGTCATACAATCCGACGGACAGTCCGTAATACTTTTGAATGAACGGACTTGACCACACACGGATGCACAAACAGTCCGTCGAAAGCTTGCGCGATGACGTGTACAGCACGTACGACGGGACTAGAAATAGGAAGTCCAATACACAGCAATGCAACCTTCCGCCGTGTAAATCCTTTCTGAGCATGCGCCATTCTTAGTCCGTCGAACTAGCCTACTCATGAGCGGATTGTCCGCTGAAACCAAAGTATGACGGACAATATTACGGAAATTCCAAAATACTTAGTACGCCAGACTGCACGCTGAAAAAGTCCGCTGAAGCCCACACACGAGCGGACTGTCCGCTGAAATGTGTTTCGGCGGACTAAGTAGGCCATACAATCCGCCCGTGTGTACGCGGCTTCATACTATCTGTTTTGTGAGTACCCACTTGGTTTATTAATAAATTATTTTGAAACGGTACTTCACCACAGGACTTCCTTGCTCTTTCCTTGGCATATGTTTTTGCTGCTGAGACTGGTATATGAAAAGCGACAACTTTTGGCGCATGCCATTCACGAGCTGGAGCCACCCATCCATCCATGTGGATTCTGTCATCTTTTAAATGCCAATCTAGAGTTGTGGGGTCTAATGCCCCATAAACACGATCTGAAATTCTGCCAGCAAAAGTCTGATGTGAGATTTTGGTCGGAAAAATTCCGATCATGTGTATGCTCCATCAGACTTTTGCTGGCAGAATTCCCGCCAGCAAAAGATTGAGAGCAGGTTCTGATAGGAAATTCCGATGGTACCAATTCCGATGTGCAAAATTCCTACGCATGCCCGGAAACAATTTGACGCATGATCTGAAGCATTGAACTGAATTTTCTCGGCTCATCATAGTGTTGTATGTCACTGTATTCTTGACGGTCGAAAGTTCAGAGAACTTTTGTGTGACCGTGTGTATATACAACCTTGTGTGTATGGGACATAAGGATTTGATAAGCGGCATTATAATCCCTTGGTGGATGGTGCACAGCAGCTGCACACTTTTGGTAGACTTTGATATTTAATTTGTTGGACTTTTTTTGATTTGTACGTTATACACTATATATTGAATTAGAAGTTTATCTGACAGCACAACACTATATCTTTTCAGTTGTCTTTCCATATTTATGTTCAAATATCAGAGAGTGATGCAGTCAGGTTTTTTACTTTCTCACATTCATGTAATTTGATTAATTTGCCAAGTGCAAGTTAAGCACAACATTGAACCCTAAGCAAAGCAGACAATTCTGTGTCCTGTGCTAAGCTGCCTAAAACTATCATTGCTCCCTCTGTGGAGACAGGGGTCTAAATGCAGCAGTCTGACATGCCCCTGCTGAGTATGAGCTTTGCTGATTGCTGGGTGCTAGCTATGGTGGGTGTGTCAGACTACTGCAGAGATATTGCTACTTCCCACGAAGGGCAGCAATCCCTCTCTGAAGTAAAGTGAATGTACTCTTCTCCCTGTGATGGCTTTATAAAGAAACAAAAAAGACACTGGAAATGAAGTGTTTCCCTGCAGACCACATTTATAAAAAAGCATTTACTTCTAGACTTTAACCACTTCAGCCCCAGTAGAATTTACCCCCTTCCTGACCAGAGCACTTTTTGCAATATGGCACTGCATTGTTTTAACTGACAATTGCACAGTTGTGTGACTTTGCACCCAAACAAAATTGACGTCCTTTTTTTTTTACCACAAATAGGGCTTTCTTTTGGTGGTATTTGACCTCTGCGATTTTTATTTTTTGTGCTATAAGCAAAAAAAGAGCGCCAATTTTGAAAAAAAAAAAGCAATACTTTTTACTTTTTGCTAATAAATATCCCCCAAAAATATAAAAAAATAATTTTTTTTCCTCAGTTTAGGCCAATATGTATTCTTCTACATATTTTTGGTAAAAAAATCGCAATAAGCGTAATATAGCCTCTACAAAATAGGGAATTTTTATTATTATTTTTTATTTTATTAGTAATCTGCGATTTTTATCGTGAATGCGACATTGCGGCGTACACATCGGACACTTTTGACACTATTTTGGGACCAGTGACATTTATACAGTGATCAATGCTATGAAAATACACTGATTACTGTGTAACTGACACTGGCAGGGAAGGGGTTAAACACTCATTACAACATGACAGAGATCACTGCTCACTACAACATGACAGAGATCACTGCTCCCGATGACAGGGAGCAGTAGATCCCTATCATATTGCTAGGCAGAATAGGGAAATGCCTTGTTTACATGGGCATCTCCCCGTTCTGCTGCTTCGTGTCACGATTGCGCGGGCATGCTCAAGGAGTATGCGGGGGCGTGCACGCCCCACAATGCCACGTCTTAAAGGGGACATACAGGTATGCCTGTTTGCGCAGCTGTGGCATTGTGCCGAAGTACATCATCGTGCACTGTTTGAAACGTGCACTGGTTAAAGGGGCTAAAAATATCAGACATACCCACATGCCTTCACATGAGCTTTTCCTTTCCTTAGCAGAACCTCTTGTATCAGAGGACTCTTATACCCCGATAGGGGCCGTTTGCTTTGACATATGGCTTGCTATCTTGCCTCCTCCTATTCCTATCTATTGGTTAGCGAGACCACCCATCACAGGATGGGCCTATTGTAAGGCAAAGGAGGAAGGAATAGGTAGACAAAATATGACAATTGCAAGAGATGGTCCATAGCCCCCAAATGACCCTGATTTGGAGCAATGTCCCTCTGTCCCTCATTCCTCATCATTTGTCCCTTATTTTGGTCTGATCTATATAGTTGTATATAAAAAAATGCACTTTTTATCTTTCAGAAAGTGTTTACAGTCCTAAACCTTTCATCCAGTTTCTAAATTGCAGCATTTGTAAATTTCGAAAGCCAATATAAAGGAATAGTAGTGGTAAAAAAAAAGCACTTGTGGGTTTAACTAATCATTTTTTGGTATAATTCTCCTCTAAGGGGTGTGGCAGGGGGTGTGTCCTATGACTACATATTTTTGCTATTAGGTGTCCCTCGTTCCCATCTCAAAAAGTTTGGAGGTATGTGGATCTCTATTTGCAAATCGGAGTGCAAAGATGTCTCTGGTTCCTATTAGAAAAGGATTTCCACATGCATAAAACTGGGGGTGTGGGTGTGCTAATTAAATTGTTTACTTTTGATCATGTTTACCATAAAATAATCCTGTCTTGACAGAATTAACCACTTTCAGACCGGACCATTTTGCTGGTAAATGACCAGAGGTCTTTTTACAATTTGGCACTGCGCTGCTTTAACTGGTAATTGCGCGGTCATGCAATGTTGTACCCAAACAAAATTTGCGTCCTTTTCTTCCCACAAATAGAGCTTTCTTTTGATGGTATTTTTTGCGATATAAATGGAAAAAGACCGCAAATTTTGAAAAAAAATGATATTTTCTACTTTTTGTTATTAGAAAAATCCAATAAATTCAATTTTAGTCATACATTTAGGCCAAAATGTATTCAGCCACATGTCTTTGGTAAAAAAAAAGTCAATAACTGTATATTTATTGGTTTGCGCAAAAGTTGTCACATCTACAAACTAAGGTACGTTTTCTGGAATTTACGCAGCTTTTAGTTTACGACTGCCTATCTCAGTTCTTGAGGTGCTAAAATGGCAGGGCAGTACAAACCCCCCCCAAATGACCCCATTTTGGAAAGTAGACCCCCTAAGGAAATTGATAAGTGGCATGTTGAGCCCATCGAATATTTTATTTTTTTGCCTCAAGCGATTGAATAATGACAAAAAAATATATTTTTTTTTTTTTTACACAAAGTTGTCACTAAATGATATATTGCTCACACATGCTATGGGCATATGTGAAATGACACCCCAAAATAAATTCTGCTGCTTCTCCTGAGTACGGGGATACCACACGTGTGGGATTTTTTGGGAGCCTAGCCGCGTACGGGGCCCCGAAAGCCAAGAACCGCCTTCAGGTTTTCTAAGGGCGTAAATATTTGACTTCACTCCTCACTACCTATTACAGTTTTGAAGGCCATAAAATGCCAAGATGGCACAAAACCCCCACAAATGACCCCATTTTAGAAAGTAGACACCCCAAGCTATTTGCTGAGAGGCATGTTGAGTCCATGAAATATTTTATATTTTGCCACAAGTTGCGGGAAAATTACAAACTTTTTTTTTTTTTTTTTTTTTTTCACAAAGTTGTCACTAAATGATATATTGCTCACGCATGCCATGGGCATATGTGAAATGACACCCCAAAATAAATTCTGCTGCTTCTCCTGAGTACGGGGATACCACATATGTGGGACTTTTTGGGAGCCTAGCCGCGTACGGGGCCCCGAAAACCAAGCACCGCCTTCAGGCTTTCTAAGGGCGTTACAGTTTTGAAGGCCATAAAATGCCGATGGCACAAACCCCCCCCCAAATGACCCCATTTTGGAAAGTAGACACCCCTAAATGTAGGGGTACACTAGTGAGACTAGGTAATAAATGGCGGGTGCCCTGAAACTATAAAAAAATAACTAACCAACCAGCGTCACCTGTAACAGTTATATGGTGATCACTGGTGAAAGGGTTAACTAGGGGGCAATCAGGGGGCTTTATGCGGTAGTATATGGGGGTCCCTGGCGCTATAAAAAGCTGCGGCGAACCTAAATACCTACCTGCCTAACTAGCGTCACCTGTGACACTAATACAGTGATCAGAAAAACGATCGCTTATTAGGCTGGGTTCACACTGGAGCGATGTGGGAACGCCACGAATGCGCGGCGGGTTCCCGCATCACATGCCTCCCGGCGGCAGTTCACACTGCCCTATGCGAACTGCTGGGAGTGTCAGTGAAATGTTAATGACACCCCCAGATCAGTTTGCATATCGCAGTGCGATCTGCAAACTCGGATCGCATGGTGTGAACACCCATGCGATCCGATTCTGCTGCGGACCAAAAAAAGGGTCCCGTGCGAGTTTGCGGCGGGTGCGGCGGGTGCGACACGAATTCAGCCATACTATCTGTATGGCTGAACTCGAATCGCACAGAGATCGGATGTGATTTGCACTGCAGTGCGGTGCGAATCACATCCGTTCTCATAAACCGCTGCAATGTGAACCCAGCCTTAGTGACACTGGCGACGGGGGGTGATCACGGGGTTAAACCTTTATTGGGGGGTTAGGGGGGTACCTTAGAACTAAAGGAGGCTAACCCTAACTGCCCTAACAGTTATTACAGTCACAAATGACACCCGCCGGGTGATCAGGGGGTTAAACCTTTATTAGGTAATAAATGGCGGGTGCCCTGAAACTATAAAAAAATAACTAACCAACCAGCGTCACCTGTAACAGTTATATGGTGATCACTGGTGAAAGGGTTAACTAGGGGGCAATCAGGGGGCTTTATGCGGTAGTATATGGGGGTCCCTGGTGCTATAAAAAGTTGCGGCGAACCTAAATACCTACCTGCCTAACTAGCGTCACCTGTGACACTAATACAGCGATCAGAAAAATGATCGCTTATTAGGCTGGGTTCACACTGGAGCGATGCGGGAACGCCACGAATCCGTGGCGGGTTCCCGCATCGCATGCCTCCCGGCGGCAGTTCACACTGCCCTATGCGAACTGCTGGGAGTGTCAGTGAAATAATGACACCCCCAGATCAGTTCGCATATCGCAGTGCGATCTGCAAACTCGGATCGCATGGTGTGAACACCCATGCGATCCGATTCTGCTGCGGACCAAAAAAAGGGTCCCGTGCGAGTTTGCGGCGGGTGCGGCGGGTGCGACACGAATTCAGCCATACTATCTGTATGGCTGAACTCGAATCGCACAGAGATCGGATGTGATTTGCACTGCAGTGCGGTGCGAATCACATCCGTTCTCAAACCGCTGCAATGTGAACCCAGCCTTAGTGACACTGGCGACGGGGGGTGATCACGGGGTTAAACCTTTATTGGGGGGGTTAGGGGGGTACATTAGAACTAAAGGGGGCTAACCCTAACTGCCCTAACAGTTATTACAGTCACAAATGACACCAATGCAAAAAAAAAAAAAAGCAATTGGTGTCACTGTGACTGGGGGGGCAGGGGTAATTGGGGGGGTGATCGGGGGGTAAAGGGGGGGTGTGAGTGTGCCTGGCATGTTCTACTGTATGTGTGGTGTGTTGGTGCAACTCACCGAACCTCTCTCCTTGGTGCCGGAACGAAAAATACCGACACGGAGGAGAGAATACATCACTTCCTCTCCTGTGTTTACATTACAGGAGAGGAAGTGATGTCACGGAGGATTTCCATTCGTCGAGAGCGATCGCGAGGGGGTGGCCATGAATGAATGGCCGCCCCCTCATCCCGGATCGCTCTCGAAGGAATGCCGACCGCCGCAGGCACCGGGGGGGGCCCGATCGGGCCCCCCACCCGCGGGCAGGCAGGGACTTATATATACGCCCATATGCCTGCCCGTGCCATTCTGCCGACGTATATCGTCGTGCGGCGGTCGGCAAGTGGTTAAGTGAGCTCTTATTGCTGGCTTCCCCTGGAAATGCTGATAGCCTGTCTTTTCACCATAATGACTTAAAGTGTTACTAAACCCAGTAATATGAAAACAGTGCCCACAGCTTAAAAATCTTCTTTTTACATTAAAATACTGCCACTATATACCTTTTTGGCTGATCTGTATACCACAGTCAGTGATAAACTACACAGTTCCTCCAGTGCTGAGAGTTCAGATAGGAGGAGATTTCCACTGCCGCCTGTATACACACCCATATGTGTGATGCCAATATCATGTGACCAGGCTATCGCTGAGAACAAGCAAATGTTCTCTCCAGCATAGACACAACTGAGCATGTGCAAGTTGGCTACCCTGCCTGTGTTAGCTGGCTTTTCCCAGATAGACAGTGCAGGAGGAAAGGATATATGCATACAGGATAAACCAGCTTAATTAACCGATTAAGTTCCACAGCGATTATAACAAGCATGCTATGCTGCATATACAGACAGATTTTACTGTTGTGGGTTTAGTAACACTTTAAGGACGTAAACCTGGTGATTGAAATTTGAGCTGGGCACATATATCTGCAGTTTTTTTTTATCTCTGTTCAATCTCTAAGTCCAGTGGCTTTCTCCTGCTATGTTCTTCAGCACGATAACTTCTGACAAACTCTCCGTCAACTGTGATAAAACCAGCCTAAAATTTGTGTCAGGGTGGGTGCTATAAATAGATTAGCAGAGAGCTGGTCTATTCACAGCACAGCTCTGCAAGTCTCTGCCTATGTGTGTGTGTGTGTGTGTGTGTGGGGGGGGGGGGGGGGGCTTTCCTCCAATCAGTTGTCTCACAGTGTATGGCAAGAATCCACACCCACAGGTGAATTAGGAAGAGAAAATTCTAACATGATTTGCACTTTCTAAACAGTATATAAAGCTGAAGACAGCAGATAAACATGTAAAACTTATGTAAAGAGATGTGTTTAATCTCTGTGTATCATCTGAGACTGTTAATTTCACTGAGTATATGTGAGCGTTTAAATCCACTCTAATGCTATCCAAGTCCCTCAACCAAGACAAGTATTGCAGAATGAGAATTATGACTTCATTCTTCTGACTTCACTAGCTGTGTTCTGGGTCTGTGACTCAGGAAGAATTACAGCTATTGGAAAGCACAAAAAACAGGCAACTAGCATGTTAAGAAGAATGGCCAGCAATTTCAGCCTACTCTCCTGACAGATTTCCTTTAATAGAGTTGTGAAACACTGAACTAAAATTATTGTCTGATGGGTACTAGCAGATCTGATGTGTGAAGATTTAACACATTTGTAAAGACTTGGTGATTGCTAAATCAGAAGACACTGCGCCTAATTGTACGCCTGACATCACTTTTGATGTGGCTTTAATGGAAGTGTATAGGGTACTCATATGCTTAGATATACTGTATATGATACACAACGTATAACATAAACTACAGATTTTGATAAAAATTTGGCATTATGACATCATCAAAATTAAAATTGAATATATTGTAGCTTAGCAATCCATAAATGTGGTGTCTGGATTCTTTTTGCTTTACTTTCAAAATATTTTATTTTATATTAAAGGCACTTACATACGTATAACAGTACATAAACTAACTGCAGCAGGGAGGGCCTGCTGTCACAATGTAAGTAATGAAAACCGGAGACATTAGTGAAAGACAGACAATATCCAAAGGGTACAGTCGGCATGCCCTTCCTCATCGAGGGGCTACATGAAAAAGAGGTAAACGGAGGGTGACCCCCCCGGGAGAGCCCACCAAGTAGAACTATTAGGGGTAGCTCCCAGGAGCCCCCATCCCGACACCCCTAATAGGGTACTTGCTGTGCCAGGATGGGGGAGTATCCTCCCAGGCCCCTCCCTCTCAGAGGGATAAAACAGTTGGAGGACCGTCTGCAGTGGGTACCGCAACATTAAATTGGACTGTATGGTGAACCTGTCAATTACAGCTCTGTTGAGCAAACCAAAAACATAGAACGACTAGAAGGACAGAGAAAAGAAAAGAGGAGGAGAAGAGGAGAACAGAGGGGTAAGGGGAGGTAAGCTATGTCCTGAAAGGGTGGAAGGTTATAGCGGGGGAATGTTTCGCATTCAATGTAAGAGAGGGCGCTTTAGGAGTGAGGTCTGGTCACTAGGGGAGAGCCTGGGGGTACCCCAGGCAGCAGAGAGATTCCCATGTAACGGGCCCAAGGGTCCCACACCTTTCGGAATTTAGGTGTGGTGTCTGACAGAATACCTGACAGTTTTTCTTGGGACATTATCCACGATATCTTCCTCTTAACTGCGAGGAAGGAGGGCTTGGGTTGCTTCCATGCGGAGGCAATCGCAATTTTGGCTCCTAATAGGATAAAATAAGTTAGTTTCTGAATGTTACCAGACATCAAAGGAACCGGGGTATTGAGTAACGCAACCTCTGGGGTTCTCGGAACCCGGCAGCCTGTGACTAAGTAAATCAAGTTGAAGATTTTAGTCCAGAACGAACGAAGTCTAGGGCATTCCCACCAGATGTGGATCATGGAGCCACGAAGTTGGCACCCCCTGAAACATAAGGGGTTAGCCGTGGGATATATTTTGGCTAGCCTTACTGGAGTGAGGTACCACCTGGTTATCAATTTGATGCTAGCCTCCATTAGTGAGGTGTTCTGGATCCCACGAAAGGATCTGGCTAGGGCCAGCTGCCAGGTTTCGAGACTGCCAGAGGTCTGGAGATCAGATTCCCAAGCCGTCATATAGGGGGATTTGCCCGTTGGGGAAGTGAGAGCCGCGTAGATCACTGAAATACCACCCCTCTGCTCCCCGATCCTACCACACCAGGCTTCATATTCAGTAAAGGAAGGAGGAAGGGGTTTGTTTTTCCAAAGTGAGTTCAAGAAGTGAGATATTTGTTGGAAGCGGAACCTCTCTGTATCTGGTAGCTCTAAGTGTTCGATACAATAAGCTAGGGAAATCGGACCCCTGGAATTGAAAAAGTGACCTATCCGGTATAGTCCCTTGTCCAACCACCATCTGAAGGCCTCAATGTTCAGACCAGGGGGGAAGTCATGATTACGGAACATGTGAGCAAGGGGTCTTAAAGTGGAGACTAGGGAAGGCTCTTTGCGAAGACCGTCCCATAGGGCGCAGGAGTGAGATAGGGATGGGGACATGATGGGCGGCCTGGCTTTGGGCGGGCACCATAAAAGAAAATCTAGTGTAAAGGAGGGTACCGAACAGCGTTCTATGGACTGCCAATCCGGTTTCTCATATTTGGAGTAGATCGAGGAGAGTTGGGCTAGGCGAGCTGCAAGGTAGTATTTGTGGAGGTTAGGCAGACCCAACCCCCCCCTGCGTCTGTGCAGGAAGAGCGTGTTTTGCGGTAGACGGTAACCCTTATTACCCCAGATATATTTCAGTATTTTGCTTTGCAGAGAGCAAAGGTGGTCCTTCCGAACTGGTATTGGCAGGGCTCGAAAATAGTAGAGGATTTTGGGGAGAAGGGTCATTTTTATGGAGTTAATCCGGCCAAGCCAGGATAGTTCGTGTTTAGACCATGAGGAGAGATCAGTTTCCAGCTGTCTGTATAATTTGGGGTAATTGTGGGCATACAACATCTCTATTTTAGGTGTAAGGGAGATACCCAAGTATTGGATGGCAGTGTCACTCCATTGGAACGGAAAGGATTGTTTGAGTGAGAGGACTTGGTGGGTGGGGAGAGAGATATTCAACGCCACAGACTTGGAGTAATTAACCCTCAAGCCTGAGACCTTGGCAAAGTCGTCCAATACCCGGGATAAGTTGGGCAGGGTTGTGAGGGGGGAAGTGAGGAACAACAGTATGTCGTCCGCGAAGAGTCCACATTTGTGCGTTTGACTACCGCATTGGACACCTCCAATGTCTATATTGTGGCGGACTGCGATCGCCAGTGATTCAATGGCTATTGCAAATATGAGGGGGGACAGGGGGCACCCCTGTCTGGTCCCCCTGGTGATGGGTATTGGCTCAGAGAGGTATCCCTGCATTCGAATTTGGGCCCTCGGCTGGGAGTATAAGGCCCGTAATAAGCCCAGGAAGCGAGCCCCAAATCCCCACCTGTCAAAGAGCTGGAAGATGTACTGCCATGAGACCGAGTCGAAAGCCTTCTGAATATCTAAGGAAAGGAGGAAGCCAGATTGTCCGGGTCCCCCTTCCCAATTAGACTGCAAAATGGAGATAATATCAATCGCCCTCCGAATTTGATCAGGTCCCTGTCTGCCGGGGATAAAACCAACTTGGTCCTTGTGGACGTAGCGTCCGATAAAGGAGGCTAACCTATTGGCCATAACTTTCGTGAGAATTTTGAGATCATTATTAATAAGGGAAATCGGTCTGTAGTTGCTGACATCTTCCAAGTTCTTGCCAGGTTTGGGGATGACCGTGATATACGCCGTGTTAAGGTGGGGATCCAGGGGGTCTCCATTAGCTTTATGATTACCGAGATTGGCCAGGTGAGGGGCTAGCGTGTTGGCAAAGGCTTTATAGTAAGGGATCGAAAGACCGTCGGGTCCAGGGGCGGAGCTTTTTTTAAGAGCCTTTATGACTTCCAGAATCTCCTCTGCCTGGAAGGGGGCTTCCATAACTTGTTTGTGAACGTCCGATAAGGCCGGGATGGGAAGTCCCTCCAAAAACTTTGGAAGGAGGTTATCTTTGGGAGGTGGGGAGCTACTGTAGAGAGAGGTGTAAAAGTTCTGAAAGGCATTCAGAACTGTGACCGGATTAGACGTGGGCGGGAGTCCTGCGCTTCTGATCCGAGGGAGGGTGCTCAGCTTGGTTCTAGGGGAGAGTCTATTAGCCAGGAGTGTGCCTATTTTGTCCGCCTGTGAGTAAAATTTGTGGCCAGACCACCTAACCGATTTTTCAGCTTTCGTGGTGAGGGCGAGATTGAGTTCTAAGCGAGTCTTGTCTAGTATGGAGGTGGGGGTGCGGAGGGGGTCCTTTTTGTGAAGAGCTCTGAGTTTAGAGTATTCCTCTTCTAGCTTCAGGATGGTTGATTGTCTTTCCCGTTTTATTTGAGAACCTAATTGCATGAATTTTCCCCTAATATATGCTTTGTGCGCCGCCCACAGGGTTTCGGGGGAGACATCAGGAGTCGCATTAATAGAGAAATATTCCTGCAATGCTTTGTCGAGATCCATAACTCGTGCTGGCTCCGAAAGGAGGGATTCATTTAACCTCCAATGCCTAGGGTGTCTCCCACTCGAACCCCCCAGGGCCGTCACAATTACCAGTGAGTGATCCGAGATCACTGTGTCAGTGATGGAGGCTTTGAGCATCCTGGGAAGGAGCGAGGAGGGGACAAGTATGTGGTCTATGCGTGCATATGATTGGTGAGGCGCTGAGAAGTGAGTGTAGTCTCTCTTTGTGGGGTTTAATTCCCGCCAGACATCGGATAACCCATGAGCGTGCAGCAATTTGGCGATCCGTAAGCTTGCCTTCGTGAGCCTGGTTAAGCGGGAACGTGAGGGGGAGGATTTATCAAGTCCTTGATCAAAGGCGACGTTAGAGTCCCCTCCGACAATAACCGTTCCCTCTAAAAGAGGTGCTAAGGTGCGCAGCAGGGATTCGAAGAATTTGGCCTGACCCGTGTTCGGGGCGTAGTAGGAGACCAAGGAGTAAAGTTGGTCCCCCACAGTGCCCTTTACAAGTAAATACCTGCCCTCCGGATCCGCTTTTTCAAAACTTTTATTGAATTTGCATGTTTTGGCAATCAAAATGGCTACCCCCCTGGTCTTGGATTCCGCGTTGGCTAAGAAGAACTGAGGGAAGTGGGCATGTAGGAACTTGGGACTATACCGGATAGGAAGGTGGGTTTCCTGAAGTAGAATTATATCTAGTTTCAGGGATTTGTAGTAATCAAGGGCTTTTCTCCGTTTGATGGGGGAATTAAGACCCTGAATGTTATGGGAGGCTATCTTAAGCCTAGCAGCCTGTGGATCAGCCATGGAGCAGAGGGGGAGCCCAGCATCTGAAAGCGACCTCACTTACCCAATCCATAGCGGGGTTCTTGGTCAGGGCATTGGGATCGGTGGCCCGAGGCTGTCTCCCAGGATACCATGTCGACTGGGTTGGCTCAGCCCAACCTGAGGAGAAAAAAAATAGTGTCATGTAAACATTCAACGGGGGTAGCTTACCATCAAGGGGGGAGAGAGGGGGAGAAAGGGCAAGGAAAGAAAGGGTTCCTGAGAAGAGAAAGAGGAGATCAGGGCAGGAGACACCCCCCGAAATCCCAAGAACAATCAATGAAGACAACCGACCCATAAGGTCAGAAGTCCCGACCCTCAGACGCCTGGGATAGGCCGAGGGAGGGAGAGTTACACATGTGGTCCCTCGCGGAACTGGGGACCCCTAGTCGGGTAACTACCCGAGCTGTGAAATCAACTTTAAATAGCAATAACATATAAGCAGCAATATACAAAAAAAGGAATTTTTCTTGAGGCACGGCTAAACATAATGTCTAGAAGACACTGGGACTAAACAATGAATGCTGTTCTTTAGGCAGAAGGTAGGATGGTGTATCCAGGGGGGGTGCTGTGGAATGCAGCCCCCTGGGAAATCCTCAAAGCAACCTTAGGGCCCATTTCGAGGGGATGTAAAAAAATATGAGGGGTTACGGGCAGTCCAGTAGATGGACGAAGTACTGCATAGCGTCCCGGAATATTGGAGGCAATGGGGAGAAGGGTAGCACAAGGGTAGCACAAGTCCTAGGCAAGGGGAGGGCAAAAAGGGTTGGAGGGCCAAACTTTCAATGTTTGGGGAGCAGTCCTCCGGCCCTCTCCAGGTCCTCGGACGGTCAGTCACAGAATGGAGAGTCTGAAAATGGGACTGGAAGTTGCTCAGGTGGGTGCATTATCCTTGACCTTCTTGGCTCTTCCGGAGGTCCACAACGGGGATTGTGGGCTGTTAGGAGTGGGTCGTTTGTTGGATCCTTGGCTAGGGTTAGAAGTGTCCATGTCAGCTTCTTGAGAAATGATTTTCAGCCTGGTGAGGAGCTTTTCCCCCTCGGGGAAAGTGGAGAAGGCAAAAGACTTCCCTTTGTCCGTGAACCTGACCGCAAATGGGAATGCCCATTTGTATTTTATGTCTTTTTGTGACATTGCAAGCAAGAGGGGTTTTAGAGCTCTCCGTCTCTGTATAGTGGAGGGGGAGAGGTCCGCAAAGATCTGAACCTGGTGGCCCTGGTAATTGACGTGTTGCAGGGATCTGGCTCTCTTCATAACTTCTTCTTTCACCGAGAAGTGATGTGGCTTGGCCAGAACATCTCGCGGGGTGCCATCCTTCCTAGGGGGGCCGAGGGTTCTATGGACCCGGTCAAGTTCAAGCTTAGTAGCTGGGATATCAGGGATTAGCTGTTGAATGAGGTCTTGCACCGCCCTGGACACATCAGTTATTGATTCTGGAAGCCCGCGAATTCTGACGTTATATCTGCGGGACCTATTTTCGAGGTCATCTATACGGGCCATGGCTAAGTCCAATTGCTCCTGTACTGAGTAAATGTGCCTGGAGTTTTGGATGGATCTGGCTATGGTATCCTCCATTTTGTGTTCGATCGTTTCGATCCGGGAGCCTAGGTTAATAAAATCAGCTTTCAATTCCCCCGTGATTTGCAAGGCAGTTTGGGAGAGGCCCCTCTCTAATAGTTCAGAGAATTTGCCAAATAGGGCATCCATGTGGGAGACTGGGTCTGCATGAGCAGCCTCGTGGGGGGCCATGGCGGCCTGGGTAACCCTGTAGGTCCCCGCTGGGGAGGGGGAGAACTCCTGGATGGTGCGTTCCAGCAGAGAGACCGTGGAGGCCGGGGACGGTGTGGCTTCCTTGGGGAGACCCCTGGGATTGCCTGGGGTGGCGTGGAGAGGAGGAAAGTCTGTATCTGACCTGAAATCCACTGTGCCTGCGGATCTGTGATCCTGAGACAGGAGCTGTGCTGCGGTGGCCATCTTGGATTTCTCCCTCACGTCCAATGAAGCGAACAGCGGGCCCAGATTGCGTTTAGCCAGTCCACCGGTCATTCAGAAATGTGCCCCAACACTTCGGGAGTCCGCCCCTATAGCTCGGGGAGCGGAAGGGTAGCCGTGTCGTGCGGTAGGGGTTCCGTCGTTCCGCGAGGCAGCGGAGCTTTAGATGATCGCGGCCATCTTGGAAGCCTCGCGCATGCGCACTCTCTCTTTTTGCTTTATTACATTTTATTTTCACCTGGTGATGCTGCCATTAACACAATTCTTGTCTTGGGGTGTCTCCACTCTGGATGGAGAAGCAACAGAAACACCTTTAGACAGCAGTATTTTCAATCTGGGGAGAGGGTAGTTTTTGATGCATAAGCCGATTTAGGTCTTGACTAAAGCTGGCCATTCATTATATTTTCTTGCACAATTTTCCTTTAAATCTACTAAAAACATATAATATGAGGTCAAACGTAAACACTTTCAATTAGTGTGCAATCAGTCAGGCCCTTGTACTATATAGTTGAAGGTAATTCTAAAGGAACTTGAATAAGAAAATGAATGTATGATCATCTCAACTTGACTTGACTTTTTACTTTCCTTTGGGATAAAGGTTTTACATAAATAAATATATAAAAAATGGCCATTGTTAGCATCCCTGTTTGTGTTAAATGGTTTGCCTCAACCCTCCAACTGTCACTTTTTCTGGACAGGTTAGTCTGTTAAAAGAAATTGAAAAATAACAGACTCACTTGCTCATTTACCAGTTGAAAGAAATCCTAAAAAAAACGAATACAAGCCACCACATCCAAAAATTGGTAAGCTGAAAGATAATACATTTTGTTTTGGAATTAATACAGCTTTAACCACTTCGCCCCCGCACTATAGCCAAATGCGGCTACAGCGCGGATCTTAATTGCCGGGAGGCCATCAATAGACTTCCTCCCGTGCATGAGATGCCTGTGCACCCCTTGAGGGGCGTGCAGGGCACACTCTGTGTTTACCGAGTCAATGGACTCGGCTGATCACAGATCGGAGTAAGGGTCCAATGACAGATGATCACGCAATGTAAACAAAAATTCGGGAATCGCTTTTTTTCTGCCTGCGTTGACAGTGTGAGCAGAGAAAAAAAGCCGATCATTGGCTTGTGTCAGAGGGACAGCAGTCCCAAAGAGTGCGAGACATCACCCGAGTTCTCCCTTACATCAGAGTCTGCCGAGTCCCCCCTTACACTGTAAGGGAACTCTGTGAGTTCAGATGTAAAAGGGGAACTCTGCAGATTCATATCTAAAAGGTAAACTGTGTGCACTCTGATGTAAAGGGAGACTCTTGTGATTAACTTCATATGATTAGAAATGTTATTTAATTGCAAAATATATGTATAGTTTATACTATAAAAAAAAATAGCTGTGCACCGCTAAAGTATTCAGGTTTGACTTAAAGAAAAGGTGGCATCCCTACTTCAAACCCTTCCCCACTCTATTGGAAGCTAAAAAAGCAAAAACCTTTTGGCTTGACATACATATTACTTAAATACATAACAGTCGTCATTGGGGTTGTATTTACACCTGCCTGGTGTGTTGAGCTTTCAATAATAGTGTATGATTAAAGCAGACCTTATGTTTTCTTTAATCATAGAGACAGAAATCAAAAGGGTGGAGGTGAAAAGTAACAAAAACTCACCTACCAACTGAAAAAAGGAGGTCCCGTGGTGTTCCAATTCTACGCCATGTGATCTGCAGTTGCAGTACCTTGAGATGCTGACCTCAGCAGAGCCTTCAGTGATTGTACACTTTGCTGATGTCTCCATTCATCAACTACAATACAAATAAGTCTCAGAACTTCCCAGGTGGATGTCTGCAGTCATTGAGGATGGTTGCCACTTTAGCTTCTGACAATGAAGAGCAAAGAAGAAAAAAGATGTAAAAATATTTGTACTTATTTATTTGTATATACAGTACATGGTGGGTCAAAAGTAGATATACATTACCTCTACATTATACAATTTTGTACATTATACAATAGACATGCGCAAAACGGAAAAATGTGTTTAGTTTAATTTCGGATAGATTAGTTATGTTACTAATTTCGTTTTGGTTATAGAATTTGTTTAGTTTGGTTTTGGAATTCATTTAGTTTAGTTTTCATTAAATTTCATTTTGTTTTCATTAAAATTTGGTCAATTTATACATTTTCTAACAAATTCCAACTTTTCAGAACAATTTGAATTTAAATGGGTCAAAAAACGATCAATCTATTTGAATTCGGTGTGAAGAAATAGCTGGTTGTTAAGCAGCGGTTCGGGAAGCCAACCGCCCGTGACCTTAACAACCATTTTTTTTGTATCTTTTATAGACCCTAACCAGGTTATTTTTTGGGCCGGGACACCCCTCCCGTTCCTCATTTTCTCTTATTAGTGGCCACCAGTGCATAGGAGGAATTCCTTCAGTTCTCCCACATAGAGGAGTTTGGCTCCCATGGTTGAGATTCAGGATCTTTCATTCTATTACTAGGGTAGGACCCACTAATTCAGGGGAATTTGTCACAGTAAGTGGGCTTAGCACTATATGACCATATAGTGTGACCAAACCCCCGTATTTTTTTTGGAATATGTTCAGGTGTTTTTAACTAGCCTTGCAGGATAAATGTCATTCTTGAATGTGTGCGTTATAATCTATTAAAATTATAATTATAATTTTTTACTTAACAACCATGAGTCATCATCTGTCAGCGGGCTTGCCCACTGACAGATGAATGTAAAGATAAAGAATGCTGGCAATTGCCCAGCAATAGAAAAATGTTTAAAAACAACTGAGTAGGGCTCCCCCCAGTGCATACCACACCCTTCGGGATCTAGTATGGATTTTAAGGAAAACACAAAACACAAAACACAATACACTACAGCACTATCTCTGTGCCAATCCCATGGTCATAGGATATAATTAAGCAACTGATTAAAATAAACAGCCCAAAAAAAGTCTTGTTCCCAGAGGTATAGGAATAAATGTCAATAATAAAAAGACTGGCTAACACCCTAGATGTTTGCAAGGCTGCCTTTAGAAGTGAGCTGGCAATCCACAATCTGAAATGCAAAAATATTTAAAAAAATTATTTTTATTTTTACTACTATCCATTATTTATACATTTTTTCATACCATTGACGAAGGAGGATTTTTTTTTTTGTATTTTTTGACCTTTTGGATCATTCAAGTCAACTATTTAATATATTCAACAAATTTATTATGTCTACTATTTCATACATCGCATGTTCTTCTAGACTATTTTACTTTATAGTTGCTCTTTGATGTAGTATTCTATGGGGCCTCTGCAACCAGATTCAGCATGTGTAGCATTTATAACTTTATAACTTTCTGATGGTAATTCAATTAACATTCATTCAAGAAGATACATGGCATGTCCAGCTCTTCAATGTTATACTTATACTTATAAACAATATTTACAAAAATATTCTGACAGGGGTCCGTTCGGCTAATATACAATAGTAGTACCAACATCCCAGAAAGAGATATATGCACACAAAGTTTGGAGGTAAGGGACTTTTGCGGTACCAAATATTGAAAATAAAGAGAAATATAATGAAAAAATATACAAATTTATTTAACACACTCCACATATATATAGAAAAAATCCAACATTTAATACAATTCCCTATGGTCTATAATAGGCACCTATTGCATAAACACAGGTGACATTCTATTAGAGACCAACAGAGGTTACATCCCAATACGTTCAACATGTTTCGCCTTGATCGGCTTCTTCAGGAACAAGGGAGTAGAAGTGTTCATATCACAAAAAGACAATGTGTTACTCTCTAAAATATGCATAAAAGACGAAAGAAAAAGAGATCAATTAATGAAGACATCACATCAAAACACAAAACTTTAGAATGTAAATAGCATAGCAACAGCCATGATATCACAATATTACAGTTCAAAGATTGCAGGTGCGTCAAAAAAAACACCCCCCTCACATAACCCAGATATTAGATGGTCCCCTTACCTCCAAAGAAAGGGAAAAAAACATCTACACAGGATGGGGTTAATCCTCCTCACAAAATACTTCATTCATCAACACCGCAGGTGATGCCGGTCTGCCTCCATGTAGGGCCCAGGAGACCCGCAGAGAGGGTTGTGATTGTTACAAATAAGGGGACCATCTAATATCTGGGCTATGTGAGGGGAGTGTTTTTTTTTTTTTTTTTTTTTTTTTTCACGCACCTGCAATCTTTGAACTTCTACTCCCTTGTTCCTGAAGAAGCCGATCAAGGCGAAACATGTTGAACGTATTGGGATGGAACCTCTGTCGGTCTCTAATAGAATGTCACCTGTGTTTATGCATTAGGTGCCTGCTATAGACCATAGGGAATTGTATTAAATGTTGGATTTTTTTCTATATATATGTGGAGTATGTGTTAAATAAATTTGTATATTTTTTCATTATATTTCTCTTTATTTTCAATATTTGGTACCGCAAAAGTCCCTTACCTCCAAACTTTGTGTGCATATACTTATAAACAAGTTAAGTTTTAGTTCATTACATGTGCCTTTTTTTTCACGTGTTTTTAAAACATCTTTTATTTGTAAAAAGTAGCAGCTGACTTTTTGGGCGCCATTACACCTATGAGGGTTTATAGACAATTGTTTCATTCACTTGTGGGTCATGAGGTTAATCAGCTGCCTCTAAAAATTTCCCTCGAGGTTTCTTCAATCAAACAGGCTGATGAAGGAAGCGTGGCTTGCTTCCGAACCACGTTCCCATTGGCTCTCACAGGGGATGGACTGACAGCTCCTCTCTACACTTCCGCTGGAAATACAACATTCTTTGGACGGTTAGCCAAACATTGGGCAGACCATCCTGGCTATGCAGGGCAGCTCTACACCGGCTCCATCTGGACGGATCGCATGCTAATCTTGCTCCCTCTGTACAGCTTGCCTTCTTCCTATAATGGATTAAGACCATATGTTATGTACCTGGGACTTGAGCCAGACGCGCAGAGGAAAACCTCTCGTACAACTCCGGCTCGCCGTTGGGCTTTATTAGCATGAATACTGTCTCTGTTCAGCACATATTTTAGTGATTTTTCCTGATACTGCTGGTAAGATCCCATGTGGACGTACATGTTTTGTATATTAATTTGATTACGGTACATACCCGACTGATATAAATGTATTTATTTGTATACATGTATATTATGACATTCTACATATAATTTGAAGCTTTATCTATTCTCTATTTATTATTTCTAGCTCATCAGACCATGTACCTAAATGGCCTGAGGAAGCTCAAATGAGCGAAACATGTTGAGTGGTATATGTAGAACTGCTAGTAATTGATTCAATCAATAATTTTTTGTGTCTTGTGCTTCTTAACCTGATATGTTCATGTATTTTTAACTTGTCTGTGTATTATGAGTTTATGTAATAAAATATATAATTTTTATTGATATTATTTAATATTCAATCATTCTGTTTATGACACCTTAAAAGTCCCTGGGGTTGGTGACCCCAAAGTCCCCTTTTCTTGTTCTGTTTCAATCTGTAAGGTCTCGCACAAGGCTTTCCAAAATCTGGACGTGAATTGGACACTGTTATCAGACACAATGTTTGCACAGACTCCATGGAGTCTGACAATTTTTTTAATGAAAACTCAAGCAGTTTCTGCAGCCAATGGTGTACTCTTTAGAGGCATGAAATGAGCCATCTTTGATAAGCGATCTACTACCACAAAGATAGCGGTAAATTCTTCAGATGGTGAAAGTTCAACTATAAAATCCATAGAAATCATCTTCCACTGTCTGTTTGGTATAGGCAGAGGTCTGAGTAATCCCCAAACTTTATTACGGGTACTCTTACTCCGGATGCATGTGGTGCATTCACATAGGCTCTGCAGTCTTTCTCCAATCCAGGTCACCAAAATGAGCGTTGTACATGTTCGACAGTCTTATGAACACCAAAATGGCCTGCCAAAGGGTGGTCATGACAAACCCCCATGATTATTGCTTGAACCTCCTTAGGTACAAAAATCTGCTTACCCCTTATAGTCCATTCTTTGCCTGTAGTGTGACCCCTGGAGGTCTGGGTGTTTCTGCAGAAGATTGCTGTAACTGAAACAAAAGATCAGTGTGCAATAGTAGGATATTTCCGGCTGGAATTAGGGTGACCTTTGGATGTTCGAACATGCGTGACAACTAGGGATGAGCTTGGTGTTCGAGTCGAACACATGTTCAACTCGAACACCCGCTGTTTGCACGTTCGGCGAAGACTGAACGTTATGGACTGTTCGCCCCAAATTCGTGTGGCACTCACGGCCCACAATGCACTGCGCCATCGCAGTGCATTGCTGGCTCATGATTGGCCAAGCATGCACTGTGACCCCGCATGCTTGGCCAATCACAGCACCGGCAGTGAAGAGAGCCATAATTGGCCACAGGCAGGATGCCTGTGGCCAATTATAGCTCAGGGGGTTTAGTACACGGCCCACACTATATAAGGCCGCCAGCGAAGCGGCCTTGTGTAGTGTGTTCCGGCGTGCAGGGAAAGAGCAAGATAGGCAGGGACAGTGTGTTCTTTTCTCAGGCATCTGCAGGAGTTAAAGTGGGTGTTGTGTGCCTCCAACACAGTATACACCTGTATTTACCCTTTATTGCTGGTGTTCTCTAATACAGGCATCTGCAGGAGTTAAAGCAGATGTTGTGTGCCTCCAGCACAGTATACACCTATATTTACCCTTTATTGCTGGTGTTTTCTAATACAGGCATCTGCAGGAGTTAAAGTGGGTGTTGTGTGCCTCCAGCACAGTATACACCTGTATCTACCCTTTATTGCTGGTGTTCTCCAATACAGGCATCTGCAGGAGTTAATGGGTGTTTTGTGCCTCCAGCACAGCACAGTATACACCTGTATCTACCCTTTTTTGCTGGTGTTCTCTAATACAGGCATCTGCAGGCGTTAACAGGGGCATGTAATACAATTTTTGATGCAATGCTTTGCAGCAGGGCTCATTCCTGCACTCCAACTAGAGTATATGGGAGAGGTTGCAGTATTGTGGCACCAGTGCTTAAGGCCCAATTTTTCTGCCCCTGTTTAACAGGGGCATGTAATTATAATTTTTGATGCAATGCTTTGCAGCAGGGCTCATTCCTGCACTTCAACTAGAGTATTTGGGAGCGGTTGCAGTGTCATGGCACCATCAAGGAGTGCCTAAGGCCCAATTTTCAGCTCCTGTTTTTTTTTTTTAATATCTCTTTTTTCTTTTTTTTTTACATGTCCATTATACATTTCACCATTTAGATTCATCGCTCTTATGAGCTTCCATAAAATCCATTCATAGTTATGTCCTCAAATACTATAAAATTATACATATACATTTATACATTCATATCCCTCTTACTCCTTTTTTTCTCCCCCTTTTGGTGTGGCTTGCCCTATCTCCATGCTGTTTTATCCTGATGCCGTTATGGAATTTTCTATCCAACTTGCCCATACTCTCTCATATTTCTCTCCATGTCCTCTACTCCAATATGTTTCCCTATATAGTGGTAGATTACTATTTACAAAATGTTTCCACTGTGTTAATGTTGGAGCTTCCGCCTTCTTCCAATTCAGCACCAAGAGTCACTTTGAGGGCTTACAGTGTTGTGGCAACACCAACACCTTACGCCCCCATTTCTGCAGAGCATATAGGGCAGGCCCCTACTTTCAAACATCCAACTTACAAATGTCTCTTACTTGCAAATGGAAGGAGACAACAGGAAGTGAGATGAAAAAAGACGGATGGCAAAAAAAAATTATACAGGGGTGATAACCCTTCCCTATGTTTTCCAAAAAGCTTAAAAATAGATTTTTTGACTGGAGCTACACTTTAAAAATGTACCAGTTCAAAATTACAAACAGATTCTACTTAACACAACAAACCTACACAGTCCCTGCCTTGTTTGCACTGCCTGTATACTGCTGTTTTGAGTATATAGGGCCTTAATTTTTTAAATTTGGGTAAGGGGTTCCCCTTAATATCCGTACAAGACCCAAAGAGGCTGGTAATGGGCAGGGGGGGCTACCCATGCCATTTTTCTCAATGATTTTCATCCATATTGCCGTAACCAGACATTACATTAAAACCGCAAGCAGTTTTAAATTACTTTTTTTCCCTTAAATGTCATTTTGTGCAGGGACTGTTCTAAACACGGGAAACACGTGGCACTTCACAGGCATACTATAGACACCCCCCCCCCCCCCCAGGCACGATATTTACTTTTGAAAAACAAGACTTACTGGCTAGATCTCCAGTTGAAAATAGACTCAAGAAAGCCTAAAAAAGAAAACGAATGCAGCTTCTAAGCTTTTGAGCATTCTAAGAATTGTGGCATTGGAGATATATATATATATATATATATACAGTATATACAATTGAGAAATATCCGAGGAGACATACCTGATGGCTTTTTACTAAAGATTGTAATCAGCGGAATTCCATTAATGTAAGCAAGTGTAAGCAAGTGAGAGCGGTCATCTGTCTATATGATAAGCGTTTGAACCAGGGGTTTCTGGTAAGTGCAAGAACCATAGGGAACTGCACAGGAGGTGTGGTGGAGGATTGCTGAATTGTGACAAATCTCCTATCAACTCTTGCTACATTGTGTCTTCACTTTCACTTATTAATGAACTATACATATGATTAGATACATCTGCAAAGATTTGTCTTATGATTATGCTGAACTAATTGTCTGCTCATATGGGGAAAAATTGGAATTGAGATTTATTTATTGTGATTGAAAGTGCTATGATATTTTTTTCAGAGATTGTTTTTAGTTTATTATATAATTTTAGATATATTCATCCCATATAGGTTTATGCTTGCTTGTATTCAGATAGGGTTTTTTATTTATATCCGAGCACTGCTAGTGCCTTAGCTAATTAACCCTCAGTGATTTCTTTGGCACATTGTTGAGATGCATTTTTACATTGGAGTTAAGCCATCCAGGACTTTTGTTCCCTCTTTTAAATTTATTACCCAATGGGATGCATTGGCTAACACCCTTATTTAATATGCTCTTAAAGCAAACCCATCTCTCTTCCATGTTATTTGTTCCTAAGATTTTATCCCAATGTATGCCTTCTAGTAAGGTTCGTAGTTTGGGGAAGTTGGCTCTTTGAAATTCATTGTCTTTGTATTCCCCTTATGTTTCTTATATGTGTGATTTATACGGAAGTCAATTGACCTGTGATCACTGTTCCCTAAATTTCCCCGTATTTCCACATCCGTGATCAGGTCTGTATTGTTGGTAATCAGTAGATCCAGTAACGCTTTATTTTTAGTTGGTGCGTCTACCATCTGAACCATAAAATTGTCCTACAAGACATTTGGGAAGTGGCGAGCCTTAGATGAATGCATGGTTCCCTCCGCCCAGTCTATGTCTGGATAATTAAAATCCCCCATTATGATAACACTTCCCATCCTTGCTGCTAATCCAAATTGTGATAGATCTGTCTCCCCCTCCTCCCTCAAGTTAGGGGGCCTATAGCATACTCCCAGTATTATTTTTCCCTTAGCTTCATCCCTTTGGAGCTCTACCCATAAGAATTCCACCTCCTTACTAGCTCCCTTAGTGATATCATCCCTCACATTCACTTGTACATCATTCTTGATATATAGGCATACCCCTCCCCCTTTTTTACCTTCTCTATCTTGCGATAAAGGGTATACCCTTGAATGTTTGCCAGCCAATCATGAGAGCTGTTGAACCAGTTCTCTGAAATTCCAACAAAATCCAAATCCTCCTCGTAAATAGTATCTATAGTTCACCCATCTTGTCCGCCAGGCTCCTGGCATTGGTGAACAGAAGAACAGGCATCTGTGTGTTACAGATTGTACCACTGTACAGCCATAGCAAAGTCAGCAAACAACAACAGGTGACACACTTTGATAGGCCATAGAGCACCTGATTTGCTGTGTGAATGATTATCCTAATGCTATAAGGCCTCATGTACACAGGATGCTTTAAAATTGCCCCTCCTCTTGGCAGCAGCCTTTTGCCAGAAAAAACATCTGATGCTTGTAAAAGTGTCTAATGCTTTTACAAGCGTTTAGGCTCATTTACAGGTATCAAGCACTTGGGCGTTTATTTGATTGGCCAGAATAATAAGTTATTCTGATCACTGAAATGAATTATCGCTCAAGTGCTAAACGTGCCTAGGGTTAACATGCGTTTAGAAGCATTTTTAAATGCATGAAGCATTTTTTTTATCAAAATACTGCTGCTCCTGGATGCACTGGCTCTGTTTGTTTTCCTGCTTATAAATGCCCCTGCCACTAAAAATTCTAAATTATGTATGACACATAAAATAACTGTCATGGTTATGCAGTGATCTTCCTGTGTTTGCTTACCTCCCCTCATGTGTTCAGACTAAGAGGCCAGCCACTTCCACCTGATAGTTTTTATAACCTCTCCTCTAAGCATGGCTCCACCCCAGGCCCTATCAGGGAGCCCTATATTAACCTGTGCACTGCAGGCCATCAGTGCTGATCAAACATTGTGTATTCCTTTGTGTGTTTAGCTTCCTGTTACCTGCCGTGTGCTCTTCTGTTGTTCCGTTACCAACTTTAGCGTGTCTTTGACTATCCCTGTTTGCCTGTGATCCTGACCTTTTGGCGTGTCCCTGACTATTGCTGTCTGCTTGTGGCCCCGACCTTGGCTTTGTCCCTCACCATCCCTATCCTCCTGTTGCCTACTGTGGGTGTGAGCTGGGGGACCCTGGGGGTCGCGACCTGGAGCCAGTTGCAGCCAAGTCCATCCTCACCACTCGAGGCTCTGGTGAACACCTGCTGGCTCTTAGACTCTGCGCCCCAGGGAATCTTATGCTCTAACGCCGGTGGGACCTGTCTCCCGTCCGCAGCAGTCAGCCGTAGGGTCCACAACCTTGCGGTGCACTCCTGATTCCCACGGTGTGCATCTGTCACCTCGCCTCGGGGTTTGGAAGCAGTAAAAAAAAATTGTGCGTGAGACCTAAAGATCACAAGGCACTGTGAGATGCTATTGTACACATTTTTTTTATCAGAGCTGGGGCCATGCTGCGGGCATGTCTTTTTAAATACATACACACATTTCTGGCTGGGGTCAGCAGCCAGGTGTGTATGTATATTTGTAAAGGCAACTGTCAGGTTTCATGTGGAAGTGATACGACCAGTTCTGAAGTCACCATTTTCTTCCGCAACTGTTGCATCATATCCCCCCCAAATTTTTAAGGTAGGCTGTGCGGAGCTCTATGATTTCTAACAGTGGCCCTGTCTGTACATAGCACACTCCTGAACTCTGCACTCTGTACATAGCGTACCCCTGAACACTGCACATAGCATACCCCTGAACTTTGCACTCTATACATAGCACACTTCTGAACTCTGCACTCTGTACGTGGCACAACCTGGAACTCTGCACTCTGTATGTAGTGCATCCCTGAACTTTGCATGTAGTGCATCCCTGAAATCTGCACATAACTCCCTCCTGGTATTTATTGCCCTTTAAAATCATCCCACTGCAATTTGGCCACACCTGCAATTCGATGCACTTTGTGGGGGGCGTGGTTGAGTTCCTGCACCTATTCTTTGATCAAAAGAAGCCCTGCACAAATATATAGTATTACAGACACAACTGGCCCTTTGAGGACAACCATAAAATTTACTGGCACAGCCAAGTTTTTACTGGCATTTCACAAAAGTTACAAAATAAAATTTTTAGCTGCAAATTTCAGTATTTAGGCTACAAACAAGTACACTAGGCAAATAGCAAGGTGATTTAAGGCAGATATTAAGGTATAAAAACATATTTTTGTTATTTTCGATATAATAAGGTTGGATTATTTAGTCCAATAACCTCCTGCCTCCATAACCTGTCACAAAAAGGAAAATAAAAAATATATGCACACTCAGGGGTTATCTTCTCATATCCGATTTATTGAAAAAATGAACAGCACCACAATACACAGCTCTCCATCGTGAAACTAACCTCCCCCACATTTACCCACTACAACCCGTAAATGAACCATCCCTCCCTCCTACAATTTACAAAAAGCACAATCCCATAAAAATCCCCCTCCTTTCCCTCCACATGATGGGACCACTATAAAACCTCTCCCTTGGAGCAGGAACCAGAAAACTGTATAGAACACCCCCATGATGGTACCCCTGATAATAGCACCTGTATCCAAGACCCTACCCAAGGATTGATCTAGAATGGAATGCTCCCAGAAGCCTGAAAGGAAAACTCTGCACCTTATATCCACAATGGGCAAATACAGTGGTCTTATCCGTGACAGGAAATTCTGAGAGACAATCTGACTGGTGAGTGGTACTGGCTACCTCTGTTCGAATGCCTCCAATATGTGTCACAGAACCTAATCCCAACTGTGCGGGTATGTGGAAATCCCACATGGCCTGTTTGGATGACCGCTGCAGGGGATATAAAGATAGACAAGTTGCTGGATGATAAGGGAAGTCCCTCATTCAAATGAAAAGGTTAAGGCACTGCTGAACATGCCACTCCAGAACAACCAGGGGTTGATCAGAAGGAGACCGTTCCCACAATATGGATGCAACCAATCATTGTCACATAAGAGCATGGATAATTAAATCCGATCCAGCCAGTATAAAAGTGGGTTGTGGTGGGTTTATGTGGGGGTGGTTAGGTTCATGATGGAGAGCTGCGTATTGTGGTGCTGTTCAATTTTTCAATAAATCAGATATGAGGAGATAATCCCTGGGTGTGCATATATTTTTAATTTTCTTTTTTTGTGACAGTTTGGTTTTTGTGAACACACCCTACCATTATTTATGGGGGTACTCTCATGTTCTTTACTATATTGGGCTCCCAGTTTGCATTTTTCTTTTTCCTTTATATGTCTCCATCGCCTGTCACCATCACCACCTGCCTCCATCCCCCTTGGCTACCATCACCCTCCCCCTCTGCCTCTGTCTCCATCCCCCTTTGCCCCCATCACCCCCTGCCACTAACACCCCCTGCCTCCATCCCCCTCTGCTACCATCACCCTCCCCCTCTGCCTCCATCCCCCTCAGCCACCACCACCCCTGCCTCCATCCCCCTCTGCCATGATCACCCCCTGCTTCCACCCCCCTCTACCACCATCACCCCCTGCCACTAACACCCCCTGCCTCCATCCCCCTCTGCTACCATCACCCTCCCCCCCGGCCTCCAACCCCCTCTGCCACCACCACCCCCTGGCTCCCACCCTCCTCTGCCATGATCACCCTCTGCTTCCATCCCCCTCTGCCACGATCACCACCTGCCTCCACCCCCCTCTGCTATGATCACCCCCTGCTTCCATCCCCCTCTACCACCATCACCCCCTGCTTCCACCCCCCTCTGCCACCATCACCTCCTGCCTCCATCCCCCTTTACCACCATCACTCCCTGCTTCCACCCCCCTCTGCCATGATCACCCCCTGCTTCCACCCCCCTCTGCCATGATCACCCCCTGCTTCCATCCCCTGCTGCCACGATCACCCCCGCCTCCATCCCCCTCTGCCATTATCACCCCCTGCTTCAACCCCCCTCTGCCATGATCACCCCCTGCTTTCATCCCCCTCTGCCACCATCACCCCCTGCAGCCTGCGACCATCACCTACCTGCTGTCACCATAGGCTGGGCTATCACTTCATCCCCGTGGACTCTGCAATCTGGATTGCCTGGATGCAGGGCTCCTCCTTTCTGCTGCCGCATGCTGCTCAGCCTCCTGCTCCAGTGCTCTTGGACCTGGTTGCAGATTTTAAATGCGGGCTCACCTGGCGGGATGTGCTATTACATCACTCACTCGCCTCGCTAGTACAGCACACCGCACAGCCTCTGTGAAATCCGCCCCCCCTCCTCCACCAGCTGAATACAGGATCGGCTCGGCAAGCTCCGGAACTGCGCATGCGCAGTTCCAAGCCGGACCGGTCACGGCTATTTTTTACTGCCACTTTCCCACTAGCACTGGCATTTATGGGCAGGGAAAAAAGTGCCTGTTTTTACGGGCTGCCTGTAAAAATACAGGCGGTTGTCAACACTGACCATAATGCTGATGTGGCCTGCAATGAAATTGAGTTTGACACCCCTGCTCTATTTGATCTTAGTTACATAGACCTGACACCTACAGTCTATACACTACACTATGCTGTGTATTACATTGTCCTGACCAATGTGTTTATTTTTGTAACATTATCTTTTTGCTGTGTAGTGTGCAACTAATGAAGTTCTTTTTTAAGGTAGGCTTGGAGAAAGCTTATTCTTTAGGTTTATGTAAGTGAGACTCTAACTCATAGCACATTAATTATGTATTTAGTGCAGGGGTGGGCAATTAAAGTGGTTGTAAATCCTTTACAACCAATTTTTGCTATAGGTAAGCCTAGAAATAGGCTTACCTGTAGCTACACTGGATATCTCCTAAACCTGCACGGTTTTGGAGATATCCCCTGTATTTGCATGTGCCAATGTCATTGGCACATGCGCACTGAAGCAATGACAGTAAGTTCTGTTGCTTCATTTAGACCAGGGATCCTCAAACTACGGCACTCCAGCTGTTGCGGAACTACACATCCCATGAGGCATTGTAAAACTCTGACATTCACAGACATGACTAGGCATGATGGGAATTGTAGTTCCTGAACAACTGGAGGTGAGTAGTTTGAAGACCCCTGATTTAGACTGTGCCATTACCGATGTGAGTGACGTCATCGCGGCTCCGGTCAATCACAGCATCGAGCCGCAATACCCAGAAATAAATCTGGGAGAAATGTTGCTGGCTGGAGCGGTGTACGGGCACCACAGCGGGGGCTTCGATCTCAGGTAAGTAATTCATAATGAGCTAGTATGCTATGCATACTAGCTCATTATGCCTTTGTCATGCAGGTTTTTTTTTTTTCGGGGGATGTTTTTATAGGGTTTACAACCGCTTTAAGTTTCCCAAGTGACCACATGAGTTTCAAAAAACTCTTAGATGGGCATCTTTGCAAGGGCAATGTGCAGAAATATGGGAAATGGTATTGATGTAAACACACGCACCCACACAGGTTGAACTGGAGTGAGTGGTGTCTTTATTTAACCTTACCAGCTATGTAACTATGTAAGAAACTGAGACTGTTTTGGAAAGGCAAACTTAAAGTGGTGTTGCCTCAAAAAAAAAAGTTGCTTAAAATTCTTAAAAAAAAAACAAAATTGGCAAAAAAAAAATGTTTTACTCGCCTCTAAATACCTGTTGCTAGGGGGTCCCTTGTAGTCTGCCTTCTTCCGTGCCCAGGCTGGTGACATCACTTCCCCTTGCGCCGCACATTCACCTGGGATCTGTCACGTGTCCCAGGTGGCTGTACGGCGTATCACGGTGCCCTGCGCCGCTCGCGCATGGGCAGTGAGTGCCCGGATGTGAAGCCACAGCCGGGTGCCCACAGTACGCATGACGGCGCCGCGAGCGGAGCGGGGAACAAGGGGGGGCTTAATTCCCCCACATCACTGGACCCTGGGACAGGTAAGTGTCCGATTATTAAAAGTCAGCAGCTGCAGTATTTGTAGCTGCTGATTTTTTTTTTTTTTTTTTTTTTTTTAGTGGGCACCCCTCTTTAATTGTGCTGATTATTAATTTTGGACCTGGGAAGGTCCATAAGTACAAAAACATATAGAAAACAAACACCTGGCACAAAGAATAATAGGTACAACTGCTCATGAAATAGAAATAGGTATCTTTCAGACAAATGGCTGGGGGAAGCTAAAAATGTCCATCTGTGATGCGGTTTTGCTGCCCCCTGAACTGTACAATAACAGCCAGATGGGCTGTCCACATGCTGCGGCCATAAACCTTTGCTTTGTGGCTGCAGCATTTTTAACTCAAAGTGCAAATTTTAAAAGTTTGACAAGTTTCTCAAACTGAGTTCAAAGGGGCTGCACCGCAACTGTGTGCAATGCACATGATTGCAGCATTCCAATGCAACATTATAGGGTTAGATCAGGAGGTAAGGAGGAAATATAACACCTCTACAATGCATGTCACATGACCTCAGAAAAGCTTTGTGACGGGAAGGAGAACGTCTGAGATTGGTACAGCAGGGATTGCTGCAGATCCTGACCTGGAATGAGGAACAAGGGCATGACTCCTGGAGTTTGCCACGTGGAGGCGCTGACACAGGAAGAACTTGATTCAGTAGCAGAGTGGCAGGAGGGCTTCAGGGCATTTACCATGCAGCACTTTCCTGCCAGAACTAAGCCCCCCCCCCCCCCCATACTAATCAGGTCCTCAGGCTCTCTCCTTCCAGTTCTAGCAACTCTCCATACTGACATAATGCACTGCATATTTCCTCATAGGCCCTTTGTAATTAGCTGAGGAGACCCAGTGGGGTTCCTTGCAATTAGCTTTGGACAGGAAACCCTATTGAAAGCAATGGAGGGCTGACAGCTTCCGCCTCTATTCACATGTAATCACTCATGCAGTGATTACCTGAAGATGATCGGTCCTGGACACGCAAGCTTTCAATGGGGCTTCCAGCCTGCAGCTAATTGCAGGGACCCCTGTTGGGTTTCCCACAGCTAATGTCAAACGGCCTAATTTCCAATTGTTAATGAGGCCTTAAATGTATATCACAAGGTTTGAGCGATCCAGACATTTCGTTTCAGTTTTCAGAATTGTGCCATGCACAATAGAAGTTCTTGCATAGTGAACATGCTTACAAATTTAGTCATGTGGCATCTACCATAACATCTGTTCACTATCCAACCAGATATATACAAGAGTTACCATCTGCAGATTAGGAGCTAAAGAGCTTAATCTTCTGCAGTAATCAACACTTGATCACGCCCCTGAAACATTCAGCCTGGATACAAACATATAAGCTGGGCTGCAAGTTACATGCATATGTCTAAGTCATACAGGCCATGTTGTTCAGTACTTGTGAGGTACTAGAAGGGAAACTAAAGTCGCAGAAATACTGTATGTGCCTGCATTTCCATGTCATTGGTAGATAACTACTGGACAGGGCAGGGTCAAATGTTGGTTGTTATCCTATTTGATCTATTAAGGGTAGGGTTGCCACCTGTCCGGGTGTCACCCGGACAGTTCAGGTTTGGTATCATGCATCCATTATTCACACTGGACTATGACTTCCCAGCAGGGTTGCTGGCTGCACTCATCTAAGCCAAAAGTGTCTATTACACTCTCTCTCACACTGCTTATCACTAACACTTCCCCCCACATACAGATGGGAGAGGAAAGAGGAATCAATCTGCTTCTCTTCCTTCCACCCCTACCCCTCTGTGTCTGCCCAATCCTTGGCGCAGTTTCTCAGAAAAGGAAAGTGGGGGCAGGAAATTTGAAGCCCAGCAGCCATAGATACATCTAGATGAGAGGTGATGACTGTCAAGGGGTGAGTGAGCGCACCATCTATTCCTGTCTGTGACTGAAATCTCCCCCTCCCCCGTTCTCTCTCTTGCCTCTGAGTGAGTACACTAAGATAAATCGGGGTTCTCAAAGCACCCCTTACATCAGAGTTCCTCTTTATACCAGAGGCAGCAATGTCCTCCCTTACATCAGAGTCCTCTCCATACATCAGAGTTCTAAGTGTTCTCCCTTAAATTAGGGTTTCCAGAGCATCCCTTATGTCAGAGTGCCTTACATCAGAATCTACTGTGTAAGGGAAATCTGCAAGTTCAGATGTAAAGGGGGACTTCAGATGTAAAAGAAGGTCTCTGTGGATTTGAATGTAAAGAGGGACTCTGTGGATTCAGATGAAAAAGGGGGACTCGGTGGACTCTGATGTAAAGAGGGACTCGGTGGACTCTGATGTAAAGAGGGACTCGGTGGACTCTGATGTAAAGGGGGATCTCTGTGGACTCTGGTGTAAAGGGGGATCTCTGTGGATTCTGATGTACAGGGGGAACTCTGTGGATTCTGATGTACAGGGGGAACTCTGTACAGGGGGAACTCTGTGGATTCTGATGTACAGGGGGAACTCTGTGGCTTCAGATGTAAAGGGGGAACTATGTATACTCTGATGTAAAGGGGGAACTATGTGTACTCTGATGTAAAGGGGGAACTCTATGTACTCTGATATATCCTTAATAGCGGAAACGCATGGTCTACTCAGAAGTTGGTCGTCCTGCCCCCTATCTCTCCTGGGTAGGATTAATGTATTGAAAATGGCCATACTCCCTAAGTTTTTATATCTTTTCGAAACATTACCAGTTGCTATCTCCATGCCTCAGCTTAGGAATATTCAGTGAGCCTTTGCTAAATTTATATGGGGGAATAAGAGGCATCGGATTGCCCAAACGGTGGTTTTTGCTCCACGATCTCATGGAGGACTGGAAGCCCCCGATATCGTGAAGTATTACTATGCGTCGCACCTAGTGGCGGCTGTCTCCTGGTCGTCATATTTTGCTACCAGTAGATGGTCAGAGCTAGAAATGAGTGTGGTCACCCCGGTCCATCCGTGCTCCATGCTATGGTCTGATCTGACCTCCTCTATGGCTCAGCTTAGGCGTATATGCCTGGGAACGATGATTTTTACTCTCTCCATATGGAAACAGTGTCACATACGGTTCTCTCTCTCTTCTCCATGCTCACCCCTGCTGAATGTCATTTTTAATCCAGATATGCCTGACAGCCTTTCGGTGAAGAATATGTTTCCTTGGTATAGGTCTGGCGTCTTTCAACTCCGCCATCTGGTGCATCCAGTATCTCGCAAATTCCTATCCTTTCCTGAGCTTCAGGACAAATATGGCATTCCTGATCGACTCTCTTTCTCTTACATTCAATTCAAACATTATTTCCACTCTAGATCTCCTGACCTGACTCTGGCCAATCCTAACACTTTTGAAACTTTGTGCTCACAAGGCCCGTACCAGAAAGGACTTATATCCTCTATTTATAGTGCCCTCCACAATTCAATCTCACCCACCACAGACACACATCTCTATATGAGAAGATGGGCTACAATTTTACCATCCCCCTTAACCATTTCCCAATGGCAGGACATCTGGACCTCTACCTCTAGAGTCTCCAGATGTGTGGAGCAGAGAGAGACGGCCTACAAGATACTAATGTTCTGGTACAAAACCCCTGAAATGTTACATAAATATGATCATTCCGTATCTAAGTTGTATTGGAGATGCCAACGAGATGAGGGCACCCATTACCATATTTTCTGGAGTTGCCCTTTGATTGTGCCTTTTTGGTCCATGGTCCAATCCCTACTACAATCTGTCTTGGAGGTAGATATTCCATTAGACCCTAAACACTACTTGTTAGGCCTGCCTATCGCGGCGTTATCTAAATACGCCAAGAAATTGACAGCCTATATTCTTCTAGCTGCTAAGAGAACGATTCCCACTCTTTGGTTGTCCACCTCCCCTCCGTCCCAATCGCAGCTAATCTCTGCTATTGCATATATACGCAGAATGGAACATCTGACTGCGCTGGTGCAAGATACTCTACCCAAGTTTTCTAAAATATGGGACAAGTGGGACATTTCCATGGTTAACCCTGAGACTGTACCTTAACTCTTTTGACCATTTACTCTAGGGAATGGTTTTCTCAGGTTTGGCCTTGGGATTTCTGCTCCACAACCCCTCCCACACTGATATATATATTCTTTGGTTTTTCTATGCATCTTTACTGGTAGACTCGTGGTGTGTCCTTTTTCTTTTTACTTTTTGATGTGATATACTGAAATGTTCACAGTCTATTTCCCGCCTGCGGCGGTTTTCTTTGACGATGTTGTATTATCAATCTTGACTATTTGTATCACTGTGTACGATTTCACCTGTTGTATGAAAATCTTTTTTCTTCAATAAAAATACATTAAAAAAAAAAAAAAAAAGCCATACTAAAGATACAACCTGATTCATATCAAAAGGAGGAGTGAAATCATCACGGCCATCTGGGATACAGGGCAGGGCTAGCTCAGTACAGATCTTTATCAAAGGCTGCACCTCCTCAAACAATGTACAGTGGTGTGAAAAAGTGTTTGCCCCCTTCCTCATTTCCTGTTCCTTTGCATGTTTGTCACACTTAAGTGTTTCGGAACATCAAACCAATTTAAACAATATTCAAGGACAACACAAGTAAACACAAAATGCAATTTGTAAATGAAGGTGTTTATTATTAAAGGTGAAAAAAAATCCAAACCATCATGGCCCTGTGTGAAAAAGTGATTGCCCCCTAAACCTAATAACTGGTTGGGCCACCCTTAGCAGCAACAACTGCAACCAAGCGTTTGCGATAACGTGCAATGAGGCTTTTACAGCGTCCTGGAGGAATTTTGGCCCACTCATCTTTGCAGAATTGTCCTAATTCAGTTACATTAGAGGGTTTTCGAGCATGAACGGCCTTTTTAAGGTCATACCACAACATCTCAATAGGATTCAGGTCAGGACTTTGGCTAGGCCACTCCAAAGTCTTCATTTTGTTTTTCTTCAGCCATTCGGTGGTGGACTTGCTGGTGTGTTTAGGATCATTGTCCTGCTGCAGAACCCAAGTTCGTTTCAGCTTGAGTACACGAACAGATGGTCGGACATTCTCCTTCAGGATCTCTTGGTAGACAACAGAATTCATAGTTCCTTTTATCACGGCAAGTCTTCCAGGTCCTGAAGCAGCAAAACAGCCCCAGACCATCACACTACCACCACCATATTTTACTGTTGGTATAATGTTCTTTTTATGAAATGCAGTGTTCCTTCTACGCCAGATATACTTGGACACACACCTTCCAAAGAGTTCCACTTTTGTCTCATCGGTCCACAGAATGTTGTCCCAAAAGTCTTGGGGATCATCAAGAGGTGTTGTGGAGAAATTGAGACGAGCTTTGATGTTCTTTTTGCTCAGCAGTGGTTTTCTCCTTGGAACTCTGCCATGCAGGCCATTTTTGCCCAGTCTTTTCCTGATGGTGGAGGCATGAACGCTGACCTTAACTGAGGCAAGTGAGGCCTGCAGTTCCTTGGACGTTGTTGTGGGGTCTTTTGTGACCTCTTGGATGAGTCGTCGCTGCGCTCTTGGGGTAATTTTGGGCGGCCGGCCACTCCTGGGAAGGTTCACCACTGTTCCATGTCTTCGCCATTTGTGGATAATGGCTCTCACTGTGGTTCGCTGGATTCCCAAAGCTTTGGAAATGGCTTTATAACCCTTTCCAGACTGATAGATCTCAATTACTTTCTTTCTCAATTGTTCCTGAATTTCTTTGGGTCTCGGCATGATGTGTAGCTTTTAAGGATCTTCTGGTGGACCTTACTGTGTCAAGCAGCTCCTATTTAAGTGATGCCTTGATTGTGAACAGGTGTGGCAATAATCAGGCCTGGGTGTGGCTAGAGAAATTGAACTCAGGTGTGGACAACCACAGTTATAGTATGTTTTAACAAGGGGGGCAATCACTTTTTCACACAGGGCCATGATGGTTTGGATTTTTTTTCACCTTTAATAATAAACACCTTCATTTACAAATTGCATTTTGTGTTTACTTGTGTTGTCCTTGACTATTGTTTAAATTGGTTTGATGTTCCGAAACACTTAAGTGTGACAAACATGCAAAGGAACAGGAAATGAGGAAGGGGGCAAACACTTTTTCACACCACTGTATAACCCTGATCGACCAGGGAGTGAGCCAAACGCATAGCTGCAAACAACTGGTCACTAGACCATTCTTTCAAAACCTGGCGGCAATAATCACCACTCTCAGATGCCAGCAGAGAAAAATAAATGATCTCATCAGCATTCATGTTTGCAACCAAACTAAAGCAAATGGTTCCCCTGTGCAGCCACTTCTGGTCAGGAATGGCCTTGGTATTCTGTCATGAACCAGATGTGACCAGAACTGTGTGACTGCGACAAGTGAACCAGACACAAATAAGTGAAGGTAAATTTATTAAGCAAACGCATATAAATGTGAACACACCACCAATACAAACTAAGTGAACAAACTAACAACCAAACAGTGCAGATAAGCAAGTAAACCAGTATAATGTAACAAAAGGGAGAACCAGAATCGTAGTCAAGCCAGCCCGGGGTCATAAATAGGAGGTAAGCAGAGTAGGGGGACAAGGAGAGAGGGAACAGGTACAAGAGGCAGGATACAGGAAACAGGGATCGGGGATCAGGTAACAGGTAACAGGTAGCAGGTAACAGGTAACAGGTATCAAACAGGCTGCAGGTCAGGGCTCAAGGACAATACCAAGGCGAAGTGTATATGAACTTGCCGGGTATTTATAATGGCTGCTGTCAGTCATGTGACGCCTGACTGCAGAGGGCAATACCTGCTCCATACTGCCAGGATCCCTCCGCTGGTGGACACCAGTACTGCGGACCAAAGATGACATAATTCCAGCAGGAGACACCTGCTGGTGGATCGCAGTACTGCATGCCAAATGATTGATATTACCAGCGGAGGGAACCTTTCCTGACACTATGTTTTACCATTTTTTATGTTCATTAGAGTTTATTGTATGTTTATTCTCTATACATTTATCAGAATTGTCTTAGGCTACTATACTTTATGCGTATGCTGAACACGATATACTCTTCCCGGTATGCTGCGGGGAATAGTCACTGCTCCCCCTAACCCAGTGCGTTCTCTCTATGGCGAGACTTCTGGCCGTGGAGACCATGCACATTACAGTCGGGCGACTCAGATTTCTTCGTCCCATACCTACTCACTTATGGTTCGCCTTACGTAGTTGCTTAGATATTTCTTTGTCTTTCTCTTACTACTTTTCTTTTTCTCTCCGTTTACCCTCTCTTCCTGCTTTTTCTGTTCATTGTGGTCGGTCGGCCCGGGGGGATCCCGGACCCCTATCTATCTTCTACCCATACCTTGATTTATGGCCCCCCTGAACATACTATCATTGAATGTAAAGGGTCTAAATTCCCCCAACAAATGGGTCAAAGCTTTTCGCACCTTTGCATCTCTGCAGGCAGGTATAGTAGCACTACAAGAGACACATTTTTTTGCGCATAATACTCCTAAATTCTTTCATAACAATTATCCCCTTGTATATACAGCCTCCGCAGCTACGAAACACCGGGGGGTCCTCCTGGCTCTCCATCGTTCCCTCCCATTCACTTTTACTTCTGCTATCAAAGATCCTGAGGGACGTTATATTATCTTGACAGGCTCCCTCCAAGAATCTGATGTAACCTTAGTCTCATATTATGCTCCCAACTCTAACCCTATCCCTTTCTTTTCCCATCTCTGTGTGATCAAAGTGATCAAAACCCACCTTAAAGGTACCCTGATTATGTGTGGGGACTCTAATTTAGTTATTCATCCATCTATTGATAGATCCCCTTACACGCCAGACCACCAATCATTATCGACCCAATTTTGGTCCTTACTGCAGCAGTACTCCATTCTAGATACCTGGCGAGAATGTAATCCTACTAAGAAAAATTACTCATTTTATTCTAACCCCCATAATTCTTTTTCTAGAATAGATCATATATTTATCCCTATAGCGTCCTCCCCGATCTTACTTCAATCCATTATTCACCCAATTACTTGGTCTGATCATTGTGCAGTGATCACCTTCATCTCCTCACTTATACCAAGACCTAGAGAAAGATTTTGGCGTATGAATGATAAGCACTTAACGAATCAATTCTTTCTACTTGATATAGAGGTAGCACTACGTGACTATCTCATCCACAACGCCACCCCAGATATCTCTCCTATTCTTTTATGGGAGGCTCATAAACCAGTAATTAGGGGCAAGTGTATTTCTACCGCTTCTTTTCTTAAAAAAGACAGGCTCAAACGCTTACAACACCTAGAATCTGAATACCAACGCCAATTTTTACTATTTCAGACCACCCCTTCAGAGGCAAATAAGTCTGACCTAGCTAAAACTTGGTTAGAGTTGGATTTACTTTTCTCAGAAGCAGCTGATTAAACTCTGCGTAGGGCCTACCACACCGTTTATACTAAATCCAACAAGCCCAACACTTTTTTGGCTCTCCGTCTTAGGCAACCTGACCGAGCTCATAAACCAATTCAGCTTAAAGTAAATAAAGGAACCCATACCAGTAATCCGATTAGAATAGTTGATGAATTCTCCAAACGCCTTGCGAAACTATATGAATCTCCCTCCTCCTTCCCTCTAGATAAAGCTGAAACATTGTTCCGGGACCTACCGATCCCTTCCCTCTCCATTCCGATTCGAAATGCCATCGATACAGAAATCTCGCCCTCTGAAATACTCCAGGCTATCAAATTAATTAAATCTAATAAACAACCTGGCCCAGATGGGTTCACAGGATTATATTATAAGAGATTTGCAGATACCCTGGCACCCCTCCTAGCGAATACTTTTAACACCCTCTTAAAAGGAGGCGCCTTTGGTGGGGATAAACTTACAGCTTCCGTCTCAATGATACCTAAGCCCGATATTGATCATTCTGTATGGTCCAACTATAGACCTATATCACTCTTAAATCTTGATATTAAGCTTCTAGCAAAAGTTTTATCCTTAAGATTGTCTCCACACATTGGAGGGCTAATCCATAAAGACCAGGTAGGGTTCATACCTAAACGCCAAGCAAGCGATAACATACGCCGGGTTATTTTATTACAACATTTGGCTAGATCCCGAGATATCCCTATGCATTTGTTGTCCCTTGACATTCGTAAGGCATTCGATACTGTTTCTTGGCCCTACCTCAAACATATTTTGCTTAAATGGGGCTTTGGCCCCCATTTTCTCTGTTGGATTGATGCCCTATATGCCCACCCTCAGGCGTTTGTCCGCTACTCCGGCTTCAGTTCCCGTAGATTTCTGATCCAGCGAGGCACTAGGCAGGGGTGCCCTTTGTCGTCCCTGCTTTTTGCTCTCGCCATAGAGCCGCTAGCGGCTCTGATCAGATCCAACCCCGACATCCAGGGTTTGGAGGTAGCTTCCACAACCCATAAGTTATGTCTCTTTGCGGACGATGCCCTCCTGTTTATCACTTCCCCTCATACCACCTTGCCCAACCTTTTTAAACTCCTCGATGTGTTCGCACAAGTATCAGGTCTTGAAGTAAACCAAACTAAGTCTAGAGCCCTTGCAGTATCCCTTTCTACAGAGGCCCTTCAAAGTTTACGAGCTAATTACTCATTTCAATGGTCCACGTCCCATATTCCCTATTTAGGTATTAAATTAACTAGTAACCCTGCCCACCTCTATCACACTAACTATCTCCCCATGTTGCGTAGGTTATCATTACTCCTTACCTCTTGGCAACCTCTATGTGTCTCTTGGCTCGGACGCATTGCAGCAGTGAAAATGTCCCTACTGCCCAAATTACTATATTTATATAGAGTGCTCCCGGTCACGGTTCCTCCATATTTTCATAATGCTATTCAAAGCCGGACTCTCAAATACATTTGGGGTAACACAAGACCTAGAATTTCTAAGTCTGTTCTCTTTCGGCATAAGCTTCAGGGGGGACTAGGGATACCATATTTTAAAAACTATTATTATGCTGCTCAATTATCGCAAATGGCCCTCTATCACGCTATGTCTGAAATCCCATTATGGGTCAGCCTAGAAGCAGTGGAAGCCCACCCTGTTTCTGTCTCCAACTTGCTTTGGCTTCCCCCCCAAACAAGTAGATCACTTACTAACCCCATTACAAGCCACTCTCTCAAAATTTGGCATAAAATAGGCACCCCTTTTAAATTATTATCTCCTCACCTCCCTTTACTCTCATTCCTAGGTCACCCAGACTTTTTGCCGGCCTACACGGAACCGGGCGCCTTTTCGGCTTGGTCCCGTGCACGCCTCACTCGAGTATGTGATCTGTCCTTGGGAACCTCTCTCACTCCATTTCCTGACCTCCAGACGCAAGCCCAGTTGCCCCATAGGGAATGCTTTCGCTACTTACAGATAGTCCACTTCTTTCAAACTCATATTAAAACTGGCCCCAATCTCAGATCCATGTCCCAATTTGAAACTATATGCTCCTCTGATCCACATGCCCCAGGCATTATCTCGTACCTCTACTCTTGCCTTTCCACCGCGTCTGAAGACCTTCCGAGTTATGCTACCGCATGGGCCACGGACTTATCACTCAGTCTTGATACAGAATCATGGACTATTATATGGACCAACACCAAAAATTCCTCACAAAATGTAGTGGCTTCTGAGGCAAACTACAAGGTCTTGATGCGGTGGTATTTGGTCCCCTCCAGAATCTCCAAATATGTGCCTAACTATTCACCCGATTGTTTTAGAGGTTGCAAAGACCGGGGTACCCACCTCCACATTTGGTGTACTTGTCCCATCGTGGTAAATTTCTGGTCCTCAATCTTCCACATATTAACTACATTGCTACGACGCCCCGTGACTCCTAACTCAGCAATGGCCTTGTTGAATTGGTTGCCACAAGATTTTACTAAAGCCCAAAATCTACTTTCCCTCCAAGTAATAACTGCAGCTAAACAAACGATCGCGAGAGCCTGGAGGACACCTACCTTGCATATAGCTGAAACCAAACACAGAATCACACAGGCAATGATCCATGCTAAGATAGAAGCAATAACCTTAGACAGGATCCCATTGTTTACTAAACTTTGGCAACCTTGGGTGGACCATTTCCTACCGAAAGACTTCGATACTCGCCTTATGGCCCCTTAATTCAGAACGGACAGTGGTTCGTGGCCCGTGGTTCCTGTGGGCCTTCCGACCATGCTTTTTCCCTCTTTCTTCCTCTTCTTTACCCTCTCACATCCCCTCCCTTTCTCCTTGTGCCCCTATTTCTTTCCTTCTTTTCCTTTCCTTTTTTCTTCTCTACATCCTTTCTTCCTTACTCTCTTTTCTATATATGGTAAAATGCCTCAAGCGGAACTACTTTTCTTCGATATTACCCTAAGCAATGGTTGATGGTGTAAAAATGTTTGTTTACTGATTCTTTTTTGGCATTCGTTGGCCTACTCTCGTCTAGCCCTTTCTTTAATTGTTCTAACCTCATCCTACCTCATACTTGTAGGAACCATGGGCCTATCTCGAGACTGTTCAGATATATTCACTCTTACGAAGCTTAGGGAACAGCGTACCTGATTATTATTTTTTGTCACTATACTCATTGTAAATTGTTCTGCTTATTTTACTGTACCCTGCTTGACTTTTCAATAAAATATTTGAAACGAAAAGCTAGTAGGCCCTTTTCCCACTGTGTGAGTCCAAGTAGGGGATATTGACACAAAGGCCCTTCTTGATTCAGGAGCACAGACTTCTATGATAAACATTTAAAGAACTTACCTTTGTGGAAATGTAAGGATCTGGAAGTTTGGGGTATTGGAGCCAAGAGGTTTTCAGTATAGAAATTTTACTAAAAGAATACCCCAATTACACCATAGTGGATGGAGAGGGCCAAAGTTTAAATAGAGCAGTGATGGAGATAACAATGATTTCAATGTGGGGTATGCAAAAAGTTTCCAGCAAAAAGTTTCCAGCACCAAATTCACCTTCAGGAAGACAAGCCATTTAGGGAGAGATCTCAACAGATTATTGTGGATGATTTGGAAGACCTTCGAGAGCAGTTAGTGGAGTGGAAGAGGATGGGAATCATCTAAGCCCTTATACACACGGTCGGAGAATCCGTCGGAATGTGTACTATCGGACCGTGTTGTCGCATAATCTGACTGTGTGTGGTATGCATCGGACTGATTCCGTCGGAATATCCGTCGGATCCAATTTTCCAACTTGTTGGAAATATTTCCCGACCAACTGAGCCTATCGAACATACTCCGATCATGTGTAGCCTACTCCGACGGATAAGGTGCCACGCATGCTCACATTCAAATTCCGACACGGAAGCGCTCGTTCAGGTAAAACTACTGCTCGTAAGCGATATAGCACATTCGTCACGCTGCAATGTTAAAAATTCTTTCATCAAGCGCATTCTCTTGTTCTTTACAATGCTGCAAGAACAAACTTCTTTTGATACTCATAGTCACATACACTTCTCCCGAACGTATTTCATTACTCTTTTTTAACCATTTCAGCAATACAATTTTAGTTTGCGTCACATCTACACAATTTTAGATTTGGTTTATTCTTTTTTTGGATGCTTTTTTATTTTTAATTCCTAAAAATCTCCTTTAAAGACAATTTGCTCATTTCTCCTTTTTTTGGGGTGTTTTTTGTGTGTAAACTTACCACAACAACATTATTTTATTTTTTATCTTTGGTTTTTCTTTTTTAATCTACAGGAGTTTGTTTAGTGTTGGTACCCCTTGTTATTTATTTAATTTTGTATTTTTGAAATGTACCTGCCTGCTCACAAATAAACTGGCCTTTTGGAAGGAAAACAGACACACAAGTATTTCATCAAACAAAAAAAAACTTTATTTTGGTTGCTATAAAATAAAAATAGGAACGCAGCACTGGAGAAACTTCTTAACTTTGGTGCAGCCTTTGGCCCCCAGGGCAGACATGAACAAATTCTAATAGAAAAAATTGGTGGCCTGAGGAGTAGATATCTCAGGGAGAGAAGTCTGGTCCCGAAGTCCTAGAGAACAGGAAATTCAGATGCCATTTCTGTCCCCAGGATGTGGATCTTCAAGAGGCTGCATCTTCTGGCAGACCAGACTGAACCCAGGCCATCACTCTCTCGTCTTCCTTGGGCACTTCCCACCAGGCATCCTTCCAGGCTGTGGCTCGGCTCCTGTAGTTGGGGCAGGAGGAGAAGGAGGGCGTTGTTTGACTGCCACTTGCCACAGCCTCCCCCCGACTGAGGTCTTCCTGTGTATGAAAAGGGGACATAGTTTTAGTTTTTTGATCATCAATCACACCATTTTGTGCTCCTGGCTTTTGCAAATTGAATGTTACCAAATAGAACAGACTATCATTCTGAGATCAGCATTTTTCTTTCCCGTCCCAATCATTTTTGGTCACTACTGTCTATTGAGATGTAAACCACTTTGTTAAATCACAACTTACTGATCAATAAGAACATCTAGTTAACATCATTAAATGTAACACAAGAAATATGTTCAACAATGCAATACCTGTCTCAAGCTGGGCCCCACCACATGTTGCTGCCTGGAAGGCCCAGGCTGGACATCAGAAGCCTCAGCTGGGGGTGAAGGATGCCTTGAAGGAAGACTGGAGAGTGGTGGCCTGAGTGGTGGCCTGGGTACCCCTTGGTCTACCAGAAAATGCAACCTGTCAAAGTGAACCATCCTGGGGGAATAAACGGCATCTGGATCTCCTGCTCTCAAGGACTCCAGGTGCTTCTTTCTCTCCCTGAAATATGTAAGCTTCATGGCCACAATTTTCTGATTCAGATAGTCCATGTCTGCCGTGGGGACCATGATCTGCACCAAAGAAAGCAGTTTCTCCAGTACTGCGTTCCTCTTTGTTCTGTCGGCATAAAACTTGTTGTGGAACTGCCACAGGCAGGGCATCTCCATGTACAGTTCTATGAATAGCCCCATAAAGTTTGCATTTTTAAAAGGATCCATATTGTCTGCAAGACACAACACAAGACAAACCCTTAAATACTAATAATGCCATTAAAAACCCTCCTAATCTTGTCCCAACATCGGCCTAGATAGAAGCAGTCTAGTCTAGTGAAGCACCAACTTAAAAATGTTACCTTCGTTTCCATGTTCGTCACGTCCGCGCCTCACTCTCTTCCCAGATCGTACGGACGATACACGCGTGTTGCGTTTTATATACAGTGCGCATGCGTGAAACTCCGCCCGCCCCTGACGTTCTTTCCAGACTATTCCCCGCCCCTTCACTTCTGGTGCAGTGGGGAGAGCACATGGCAGAGAGAACACAGGTGCGCACTAATAATAGTTCCACTAACGAGGAGGAGGGTGAGGAAAGCCCGGAGCCTGAAACGTCCCGATCCAGGAAGACAAGATTTAAGGCCTCAAATATGTCTTTTGGAGAGATGTTGGAGATGGTCGACATATTGAACAGGACCGACTATGATGGGAAGTATGGACCTTACCCAAACCCAAATATCAGAAAGGCCAAGATCATGTATGAATAAAGTTGTGAAGAGTCTTCAGAAGAATTTTGGGGTACACCGATCCAAGGATCAACTGAGAAAACGCTGGTCAGACCTGAAACTGAGGTAGCACGAGCAGTACCTAAGGATCAAGCGTGTTCTTAAAAAAAGTAAGTAGTTGTCGTGTGTTCATATGATTATTCTTGCTTGCATACTGCTCCATGTGCTTTGATTTCATGTTGTGCATTTTAAAATGGCCACTTTCAAGTTCATGGTTTTGTTCGTTCGTATGAAACATCGTTCTGCAGGGAAGTATTCCAGCTTAAAAAAGTGTACCCAATAATGTTCTCACCTTGTAACTCAGCCCAAAAACACAATTGTACAACACTTCCAAGCAATGTTTATGATTCCTATTTCTGCCTTCTGTGTGCTAATTATTCTTTGTTTACATTCTCATAGGGGAGAGACGACTCGGCAAGTATGAGGACACCAAGAACCACACCCCTCCCAAAGAAGGGCAACTTCCAAAAGCAGAAACAGAGGAGCAGGAGCAGGAGGAGGAGGAGGAAGGAGAGATCATGGAGGTTGGACAAATTGTCACCACAACAGGTGAGTGTCGGAGAACACAGCTTCCGGTAAGCTCATCAGTGTATATCACCATATTTGGATTACATGGTGTGTTTGTTTGCTTTGTTTTGTAGGTGATGTGGAAGAAGATTCCCGTTTTACCAGTGAAAGTGCCCAGATCTTGATCGGAGGGATAATGGGGTGCAATCGGGATTTGGAAATTATCCAAAAAAACATCAATGATGTAAAAAATAAAATGAAGAACATCATTGATGTTTTGGGGAGAGTGTGAAACAACAAAAACTAGATAGGGTTTTATTTTTGCTATTTTAAAAACAAATGTTATATTTATCGAAATTCCAAATTTGGAAGATACACAGAGTGTGTAAACATGCACTATCTCCCATCATGGGGGATCAATGTACATGTTTTGTGTAAAGTGTCTGAGATGAAGGGGTTGCAGCCCCAAAGCATGTACATTGATCCCCCATGATGGGAGATAGCACATGTTGACACACTGTGTGCATCTTCCAAATTCGTTTTTTTCAGGGGTGACACCCCATGTGATGAAGGCAATATCAGCCCAGTTTGTCCATACTCATGTCTGATATTGTCTTCACTTTTCAAAGTTGAACTAACTAACTAAGTTCCTGTGTTCTGTATTTTACGGTTTGATACATGCCTGTTTATACAAAAACAACAAGGAAACAAAATTCTGATTAAACTCTGTTTTGGATACACAAAATCTCTTGGTTTGTTGTAAAAACCTTTTCGAAACGCACATGTGAATGTGTTTGTATTAAAAAGTTGAATTCTGAACAATGTGTGGCTTCCTTTTTCATTGCGCATAAAATGTATTTGTAGTCAAATTTTAGTATGTGCTGAGAAGGAGTGTGATTTACTAAAGGCAACTCCACTTTGCACTCCAAGTGCAGTTTCAGGTGTACTTTTGCAGTGCACTTGTAGTGCATAGTGGATGTGCCTTTAGTAAAAAACACATAGAGTGAGGTGTAAATTTGGACAATCGTGCCATTTTCCTGCCATGGTGCTGAAAATGAGCACGATTTTGGTCAGTAATTCACTACATACATTAGTTACCAAAAACAAGGTGTGTGCGTAGCAGACCCACAACATAATAACATTATCTGAAGAAGAGACTGTCCCCTCATCTCGCTCTGAACTTGGGTTTGCACTGTTGGTGAAAAAGGCACAACTTAAAAAAAACTGGCAAAGTGGGAGGCCACAGTCTGCCATTCCTGTGGCGTTGAAGGACACTGTGTAGTGAAACAAGTACAAAAATTTGTAATTTGACAAATCAACATTGCAAGCAGATTAGACACCCACATTTTTGTTCAAAATTAGTATAACATTTTGGCAACTGAGTATTTAAAGCCTAAAGTATAAGGTCCCCTTATGAGAGTCATCACCCCCCCATCCCCCCCCCCCCCATATGATGGGCCCTTGCTAAAAAATGAGGGGGGATGTTTAGGACAGGTAACCCTCTCCACTTGATTAAGAGCTGAATGCCTAAATAATGTGTGATACTTTGGGAAGCCCCTCCTTAGTTACACTATTGGCAGCCCACCGGACAGGTAAGAAGTGTCATAATAACAAAATAGAAGCACATTTTGACATTCTGCTATTACATAGCAAGAAAATTAATGTGTTAAAAAAATAAAAATAGCATTTGAAAGTATTGAGGCAGGCCCTTACACTACATGCTTTGGTGAATTCGTCCATAAATGTGATCATGAAAAAGGTAGGTATAGTGTGTATCGGGTTTGGTCAAGTCATCAGATAGCAATCTTCTATCAGCTGAGCTAGCAGTTGGGGAGAGGGGGGTTACTAATGAGTTTGGCACAACTCCAAAAATAAAAAAAAGTCACTTTGCATGAATTGAAGCACACACATCACATTTGTAGACATTTTAGGGGGTGTTTAGGGGAAAGCAATACTATGGAGCGGCCAAAAGACATTGTTAAGTGACTAGACTATAGTTTTATGGGCCAAGAAGAGCATGGTGGGGAAGTTAGTGAGGCAAATTTTCATGAGGACAAAGGGGCACAGCATATGAATTAGAGCATATTGCAATGATGGTAATTAGGGAATGAGGAAAGAAATGCAAGACATTAGCAATCATGAAATACATAGAATGTGATGTTTAAGGATAAAACTTAGCTTCATATAGTCCTTCTGCAGGACCTGAATGATGGCAGAACAGGTCTCTGGAATACTGATCCCCAGAGGCTGGGGGGAGATGCCTGTAGAGAACTTGAGGTCCTGAAGACTTCTCCCTGTCGCCAAGTAGCGCAACGTGGCGATGAGCCTCTGCTCCGGAGTGATGGCTTGCCACATGCAGGTATCCTGCCTGGTGATATAAGGGGTCAGCAAAGCCAGCAGACGGTGAAAAACCGGGTCCGTCATCCGGAGAAAATTCCTGAAATGATCAGGATGATTCTTGCGGATCTCACGGAGAAAAGGCATGTGCGAGAACTGGTGGCGCTGGCGCAACCAATTCTTGGACCACAAATGCCTCCACTCCCTGTTCATGGACCGGGCTTGTGTCAAAGTAAGAACCCCAACACGAAGCCCCTGCACAGCACAAACTGTAGAGGAAACATGGTTTGAAAACGGTCGCCTGGTCAGAACGGACACCAGAAAGCACCGATAAACGGCAAGGCCTGAAAGAACTAATTGAATAGCAGAAGCAACAGACAATAAAAAATGCCTTTCAAAGCGTACTATACCAAGAAATAGTCCACAATGAGAAACAAATACTTAATGACTGCACGCACTGATTATCATATACGCAAAGACAAGCAGAAACCGAAGAGCAGTAGCGATCTGAATCACTAATGTGAAAAGCACGAATCGTCTCTCCCCAAACTTCTACTAACACGAGATCAGCAGAAGGAGCCCAAAGGGTCCCGGACGTGGTGCTGAACTTCCCTTTTCTAGTCCCGCCGTACACGACTTACGTCACCGCGTTCTTGGCAACCGCTAAATCCGACAACTGGGTCCGACCGTGTGTATGCAACAGTTTCGGACACAATCCGTCGGACACAATCCGTCTGACAAAATCCGACGGATTTGGTTGGCAGAATGTCCGACCGTGTGTACAGGGGCTAAGATTTACAAAGTCCTTATGCTTCTCGCATGGTTGTGGTTCAGAAGAAGAATGGTTCCCTGAGGATGTGCATTGAATACCGCATGGTCAAAAGGAGAACTATTCCTGACCAGTACACCACTCCATGGATAGAAGATGTTCTACAATGCCTGTCGGGGCGAAGTGGTTCAGTGTGTTGGACCTAAGCAGAGAATACTATCAGATTACCGTGCATCCAGAAGATTGAGAGAAGATGGCCTTCATCTGCCCACTGGGGTTCTACAAATTTGACAGGATGCCTTAAGGTTTGTCTGGAACTCCAGCAACCTTCCAGTGACTGATGGAGCAGATAGTGGGAGATGTGAACCTGATCAAGATGTTTGTGTACTTGGACAACATCATTGTCTTCAGGAGAAAAGAGCATGAAGAGCGATTGGAGAAGGTCTAGAAAATACTTCACGATGAGGGATTGGAGCAGTAGCTTGAACCTGTCAGTTCTATAAGCCTTCTGTCATTTATCTTAGATACATTGTGGCCACTTACCCCAAAACTTTGGAAGCTGTTTCCTCCTGTCCACGACCAAGACCAAGACTGAACTGAGGTCCTTTCTGTGGTTCTGCTCCTTTTATGGACAATGCATGGAGGGATTTGTAATATACTCAACCCCGTAATGAGTTGCTGGAGTGTGAGTACGAAGAAGATGACTCAGGGTTGCCAGGGCTGTCCAGTCAAGCCAAAGGGCTCAATAAGTCTTGATACAGGATAAATGGACCAATCAGTGTGAAGAGGCCTTTTAAAATTAAAGAGGACTTTGACCAATGCCCCTGTTTTGACTTATGCTGATCAAGCTCAATCTTTTTAACTACAATGTTGATGCCAGCCAAGATGGGCTAAGTTAGGTGTTGTATCAAGAACACGATGGACACCTATGACTTGTCTAATTGAGTTGGAGCCTGGTAAAAAGAAAAGGTTGGGACTTTGACAAAGCATGCGATTTTGGAAGCAAAAAACAGAAGAGCAACAAAAAACAATAGTATAAATTTATTAACTATAGATTAAATGTATAGCATAGGGCACAAAGATACACATTGTATAATCCATGATCCATCATAAATAGTAAATATATTGAAGTATTGCACATCAAAAACATCAATCCCACAGTTCATACATCAAAAGCATTGACCTTGTATATAGGCATATTGCACACAGTAAAAATCAATAGAATTAAGTAAAAACATTCCAGAGTCTAGTAAAACTGCATGTTTAAATGTAATTTGTAGTATTTGAAGCTCTACGCGTTTCGTGGCTACATTGCCACTCATCAGGAGCTGATAATATGATGAATATCTGTGGGACAAGAAATGGTGTGCCGACAGTTAGTCAGGTTTGTATAATAAATGAGAAAAAAATGGAGGGAACAGAAACAATGTATCCAAAACGAGTACCCATACTCACGGTCATGGAATGGCAAGAGGCGCAGCCACGGACAACGGAGGTAGCCGGGAGTGTCAACCGATACGGGAGCTGAGGCAGACAGAGCGTGCGGTATCGCGATGAGGCTGTGTACCATAGATATAAACCAAAAGTGATCATCACCCTACGATGAATACTTGAATATATGAGTGTAAGTTAATAGAATGGAGTGTCTGGAGTGACTGGGACGTGAAGTGAATGGACTTAACAAAAGTGCAGCACAAGTTTAGGGAATGTGAGATGGTGAAAACATGTTAAGAGCAATGGAAATGCTCCAACAATAGTGAACTCCATCGTGTAAAGATGAATAGGATAATTAATTAAATATGGATATAAACTGGGTCAACAACAAAAACAAAACAAGTGAGTGTTGAAAACAAAAACCACAAAAAAGGTGTGCTAAAAAACAATACCTGGAAGTGTTGAGCATAATGCTCATTCCATCTAAGTGTCTAGGGCTGTCAGAAAAAACAGTCACCATACTAGTGGTGTCCAATGATCTTGTGCCAGAAGTTAGTTAGTGCCTCACCGCGGCCACACGATGCCGCCAACGTCACGCTGACAATCCAGGTAGGGAGGGGGGGACAACCCTGTCCCCGGGGGAGTCAGCCCCCCAGCGAGCGACGCCAAACGCCAGCTCCCTCCCAGGAAGGCGTCAGATAAATACACGGTGCCCACGTGATGACATCAGCCACGTGACGCCGGATGCGTGACGTCGATGCGCAGCGGGGGAACACATACATTGTTTCTGTTCCCTCCATTTTTTTCTCATTTATTATACAAACCTGACTAACTGTCGGCACACCATTTCTTGTCCCACAGATATTCATCATATTATCAGCTCCTGATGAGTGGCAATGTAGCCACGAAACGCGTAGGGCTTCAAATACTACAAATTACATTTAAACATGCAGTTTTACTAGACTCTGGAATGTTTTTACTTAATTCTATTGATTTTTACTGTGTGCAATATGCCTATATACAAGGTCAATGCTTTTGATGTATGAACTGTGGGATTGATGGTTTTGATGTACTTCAATATATTTACTATTTATGATGGATCATGGATTATACAATGTGTATCTTTGTGCCCTATGCTATACATTTAATCTATAGTTAATAAATTTATACTATTGATTTTTGTTGCTCTTCTGTTTTTTGCTTCCAAAATCGCATGCTTTGTCAAAGTCCCAACCTTTTCTTTTTACCGTGCCAATAGGGATGGAGGCTTTTCGGCCTCATTTAAAGTCCCAACATTTTTCTTGCAGTTCATTGAGTTGGAGCCTTGCCTCTGCTAAAAAGAACTGTTCCACGCATAAGTTGGAATTGTTTGGCTTGAAGTGGGCAGTACTGGACAAGTTTAAATATTATCTGTATGGTGTGGATTGCGTGGTCAAGACAGATAATATTCCACTCACCTATATGCTCACCACAGCCAAGCTGGAAGCCACAGGACATCGATGGTTGGCTGCACTACCTGGGTTTTGCTTCAGCCTGAAGTACTGTATCATCCAGGGGTCAGAAACAGACATACTGACACCCTATCTGAGAGACCCTATGACCCCGAGACTGTCTCAGACGAGTGGACCTGATTGATGCCAGAAGAGACGCAAGCTTCATATCAAGGGATTGAGCATCATGTCATGGGAGCTACTGAAGCCAAAGTCATTGGAGTCACTGCCACAAGTGCCCCAAGCGCTTCTGTGGCCTCACTCTAGTGTGAGATTGAGACCTGTCTATTCTATCAAAGAAAGACCTACAGTAAGAAAGGATCAGACAGAAGACCCTTTATATAGTCTGACCTTGAAAGTCCTGGAGAGTGGACACTCAGAGCTTGCTAGTGTACTTTCCTAAAGAAGCACATAAGGTTCTCAAGCTGTGGTGTTGACTACATCTACATGACGGGCCTACTGAAGGGGCCCGTCAAAGAATCCCAAAGAAAAGTGGCAATTGTTTCTGCCTGCGAAGCATAGAGAAATTGTGCTAGCTGCTGTGCATGATGACTACAGTCACTTAGGGCTGTAGAGGACTTTCAAGTTACTGAGAAATAGATTTTACTGGTGTCAGGACCAGGATCTGAACCCATGACCTCAGCTATGTCTGGCAGTATCTCTCCTTGCTGAGGCACCTGAGATGCTGAACAGCATCCTGTCTGAACCTTTGGATAATCTTGTCTTGTACCTTATTACTGGTAAACCTTGAAATCCTTGCTCCTCCCATGAACTTCCTATTTAAGCCATGTCTTTGTGTTTCCTGTTTGTCAGATTATTGTGCTCTCTCTAGCCCATGTCTTTCTCCTTTGCTTCCCTGCAGCTGTCCTTATCACCACTGTCCATCCATTACTGACCTTTGGCTTGTTCCTCAACCATGCTTCCATCTGTTCCTAAACACTTGTTACTGACCTTTGGCTTATTTACTGACTATGCTTCTGCTTGATCACTACCTGCTATATTTGTTACTGGACCCTGGTTGCTCACCTCCTGATGAGGCGATTCTTAGGACCACAACCTGGTACTAATATACATGGAGGAGATTGGGGATTTTATCTCCCAGTCAGAGCATGGAAAAGAGCTCAGTTCAGCCTCTGATCCCATGGAGAGAGCAGATCATTCTCTAATGATGGACAACAACGTGATGAATGCTGAGAGCGAGGCTTGGATTAAGTCTCTGAATAAAGACAATAAAGCTTCCCTTCTGGAGTGGATGGAGAGGTTTAATATTAATCTTGTACAGCTTAATGGTCAGAGGAAATATGGTTGTCTTCCTGCAGACTGTGTTGGAGAAGATCCTCCACTTGGGACAGAAATATTAATATCCACTTTTACAGACTGCTAGAAATTTGTATGAGTTATGTTTTATGATGACTTTTCTAGTGGACAAGTGAAAGCCAAACACCTGAAAGCATGCGTAATGTACTTGGCTGGACTGCCAACATTCCAACGTGCAAAAACTCATTTCTGGGAGGTGGCAAACTCATTTCAGGGAGGTGATGTTTCGCGTCGGCGCCGACAACCCCCACCCCCCAATTAAATGCAGCTATACCAGTGGCCATGAAATAGAGCTCATGCGTGCACTGAGTACAGAGTTCAGGGTTTGGGACATTAGGATTCAGTGTGGAGAGAGGGGAAATTAGCAATCAGTGTGGAGAGAGGGGGACATTAGGGATCAGTGTGAAGAGATAGGACATTAGGGATCAGTGTGGAGAGAGGGGGACATTAGGGATCAGTGTGGAGAGGGAGGACATTAGGGATCAGTGTGGAGAGAGGGGACATTAGGGATCAATGTGGAGAGAGGAAACATTAGGGATCAGTGTGGAGAGAGGGGGAAATTAGGGATCAGTGTGGAGAGAGGGGGACATTAGGGATCAGTGTGGAGAGAGAGGACATTAGGGATCAGTGTAGAGAGAGGGGGACATTAGGGATCAGTGTGGAGAGAGGGGGACATTGGGGATCAGTGTGGAGAGAGGGGGACATTGGGGATCAGTGTGGAGAGATGGGGAATTTGGGGATCAGTGTGGAGAGAGGGGGACATTGGGGATCAGTGTGGAGAGAGGGGGACATTGGGGATCAGTGTGGAGAGATGGGGACATTGGGGATCAGTGTGGAGAGATGGGGATATTAGGAATCAGTGTGGAGAGAGGGGGACATTAGGGATCAGTGTGGAGAGAGGGGGTCATTAGGGATCAGTGTGAAGAGAGGGGGACATTGGGAATCAGTGTGGAGAGTGGGGGATATTAGGGATCAGTGTGGAGAGAGGGAGACATTGGGGATCAGCGTGGAGAGAGGGGGGCATTAGGGATCAGTGTGGAGAGAGGGGGACATTGGGGATCAGTGTGGATGGAGGGGGACATTGGGGATCAGCGTGGTGAGAGGGGGACATTGGGGATCAGCGTGGAGAGAGGGAGACATTGGGGATCAGCATGGAGAGAGGGGACATTGGGGATCAGTGTGGAGAGAGGGGACATTGGTGGTAAGTGGGGGGGGGGTGATGTGCAGTGCATGCATGCAGTGTACACTGTGTGAGTACACAGTGTGACTTCTCTGTGTGACTGTACTGTGCATGTTGAGTGTCATATACCACAGTGCACTTGGTTTACCTGGAGTACTGATTTGCGGACATGTCCATTACAGGTTGGGTAAAGCAGCACACCCGTCCCTGAAACAGCAGAGGAAGACAGATCTAAGCAGCATGCTGCACGAACTGGATGCGGCACAGTGTCTCAGGACCGACAGCCAATAGGAAGCCAGAGGGGCTTTTGCACTGTTTGTGGGCAGAGAGGGGACATTCACATTGCAGAGTATGACTAGTGACAGTAGATTGCTGGGTAGGGCTGGCTGAAAGAGGAGATTAAAGAGGAAGTAAACCCTTCCAAACAACTTGGACCTATAGGTAAGCCTAGATTAAGGCTTACCTGTAGGTCCAAGCAATATCTCCTAAACCTATATGGTTTAGGAGATATTTGCCCGAAAATGGGCACCGCTGTCTACGGCGCATGCGCCGTAGACAGCGGCGCGCAGGCGCACTAAATGCGGCAAATCCAAGAATGGATTTGCCAAATTTGTCGACTCCCGTGCGCATGCGCGGGAGTGACGTCATCGCGGCTTCGCCGTATGACAGCAACGGAGCTGCGAGGCGCGACTCCCGTGCGCATGCGCGGGAGTGACGTCATCGCGGTTGCGCCGCTGTCATTGGTCGGAGCTGCGAGACGCCACCAGCAAGATGGACGCGGCGGACTACAGGGATCAGCGGCGACTTCGCTGGCTCCTGTGTCAGGTAAGTGACACATAATGAGCTACTATGCGATGCATAGTAGTCCATTATGCTTTACCTTTGCAGGGAAAAAAAGAGGAAGTAAACCCATCAGGGTTTACTTCCTCTTTAAAAAGGGGATGTTTACTCAGAGGAGGCAGGAGTAGGTGTTCTCGCTCAGATCAGCAACCACGCTGAAGGCTTACTAGAGCAGGGAGGGTTTTGTGCTGCTGGGAGAGGAGTGCTCTCACTTGGAAACAGAGAAGCTGGGCTTTTCTGTTGATAAGTGACAGCAGTGAGCAGAGAAGCGATGGATCAGTGCTGGAGGTGGCGTTGTTCTGTCTGAAGAAAAGCCCTGCATCCACCTGTCACTCTGTCTGTGGCTGAGTGACAGGCCCAGCTGGGAGATTGCCCAGCGCTCGCGGGTGTCCGGGAGCCCACAGCCAAATGCGGGAGGCTCCTGCAAGTTTGCGAGAGACTTGGGATGTCTGGGACTGTCTGGGGTGGGCCCCTGACTAATCAAAGCTTTGGCACCTGGCTGTTGATTAGCCTACTGGTAATTAGATCACTGTTTAATTAGGTTACTGTTAGCTGCTAGCTGTTCATTAGATGTACTGATGATATTACTGTTTAAAGTTTGCATTGTTTAGGATAAGTCCAGTCCATGTTGTATGAGATGGCCTCAGCCTTACACCACTCCACAAGCCAGAGGGCATGGCTTGTGGAGTGGTTTAAAGCTGAGGCCATCTCACCCATGTTAATAAGATAGACGGAACTTGGAGAACAGTGATTTTTCTCAGCACCAGGCAGGAGGCCACAGGTTATTCTCCATACGTGCTTATATTTGGGAGAGAAGCCCAACTTCTGGTTGATTTAGCTGTTGTCAAGTCTATGGATCAAACATCTGTTACATTCCCATAGAGGGTATGTGGATCGCTTGAGAAAGAACTTGAAGACAGCTTATAAAAAAAGCCCATACTGCGTTTGATGATGAAGACCAGCAGGACAAAAGGAATTTTGGCTTGAGAGTTAGAGCCTAGGATCTACAGCTGGGTGATTGAGTGCTTTTAAGAAATGTAGGTGTACCTGGAAAGTTGGTTTGACTGGTGGGAATCCCCTACTTCTCCTGCAAGCAACTGTCTGGTCTACTAGTGTACCAGATTAACCCAGAGGGGGGTCTACTGAAGACGGATTCATCCTCTACTCAAATATTCTCTTTAAGGCAAAGACCAGTAAAATAATCACAGTCTAAGACAATTGTCGCTGGACTAGGAAGAGTGTGAAGAAGAAGATGTCTACATGGACTAGTTGAGGCCATCTGTGTCCATAGATGCCACTCCATCTACCTCCTCTACTGAGACACATTCAGAAACCCTTAGGCCTGAAGCCCCTGAATTTATATCCCAGGTTTATCAGGAAGAAAGACAGGAGGAGCCTTGTGTTCTGCCAGATGAAGGGGAAACAGGGACCCTACAGCTACCCTTTGCACCTGTTGAAGAGCCTTCAGGAGAAGAACCATCTGAGCCAAAGGAGTAAAGAGCCAAAAGGACAATATGCCACCAAAAAGACTAACCTATTATGCCCCCAAAAAGACTAACCTATTAATTTTATACAGACACAGCTGTAGGAAAAGACTATTATTGTGGATCTGTGCAGCCAGTGTTGAGCTCGCCCTCTACCCAGTAGGGATGCACACATGATGTGGACTGCTAGGAGTGTGGGAGGTGTAGTTTCACACAGACTGAGATCACTTAAGCCCCCCACACACTATTAGATTTTCTGCAGATTTTTGTCTTCAGATTTACCAAAACCATATAATATGGAGGTCAAGCCATAAGAGTTTCAATTTGTATGCAATCAGGCAGGCCCTTGCACTACTGTACATGGTTTTGGTAAATCTGAAGACAAAAATATGCAGAAAACCTAATAGTGTGTATGGGGCCTTACACAAACTACTGATCTCATATTGCACTGGGGCTAGGAGAAGTGGTTTCCTGATGCTTTTCTTGGGCTACAGAGTTTTTTGGTGGTTGTTAAAGAAGACTGTCAAATGGCCAAGTACGTCTTTTACAAAACCAAAATCTGCTCTGATTGAGCTTCTGTATGTCTGTTACTTCTAATTTCAATAGATTTTTATTGAATATCACAAATTCACAGTATCATACAAAAGTCAGGTATTTATACATTCAATGCTTACAAGAACCCATCATGGGGTAATAGCCAGTGATATTCGGTAACATAAGAACATTGAAAAAAAAAAAGCAAGAAAAATTAAAATAGAAGAAGATAAGAAAACCGGATGCCTATTTCGTTTTTGTGTTTTTTCTCTTTTGTTTTTTTTTCTTTTAAGAAATATATACTATATTTAGCGTATGTGCATGTAGACATATGATATCAGCAAAAACATTACTACAAGATTTGTAAGAAAATTGTTTAACCCAGATGTATTCAATGGTATTAGTAAGAAGCAGATTTATTCCAATCTATCCAGGGCTTCCATAAGACTCGTTTGGTTGCTAGGTTGCCTTGAGATGCTGCAAACATTAATTCATACCGTATGTGTAAGTCCACCTCTCTAATGATCTCCCCTAGCTGTGGTACTTCTACGGTCCTCCATCGTCTTAGTATCGCTAGTCTAGTGCTCGCTAATATGTGAAAGACTACCAGTCTGTATTTTTTCGGAAATCTATCTATCCCTAGTGTTAACACCGCTAGGCCAGGATCTCCACCTGTAAGGACACCAGTTATTGTGGAAATCAAGTTAAACACCTGGCGCCACACCGTATGCAGTTTTGGGCACATCCAAAGTATGTGACCCAGCGATCCCCTATAACCGCAAAGTCTCCAGCATAGCGGCGAGGCCTGGGGATGAAAACCCGCCAGCCTCACCGGAGTTAGATACCATCTTAGAAAGATCTTAGTAGAAAGTTCCCACAGATTTGCTGATTTAGTCACCAAGTATACAACCTTTATAGATTCTTCCCATTGTTCCTGCGAATAGGGAGACCCCAAATCTAGTTCCCAAGATCTCATAGATGGAGACCTCCGGAACTCCGACTTGTGGTTTAAGAGGTTATAAAACAATGATATGCCTTTAATTCTTGTCTGATTGTTTCGGTAGTACATATATACTCTCACCGGGAGGGGTATTTCAGTTGTAGGGATTGTACTAAGGAGATGTACTATCTGCATGTAAGTGTATTGGTCCCTAGGCTCCAACCCAAACTCTAGTTGTAACGCTCTGAATGTTTTAATAGCTGGGCCTAACATAATATCTTGCACTGATAAAATCCCCCTCCTCTGCCAGCTTCCAACGGATATCTGAGGGATGAGGAGTCGTAAGCTTGATAGTGTTAAAGGGATTGCCTTGATCTGGGATGGCATTGTCTAGAAGTATTTTCCAGGCCGCCAGCGTGGCTCTCATAGGGGGAGACAGGATACCCCCCAACCTCGGGGAGAGTGAGCTCGTTAATAATAGATCTGCCATGGGATGCTGTGGGCATTGAGCTTGTTCTATTTCTAACCATCTAGTACCCTTGCCCTGAACAAACCAATACCTTGCCTGAGCCAAGATAGCCGCCAGATAGTAATCCCACAGCAGAACATGTCCCGCCCCTCCCACTCTTTTCGTCTGAATCAGTTTCTTGAAGGCGCACCTAGCTTTTTTACCTTGCCATAAAAAGGAGTTAATCTTAGCTTGTGCTTTAGAGAAAAAGACGTTCGGAACCGGAATAGGAAGAGTCCTAAATATATATAATATTTGGGGTAATATCAGCATCTTAAAAGCAGCTAATCTACCTGACCAAGTCAGTTCTTTTTTAGAAATAGACAACAGTTTGAATTCTAGACCCTCCAGGAATGGCACATAATTGTCGTTGTACAATTTACCTATTTTCTCAGAGAGCACTATACCCAAATATTTGATACCAGTAGAGCTCCAAGCATAAGGGAAGATCCGCTGTAGTCTGGATTTTATTGCATCATCTATCCCCAGTCCCAGTATCTGGGATTTTCCTTCGTTTACCTTGTAATACGAAACCCGATTGAACAGTGTTAGAGATTCATGTGCCTCTGCCAGGGAAGTCTCCACATTAGTCAACATCAATATCACATCATCAGCAAACAGGCTGATACTATGACTCCCCGACCCCACTCCGAAGCCCACTATACGTGGATGAGATCTAATGTGGATTGCCAGGGGTTCCATCAGTAGATTAAATATCAATGGAGAGAGAGGGCACCCCTGCCGTGTTCCATTCGAAATAGAAAATGGGGAGGATATAACCCCTGATACAAAAACTCTCGCCGATGGTTTAGAATATAGTGCCTTAATTGCCGAATCGATGCCGCCTTCAAATCCAAAAGCCCTCAGAACCTCACAGAGATACTGCCAGTGAATGCGGTCAAAGGCCTTCTCTGCGTCCAGAGATAGAAGCAGAGAAGGCCTCCCCTCCGTCTCGGCCAGGTGGATTAAGTTAACAAGTCTACGGGTCGCATCCGAGGCCTGTCTATTTTTTGTGAAGCCCGTCTTATCGGGATGAATGATCGTAGGTAGTATATCCACCATACGAGCGGCAATTATTTTGGCATATAGTTTCAAATCACTATTGAGTAAAGAAATTGGCCTAAAGTTTGGCGGAGAAATTGGATCCTTCCTGGGCTTAGGCAAAGTTATGATCAGAGCTTCCAACATCTCTGGCGGGAAAGAGGCAGAGGCAGCAGCTTTATTGAAAATTGTAGTAAGGTGCGGGGTGAGAGTGTTTTTGAACAGTTTATAGTATTCACCACTAAAGCCGTCCGGTCCAGGGGATTTATTGGGCGGTAAGGAATTAATGGATGTCTGGACTTCAGCATCAGTAAATGGGGCATTGAGCAAATCCACTTGCTCCTGGGTTAGTCGTGGGATTGGGAGTTAGGAAAGGAAATCCACAATGTGTTCCTGATTTGGCTGGTGAATCGGAGGAGCTAAAAGCGTCCGCAATTTTCTTAGGGTGGGTTTCTTTTATGTTAGAAGTAGGGTGAATGATATATGGGATTTTAGTTCTATATCTGTGACCTTTGATTTTATGGGCTAGGAGTTTACCAGCCTTATTGTCATAGGCATAAAACGTCATTTTCCTACGTTTGCTATATTTCTCAAAGTTTTCAAGTAGTAGAACACGCAAGTCATGTCTATGCTGAGCTAGTTTTTGGGATAGGAGGACTGTCGGTTTAGCCTTATTAAGCGATTCTAGTTTCTCGATGTCCGACAATAAGCCTGTAAGTTTGCTTTGCCTCTGCCTCTTTAACCTCGCTCCCATTTGAATACAAATTCCCCTCATAAACGCCTTATGGGCATTCCATAACACAAATGGATCTGTAACGGAATTAACATTGTCATTAAAAAATTCAGTCAGATGCTTCTGGAGAACCTCCCTGCACTCCTCTCTCTGCAGCACGTAGGTGTTGATTCTCCACAGTGGGCTCGCATTAACAGTTCCCGAGCCCTCCACGGAGAGCACCACCGGTGCATGATCAGACCAAGTCATTGGTTTGATAGCCACCGAAGATGTCCGCATCAGAGTCTGCTGGTCAACCAAAAACAGGTCTATTCTAGAATAAACCTGGTGTGGGGGGGAAAAGTAGGTATAGTCTCGCTCGTTTGCGTGCAGGCATTGCCAAGTGTCATATAGACCGTGTTGATGTATAGCGGGCTGCATAGCCGGGCGCAGTCGTGTGGACTGAGATGTAGAATCCGAAGCAGGGTCTGGGGTCAAATTGAAATCCCCACACATTAACAGCAATCCTTTTTGAATTTGCCGTATTTTTCGCATCAGGCTGTTAAAAAATCTCACCTGGTGATTGTTAGAGGAGTATACGTTTACAATTGTGTAGGTAGTCAAGTTTACATCACAGATCAATATCAAGAATCTGCCATGGGGATCACTAATAGCTTCGTGCAGTTGAAAAGCCACAGAGTCCCTGATAGCTGTTAGGACCCCTTTCCTTTTGGTGGTTGCGTTAGCTGTGAATACGTGCGGAAAATTTTTGTGTAAACATTTGGGAGCTTTGGCAGTCACAAAGTGAGTCTCCTGGGCACAGACAATGTCGCATTTGTGCGATTCCGCTTCTTTCCAGAGACGTTTTACGGGGTGGTTGAGCCCCTTAGTGTTAATAGATAAGATATTTAGAGCCATAGAGGGAATGGGTGCAAGGAATGCAGAGAAGTGTGCTGATCAGCCCCGCCATATATGAGCTCTCCTCTCCATGGGGGATTCATATCCCCTCCAAGTATGCCACAAGGGCTGTTAGGTAAACAGTACTCACTATTGTGAGGAGGAATGTTCCGATCCTGGTGCCGTGTAGGTTCTTTGATTCTTTCCGTGGAGAAATTAGTGATGTCTGTCGAAGCCCCCATCCTCCATACGGTAAGCAGGCTACAGTTAGCAAATGGTGTAGCATCCAAAAAAAAAAAGAAAAAAATAAGAGAACGTAACAGAAGAAATTAAAATAGCACATTAATTAGTGAACGAATTAGTAACGGCCGCTCTATGAGTTCTAGAGCAGGTCTAACAAAGTAAAACCGTGGGCAGCGGGTGCTGCAAAGGTAACTGGGTGGAAGAGTTCAGCCTGAGGCTCCTCAGTAACAGTGACAATGGGAACCCAATTTTAGATGGATACATCCGTCCCAACTCACGAATGCGATTTGGCGTTCCTTGATGTGACGGTTTTCCATTCCTGGTCAACCGATTTCGGAGCAGAAGACAGTGCTGCGCTTACTTCCAAGTCCGAAAGTATGCCCCACTCTCGTAAGAGGGTAATGCCTTTGTCCAACGAGGTAATGGAGTATGTGCGATTGTCCTTAGTCACAGACAGTTTCGTAGGGAATCCCCACTTGTATACAATTTTATGGTTTCTCAAAGCTTTGGTAATGGTATTCAGGTTTCTCCTCTTCTGAAGAGTATATTGTGAAAGGTCTGTGAAAAACTGCAAGTGCTGAAGTTGTGGCGGAATACGTTCTTTTTGACGCATGGCTGCCATAAGGTCCTCTTTCACATGGAAGAAGTGTAGCCTTAAAAGTACATCTCTCGGGACCTGATCAGACAAGTGAGTCGGTTTGGGAAGACGATGAATCCTGTCGATCGTCACATCAAGATCCGACACCTCTGGGAGTATTTGTTTAAACACCGTCACCACATGTGCGTGTAGGTCGGCCTGTAAGATCGTTTCGGGGATACCCCTAATTTTGATATTGTTTCTTCGTGATCTATCTTCCAGGTCCGCTAATTTCTCCTTAAGCTTCTCCACCTCCCCTTCTCTCTCCTCATGTGCATACACTAGATTGTTTATAGTCCCAGCATATTCTCCCATCTTAGTTTCTATGTGATCCACTCTATCTCCAATAGCATTAAGATCTTTATGAAAACCGAGCATGCAGGCTGCCATGTCCGACTGGATGGTGCTGCGGAGCGATAACAACATGTCTTTCAGAACAGTATCAACCACCAGTTGATTCTGAGTGGGATAGGATTCGATGGGTTCGGGTAACTCCCGGGTGTCATCCCCTGAGTCTGCGGATGGGCTGCCCTCCCCACTCAATCCGCTGCCATCCAGCTTGGGTTTCGACTTAACCGGGCTGCTAGTAGAAGGGGAGGAGGGGTAGGAGTGCTGGCCAGTGGTGGAGGCCTGTTTGTGCTGCCGGTTACCTGCTTCTGCTCCCCTCGTGCGCGGTGAAGCTCTCTGCGGAGAGTAGGCCCGGGCGCCATCTTGGGACTCCCTGTCAGGGAGCCTAGCGTAGAAGTCCGTGAGCCGTTGCGGTATTCCTGCACCTCGGCGCTTACCGGGCATGGTCCCGAATTGTTGGGGAGATCTTCCGCTGCCAGGTGAGGCTTCCAAAGGGCACGGATGATGTCGCTTTTAGCCGCTTAGATCCCCTGTCACCGGAGCTCCGGGATTATGCGACCATCCGAAACTTGCGTCAGGCCACGCCCCCTATGTCTGTTACTTCTAAAAAGCTTCCAACTTTTAGTACACAAGTCAGTGAATAAAATGTGCACTAATATGCTAAGCAAATCTCACTGCTGCCACCAAAAAAATGCCACAGACTCAAGAGGGAGGACTTCCAATATGCTCTGGAGATAGCCCCACCTTTTCCTGGGTTAAGGAAGGGAGAGGGAAAATCAGTCTAAAATCAATTTCTGATGTTAAGTGGTATATTTATAAAGCAGTGAATGTGTCATTCACTGACCAAATATTTTCTGCAGGTATATCTTCCCGATACATGTCTTTTAATTTATATTTAATGATTACCACCTGTGCCCCTAGCTGTGCTTTTATTGAAGGTCTGCCAAAGAACCACAAATGAACATAAAAAAAGTTATTTGCATTTTACATCTACAGTACTGCCAGATTTTCCAATGTGTCTAGACATGGCTAAAGACAAGAAAAAAAAAAAAAAAATGTGTCTTAGTACAGCTTAATACTGGCTAGTTAATAGGATGTGTCCATCTAAATCCTGAAGCACAACTCCAGACTTAATTCAGCTCAGTGTTTACTACTGCAAGAGTCAGTTGGCCTTTGATCTCACTGGAGTTGGTATGACCAGTCATAGTGTTTGGATTGTACCTACTATTACTAAAAGAGCAGACTCCCTGAATATAATGCAGCCCTGCAAGGGTTAATTTATTGAGCATGACAATAGGACAGAAATAAACTAAAATTCACAGGGAAACTGCATTGTCTTAGCAAGTCATAGAAGTGTTCAGCAGCAGTCAACAGTGTGACATTGAGCATCTAAAATGCTTTTACACTTGGTAGTAGAACGGTGTGGTAATGCAGTGAATACTGTGCTTCAAACATTATAACAGAAAAGTGAGTACTGTTCTAAGTGGGTTCACGGATGGATGTATACAGCAGATGATAACTTAAATATGAGTAAATAACTGTTGTTTAATATAACCAAATTGGATTACATTGCATCATCATAATCATCATCAGCAGTCTATTTTTATAGGAAGGTCACAGGGATATTGAAAAATTGCCAGCACATAAAAGACACATGCTAATGAAAGTGGCATTGTATGTTTAGCACCACTTAAATATAGTAAGGTTTCTTTTGTATTTCTATTTATAAGCTCTTCTATATAGGTCTCTTCATAATACATTCCATCCTTTGCTATATACAGTATTCCCACATACTGTATATAATATAATATAACGTAAAGACCCTGAAATAAGTAATTATGTTGACCTGTTTGGTGCAGATATGTTTTATCCCTCATCCACACGAGCAAAAATGCCTTTGTTCTCTTCAATGAATTAATACACAGTCATAAAATGCAGGTCATAAAGTGATGCTGCAGAGGTTTTATTAGCAATCTATATTATGAAGAAGAGCCAAATGTATTATGCAATAACATCATTTATCATGAATGCAGCAGTTATTTACCATAACTATGAATAAAGAGGGTAGTGTCCACTATGCTTTTAACTGTACAGTCCCATACACTCAGATTTTCTGCTGATTTTTGTCTTCAGATTTCCCAAAACCATGTAGTGCAAGGGCCTTCCTGATTGCATACAAATTGAAACTCCTAAAGTTTGACCTCATGTTATATGGTTTTGGTAAATCTGAAGGAAAAAAATCAGCAGAAAATCTGATAGTGTGTATGGGGATTTAGGTATATTTTTACTTTTACTTTTTTTTGACAGAGCATCTAGTACCTATTTTAATCAGTACCTACAATATTTCACAAAAGTGAGTACACCCCTCACATTTTTGTAAATATTTTATTATACCTTTTCATGTGACAACACTAAAGAAATTACTCTTTGCTACAATGTAAAGTAGTGAGTGTACAGCTTGTATAAAAGTGTACATTTGGTGTCCCCTCAAAATAACTCAACACACAGCCATTAATGTCTAAACCGCTGGCAACAAAGGTGAGTACACCCCTAAGTGAAAATGTTCAAATTGGGCCCAAAGTGTCAATATTTTGTGTGGCCACCATTATTATCCAGCACTGCCCGAACCCTCTTGGGCATGGAGTTCACCAGAGCTTCACATGTTGCCACTGGAGTCCTCTTCCACTCCTCCATGACAACATCACAGATTTGGTGGATGTTAGAGACCTTGCGCTCCTCCACCTTCCGTTTGAAGATGCTCCACAAATGCTCAATAGGGTTTAGGTCTGGAGACATGCTTGGCCATTCTGTCACCTTTACCCTTATCTTCTTTAGCAAGGCAGTGGTCCTCTTGGAGGTGTGTTTGGGGTCATTGTTATGTTGGAATACTGCCTGTGGCCCAGTCTCCGAAGGGAGGGGACCATGCTCTGCTTCAATATATCACAGGCATTTATGGTTCCCTCAATGAACTTTACCACCCCAGTGCCGGCATCACTCATGCAGCCCCAGACCATGACACTTCCACCACCTGACTGTAGACACACTTGTCTTTGTACTCCTCAAATGGTTGCTGCCACACACGCTTGACACCATCTGAACTAAATAAGTTTATCTTGGTCTCATCAGACCACAGGACATGGCTCCAGTAATCCATGTCCTTAGTCTGCTTGTCTTCAGCAAACTGTTGGCGGGCTTTCTTATGCATCATCTTTAGAAGAGGCTTCCTTCTGGAATGACAGCCATGCAGACCAATTTGATTCAGAACTGACAGGCTGACCCTTCACCCCTTCAACCTTTGAAGAAATGCTGGCAGCACTCATATGTCTATTTCCCAAAGACAACCTCTGGATATGACGCTGAGCACGTGCACTCAACTTCTTTGGTCGACCATGGCAAGGCTTGTTCTGACTGGAACCTGTCCTGTTAAACTGCTGTATGGTCTTGGCCACAATACTGCAGCTCAGTTTCAGGATCTTGGCAATCTTCTTATAGCATAGGCTATCTTTATATAGAGCAACAATTATTTTTTTCAGATCCTCAGAGAGTTCTTTGCCATGAGGTGCCATGTTGAACTTCCAGTGACCAGTATGAGAGAGTGAGAGCTATAACATCAAATTTAACACACCTCCTGCCCATTCACACCTGAGACCTTGTAACACTAATGAGTCACATGGCATCGGGAGGGAAAATGGCTAATTCAACCCAATTTAGACATTTTCATTAGGGGTGTAGTCACTTTTGTTGCCAGCGGTTTAGACATTAACCTCCCTGGTGGTATGATTAGTTCTGGTTTTAGGTGCTGAAAGCGGTACAATTATTTTGCATGGAAATTTGGCGTTTTATATTGTAGGCCTGTAATTCTAAGGAATAACTCTCCTTAATATGTTCAAACCAGAGTCTAGCAGACATCCCGGGTATGATAAAGTTTATAATATAATAAATAATAATAAAAATTATTCAATAATGTAATCAAATCCAAAAACACAGAAATTTGCTCATTTGCAGAATTGTCGCTGTCATTAGATTTAGTTGTTTGATGACGAATTTCCCCACAAATCGCTTTCGCTCAATTCTGCAAGTGATTATAATTTATTATCGCTGTTTTCTAGTTGGTCTAAAATCACTTTTGACATAAAGGGGCACTTTTTGGTTGCTATGGACAATCTCCAAATTCCAGGCAGAAAAAAAACAGTATTTATAATATAAAAGTGCATGCAGGGCACTGCACAGACCACTAGGGACAAAGGGGGTGTGTAATTTTTTTTTATACAGTACTGTAATCTGTAATATTACAGTACTGTGTGTGTTTTGTGTGTTTTTACTTTTTTGAATTTGGAGCCGATCTCCGCTCCCGTGCGCCGTAACGTCTCAGGGAATGGAGCTCGGCGGCATTCTGGCACTGTGTGAATCGAGCGAAGGGCAGCTCGATCACACAGCGCGGAGGACATCGCTGGATCCAGGGGACAAGGTAAGTAACTTCTCCCTGTGTCCTTCCTGTATCCAGTGATGCGATCCCGAGTCTGGCTCGGGGTTACCGCTTATGGTACTGAAATCCCAGCCCAAGCCAGACTCGGGGATTACCACTAGGGAGGTTAATGGGTGTGTTTTTTTTATATTTAATCTTTCTTTAGTTTTCCATTACATATAAAAAACAAAAACAGTACAAAGAAAAAAGAGAGTCAAGAGATACAATTCATGTCCATCAAGGACTCACCATTTCCCTGCCTAGTCTCTCTCTCTCTCCCTTATCTTCTCCACCTTCCCCTCTCTCAAAGCCGGATGCCTGTGGCCAATCATAGCTCAGGCTGTGTAGTACACGCCCCACACTTTATAAGGTCGCCAGCGCGGCGGCCTTGTGTAGTGTGTTGGCGTCTGTAGGAGTTAGTGGGTGTTCTGTGTACCTTCAACACAGTATACACCGATCATTATCAGCCGATTTTGCGTTCTTGCTCTTCTGTAGTGGTTGTTGTCTGCGTGCCCTGACCGCAGTATACACCGCTATATCCACCTATATAGCTAGCTATATTTCTCTTTTTTAATAGAGCTTGCAGTCAGCTGTAGGAGATTGTGCATGTTGTCTGCGTGCTCTGAACCCAGCATACACTGCTATATCCACCTATATAGCTAACTATCTTGCTCTTTTTAAATAGAGCTTGCAGTCAGTTGTAGGAGATTGTGCGTGCTGTCTGCGTGCTCTGAACCAAGTATACCCTGCTATATCCACCTATATAGCTAACTATCTTGCTCTTTTTAAATAGAGCTTGCAGTCAGTTGTAGGAGATTGTGCGTGCTGTCTGCATGCTCTGAACCCAGTATACACCGCTATATCCACCTATATAGCTAACTATCTTGCTCTTTTTAAATAGAGCTTGCAGTCAGCTGTAGGTGATTGTGCGTGCTGTCTGCGTGCTCTGAACCCAGTATACACCGCTATATCCACCTATATAGCTAACTATCTTGCTCTTTTTAAATAGAGCTTGCAGTCAGTTGTAGGAGATTGTGCATGCTGTCTGCGTGCCCTGAACCCAGTATACACCGTTATATCCACCTACATAGCTCTTCTCTAATTGAGCCATCTGCCATCTGCAGGAGTTAGTGGATGTTGTGTGTGCCTCCAGCACAATATACACTACCCAATTGCTGGTTTTCCCATCTCCCTTCAGGCCATTACCATGTGTGGAAGGCCAGCAAGGAGAGGCAGACAAGTGCGAGCCGATAAAAGAGGGCAAGCAGGCTCTGTGTCTAGAGACAACAGTGCTGGTCGTGAACACAGTGCATCGTCATCATCAGCACGTGGCCATGGGACACGCTTGTCCTTCTTTTCGGCAGCTGGACATGTTGAGCCGCAACATACCAAGCCCTCTTCATCCTCCTCATCCTCTCTCACCCAGGCTCAGGGTACTAGCAAAGCAGCTGCCAACGCATCGTCTTCCCTCCTCTCAATGTCATCATCAGTGACTCCTTCCCTAGACCCACCACGTCCTCCTGAGGAGTCTCCTGAACTCTTTGAGCACAGTGTTGGGTACATGCTCCAGTAGGATGCCCAGTGTTTTGTAGGCTCTGATGATGATACTCAGCTAGAAGAAGGCAGTAGCGTGAATGCAGAGAGAGGGGATGCTCAAGAAGGACAGCAATCTGGCAGTCATGTTCCACAAGCTGCAGCATACTGCCAGGTTTGCTCCAGCGATTAAGAGGGAGGGGATGATGAGGGCACTGACTCCACGTGGGTGCCTGGTAGGAGAGAGGAGGAGGAGGAGGAGGAGGAGGCACATGTCCAACGAGGCAGGATGCCCTCCGGGGGCCAGCTTAGGGGCAGCACACCGACTGAATCACACCGCAGAGCTCCGCCTGTGCAGGGCGCTGCCTCTGCGTGTTATTCTAAAAGTTCTTTGGTGTGGGCCTTTTTTGCAACGAGGGCATCAGATCGCACCGCTGCTATTTGCAACATATGTCTCAAGCGTATCTCGCGTGGCCAAAACATCAGCCGCTTGGGCACCACATGCTTGACCAGACATATGTTGACCTGCCATGCAGCTCGTTGGCAAGCGTACCTCAAAGACCCACACCAAAGAACAAAGCGGACCTCTCCTTGCTTCTCATCAGCTGGCATCTCCCCACTAGACCTTCAGTCCTCTCTGAAACCTGCTCTGAGAGGAATGAAGGTGTAGAATTAGGTGTGTCACAGCCTAGTGCTTCCGGTCACTCTGCTAGCAGTACACCCACGTCCGATTATAGCAGGCAAATGTCCCTGCCCCAGCTGCTGGACTGGCGAAAGAAGTTCACTCCCATCCATCCACATGCCCAGCGGTTGAATGCTAGCTTGGCTAAATTGCTAGCACTTCAACTGCTGCCTTTTCAGTTGGTAGACTCGGCCCCCTTCCGTGAGTTTGTACAATGTGCAGTTCCTCAGTGGCAGGTCCCCAAACGCCACTTTTTCTCACGGAAGGCGATTCCAGATCTCTACCGGCACGTGAAAGGCAATGTCCTTGCCTCGCTGGACAGGGCGGTCAGCGGTAAAGTGCATATTACCGCTGACTCATGGTCCAGCAGGCATGGACAGGGACGTTACCTGTCTTTCACGGCCCATTGGGTCACTCTTCTGGCAGCTGGGAAGGATGCAGGACAAGGTGCAGTAGTGTTGTAGGTTGTTCCGCCACCACGCCTCCAAAATGCTACTATTGGTTGTGACACACCTCTCTCCTCCACCCCTCCTCTTCTTCTTCCTCCATGGCCTCTTCCAGTGCTCTGTCCTCAGAACCAGCGGTGCTCCGTAGGCGTTCCAGGGGCTACGCAAGTACGCAGGCAAAACGATGCCATGCCGTGCTTGCGCTGGTTTGTTTGGGGGACAGGAACCACAATGGGGCGGATGTTTTGTCAGCTCTGCAGGGGCAGGCCGAGAGGTGGTTGACGCCACGCCAGCTTAAGCCAGGAATGGTGGTTTGCAACAATGGCACCAACCTCCTCTCCACCCTCCGACAGGGACAACTGACCCATGTGCCCTGTGTGGCTCACGTCCTTAACCTGGTGGTGCAGCGGTTCTTGGGCAGGTACCCGGGCTTACAGGATGTCCTGAAGCAGGCCAGGAAAATCTGTGTGCATTTCCGCCGATCGTTTAATGCCTGTGCTCGGCTGGCTGAGCTCCAAAAGGAGTTGAACCTGCCCAAGAACCGCCTTATATGTGACATGCCCACCAGGTGGAACTCAACGTTGGCCATGCTGCAGCGGCTGCACACGCAGCAGAGGGCCATCAATGAGTACCTGTGCGACTACGGCACCAGGAAAAGGGTCAGGGGAGCTCGGTTTTTTTCTCACCACACCACATGGGGCATGATCAGGGATGCATGCACTGTCCTGTCACCGTTTGAGGAGGCCACAAGGATGGTGAGCAGTGACAGTGCATGCATCAGTGACACTGTACCTCTTGTCCACCTCTTGGAGCATACGCTGCGTGGAATAATGGACAGGGCACTTGAGGCAGAACAGAGGCAGGAAGAGGAGGACTTCCTTGCCTCTCAAGGCCCCCTTTATCCAGACAGTGTTCCTGCTGTGCCACCCATCACACAGGAAGAGGATGAGGAGGAGGAGGAGGAAGATGATTGTGTCAGCATGGAGGTGGAGGCTGGCACTCAGCATCAGCAGCAGCAGCAGTCTTGTAGGGATGATTTACAGTCCCAAGAAACCCGTGGACTTGTACTTGGCTGGGAGGAGGTAGCTGCGGATCATGTTGTCCTTAGTGACCTAGAGGACTCCGGACCGAATGCCTCAGCTAACCTACGCTGCATGGCCTCCCTGATCCTGCAAAGCCTGCGGAAGGATCCTCGTATTCTTCGGATCAAGGAGAGGGACCATTACTGGCTGGCCACTCTCCTTGATCCACGGTACAAGGGTAAGGTTACCGACCTTATCTTGCCGTCGCAGAGGGAGCAGAGGATGAGACATCTCCGGGAGGCATTGCAGAAAGGTCTGTGCAACATGTTCCCAGAGACTGGGAGGTCACAAACTCCTGGTCCTGGACAACGTGTTGCTGAGGCATCGGTCAGAAGGAGCGGTGGAGAAGGTGGCGTCTGACTGATGCTTTCAGACAATTTTTTAGTCCGCAGCCCCAAGGTATGATCGGTTCCAGCAACCATCGCCAGCGTCTGATTTACATGGTGCAGGAATACCTAGGGGCAAGGTCAGACTTGGACACCTTTCTCACCGAAAATCCTCTGGCTTACTGGGTCTTGAGGATGGATCACTGGCCAGAGCTTGCACAGTATGCAATTGATCTATTGGCCTGTCCTGCATCCAGCGTTCTTTCGGAATGCACCTTCAGTGCTGCTGGTGGCTTTGTTACCGATCACAGGGTGCGCCTGTCCACGGACTCAGTTGATCGACTGACCTTCATCAAGATGAATCAGTCTTGGATCACCCACAGCTACCAAGCACCTGAAGCTGATGTAACCGAATAATTTTTTTAGAAATATCACATCCCTTCAAGACTGCCTATGCTGATGCTGAGTGACTGTCCTGTTATGTTGATTGTCTATCCTCTTCCTCCTCCGCTGTTATGTTGGAAGAACATTTTTGGTTCTAGGTGATGCCACCAGCCCAACTTTTCTGCCCCTGTTTAACAGGGGCGTTTAATTACAATTTTTGATGCAATGCTTTGCAGCAGGGCTCATTCCTGCACTACAACTAGAGTATATGGGAGAGGTTGCAGTGTCGTGGCACCAGCACCAGTGCCTAAGGCCCAATTTTTCTGCCCCTGTTTAACAGGGGCGTTTAATTACAATTTTTGATGCAATGCTTTGCAGAAGGGCTCATTCCTGCACTACAACTATAGTATATGGGAGAGGTTGCATTGTCGTGGCACCAGCATCAGTGCCTAAGGTCCAATTTTTCTGCCCCTGTTTAACAGGGGCGTTTAATTACAATTTTTGATGCAATGCTTTGCAGCAGGGCTCATTCCTGCACTACAACTAGAGTATATGGGAGAGGTTGCAGTGTCGTGGCACCAGCACCAGTGCCTAAGGCCCAATTTTTCTGCCCCTGTTTAACAGGGGCGTTTAATTACAATTTTTGATGCAATGCTTTGCAGCAGGGCTCATTCCTGCACTACAACTAGAGTATATGGGAGAGGTTGCAGTGTCGTGGCACCAGCACCAGTGCCTAAGGCCCAATTTTTCTGCCCCTGTTTAACAGGGGCGTTTAATTACAATTTTTGATGCAATGCTTTGCAGCAGGGCTCATTCCTGCACTACAACTAGAGTATATGGGAGAGGTTGCAGGTTGCAGTGTCGTGGCACCAGCACCAGCAGCCCAATTTTTCAGCCCCTGTTTAACAGGGGCATGAAATTACTATTCTTGATATAATATTTCACAGGAGGGCCCGTTCCTGTGCCCACCCAGAGTAACTGTGAGGACTTATAGTGTTGTGGCACCAGCACCACAACCACCAAAGGTCAATTTTTCTACCACTGTTCAACAATGGCATGTAATTACAATTCTTGATATAATTGTTCACAGCAGGGCGCTCCAGCGCCCACCAAGAGTCACTTTGGGGGCTTACAATGTTGTGGCAAAACCAACACCTTGTTCCGCCATTTCTGCAGAGCATATAGGGCAGGCCCCTACTTTCAAACATCCAACTTACAAACATCTCCTACTTGCAAACGGATGGAGACAACAGAAAGTGAGATGAAAAAAGACAGACGGCAAAACTAATTATACAGGGGTGATAACCCTTCCCTATATTTTCCAAAAAGCTTAAATATAGATTTTGTGACTGGAGCTACACTTTAAAAATGTACCAGTTGAAAATTACAAGCAGATTCTACTTAAAGTGGGGTACCCCCTAAAAAAAAAAATTAAAAGTCAGCAGCTACAAATACTGCAGCTGCTGGCTTTTAATAATCGGACACTTACCTGCCCCAGGGTCCAGCGATGCGGGGGAATGAACCCCCCCCTCGCTCCCCGCTCCGCTCGCGGCGCCGTCATGCATACTGTGGGCACCCGGCTGTGGCTTCACAGCCGGGCACCCACTGCGCATGTGCGAGCGGCGCAGGGCGCAGTGATACGCCGTACAGTCACCTGGGACACATGACAGGTCCCAGGTGAATGTGCGGCGCGAGGGGAAGTGATGTCACCAGCCCGGGCAATGAAGAAGGCAGATTACGAGGGACCCCCTAGCAACCGGTATTTAGAGGTGAGTAAAACATTTTTTTTTTGCCAATTATTTTTTTTTTTTTTTACGAATTTTAAGTAGTTTTAATTTTTTGGTGGCAACACCACTTTAACACAACAAACCTACACAGTCCCTGTCTTGTTTACACCGCCTGTATACTGCTGTTCTGAGTATATAGGGCCTGGGGGCCACACGTATTTCCTTTTTTTAATATGGGTACGGGGTTCCTCTTAATATCCGTACAAGACCCAAAGGGGCTGGTAATGGGCAGGGAGGGCTACCCATGCCATTTTTCTCAATGATTTTCAACCATATTGCAGGAACCAGAGATAACATTAAAACCGCAAGCAGTTTTAAATGACGTTATTTCTGTTAAATGTAATTTTGTGCAGGGACTGTTCTAAACATGGGAAACACGTGGCACTTCACAGGCATACTATAGACACCCCCCAGGCACGATATTTAAAGGAATATTTCACTTTTTTTTCCACTTTAATCTTCATTAAAATCAGTGCTCCCGCCAAAACGACCATTTTTAAAAACATTTTATGCATTGACCCATGTCCCCTGGGGCAGGAGCCAGTCCCCCAAACCCTTTTTAGGACAGTATCTTGCATATTAGCAGTTAAAATGAGCACTTTTAATTTTGAACGTTTGAGTCCCATAGACTTCAATGGGGTTCGTACGAATTTGGGGTCCGTTCGAAAGTTCTGGTGCGAACCGAACCGGGGGGTGTTCGGCTCATCCCTAATAAGGATTTGCCGAACACCCCCCGGTTCGGTTCTCACCAGAACATGCGAACAGGCAAAAAATTTGGATGAACACACAAACACTGTTAACCACTTCCCATCCACGCTAAAGCCGGAAGACGGCTGCAGGTGGGAACTTAATTTGCTGGGAGGGTGTCCCTGGACGTCCTCCCGTGCTTGAGCGGACTGCGTGCCCCCTGCAGGGCGCATGCGGCATGCTCTGTGATCAGCAAATCTATGAGACTCGGCTAATCACAGAACGATCGCGACCCCTTACCACGTGATCAGCTGTCAGCCGAAGACAGCTGACGTAAACAGAGCTGATAAATGGCTTTTTTATCTCCTCACACTGATAGAGTGAGGAGAAAAAAAAAAGCCTATCATCGGCGGCTGCGAGAGGGACATTGGTTCCAATCGTGGAGAGGCTTCTGTGCCCACCAGCATCCCCTACCAGTGCCCACAGTGCCACCTATAAATCGCCAATCAGTGCTTCATCACCAGTGCTGCCTATCAATACCACCTACCAGTGCCCATCAGTGCCACCTATCAGTGCCCATCAGTACCACCCATCCGTGTCACTCATCAGTGCCACCCACCAGTGACACCCATCAGTGCCTTCTCATCAGTGCCCATCAGTGTTATCTTTGCCCATCAGTGCAGCCCATCAGTGCCCTCCAGTGCAGCCTCATCAGCGAATATCAATGAAAGAGAAAAATTACCAGTTTGCAAAATTTTATAACATACTATTAAACATGTTTTTTTTTTTTTTACAAAAATTTCTGTATTTTTTGTTTGTTTAGCAAAAAATAAAAACCCCAGCTGTGATTAAATACCACCAAAACAAAGCTCCATTTGTGTGAAAAAAATTATAAAAATGTAATTTGGGTACAGTGTAGCATGTCATTCAAAATGTGACAGCGCTGAAAGCTGAAAAATGGTCTGGGCAGGAGGGGGGATTAAGTGCCCAGTAAGCAAGAGGTTACTATGGGACACGAACATGAAAAATCAAAAGTGTTAATTTTAAAGGCTTATATGCAAGTTTACATAGGGGGGAGGCTGGGATCTGGGGGCCCCTTTGTTAAAGGGGGCTTCCAGATTCCGATAAACCCCCCTGCCCGCAGACCCTCACAACCACTGGGCAAGGGTTGTGGGGATGAGGCCCTTCTCCCCATCAACATGGGGACAAGGTGCTTTGGGAAACCCAAAGCATCCTCCCCATTTTGAGGTCATGCCTAGTACGGTTCAGGAGGGGGGCGCTCTCTCACCCCCCCTCTTTTTCTGCGGCCTATCAGGTTGCATGCTCGGATAAGGGTCTGGTATGGATTTTGGGAGGGCCTCATGCCATTTTTTACTTTGGCGCAGGTTTCCCCTTAAAATTCATACCAGACCCTTCAGGTCTGGTATGGATTTTGGGGGGACCCCTACGCCATTTATTGAAAAAAATGGCGCAGGGTTCTCCTTAATAATCACACCAGACCTTAAGGGCCTGGTATGAATTTTGTTTTTTTCTTTTTTTTCTTTTTGGTTCGGGGTTCCCCTTAATATGCCTGGTGATGGACTGGGGGGGAACCCATGCCGTTTTTTTCAATGAGTTTTATCTATATTGCCGAGACCCGACAATTTATTACAGCCGCAAACAGTTTTAAATTCCTTTTTTCCTTTAGAAATGTCATTTTGCTGTGGTACTGTTCTAAACACAGGAAAACTGCACCACTTTACAGGCATACTATAAACACCCCCCAGGCACGATATTTAAAGGAATATTTCATTTTTATTGTTTCGCTTTAAGCATTATTAAAATCACTGCTCCCGAAAATATTTTTTTTTGCATTGATACATGCCCCCTGGGGCAGGATCCAGGTCCCCAAACACTTTTCATGACAATAACGTGCATATAGGACTTTAAAACTAGTACTTTTGCTTTTTCATGTTAGTGTCCCATGGACTTTAACGGGGTTCCGCGGCTTTAAAATTTGCCACATACACTGCATAATGTTCGTTGTTCGCGGAAAGTCCGAACAACCAAAGTTTGGGGCCGAAATTATGCATGGGCCGCACTGTTCGCCCATCCCTCCAGCATTGTGGGGATTTATCTCGTTGATATTTAGTGATCTTCTCTGGTGTTAGGTACCATCTCACCAAGCACTTAGAATTCACTTCTATTGTATTTATATCTGTTGCATAATCATGTGCTGCTCCCATTATTCTCTCTATTTGTGTTTCCTCCAATTTTATGCCCATTTCCTGTTCCCATTTTTCTATAAAGGGTAGAGCTCATCACTAGCTTTGTCAGAATTTCATACACTTAACGGTGTTTTTATATTACAAGTTTTTATCATACGATTTTCTAATGGGTTTAACTGCTTTCCATCCATGATTGGTTTGGGTGGTGTACTTACAAAATGTTTTAACTGTAGATATTCCCACTCGCTGATCCATTGCCACCAGTTTATAACATTTAGTTCCTGGCATGTCCTTATTCTGCCCTGTGTGATAACATCTTTTAACTGTGCATTTCCCATTTGACTACCAAAAAGTGTCCCTTTCCCAGGGGTAAACAAATTACTACCTATGAGGGAGATTAAGGGTGAATTACCAGTATATTTCCATTTTCCCTGGCAGTATATATAAAGTATATTTTGTTAGATCATGAGTGAGGAACACTCCCCTGCAAACATCCCTTGTAATAGAAATATGGAATGACAGGTCCTCTTTACAGTGAGATATGGGGTCAATAAGACCCCACATCTCACCTCTAAGCTGGGAAGCCTGAAAAAAAAAATAGATTCTGGCTTTGATTATATTGGCGAGTCGGTAGAAGCACTGGAGGGCGACATGGGGGGGGGGATGTCTATGGCTGGGTATTGCAGGGTATCACCGAGTATGGCTGGGTATCTCCGAGTATGGCTGGGTATCTCCGGGTATGGCAATTTATGGCAGGGTATTGCAGAGTATTGGCTGGAATTGTACTGCAGAGTATTGGCGGGTACTGCAGAGTATTGGTGGGTACTGCAGTGTATTAGCGGGTACTGCAGAGTATTAGCGGGTATTGCAGAGTATTAGCTGGTATTGCAGAGTATTGGCAGGTATTGCAGAGTATTAACTGGTATTGCAGAGTATTAGCGGGTATTGCAGAGTATTGGCGGGTATTGCAGAGTATTGGCGGGTATTGCAGAGTATTAGCTGGTATTGCAGAGTATTGGCTGGTATTGCAGAGTATTAGCGGGTATTGCAGAATATTGGCGGGCATTGCAGAGTATTGGTGGGTATTGCAGAGTATTAGCGGGTATTGCAGAGTATTAGCGGGTATTGCAGAGTATTGGCGGGTATTGCAGAGTATTGGTGGGTATTGCAGAGTATTAGCTGGCATTGGAGAGTATTGGCTGGCATTGGAGAGTATTGGTGGGTATTGCAGAGTATTAGCTGGCATTGCAGAGTATTGGTGGGTATTGCAGAGTATTAGCTGGCATTGCAGAGTATTGGCTGGTATTGCAGAGTATTGGCAGGGAATGGAGGGGTTAAATTTCGGTGAGCAGCGATGTGGGCACTGCAGATACAGCCCACAGCGCTGCTGACACCGATCTCTTCCCCCTCCGCTGTACCGATCGGTACAGAGAGGGGGAGGGAGGAACCGGCATCATAACATGATGCCGGTTTGTTTACAAGTGATCGCTCCGTCATTTGACGGAGCGATCACGTGGTAAACGGCCGCGATGAGCGACCATTTACCGTGATCCGTGATGCGCCGGGTCCTGTGGACCCGGCGGTCACGGATGCTCTCGAGTGCGCGCCCCAGGGGGCGCGCGAGAGCGGAATTCTGGGAGGACGTCATATGACGGCCTCCCAGAGTTAAACAACCGCCCTGTAGCCGTCATTCTGCTATGGGCCGGTTGTTAAGTCGTTAATAAAGAAGATTTTAGGCAGTGGGATAGGGATGGTCCTAAATAGCTATAGAAATTGTGGTTACAGCACCATTTTAAAGGCTGCCAGTCTCCCGGACCAGGATAATTGTTTTTGCTAGATCTTGGAGTTTGGAATGTAGTTTATCTAAGAATATGGAGCTTTGAACAATTCCTCTGTCTTGAATTTGATTTGAACAATTCTTCTGTCTTAGTTTTAGGCAGTATGTTGATGCCAAAGATGTATGACTTATGCCGCGTACACACGATCGGAATTCCGGCCAGAAAAAGACAGATGAGAGCTTTTCATCGGAAAATGCGACCGCGTGTATGCTACATCGGAATTTAGCTGTCCGAATTTTCACCAGCCAAAAATTGATAGCATGTTCTCAATTTTCCAGACGGAAAAACTTTCTATCGGTAATTCCGATCGTGTGTATGCAATTCCGACACGCCAAAAATCACGCATGCTCAGATTCAACTACGAGACAGAAGCTATTGGCTACTGGCTATTGAACTTCCTTTTTCTAGTCACGTCGTACATGTTGTACGTAACCGCGTTATAAATGATCGGAATTTGATGTGACCATGTGTAGGCAAGACAGCTTGAGCCGAATTCCGTCGGAATTCCATCGGGAAAACCATCAGAGCTTTTTCTGACGAGAATTCCGATCGTGTGTACACGGCATTAGTGTTGTTTACTTTGTAGTAGGATATACCGTTGAACATTTTGAGTGTTTGATGTATCGAGGCTAATGAGGTCTCTACATCTGTGATCATGAGTATAACATCATCAGCAAATAGAATGATGGTGTGTGCTGAGTTGTTAAACCTATGTCCTGTAATTTGAGGGTAGTTGTGTATGTAACTCGCCAGAGGTTCCATAGAAGGTTGAAAATTAAAGGTGAAAGTGGGCACCCCTGGCGAGTTCCATTTGTAATGTTAAATGGAGTGGAAAGTGCCCCCGAGGTATAAACCTGGGCAGAGGGCTTGGAATATAATGCCATAATTGCAAAAAATATGGTACCTTGGAATCCAAACTTCTACCCTGGAAAGATATCCCTTCAGCGTTCCCTTCAGATTTGCGTGGTGGATTATATTAACTAGGTGCCTAGTGGCATCAGTGGTTTGACGTACTTTTGTAAATCTAGATTGATCCATATGTATTAGCTGTGGAAGTATGTTTATCAGCCTTAGTGCGATCAGTTTGGCATATAGTTTCAGGTTGTTATTAAGTAATGATATCGGCCTGAAATTCTATGGAAGAGATGGTTCCTTCCCTGGTTTGGGCAGTGTGATTACAAGTGCTTTCAACATTTCTGATGGGAAGGAGGAAGAGGCAGCTGCAGCATTGAAAATATTGGTTAGGTGGGGTGTGAGGATGTACTTGAATGTTTTGTAGTATTCTCCTATGTATACTTTAGGACCTGGGGACTTGTTTAGTGGTGATAGCATATCTATAGCATGACTGAGACACTTCCTGCATTGTGAAGGGAGAATTAAGGTGCTGTAGTTGTGTTGGGGTTAATTGGGGAAGAGACACTTGCTTTAGAAAGCCCTGTATAGCCTCGGGGGTTGGTTGAATGGTATTTGGATCATCTGCCAAATTGTACAGAGATCCATAATAATGGCTAAATGTGTCGGCAATTTAGGTGTTGATGTTTATCTTTAGTGATTGGGTGTTGGATGTATGGTATCTTGGTTTTGTACCTGCAGCCCCGTAAGCATTGTGCTAGGAATTTCCCCGCCCTGTGACCATTTACATAATAGTTCATATTTAGACATCTAGTAGACTTTTAAAAATGTCCCAATAGCAGCAATCGAAGATCATAACGGTGTTGGGATAATTGTTTAGAATTTGAGGGTGTGGGTTTTTATTTTTTACTGATTTCTAAGTTGTGAATTTTGTTTGTGAGATCCTGTATTTGCTGTTGGTGCTGCCTCTTCCTCCTTGCTCCCAGTTTAATAAAGATATTCCTCATGAACGCCTTATGGAGGTGGAATCAAGGTGTGAGTCTGGCATAAGGTTGATGTCCACACATATCACCAGGGCTCCTTTTTGTTGGGCCCATATCTTCCAAAAAGTTTTGTTAATAAAGCATATTTGGTTGGAACATGGGGCATAAAGGTTCACAATAATGTACGTTAAGGAGTTGATATTGCAAATTAATATTATGAATAGGGATGGCCAAACTGTTCACCCGGCGGTCGGTTCGAGGCGAATTAGGTCCACAAAAATCCTTTTAAGGACTAGTATAGGTGTAGTACAGTATACAGGGTTAGGTGCACTGCTGTGCTAGTGATTGCAGCTGTCTTTTGTCAGTGTAGGGACAGGAGGCTGTGTGGAGCAGGGACAGTCAGTTTAATCACTAGCTAGCTATTACTACTAGGTCCACAAAGGTCCTTTTAAGGACTGGTATAGGTGTGCAGTATATAGGGTGCTGGTGCACTGCTGCTGACTGCTGCCCTATTCTGCAGCAGTCTTTTATCAGTGTAGGGACTGTCTGCAAATAACTAGCTACTAGGTCTACAAAGGTCCTTTTAAGGACTGGTATAGGTGTACAATATATAGAGTGCTGGTGCACTGCTGCTGACTGCTGCCCTATTCTGCAGCAGTCTTTTATCAATGTAGGGACTGAAGGACAGTCTGCAAATCACTAGGTACTAGGTCCACAAAACTCCTTTTAAGGACTGGTATAGGTGTACAATATATAGGGTGCTGGTGCACTGCTGCTGACTGCTGCCCTGTTCTGCAGCATTCTTTTATCAGTGTAGGGACTGTCTATAAATCACTAGCTACTAGGTCCACAAAGGTCCTTTTAAGGACTGGTATAGGTGTACAATATATAGGGTGCTGGTGCACTGCTGCTGACTGCTGCCCTATTCTGCAGCAGTCTTTTATCAGTGTAGGGACTGAGGGACAGTCTGCAAATCACTAGGTACTAGGTCCACAAAGGTCATTTTAAGGACTGGTATAGGTGTACAATATATAGGGTGCTGGTGCACTGCTGCTGACTGCTGCCCTATTCTGCAGCAGTCTTTTATCAGTGTAGGGACTGAGGAACAGTCTGCAAATCACTAGCTACTAGGTCCACAAAGGTCCTTTTAAGGACCGGTATAGGTGTACTATTTGGTGTGCAGTATATAGGTGTGTAATACACTTATAAAATACTTGCACATATAGAAAGCATAGTATCGCGCATTTCCACTGTGCAGCATTGTGACTGCTGAGCGGTTCTGCAGTGATACCACAAAGAGTGACAAACACAATAAAAAAAAAAGTATTATAACTGGTGTGATAGACCAGTGGCCCCCAAAAACAACAGATTGAAGCGGGGTGTTATATACCTTCTTCCACATACATACTGCACTTCTCTAGAGACTTTTGTCACAGGGACATTTAAAAAATGACAGGCAGAGGAAGAGGGGTGGTAGGGGTAGGGCAGGAGCAACAGGCTTGAGCCAAAGTGGCAAATTGCAGAAGGTGCGTGCGATTACGTCAAAGGACGCACCAGACTTGGTTGAGTGGCTCACTTAGCTTTACTCTTCTGCACCCTCCTCATCCTCTCAAACTGCACCCTCTTCTTCACTCTCTGCTATGTGCACCCCCAAAGACACTACCGCCAACACCACCACCATATACCTTCCGCTTGAGTCACAGGAATTATTTTCCGATCCATATCAAGACATTTCCGATGCGCAGCCACTCTTGGCATTGGATCAGGAAGAGGAGGTAGCAACAACCGCCACTCAGCAGTCTGACGACAGTACCCACATCAGCCCAAGGAGGAGGTTGGTCCCCGCTGTTGCTGCCTACTCCGAGATCTCTAATTATAGCGGTGGGGAAGGTGACATCAATGATGACGTGTCTAGTGATGTCACGTGGGTGCCCACGAGAGAGGTAGAGGAGGGGAGTTCAGAGGGAGATATGGACCAGCAGATAGGGAGGAGAAGCAGGAAGAACTTACATTGCACAGGAGGGACCAAGCAGACTGCTAATGTATCAGGAGCAAGGCATCAACCATGTACGGTCACATCTGGCGCTCCCAGGACGCCGGCACATGGCTCCGCAGTGTGGGCTTTAACGTTTCCGCTCCTGACAATAGTGTTGCCATCTGCAATCTTTGCAGTCAACTCATAAGTCACGATAAGCCCAACACTCACCTAGGGACGACCGCCTTAAGAAGGCACATGAGCTGCCATCACCGAGCCCAGTGGGAGCAACGGAACACACAAAGCCACACTCCAGGCTCTCACCATCCAGCCTCGTCTTCTACTTCTCCTTCTCCTCTCTCCTCACAATTGTCCTCCACTCCACCTTCCATCATGCCATCCTCACGTTTTTCTGGAAAAAGGCAGGCTTCCGTGGGCCAAATGTTTGAGCGTAAAAAAATGATGACGCCGGATAACCCTCTTGCCCAACGGTTGACGTCTGGCTTGTCAAAACTGATAGCCCGCCAACTACTGCCATATAAACTGGTGGACTCTGAGGCCTTTTGAAAATTTGTGGCCATTAGAACACCACAATAGAAGGTCGCAGGAAGGAAGTATTTCTCACAGAAGGGCATCCCAGAGCTATATGGCCATGTTCAGCGGCAAGTGAATGTATTTCTGGCACACAGTGTCGGTGCCAAGATACATCTGACCACAGACATGTGGTCTAGAAAACACGGGCAGGGAAGGTATATCACTTTTACTGCCCACTGGGTTAACCTTCTGACGGCCGTCAAGCATGTAACCCGTGGCACCCGTGTAGATTTGGTTTTACCGCCATGGATTGCATGCAGGCATGGCTCTTCTTCTCCTCCTCCTACTCCATCCTCCTCCCACTCCTCCTCGGCTGACTCCTCCTTTTCCGCTGCTAGCGTCTCTTCCGCTGCGCCGCCCAAGCTCCCCAGAACCTATTCAACATGCCAGGTGGGAGGTTGCCATGCTGTGCTGCGTCTGTTGTGCCTGGAAGCCAAGAGCCACACTGGCCCTGCACTCCTTTCAGCTTTGCGTTCACAGGCAGATCAGTGGCTAACAACGCTTAATTTGAGAGTTAGTAAAGTGGTGTGTGACAACGGTGCCAATCTGCTTAGCGCATTGAAACAGGGCAAAATGACGCACGTGCCATGCATGGCACATGTCTTAAACTTGGTCGTGCAGCGTTTCGTTGTCAAATACCCTGGGGTCCAGGACATCTTGCAGCAGGCAAGGAAAATCTCGGCCCATTTCAGAAGATCTTACATGGCCATGGCTCGCCTTGCTGACATTCAGCGGCGACACAATCTGCCGGTCAGACGTCTTATTTGCGATTCTCAGACGCGATGGAACTCAACCTTCTATATGCTTGATAGGTTGCTCCAGCAGAAACGTGCAATTAACCTCTACCTGTATAAACTATGTGGCAGAACAGGTTCTGGGGAGCTTGGTTTTTTTTCACCTCGCCAGTGGCTGCTCATGTGCGACGCATGCAGACTTCTGCGGCCATTTGATGAGATCACCAAACTGGTCAGTCACAGCCATGGCACCATCAGTGACATGGTACCTTATGCCTTCTTTATGGAGCATGCATTGCGTCGTGTCATTGATCAAGCCATGGAGGAGCAGGAGCAGGAAGATTTGGAAGTCGCAATGCTGGATGAATTCCCAGGGAGGGCTACTCTGAGACAAGTCAACAACAGGAGTCTGAAGAGGAGTTAGAGGAGGATGGTGCCTGGGGCAGATGAGGAGGAGCAAGAAGAGCATGCTTTAAACCTTTCTGGGATCCCTGTTGTTGTGCGTGGATGGGGAGAGGAGAACGAGGAGGATGACATTATTTTGGATGATGAGCAAGAGCCAGGCCACCACACCGCTTCCAGTTTAGTGCAAATGGGGCCTTCATGCTCCAGTGTTTTAACAGGAACCCCCGTATAAAAAGCATAAGGGTCAAGGACCAGTACTGGGTGGCAATGTACTTAGACCCCTGGTACAAACACAAAATGATGGATATGTTACCACCGTCACAGAGGGCTGTCAGAATGGAGCACTTCCAGGCCTTGCTTCGAGAAATGCTGCATTCTGCTTTTGCGTGCGCTGGCAGAGGAGGAATTCCCACTCCCAGAGAAAGAGTTGCGGGTACCAATCCAACAGGGCCTGCAAGAAGAGGCCAGTTTGAAGATGTGTTGGTGAGAATGAATGCTTGTAGTTGTCGATCCCAGATTCACTTCATACATGTGTTATGTCAGTGGCCATGTGGTGGGACTATGTGTGCACAGCTAGTAAGTATTTTATGGCTGAAAATATGACCTGTAGGTTTTTAAAGTTCGCCTGCCATTGAAGTCAATGGGCAGTTCGCAAACTTCTGGCCACGTTCACGAAACATCCCATCGGAAGTTCGTCCATCTCTATTCCCTATGTGCTGGCTGCTGGCTATGTTTGTTATGTGCTCTCTCATGTCTGTTGTCACTCCTGTTTCTCATAAGGCTTTAATGGTACATTTCAGTTTCAACCTGCCTTGCCATGGATCTGTCACAGCCCTCCTGTGGCCAACCCTTGCGCTGCAGGTAGGTAGTCATTATTTTCTGCCTGTGATGCTTGGGTTCACTCATTTAGGAGCTCTTAACCCTTTCTTTTTCACTCAGCCCTTCTAGGTCTGAACACCAAAGCACTGCAAAGACTGTCCTAGGTCTCAATGTTGTCACATTTAGGAGCTCTTAACCCTTTCTTTTTCACTCAGCCCTTCTAGGTCTGAACACCAAAGCACTGCAAAGACTGTCCTAGGTCTCAATGTTGTCACTCCTCTTCAAGCTCCAGTTGTCATAGATCTCCCTTTAGATCTAGGCACCACAGAAAGGAGTCTAAAACCCCCTCTGGGCGACACTCTCACTATCACTCCAGCCACTCTGTGAGGAAAGCCTGCTGGGTATGCAGGGCCCAGGTTCCTGAAGGAAAATCGCTCTGTGAGCGATGCTTTTCTAAAGCTGCAAGAGAAAGGGAGGGTGGAGACCAACAAGTGGAAGCACTGGTCTGAAAGGTGATCCATGAGACCCTGAGTAAAGCGAATTGTGGTCATACCCATAACCCTGCTGGTGACCCCTATTAGGGATGATCTCGAGGCTCCAGGCCCTTCACAGCTGAGCCATTCCTCAATTGAAGCCTCAGACAGGGATGTGGAGGTAGATGACCCTGGTGCAGGTTTTGAATTTGCCCCAGTACCACAGCTGGTCAAAGCGGCCAAAGAAGCTTTGAGATGGGAAGAGCCAGTGGAGGCACCCCTCCAAACAGAAGAAATATTTTTTTTGGGTGTACTCGGCGCAATAATTAGCGATGAATGGGGTGGTGTTGAAAGGAAGAATTTCAAAATATCAAAAATGTACCCATTTAAAAGCAAGGATGTAAAACACCTGGAGTCGGCTCCTCTCATTGATGCAGCCCTAATGAGGTTGGTGAAGCATGTCACACTCCCCATTGGAGGATACGGTTTCCTTAGGGATGGCCTGGAGAGGAAAATTGATACCGACCTCAAGAAGATCTACATTACAGCGGGTATGACCTGCAAACCAGCTCTAGCTCTCACAGCTCTTTCTAAAGTGTTGGAAGTCTGGGCGGACGACGTAGATGCTTCTGAGGAGCATCTCGGAAGAAGTGGCCAGTAAGGATGAGCCGAACACCCCCGGTTCGGTTTTCACCAGAACCCGCGAACAGACCTAAACTTTGTGTGAACTTTAGAAGGCTATTAAAGTCTATGGAACTCGAACGTTCAAAATCAAAAGTGCTAATTGTAAAGGCTTATATGCAAGTTATTGTCCTAAAAAGTGTTTGGGGACCTGGGTCCTGCCCCAGGGGACATGTATCAATGCAAAAAAAAGTTTTAAAAACTGACGTTTTTTCAGGAGCAGTGATTTTAATAATGCTTAAAGTGAAAGAATAAAAGTGTAATATTCCTTTAAATTTTGTACCTGGGGGTTGTGTATAGTATGCCTGTAAAGGGGCGCACTTTTTCCATTCTTAGAACTGTCCCTGCAGAAAGTGTAATTTCTGCAGGGGAAAAAGAGTCATTTAAAAGCACTCGCGACTATAATGAATTGTCGGCTCACAGTAGTACAGAGGACAGTCATTGATAAAAAAAATAAAAATAAAAAAAAAGCGTGGGGTTCACCCCAAATTCAATTACCAGGCCCTTCAGGTCGGGTATGGATTTTAAGGAGAACTCCACGCCAAATGAAAAAAAAAAAACATGTGGGGTTCCCCCCGCAAAAATCCATACCAGACCCTTTATAAGAAACATCAGAGGGGGCAGGGTCACCCGCACGTCACTAGGGAAGCCCGGCTTTCCCCTTGCGTCAGAGGGGGGTGGGGTCAGGTGACGCATGGCCCCGTCCTCCTCAGCTAAGACGTGTCAGGCTGCCGGGATTCCCGCAGTGTCTCCAGTGGAGACAGAATGGATGCGCTGCTCTGGACCATCGCTGGACCCCGGAGAAGAGATCACCCATCGCTGGATAGCAAGAGTGGATTACCACCACTGGAATCTTTTTTTTTTTTTAATAAAGGACTTTTCCCAACGGTGTTTGTGTGTGTGTGTGTGTGTATGTGTGTGTGTTTTTTAACAATTTTTTACTTTTGTACCCCCTTACCATTTCAACTAGGGGGGGTGGGGGGGGTGGGATCTGGGGGTCCTCTTGTTAAAGGGGACTTCCAGATTCTAATAAGCCCCCCTGCCCCCAGATCCCCACAACCACCGGCCAGGGTTGTGGGGATGAGGCCTTTGTCCCCATCAACATGGGACATGGTGCTTTGAGGGGTCAAAGACCCCCAAAGTATCCTCCCAATGTTGAGGGCAAGTGGCCTGGTACAGTTCAGGAGGGGGGTGCTGCTCTCTCGTTACCCCCCTCTTTTCCTGCGGGCTGCCAGGTTGCGTGCTCGGATAAAGGGTCTGGTATGGATTTTTGGGGGGAACTCCACAGCATTTTTTTTTTATTTGATGCGGAGTTCCCCTTAATATCCATACCAGACCTGAAGGGCCTGGTAATTGACTTTGGGGGGAACCCCATGATTTTTTTCAATAACTTTCAATGACTGTTCTCTGTATTACGGGGAGCCGACAAATTCATTATAGCCATGAGTGTTTTTAAATGACTTTTTTTTCTGCAGAAATTACACTTTGTGCAGGGACAGTTCTAAGCACGGGAAACATGTGTCCCTTTACAGGCATACTATACACACCCCCTAGGTACGAAATTTAAAGGAATATTACACTTTTATTGTTTCACTTTAAGTATTATTAAAATCACTGCTCCCAAAAAAACTGCAGTTTTTAAAAGTTTTTTTTTTTGCATTGATACATGTCCCCTGGGGCAAGACCCAGGTCCCCAAACACCTTTTACTACAATAACTTGCATATAAGCCTTTAAAATTAGCACTTTAGATTTCACCCATAGACTTTTACAGGGTGTTCCGCGGCTTTTCGGATTTGCTTTGAACACCCCAAATTGTTCACTGTTCAGTGAACAGGCAATGTTCAACTCAAACTCAAAGCTCATCCGTAGTGGCCAGGAGCTCACCTATTCATGAGCTAAGGTTGGCGGTGGCTTTTCTGGGTGAGGCTTCCCTAGACATAATTCACCTGGTGGCTCAGATCATGCTGTCATCTGTCATGGCTAAGCGTGCCTTGTGGCCAGAAGAGAACACAGCCCAGGCAAGGTTCAGATAGAGCAAGGGATGCTCACCGCTATACGTGTGGCCGTGAGTTCAGGAAGACCTGGAAGAAAAAAAAAACAGCCTTCAGGCCAGAAGTCTTCAAAAGGGGCATCTTCCAGTGGACAAGAAGCCCCTACGTCTTTATGATATTGCGCCTGCCCAGACAGAGCGAGTTGGCATCCTTGCCTCTCTCGGAAGAGAAAAGGCTCATTCTCCTGTCCTATGCAGACTCTCAAGGCTCAAGGCGCTGCAATTCCAGTTCCAGCCGAGTAAACGTTTCAAGGGGTTTACTCGCCCCTCTTCATGGTGTTGAAGAAAGAAACGCTCCGGGAGGCCAGGCATAGACCTAACTTACTAGAATTATTTTATTGAGAAGAAGTTCAAGATGGAGACACTACTCATGATCAGTCAAGCAATCCAACCAGGCAATTTGCTTGTGTCTATAGACCTGAAGAATGCCTACTTCCATGTACCGATAGCGTCAGAATTCTAGAAATGCCTTCTTTTTACTGTCGATCAAATCCATCTACAGTTCACCTGCCTCCCCTTCGGGCTTACGACATCGCCTTGTGTGTTTTCAAAACTATTGTTAGCTGTCGTGGCTCTGACTAGGACCAGAGGTATCCGTCTTTATCACTATCTAGATGACCTGCTGTTATCTCGGGACAGGGAGCAGTTGCTAATCCACAGATCCCAGGTCATCTCCACTCTACTCGAGTTCGGTTGGCTTCTGAATCTGGAATCTGGCACCATCTCGTTACCCCTGGAAAAATCCCAGTGATCTGGGACAGAGTTGGGCTTGCAATATCATCCTCTCATCTCCGAGCCTCTCATTGCCTAAATATTATCTGCACCATGGTGGCAACAACACCCATGGTTAGGTGGGCTCAGTGGAAAATGCAGCCCTTCCAGAAGGGCTTTGTCCAACCGTGGAACCCAGTGCTTTGGGATCACTCTATCCCAATAACCTCATCCATGTGGGAGAGCCTTCCTTGGTGGCCACAACAGAGGAACCTCCTCAATTGTCATTCCATCGCACCTGTGTCTTGGGTCACCATCACTATGGATGCCAGCAACAGTGACTGGGGCGCTCTCTGCCTGACAGAAGTAGCCCAAGGCATATGGAATTTTCCCTCTCACAGGATAGTCTCCAATGTTCTGGAACTCCGGGCAGCGTTCTGCGCTCTGTGCTCTGCAGGCCTTTCACCACTTAACAGCAGGAGCCTCAGTCCTCCTAAGACTGGATAACATGATGACAGTCGCATATATTAAGAGACAGGGGGTACTCGCAGTCTCTCCCTGTCGTAGAAAGTAGAGCCCATCATGATCTGGGCCCAGAAAAACCAGGCTAGCCTGACAGCTTTCTATCTCCCTGGAGTCCAGAATGTTCAGGCAGATTTTCTGTCAAGAGTTTTTCTGGACAATGAGTTGACTCCCCCCCCCCCAAAGTCTTCAGGTGGGTCCTGTCCCTGGGAGTCATTCCAGAAGTAGACTTGTCCGCCTCCCTGTGCAACTTCAGACTAGAGAAATACTACATGAGGTCTTGGTGTCCCCAGGCTTTCAGGTAGATGCTCTGACAGACCATTGGTGGTTCCACAGGGCCTATGCCTTTCCACCGGTTCCTGTCATTTTCCAGTTTCTGTTGAGGCTCAGGATGGAAGAAGCAGAGATAGTTACGTACTGGCCAAACAGGCCATGGTTTCCACTGTTGATGCAATTTGGCTTCCGGGACCCAGTTCCTCTACCCTTCAGACCAGATCTCCTATCACAAGGGGCAATTCTACATCCATCCCCGGCCCATCTACATCTGATCCGGTTCTTGAGGGGAAGGTTGGAGGTCCTAGGTTGTCCAAGTAGGTCCATCTCCACATTATTAAATGCTAGAAGAGCAGGCACCAACAGGGTCTACCAGAGGATTTGGGAAAAGTTTGCAGACTACACCTCTTCCACTGCAGGTTCTTGCAATAACCCAAAGATGCATGATATCCTGGGCTTCCTGCAATCGGGCTTGGATCTCTCATTGTCAGTCAGCTCTCTGCGAGTCCAAGTCTCTGCAATCTCTTCCTTTACGGGTGTTTCCTGGGCTAGACGCCCTCTTGCTCAGTAGTTTTTAAGAGGAGCAATAAGGCTCAGGCCTCACAAAAAGCCAAGATTCTCTAATTGGGATCTTCCCCTTGTCCTGGATTTTTTGTCAGGTAGAGAGTTGCAACATGAAGATCAGTCCTCTATCAAATGACTCTCTAAAAGTTGCCTTCTTGGTGGCTATAACATCGGCCAAGAGGGTCTCTGAAATCGGCTCTCTGAAATTTATTTTTCTTTCTTTCTTTTTCCTAATCAGGTAGTTTTAATTCCTAAGTTGGGTTCAAACCCCAAAGTGGCATCTGTGTTTCATGACAATCAGGAGATTGCTCTTCCAACATTCAGATCCCTTAGATGTTGGAAAAGCTCTGAGTCGGTATCTTGAAGCTACAGCTTCTTTCCATCAGACCGACCACCTGTTTGTTCAGGTCATTCAGTGGGCTTGCAAAGCCAAGGGCTTGGTGCCTCCAGAAGTGGTGACTGCTAACTCAACTAGAAGTGTGTCTTCATCATGGGCGGAGTCACGTGGCTCCAGAAGTTATTTGCAAGGCAGAATTGCGGTCTTCAATTAACACGTTCATGGCACACTACCAGTGGCGGCTGGTGCTCAAAATTTTTGGGGGGGCGCAAACAAACTAGGGCTGCAACTAACGATTATTTCCATAATCGATTAATCGGCCGATTATTTTTTCGATTAATCGATTAATCGGATAAAATCATATAAAAAAAAAAAACGCACAATATGAAAAATAAACACACAATGTAAAAATTAATCAATTATCAAATGTTGATCTATAAATTATACCACGTGATGAATATATATCTCAGAGTGCACAATGACTAAATAAAAAAGCCAATACTATTAAAAATATATATATATGAAAGAACGCTTGTCACAATTGAATTTAAATTGTGCAGATACAATAATGCAAATATTAGTCCTCTAATTAACAAGATTTGCACATTGCATTTTAATTTTTGTATATTTTACATTTCCTGGGGTTATAAAACATCAGAGTAGAGCGCTTTTACTACCTGTATTTATAACAATGGTATACTGTTCCAACTTTTTGTTGCGAGCCTGGGGTAGTGGCAGCCCTCTTATATCCATCGTTCTTTTGCAGCTTATCCATAGCGCAAACCCCCTTTTTTCTGTTATTATCTGTCCAACTCTGCCCGCCCGCAAGTCTCCGCCCGCTTCAGTCCATACTTTTTCTCTGCCGCTAAAGAAATATCCTGCGCATGCGCTGTTAATAGCATTGAAGTGGCGCATGCGCGGTAAAGGGCCGCCGTCAGCTGTTTCAGTGACGGTGTAGTGTCATATTTTGCTGCCTATCACAGAATGCTACGGAAGTGAGGTTGCCGCCAGAAATTGTGTACTGCGCATGCGCCGTGCGTTCCAAACACTCGCGCCGTGCGTTCCAACATAGTTTCGGCAATACGGTTCAGCGAAACCATCACATAATGTTACGGAAGTGACGTTACAGACAACACAAACACTGGGCCGTGCGTTACAACACTAATACTTCCCTTGTTACCTAGTATCATTATTTACCAACCATGCTGAGCTACGTGCCGTGTTAGGTTCTGCATTGCTGGGACTTGTAGTGCCTATCCTGAGCTACCTGCTTCAATGTTCAGTGTCCTCATCCTTATCCCTGTGCTTCAATGTTCAGTGTCCTCATCCCTATCCCCCTGCTTCAATGTTCAGTGTCCTCATCCTTATCCCTGTGCTTCAATGTTCAGTGTCCTCATCAATATCCCCGAGCTTCAATGTTCAGTGTCCTCATCCCTATCCCCCTGCTTCAATGTTCAATGTCATCATCCTTATCCCCGTGCTTCAATGTTCAGTGTCCTCATCCCTATCCCGGGGCTTCAATGTTCAGTGTCCTCATCCTTATCCCCCTGCTTCGATGAGGACACTGAACATTGAAGCTCGGGGATAGGGATGAGGACACTGAACATTGAAGCAGGGGGATAAGGATGATGACACTGAACATTGAAGCCTGGGGATAGGGATGAGGACACTGAACATTGAAGCCCGGGGATAGGGATGAGGACACTGAACATTGAAGCATGGGGATAGGGATGAGGACACTGAACATTGAAGCCCGGGGAAATTGAAGCCCGGGGATAGGGATGAGGACACTGAAAATTGAAGCACAGGGATAAGGATGAGGACACTGAACATTGAAGCAGGGGGATAGGGATGAGGACACTGAACATTGAAGCACAGGGATAAGGATGAGGACACTGAACATTGAAGCACAGGGATAAGGATGAGGACACTGAACGTTGAAGCAAGTAGCTCAGGATAGGCACTACAAGTCCCAGCAATGCAGAACCTAACACGGCACATAGCTCAGCATGGTTGGTAAATAATGATACTAGGTAACAAGGGAAGTATTAGTGTTGTAACGCACGGCCCAGTGTTTGTGTTGTCTGTAACGTCACTTCCGTAACATTATGTGATGGTTTCGCTGAACAGTATTGCCGAAACTATGTTGGAATGCACGGCGCGAGTGTTTGGAATGCTATGCGCATGCGCAGTACGCAATTTCTGGCGGCAACCTCACTTCCGTAGCATTCTGTGATAGGCAGCAAAATATGACACTACAACGGAGCCGCACCGGAAGTGACGGGGTTACAATTTACAACACCGCCGCCGGGTGTGCCAAGATGGCCGCCAGCTCCGGAGCTAGGCCAAAGCTGCGGCCTTTCCTAAGGCCGCAGCCACGGACCGCTCTGCGGATCACATGGTGCGGACCAACTAATCGATAAGGAAAATCGTTGACAACGATTTTCATTATCGATTATTATTGATGATGTCGATTAATCGTTTCAGCCCTAAAACAAACTGAAAAAAAAACATCAATTGCAGCCACTGTGCCATCAAACGCATCCACTGTGCCATCATACGCATCCATTGTGCCCAAACGCATCCACTGTGTCATCAAACGCATCCACTGTGCAATCATCTACTGTGCCATCAAACCCAGCCACTGTGTCATCAAACGCATCCATTGTGCCCAAACGCAGCCTCTGTGCCCAAACGCAGCCACTGTGCCATCATACGCATCCATTGTGCCCAAATGCATCCACTGTGTCATCAAACGCATCCACTGTGCAATCAAACGCAGCCACCGTGCCATCAATCGCAGCCACTGTGCCATCAATCGCAGCCACTGTGCCATCATATGCATCCATTGTGCCCAAACGCAGCCACTGTGCCATCAAATGCATCTACTGTGCCATCAAACCCAGCCACTGTGCCCAAATGCAGCCACTATGCCCAATCGCAGCCACTGTGCCCAAACGCAGCCACTGTGCCCAAACGCAGCCACTATGCCCAAACGCAGCCACTGTGGGTCCAAACGCAGCCACTGTGCCCAAACACAGCCACTGTGCCCAAACGCAGCCACTGTGCCCAAACGCAGCCACTGTGCCATCAAACGCATCCACTGTGCCATCAAACACAACCACTGTGCCATCAAACGCATCCACTGTGCCGTAAAACGCAACCACTGTGCCATCAAACGCAACCACTGTGCCATCAAACGCATCCACTGTGCCATCAAACGCAACCACTGTGCCACTATCAAATGCAGCCACTGTGCTCAAACGCAGCCACTGTGCCATCAAAGGCATCCACCATGCCTAAACGCAGCCACTGTGCCCAAACACAGCCACTGTGCCATCAAACGCATCCACCATGCCCAAACGCACTCACCGTGCCCAAACGCAGCCACTGTGCCATCAAACGCAGCCACTGTGTCATCAAACGCATACACCATGCCATCAAACGCATCCACCGTGCCCAAACGCACCCACCATGCCCAAACGCAGCCACTGTGCCATCAAACACATCCACTGTGCCATCAAACACATCCACCGTGCCATCAAACGCAACCACTGTGCCATCAAATGCATCCACCGTGCCCAAACGCATCCACTGTGCCAATGAAACGCACCCACTGTGCCATCAAACGCATCCACTGTGCCATCAAACGCAGTCTCTGTGCCATCAACCGCAGCCTCTGTGCCATCAAACGCAGCCTCTGTGCCCAAACGCAGCCTTTGTGCCATGAAATGCTGCCAGGTGCCCACTGGTGACCAGGTCAGGGACTGTGTACTGTGACATGCTGTGTGTACAGTGGGGGGGGGGGGGGGGGTATCTTAGCATGCAGTCAGCGTCCTCCCATGTCTCCATGTAGCACACACACAGGCAAACATGTACAACCCCCACCCCCCCCCCCCCCTCCTCAGGACTTGTTCACAGTCCCCTCACAGCCAGGTACCAGTCTTCCAGCACAGACACACATTCCAAGCAGGGAGGTTGGGGGGGGGGGGAGTGGAGAAAGTAAGACAGTAACACAGACACAGTGCACTTGTTCCTGATCCCTTACTCTCACAGTCTTATCTGAGGCTGCGTGATCCATGACATCCGCTGCTGCTGGCTGTTCCATACACTCACTGTGATTGTGACTGGTCTTAGGGAAGTAAAGTTGGAAAATAAAAATGCTGCTGTCACTCCATAGGCACTGATAATAAAAAAAACAAATGTATTACAGATACTCCCCCCGGAGCACAGCAGCACTTACCTTGTGGTCCTGCGGTGTGAGCGAAAACAGGAAGCGACATCTGAGTCAGATGTCAATGAAACCACCCGGCCATAGTACTAGATACTATGAGCGCCGGGCGGAAGCTAGTGGCGCTTCGGAAAGCGCCCCAAGGCGGGATAAAAGCCCGCAAATGAAGCGCCACGTCTGCAATCTTGTGATTGCATTGACGTGGCGCTTCCATAGTGCACTGTGTCCGGCGCTCTTACACAGTGCACTATGTTAAAGGAGTCATGGAGTCCATCAGGGAAGGAAAATTACAGTAAGTATTTGATATACATTTTCTATTATCTTTCTGTATATGAAGGTATCACTGGTATTGGTCTTTCAACGCGATAGTGCCACATATAGCCTACAATGACATTTTTCAGCCCTTATTATCATCACCTCTTTGTACTGAAGTGCACATGGTGCAACTCAACAAAACAACTAAAGAGCCTGGTTATCAGCTCCAAGACAGGGTAAACCTTTACTGCTTGCTCAGTGTGACACCAAGGTAAGACACAATTATAAAAAGATGCAAATAATTTATGAAAAAAAAAAGTATAGTTCGTTCTACTTACATTCTTGAGTTGTCTCTCAGTAGTTTGCTACATGATATTGCACAAGTTTGCTTATCTTTAACAACTTGACCTAATTAACACCTAGGAGCTACCGCATAACAGGGGAGCCAAAGAGAAATATAACACTCCCATCTGTTACAAACAACATAAGTGTAAAGCTCTGCAATATAACCTTCTAATAATAATCTCATGCGTGCTTTTCAAATTAAACTGTTCTGCAGTTCGGACGGAGTTTATGGGTTTGATTAGTGAATGAAGTGAAGCTCTGCTGACGTCTATGATCTAATCATGTGCAAGCAAAAATGCTGCTTTTTTAAATTGTTCTTTGCAGGTGATTAGGATTTTTTTACAATTTTCACCACAATTACTAAGCTAAGGGAAAATTCCCTTGTAAAATGTATATTCTCTTGCAAAGTGACAGCCTATTTCCCTTTGATAAACCAACCCCTGAGGTTACTTTGAATCCAGGTAGCCAGGTCTACAGGCAGCTTAAAGCCAATCTGCAAGTGCAGAAATCCAGATGATATATTTAACCAGTCCCCTGATTCTTGGCTTCCAGTGGCACAGGGAAGAGGAGCCTGCAGGGCACCCCAAAGAGCTACGGAGGCATCAAGATCATTCATTTAGTTGATAGCTAAATGGTTCAGATGACCTGTCTCCTTAATGGGAAATGCTCCTGTTACAATAGTTAGTGGCCAGAAGTTCCTAATCAACTATAGCTAATAGGAGTTGTTGGCTGGATGAAGATGTGCCCCAACAATACATTTGCACTTGCAACAAAGATAACAATCTCCCCACACGGCTGTATGTAATCACCTCACATGTTATAAAGAAATGCAACTCTAAATAAAACATTTGTATGAAAATCTCAACCCATAAAAGTCACCATTCACTTCCCAAGCCTCCCATAGACCAGCGAAGCTTCTTATCACATTAATTAACCATAGCAGGTGTTTGGATACTAGAAGGGATGGGGTAAAGCTTGACATTAACAATTATTGTACTTTGTGTGTATTTGGGAAATTAGTTAATTGAATGGAAGTTGAAAAAATTGACTTTACAGGCACCAATCATAGAAAAATAAACAGTAATATTTTATTAACAATTGATATAGAACAATAAAAAAAAACATTTAAAATATTGAAAACGAATTGCAGTAGCAACTAGACCTCTCCAATGTGGACTACAAATGTCAGAATCATGCCAAATAGGACAAGTTTGACTAAGATAGATAATAACATTCACTGTAAACTCATAGGCTCTACATATTTCGCGAAAAACGTGCTTCTTCAGGAGCTTGATAAGCATTCTAAGGAGAGAAAGAGGGAATCTATGATTGTAACAGTTTGTAATCATCATAGCATAAATATGTAGGAAAAAAAAGAAGGGGAGGTCTCAACAGGTGTGTGAAAAATTGCAGCAGAGCATCCAAGGGCGGCCAAGCAACAGTCATGCAGTGTGCGCAGCAGGCAACATGTGGGGATGTGCCAGATAGAAAATTATACTTCAATTGCCATATATAACAAGAGGGAAACTACAATCACCAAGTGTATGAACATAAAAAGGACCAAAAAGCATAGGTATAAGGCAACCAAACACTACAAGCACCTACGAATGTGCAAATGAAAAGCACAATCATGCAACCTAGGCATACCTGTGTATAAATCAGTGGCAATTGGGATCGCTAGGTGTTAACTCAAAATATGCTGAGCAATAAAGATGGCATCTATGAACATATAAATAAATATATAGGAGGATAGTATTAAAGGTGACTCCATACAGGAAAAATCAAAAAAGGTAATAGCTTAGCTGAGAGGGATATTAACGCTAGTCTCACCTAATACTTATAGTTAGTATATGTAAAAGATGTCCAGGCCAAAACAGTATGTTTTAGACCAACATAGAGCCCAGAAAGATCAACATCATGGAAAGAAGACACATACTGACACTGCAGCAGCATAAAGAAGCAAACATAGGGCATAAAATCCACATCATGCGAAAAAGCAAAAGTGCAACCAATCAATATAAGAAAAATGTTTATCACCATAATGTTAGGTGAATAAAGAAAGCTACATACCAAGCCAGATAATACCAGGCGAGCGGATGGATCCTAGCTGGAATCAACGCTTAGGGGTGGATTTGGGAGATTAGCTAATTTTCCCATTTTCCAGGGTTTAGGAAAATATGACTAATGAAAATTATTTTAAACGGTATACATATACAACTCTGAATATTCTTTTACAATGGGGAGAGAGTGAAATAATATTAGTAATATTAAATATTTTTCTTCCATTGTGATAATGGAGATGCTGCTTTGTAGCCGAGTACACGACACCCTGCCATAAGTGTGTTCACTGCTTCACTACATCATATTTTATGACAGCTTTGCTTACACACAACAAAGCACTGAAAGCTTGCATTGCATCGTAAATTCTTATGCCACAACGTACACACAATCAAAATTTCTGACAACAAATGTTCGATGTGAGCTTGTTGTCGGAAATTCCAACCTTGTGTAGGCTCCATCGGACATTTGCTGTCGGAATTTTCGACAACAGATGCTTGAGAGCTGGATCTCAAATTTTCCGCCAACAAAATCCGTTGTCATAAATTCCGAGCGTGTGTAGACAATTCTGACACACAAAATTCCACACATGCTCAGAATCAAGCAGAAGAGCCGTACTGGCTATTGAACTTAATTTTTCTCAGCTCGTCATATGTGTTGTACGTCATCGTGTTCTTGGCGATCGGATTTTCCGACAGCATTTGTGCAACCGTGTGTATGCATCACAAGTTTGAGCTAACATCCGTCGGGGAAAATTTTTTTCATGGTTTGGTTGTCGGAAAATCCAATCGTCTGTACGTGGCATAAGATTTGTTTTTTAGTGAAGACACTGACCACACATGGGTACAAATGAAGGATCCATGTCTATATACATGTAGCACTGCCCTCTTGAGGGTCACAAGATAAATCAATACCCCCCTGGTTGCCCTAACCCTGTGAGTCCTCTGACACCCTGGATTCATGCATTTCCCCTTTCCTTTCAAATGACAGAACAAGGAAATACACCAAAATAGTATAAATCAGCAACATTTACTTAATGAAATACAAGTAAAAGAAATCAGAGCATCAACTTAAGTTTACACTTGAAAATGTTGTTTCCTACAGGAATGTCATTAATAACTAAATAAGGATGGGCAAACGGTTCGGCCCAAGCATCAGTTCGGGCTGAACATTGGCTGTTCGGAAGTTTTCTGAACAACCGAATTATAGGGTTGTTAGACAGTTTGTTCATCCTGCCGAATGACCATAATGCACTGCTCCACCGCACAGTGCACTGAAAGCTCTGATTGGCTGAAACAATTAAAGTTTTGCCCGATCGGGGCACAGAGCACTGTCAGAGTCATGATTGGACGTTGTCATGATGACTGTATCCAATCATGGCTCATTGCTCTTAATCTCACCCCACACTATAAAAGTATTCTTTCCATAGGGGCCATTTGTAGTGTGATAGTGGCATGGAGGGAGATAGAGCAGGGTTCTTTTCAGTGCTATTAGTTAGTTTGCTATAGCGTTCTATTCTGATTCTATTGTCAGTGTAGAATATCAGTTTAGTGTGCATCTAGGGATAGTTCAGTGTAAGTGTAGTACGACCATTCTTCTTTACATTCGTGTGAATGTAGGAATAGTTCAGTCATTATGAGTGTAGTGTGACAATTCATCTTTACATTAGTGTCAATGTAGGGATAATTCAGTTATTGTGAGTGTAGTGACCGTTTAACACAGTATATTTTGTTGCATTACTGCAAGTTTAACATCATATAGTTCTGTGTGTTACTGCAAGTTTAATGCTGTATATTTCATTGTGTTACTGCAAGTTTAACGCCATATACAATGCCTTGCAAAAGTATTCACCCCCCTTGGCTTCTTACCTATGTTGTTACATTACAGCCTTTGGTTCAATATTTTTTTTAATCTGAATTATATATGATGAATCAGAACACAATAGTCTAAGTTGGTGAAGTAAAATTAGAAAAATATATACATAAAACAATTTTTAAGAAAAAAAAAATGATAATTGGCATGTGTGTATGTTTTCACCCCCTTTGTTATGAAGCCAATAAAAAACTCTGGTGCAACCAATTACCTTCAGAAGTCACATAATTAGTGAAATTATGCCCACCTGTGTGCAATTTAAGTGTCACGTGATCTGTCATTGCATATATGCACCTTTTTTGAAAGGCCCCAGAAGAAGCAAGAGGCACCACTAAACAAACACTGCCATGAAGACCAAGGAACTTTCTAAACAAGTAAGGGACAATGTTGTTGAGAAGTACAAGTCAGGGTTAGGTTATAAAACAATATCCAAATCTTTCATGATCCCTAGGAGCACCATCAAATCTATCATAACCAAATGGAATGAGCATGTCACAACAGCAAACCTGCCAACAGCCGCACACCAAAACTCACAGACCGGGCAAGGAGGGCATTAATAAGAGAGGCAGCACAGAGACCTAAGGTAACCCTGGAGGAGCTGCAGAGTTCCACAGCAGAAACTGGAGTATCTATACTTAGGACGACAATAAGCTGTAACGCTCCATAGAGTTGGGCTTTATGGCAGAGTGGCCAGAAGAAAGCCATTACTTTCAGCAAAAAACAAAACATTTTGAGTTTGCAAAAAACATCATGCTGTGGGGATGTTTTTCAACAGTCAGGACTGGGAATTTGGTCAGAGTTGAGGGAAAGATGGATGGTGCTAATTACAGGGATATTCTTGAGCAAAACTTATAAAAATCTGTGTGTGATTTGAGGCTAGGATGGAGGTTTACTTTCCAGCAGGACAATGACCCCAAACACACTGCTAAAGCAACACTTGAGTAGTTTAAGGGGAAACATGTAAATGTGTTGGAATGGCCTAGTCAAAGCCCAGACCTCACTCCAATAGAAAATCTGTGGTCAGACTTAAAGATTGCTATTCACAAGTGCAAATCATCCAACTTGAAGGAGCTGGAGCAGTTTTGCAAAGAGGAATGGGCAAAAATCTCAGTGGTAAGATGTGGCAAGCTCATAGAGACTCTATGAAAGCAAAGATATCTCAAAACCTACTTTGCTTCTGTCCGTTGGAAAAGCCTAGGGCAGCATCTCAAGGTAAATCTCAACCTGATGTCTTGAGTTACCCTGACTTTATGGCCTCCTTTAAAAGGGTATTTGATGTTCCCGCACGCTCCGCTTCTGCTGCCAAGTGCCTCATGTCCATCAAACAGAGTACGAGAACTGTTGCCGACTACGCCATTGAATTCCGTACTCTGGCAGCAGAGGTTGCTTGGAACAATGAGGCCCTCTTGGCTGCTTTTTCTCATGGTCTCTCGGATTCCATCAAAGATGAGATGGCAGCCCGAGATATACCCACTGAGCTTGAGAACTTGATCTCCTTTGCCATTCTCATTGACTCCAGACTCAGAGAAAGCCTTTCTTTGAAAGAGCATATAGTAAAGAGAAGTATACCTGCGCCAGTTCTAAGATTGCTAACTAACGTACTTCTGCACGCACTGAGGGAAATATCTGAACCCACAGAGAAACAAGGGTAAAAAAAGTAGGGGTGCCCTGCACACAAAAATATTAACCAACAGACAGGAAGCAGACAATAATCCGTAGCAGTGGCCTCACTGATACTAGGCAAATGTATCAGGTGACGTAACCAGATAAATATGTATTAATAAAACTTTAAAATGATTTCAGAAATTAGCATAACATAATGTGCATTAAAGTGCTTGATTGAAAAAAGCCAAACTGGCTAAGGAATATACGTAGCCGTGATAGAGAGTAAATAAAATCAGAGTAAAATAGTGACAATAAGTGATAATGCACCTATGTGCTGAGAAAAAATATATATACTGTGGTGCTGATCTTCTATCGTGAAAACATGTATACTAGATAAAGCAGATAAATGAAATTGATAATAAATCAGAGCAAAGAAAATAAAATAAAAATTCAAATGTCCACAAATTCTGAAGTGCACAGTGTAGCAATTTTATCCAAATCATGAAGTGCCAGTGCTTGTAAACAGGATTCAGTATAAAGTGCTGCTGGTGGTGGGTATCCCGTGTGGTCCTTTGTGGTATTTATATGGGTGTCCCCTTACCTCACTGCTGTAAGGTAACAGCATGAAAGTGGTATATCTTTAGGGTCCTTGGTGACCTTCCCCTTTAAGGATCCTGCTGTGGTAACCTGGGTCCTGGCTGGCGTTCCTATCCTGCCTATTCACAGCTGTGTGCGGCCCATGAAGCTGCCCGGTTGTCTCAGCTCTGCACAGCAATAACAGTCAGGCATACAACGTTTGCCTAGTATCAGTGAGGCCACTGCTACGGATTATTGTCTGCTTCCTGTCTGTTATGGACAGACCTTAGGTGGCGTTGTTTTGTCCCCAGTTATCCAGAAGGATAAGCCCCTGGTTTTGGTCACTCTTTCTTGGGCTGAGTCGTCCATTGAGATACAGGCTCTAATCGACTCTGGGGCTGCAGGCCTGTTTATTGATGCTGCCTTTGTAACGCAGCAGTCGATTCCACTGCAGCTGCTTGACACTCCACTTGCCATTGAGGCTCTTGACGGGAAACTTCTACAGCCTGCCCATGTGACTCATGAGACTGTTCCATTGTCCATGGCCGTAGGGGTTCCAATTCCAAGTTATTTCCTCACCCAGGTTTCCACTGGTTATCCTTGATTACAGAGGCACAACCCCTCTTTTGATTGGCTCCATGCGGAGGTTCTCTCCTGGTCACCACAATGCAGTGAGACACGCTTCCTGAAGGTATCCAAGGTCCTGTGCACCTCTTCACTCTCCTCCCTGCCGGAGGAGTACCATGGTTTTAGCGATGTCTTTGACAAAGGTCAAGCCGGTAGTTTGCCTCCACACCGGTCTTATGATTGTGCAATTGACTTTCAACCTGGTGCCATACCCCCTCGTGGCTGGGTTTACCCTTTTGTCAGTCTTGGAGGATAAGGCCATGGAGGAGTAGGTTGCAGATGCACTTTCTCGAGGTTTAATACGCAAATCCTCGTCTCCTGTGAACTGAGACCTTGTATTCCTGCGTTAGAGGAGCATCTCCGTGGCCTTCGTTACACTTGGGTACAAGTCCAGGAGGCTTTGCGTCATGTTAATGATAGGTACAGACTCCATGCTGACCACAGACGCCTGCCTGCGCCTTCCTACCAGGTTGGGGACAGGGTCTGGCTGTCATCTCGCAACCTCCAACATCGTGTTCCCTCACTGAAGTTTGCACCTCAGTTTATTGGGCCTTTCCGTATCCTTGCAGGATTAACTCAGTGGCTTACGCGTTGGACCTTTCTTCTAGTATGCGCATCTCAATCATGTTTCATGTCTCCTTATTGAAACCGTTGGTCTGCAACCGATTTACCACCTCGGTGCCACATCCTCACCCTATACAATTTGAGAACCATGAGGAGTATGAGGGACAATCCATTGTTGACTCACGTAGGTTCCATGGGCACATACAGTACCTGATGCATTGTAAAAGGTACGGTCCGGAGGAACGCACCTGGGTTTCATCTTGGGACGTACATGCCCCTGCCCTCCTCCACGATTTCCATAGATGTTTTCCAGCTCAGCTGTTGGCTAATTGCCAGCTCTCATCTCTCTCCACAGTTACCCAGCTGTTCCTGATCCTGCTTGTCTGACCTGCTTACTTAAAGCTGTCCAGCTCACTTCATCTCTGCCTTCGCCTTGGTCACATCACAAGAAACCATCTCATGCGTTCCTGCTTAAAGACTGGCTTGCTGACATCCCTTCTGGCTCCTTATCCTGCTTGCTGTTCCTCCATTTGGATCCCTGACTTCTGGCCTGGCTGATTACTCGATCTGGTTACTGGACTCTGGCTATGCTTTTACTGCGCTTACTCTATTTGCCTTTTTATTTTTTACTAATAAACAAGTGTGATTTAATTTTACTTCTGTCTTAGTCTGGTTCATGGTTTCTGACACAGAGGTGGACATGGTCAGTAGGAATGAGCTTTCTGTTCGGGTTTAACATGAGGTAAACTCAAACATTGAAAACCAAACATTATGGGCCGTTTGCGCCAAATTCAAATTTGCACCTAATGGCCCATAATGCACTCTGGGAGTGCAGTGCATTGCTGTATGATGATTGGCCCAAACATGCGCCATGACCTGCATGCTTTGGCCAATCCCAGCACCCTCAGCTAAGAGAGACATAATTGGCCAAAGGCAGGATGCCTTTCGCCAATCATGGCTCAGGGGGACTAAGTCCACGCCCCACACCATATAAGGCTGCCTGCACGTCACCCCATGTAGTCTGTTGCTGGTGTGGACAGAGAGAGAGTGTCATTTAGATTGAGCAGGCAGGCAGGTTATTCAGTTAGCTGCAGTGTATTTAATATATAAATATATATATATATATATATATATATATATATATATTTATATTAAATACACTGCAGCTAACTGAATAACCTGCCTGCCCGCGCGGCAAGGATGGGGAATTCCCTTCCAAAGGCAGTGGTCTCAGTGGGGGGCATCGATGGTATCAAGAAACTGTTAGGTAAGAACCTGATTGACCGCGACATATATGCAATGTAATACTGACATATAATCACACACATAGGTTGGACTTGATGAACTTGTGTCTTTTTTCAACCTCACCTACTATGTAATTCATGCAGCGCATGGCATGTTTGTGCCTGAGTAGCCCCTTGAATGCTTATGGAGCACCGCTGTTCAGAGAACAAATCTGCAGAAGAGGCCAAAGAGGAAGAAGAGGAGGGCATTGAGGAGAGAGCTGTGGCAGAATCACCGCTAGCATTTTAGAGTCATGGTGGCGGAACAAGCTCCAACAATACTGAACCCTGTCCTGCATCCTTCCCAGCTGCCAGCAGAGTTACCCAGTGCCCCTTGAAGGAAAAGTAACATCCCTGCCCATGCCTGCTAGACCATGAGTCTGCAGTAATATACACCTTACTGCTGACCGCCCTGTCCAACAAGACAAAAACATTGCCTTCCACATGACGGTAGAGAGCTGGAATGGCCTTCCGTGAAAAGAAATGACATTTTGGAACCTGCAACTGAGGTACAGCACATTCCACAAATTCATGAAAGGGGGCAGAGTCTACCATCTGAAAAGGCAGTAGTTGGCCAAGCTAGCATTCAGACGCTGAGCATGTGGATGGCTGGGACCGGATTTCTTTTTACGGTTTAGCAACAAGGGTAGGGAAATTTGCCTGCTAAAATCAGATGGTGGTGTACTGCTAGCAGATTGGCTACAAGTTCTTGGGACACCTATTGCTATACCTTCATTCCTCTCAGAGCGGGTTTTTGAGAGGACTGGAGGTATAGTAGGATTGGAGATCCCAGATGAGGAGCAAGGAGAAGTCTGCCTTTTTCTTTGATGTGGGTCTTTCAAGTGCTGTTGCCAACGGACTTGTTGCCCTATGAGTTTATGTAAAATCTACATCAATAGCTGTAAAATATTGGAATTATGAATATATTTAATTTAGCTTTTATCTATGTAGGGTGGAACATATTATCTTCACAGAAATCTCTGGTGGACCAGACAAGTCAGTGCCTAGGCTTTTATATGCAAACAATGGGATCCAAACCTCATTGTTTTACACATACTCACTTTAAAAGATCCCATGCTGGGATATGCAATAAAGGGAGGCCAACCCGTAACCAATACTTAACTTCCCGGGGAAATTCAATTTAAGCTCCTGCTCAGAATAGTCACAAGGATTTGCATTAAAGGGGGCTGACTTATGCAAAGTATAGGGATTGGAGATGTAGCCAGTCCTTAACCAGGAATAGGGAAGCTTACCAATCAGAGCCACGTTATGCCAACCAATGAGATATCAGCATGTAATGATATACATAGGCTAGATGGGAGGGAAACGCACACTTTGGGAGAGCAACCATCAGAATGGAACCTTGGTGCAAAGGGTAATTATGGGAAAGGTATTGGCTAGTTCTTTAACTGAGGCTGCTAACTCACTGCCCTGAACTATCTTGTCTATGCATTCCTTACATAGCGTCTGTACCCAGGAGTCCTTAAGTGCGGTTTTACATGAGGAACACCTCCTCTCAGAAATATGAGGTGGTTTAATTTTCTCTGTTGTTTTGCACTGAAATACATAAATACAGGTAGGTATCAAACACATTCTAGCTTAAACTTCCCTGCAGTCATTGCAAGTGTGCAGCTTTAAAACAAACGTGACCTTTCCCTTCCTAGGGCCCTATGTTCTTTCCCTCTGGCACTAGAGGATACACCCCTCCACTAGAAAGGGTGGGTGGAGTGGGTGATGAGGTAAGGGGAGCTCCTCCCTAGATCCCCCTTACCTTGGAGTGGCTGGAGCTGCCCTCTGTTGGAGCAGTCTGCATCTCAAACCATTCCTGGTCTGCTTTGAACATATTTTTAGCGCTTGAAACTTGTGGCACAAGTGGAGCCTAATGCTGTCTCTACAGCTAGCTCCTCCCCAGCCCTTGCCCTGCCCCTCTTCAGTGATCCGCGGCTGGAACCAGAAGCCTCTGGTGTTAAGAGGGGCATGGTTGTTTTTACTGCTGGACACAGCTATATCATTATATATATATATATATATATATATATATATATACATAAATAGCTGTGTCCAGCAGCACTCCCCCCCCCCCCCCCGTTTATGAACTATATTATATACAGGTATAATGGCTGAGCTGCCCACCCTGAGATGGTCTGATAAGGAGGGGGGCGGGGGAGTGCTGCTAGACACAGCTATATACACACATATATAATATAGCTGTATCCAGCAGCAAAATATGGACCATAGGACCAGTGGGGTGTCTGCAGCCAGGGCTGCTGATGGGGGGTACTATTGGGCCTCTTGTAGGGGGCCCGGTCCAGTCACTTTAACAGGAGGCTGGTAGCTTCAAACTTCAAAATATGGTACACATGGGTTTACATACTGTAAACAAATAATGTTCCCCCAAGGCGCACTAGTGGTAAATCCGATTCCCTAGGTGGGGGGGGGGGGGATTCAGTTCATCCAGAGGGGGCTCAGGAGACTGCAGGATAGAGGAACTTTTTTTTCCTCCCTTTTCAGCACAGGCAGGCTTACACAACAACCAGTGCTGCACTTGCATAAAGTCCTGGCTCACAGTTCCTGCTGCTGGAGATATACTCAGCTATCTCACTGCCTGCCTCCTTCAGCAAGTAAGTGCTGAGGACAGGACAGACTCTGGCTGAGCAGCTATCAACAACATCAGCGCAGCAGGCATAGGCACACGATATCTCTGCAATATCTCTGCTGAGAGCTGTCATTGATTGGTAGGACCGCTAGCATCCTAGCAACCAATTACGTCATGTGTGCCCGCCCCCTGCAGAGTGCTTTCCCTCCCTTTTCAGCTACTGTCTTCTGCTTGCTGACTACAGGGCCTTGTAGTAACACTCCTTGTTGGCAGCAGGTCACAGCAACTTACAATCTCCCCCACAGCCATCAGATCCCATCCAGCTAGCAAGACACCGTGTCAGCAGGTAAGTTCTAAAATCAAATCAAAATTATTGGGGGGGGGGGGGGGGGGGTGACAACACCATGTTTTACCACACCAGGTGACACCAACCCTAGTGATGCCACTGCCTGTCATGTGCACTTAACTGTACACATGACCAGGCAGAACTCTAATACAGCCCAGCCAAACTGATGTCAAAGTTAAACCTACATAATTAACCTTCAGAACGCCTTTACTGTTCTTAGGCAAAAACTAAATTTGTACATGACACACACCTTGTCCAAAGTGTCATCGCTACACATGATTGGATGCTGGAAATCAGCAGAGCTTTACCACATTCACTAAACTCTGGGGAAAATTAGTGCAACTGCACTTGAAAAGTGCACAGTCTCTTTGCCTTTAGTAAATCAACACAAGTGGCTACTTTGGAAGTAGCCAGGCTTATTTTTTATTTTATTTTTTGAAGGTGACAGATGCCTTAAGTGCTATCGGTAACTTGATCGATCAGGGTCATAGTATTTAACACTTTTAAAAGTTATCCTTTAAAAATCATATTTGTAAAATAATCACATATCATATTAATATTATAATATTGATATACTGTAAATTAAGATAGGAAATATAGGCATAAAAACAGTGGCGATTTCTCAGTTATTCTGTTCTGTGATGCCATCTGCTGTCCTCAGCTGGTTATTGCAGAAAGGGTTGATCTCCCCTGCCAGGTAATGTGTGCGCTAGTTATTCAGATAGAACATGACAAGTACAAGATAGAAAAGCAGAGGAGAAACAAACTGATGTAGGTTAAAGCTTTTGTTTTACATATCCTTAGCTAATGAAACTCCCTTGTGGCCTCATACTGTCTAACAGAAGCCTGAGGAGCTGAGACTACAAAAGCGCTCTTCGTTGCTCCAAAAAATAAAAGGCATGGATGTGCTTTTAGAACACTGAGGCTGTAAAAGATTATATATTAAATTGTAGACTGTGTGGGACTCTGCAAGTCTGCAGGCGCATTGCTTCCTGTGTGTTATAGGTAATGAGCTAGTGATTAGAAAGACTGTACTGTGGTGACTTTAAATCAAAAAGTATAAAAATGTGATTGTTACATAAGATTCATTTAAAACACTTCCTGTTCAGGACAGTTGCTTCCTGAGGACGGGAGGCCATTTTAAAATGGCTTTGTCTTTGAGGGGCACGTGCATGCCCCCTAGTGCACACACAAGTATGCTCTTGTACCATGTGATCACTATGAAACAAGGGGTGAATTTTGCAGACAGCGCTCTGATACCTCTCACACACTGACCAGCTGCCGAGCAATGCCGTATTTCTTGCTGTGATCAGCAGGAGCAATTTTTACAGTGCACCCAAGCCAGTCACAGTGTTCCTGATCACTAGTGTAGCGCCACCCCCGCAAGGGCCACTGTAATATACGGGTCTTCTGTCCCACACCAGTGATGACTCACCCTCCCCAGAATCTCAGTAACACTAAAACACTGTTTAAACTTTTAGCCAGGCTTTATTAGAACTAGCAAAAAGCCCTGAAAAGAGATAAACTGATTAACAGAATACAAATATTAAGTGCAATAATATACTACAACTTCTCAGTAAAGGAAAACAGGATTTGTGTTCATTCACTTTAACCGCCAGTGGGAGGCCTTCCCTGAAATGCACTGAACAAGTAGTGAACAAACTGTACAATACAATACAAAGAATAATGTTCAACAATTTCCCAAAAGTGATATTACTGACTATAACAGTGATGGCGAACCTTGGCCCCCTAGATGTTTTGGAACTACATTTCCCATGATACTTATGCACTCTGCAGTGTAGTGGAGCATCATGGGAAATGTAGTTCCAAAACATCTGGGGTGCCAAGGTTCACCATCACTGGACTATAAGATCCTACCTAGGTCTTGTAGGTTCTAGCTAACCACTGGCCAGTGGGAATTCTATTCACACACAAACACACACAGAGTCTGCCAGCGTTGGGGCCCTTTAACCACTTTCAGACCGGACCATTTTGCTGGTAAATGACCAGAGGTCTTTTTACACTTTGGCACTGCGCTGCTTTAACTGGTAATTGCGCGGTCATGCAATGTTGTACCCAAACAAAATTTGCGTCCTTTTCTTCCCACAAATAGAGCTTTCTTTTGATGGTATTTGATTGCCTCTGCGATTTTTATTTTTTGCGATATAAACGTAAAAAGACCGCAAATTTTGAAAAAAAATGATATTTTCTACTTTTTGTTATTAGAAAAATCCAATAAACTCAATTTTAGTCATACATTTAGGCCAAAATGTATTCAGCCACATGTCTTTGGTAAAAAAAAAGTCAATAATTGTATATTTATTGGTTTGCGCAAAAGTTGTCACATCTACAAACTAAGGTACGTTTTCTGGAATTTACGCAGCTTTTAGTTTACGACTGCCTATCTCATTTCTTGAGGTGCTAAAATGGCAGGGCAGTACAAAACCCCCCCAAATGACCCCATTTTGGAAAGTAGACCCCCTAAGGAAATTGATAAGAGGCATGTTGAGCCCATTGAATATTTTATTTTTTTGCCTCAAGCGATTGAATAATGACAAAAAAAAAAATTTTTTTTTTTTTTTACACAAAGTTGTCACTAAATGATATATTGCTCACACATGCTATGGGCGTATGTGAAATGACACCCCAAAATAAATTCTGCTGCTTCTCCTGAGTATGGGGATACCACATATGTGGGACTTTTTGGGAGCCTAGCCGCGTACGGGGCCCCGAAAACCAAGCACCGCCTTCAGGCTTTCTAAGGGCGTAAATTTTTGAGTTCACTTCTCACTACCTATTACAGTTTTGAAGGCCATAAAATGCCAAGATGGCACAAAACCCCCACAAATGACCCCATTTTAGAAAGTAGACACCCCAAGCTATTTGCTGAGAGGCATGTTGAGTTCATGGAATATTTTATATTTTGCCACAAGTTGCGGGAAAATTACAAACTTTTTTTTTTTTTTTTTTTTTTTAACAAAGTTGTCACTAAATGATATATTGCTCATGCATGCCATGGGCATATGTGAAATGACACCCCAAAATAAATTCTGCTGCTTCTCCTGAGTACGGGGATACCACATATGTGGGACTTTTTGGGAGCCTAGCCGCGTACGGGGCCCCGAAAACCAAGCACCGCCTTCAGGCTTTCTAAGGGCGTAATTTTTTGATTTCACTCCTCACTACCTATTACAGTTTTGAAGGCCATAAAATGCCAAGATGGCACAAAACCCCCACAAATGACCCCATTTTAGAAAGTAGACACCCCAAGCTATTTGCTGAGAGGCATGTTGAGTCCATGGAATATTTTATATTTTGCCACAAGTTGCGGGAAAATTACAAACTTTTTTTTTTTTTTTTTTTTTTTCACAAAGTTGTCACTAAATGATATATTGCTCACGCATGCCATGGGCATATGTGAAATGACACCCCAAAATAAATTCTGCTGCTTCTCCTGAGTATGGGGATACCACATATGTGGGACTTTTTGGGAGCCTAGCCGCGTACGGGGCCCCGAAAACCAAGCACCGCCTTCAGGCTTTCTAAGGGCGTTACAGTTTTGAAGGCCATAAAATGCCAAGATGGCACAAACCCCCCCCAAATGACCCCATTTTGGAAAGTAGACACCCCTAAATTTAGGGGTACACTAGTGAGACTAGGTAATAAATGGCGGGTGCCCTGAAACTATAAAAAAATAACTAACCAACCAGCGTCACCTGTAACAGTTATATGGTGATCACTGGTGAAAGGGTTAACTAGGGGGCAATTAGGGGGCTTTATGCGGTAGTATATGGGGGTCCCTGGCGCTATAAAAAGCTGCAGCGAACCTAAATACCTACCTGCCTAACTAGCGTCACCTGTGACACTAATACGGCGATCAGAAAAACGATCGCTTATTAGGCTGGGTTCACACTGGAGCGATGCGGGAACGCCACGAATGCGCGGCGGGTTCCCGCATCGCATGCCTCCCGGCGGCAGTTCACACTGCCCTATGCGAACTGCTGGGAGTGTCAGTGAAATGTTACTGACACCCCCAGATCAGTTCGCATATCGCAGTGCGATCTGCAAACTCGGATCGCATGGTGTGAACACCCATGCGATCCGATTCTGCTGCGGGCCAAAAAAAGGGTCCCGTGCGAATTTGCGGCGGGTGCGGCGGGTGCGGCGAATGGCTGAACTCGAATCGCACAGAGATCGGATGTGATTTGCACTGCAGTGCGGTGCGAATCACATCCGTTCTCATAAACCGCTGCAATGTGAACCCAGCCTTAGTGACACTGGCGACGGGGGGTGATCACGGGGTTAAACCTTTATTGGGGGGGTTAGGGGGGTACCTTAGAACTAAAGGGGGCTAACCCTAACTGCCCTAACAGTTATTAGTCACAAATGACACCCGCCGGGTGATCAGGGGGTTAAACCTTTATTAGGTAATAAATGGCGGGTGCCCTGAAACTATAAAAAAATAACTAACCAACCAGCGTCACCTGTAACAGTTATATGGTGATCACTGGTGAAAGGGTTAACTAGGGGGCAATCAGGGGGCTTTATGCGGTAGTATATGGGGGTCCCTGGCGCTATAAAAAGCTGCGGCGAACCTAAATACCTACCTGCCTAACTAGCGTCACCTGTGACACTAATACGGCGATCAGAAAAATGATCGCTTATTAGGCTGGGTTCACACTGGAGCGATGCGGAAACGCCGCGAATCCGCGGCGGGTTCCCGCATCGCATGCCTCCCGGCGGCAGTTCACACTGCCCTATGCGAACTGCTGGGAGTGTCAGTGAAATGTTACTGACACCCCCAGATCAGTTCGCATATCGCAGTGCGATCTGCAAACTCGGATCGCATGGTGTGAACACCCATGCGATCCGATTCTGCTGCGGGCCAAAAAAAGGGTCCCGTGCGAATTTGCGGCGGGTGCGGCGGGTGTGGCGGGTGCGGCGAATGGCTGAACTCGAATCGCACAGAGATCGGATGTGATTTGCACTGCAGTGCGGTGCGAATCACATTCGTTCTCATAAACCGCTGCAATGTGAACCCAGCCTTAGTGACACTGGCGACGGGGGGTGATCACGGGGTTAAACCTTTATTGGGGGGGTTAGGGGGGTACATTAGAACTAAAGGGGGCTAACTCTAACTGCCCTAACAGTTATTACAGTCACAAATGACACCAATGCAAAAAAAAAAAAAAAAAAAATGACATTGGTGTCACTGTGACTGGGGGGCAGGGGTAATTGGGGGGGTGATCGGGGGGTAAAGGGGGGGTGTGAGTGTGCCTGGCATGTTCTACTGTGTGTGTGAGTGTTGGTGCAACTTACTGATCCGCTCTCCTCCGTGTCGGAACGAAAAATACCGACACGGAGGAGAGAATACATCACTTCCTCTCCTGTGTTTACATTACAGGAGAGGAAGTGATGTCACCGGGGATTTCTATTCGTCGGGAGCGATCGCGAGGGGGTGGCCATGAATGAATGGCCGTCCCCTCGTCCGGGATCGCTCCCGTACGAATACCGACCGCCGCAGGCACCGGGCGGGGGCCCGATCGGGCCCCCGACCCGCGGGAGGCAAGGGACGTACATGTATGTCCTTATGCCTGCCCGTGCCATTGTACCGACGTACATCGGCGTGCGGCGGTCGGCAACTGGTTAAATCCTGTGTTTGAGTACTCAGACTTTTGTGAAGTAATATTTGTAATCCACAGAATGGAAAGGGGTATCTTCACAAAGTGTCACAAAGATTAACAGATGTGGAGATCCACCTTCAGATAAAGCTGCATTAACAGTAAATAGGACCTAGAAGCTAGATCCACATACACAAGGATGGCAGAAGATCTCTCACTATTAGATGCACTTGATATATCTTCCTTCCAGCAATTGGTAGATTGATTGCTGTCTCAGTTGACTGGATGGTGATGGGAGCAACACATGCCACAGAAACCTCCAAACAGGATGATGATGATGATTGCTGCAGCACTGGAAATGGTCTCTAGATTTCTCTGCACTGTTAGCACATCTTCAGTAATCAGGCAGAATAACACACTGCAAACTCCCCTCTCAAGTGTGCACCTTCCTTAGGAGAGTCACAGGCTCTGAAAGTCCTTAAGAGTTAAACACATGGGATACTATATTCTGTCTGCCTGCCACCATGCCAGTCTGTCTCTCCCCCTGTGTCCTCCTCTCTCTCTCCCAATCACAGCTCTCCTGGGTAGCTATCCAATCCTGTCTTTCATTGTTTTTGTTGTTAGGGGTGGGCTTCTTTCTTAGCTACAGCAGGACCCAATCTGCCTTCAATCCTGCAGCTATCAGTTTAGCCAGAAAATGCAATGCAATGTTTCAGAGAGCAATATTCTGCATATATTACAGAGGCAATACTAAGCCTATGCTACATCCACCCCCTTCTAAAAATCTTTGGTCCCCCAAAGAGAGAGATGAGTGCAGTTAATAATAACATAGCATTTGTAAAGTAACCTTACACATGGACCAACAAATTAGGCCTATGATCTTAGGCTTATTTTATGGCATTTCCTAACAAATGCATTAGGTAATGGGACCTGCCACCAAAGTGTGTTAGGCGATGGGTTGGAGACATCGGTCACTGGTACCACCATAGAATGTGCCTGAGAATCGAGAAGTCTGTGAACAGTGGGAATAGCTTCTTCTGAGCTTGTTCCAGGGGTGTCATATGTTAATCTAAGTGGGGGTCTCACTGTTCTCTTAGCTCTCTGTTCTTTGGGCTGAAGACTAGTCTCTTCACAGGATTCTCCATCCGGTTCAAGGTGGCTTTCCTCAAACAGTTTTTCTTCAAGTTCAGAGGAACTCCCATGTGGAAACCCTTCATCAGGTTCATGGACTAACTGGGAAGCTTGCTCTACTAGCTCTGAATTTCCTTGCACCTGGGGCACAAATTCTGATGCATCAAGCCGGAGCACACTTGAGGGCTGATTAGCAGTTGATGTGGAGGGAGTGGCATCCATGGGCTCAGATGGCCACAACCATCCTACCCCAAGCTCATAATCACTGTCATCTTCTATTGTTGTGGCCTCATCTGGAAGTAGAGGTTGAGACCTAGTAACTGGAACTTGCCTGAAAGAAGATGTTTTGGGTAATGAAGTCTCTGTTCTCAGTGGTACCCTGATGGTTTCACTCAGAGGTAGTAAATGGTTTTGATGCCAGGTCTTCAGGGGACCCGTTTTTCCATCAGGCTGAATTTGGTATACAGGAAGACCAGGCAGTTGCTTGCAGACAACATATTGCTGAGAACTCCAACGGTCAGCTAACTTATGCTTTCCAGAAAGGCCCAGATTCCTCAGCAACACCTTGTCACCCTGCTGTAAATCATGAATCCTAACTTTCAAATCATAATTCTTACTGTTTCGCTGACCTCTAACACCAGAAGCTTCTTGTGCCTTCTCATAGGCTGTCTTTAGGTTCTTTCTGAGCCTATCCACATAGCCCCTGTAGGATGTAGTGGAAGTTCTGTCTATTGAGACACCGAAGGCCAAGTCCACTGGCAGACGAGCTTCTCTTCCAAACATCAGTCTATATGGTGAGTAACCCATTGCGTCATTTTCAGTACTGTTATAGGCATGAACCACAGCGGAAATGTGCCTGCTCCAATGCTGTTTTCTGTCAGATGGAAGGGTTCCAAGCATGTCAAGGAGGGTACGATTAAACCTCTCTGGTTGAGGATCCCCTTGAGGGTGGTAAGGTGTCGTTCTCGATTTTTTGATACTCAGAAGATCCAATAGCTGTTTAATGAGCCTGCTTTCAAAGTCTCTTCCTTGGTCAGAGTGAATTGTCTGAGGTAATCCATAATGAACAAAGAATTTCTCCACTAACACTTTGGCGACTGTGACAGCTCGTTGATCTCTTGTTGGATAAGCCTGGGCATAACGGGTGAAATGATCAGTCACTACCAACACATTCCCTTGACCACTCGTGTTGGGTTCCAGACACAAGAAATCGATGCACACCAGATCCATAGGACTTTGACTCTGTAGATGACTCATTGGGGCAGCTCTGGAAGGCAAAGTCTTTCTCTGGATGCAGCGAAGGCAGGAGTGACAGTAACTTTCGATTTCGGTTCGCATACACGGCCAGTAGAAACGATCCCTAACTAACTTTAATGCTCTATCAGGTCCCAAGCGTCCATGTTGATCATGTAATGCATTCAGCACTGTCCCCCTATGCTTCTCCGGGAGGAACAGCTGCCAACTCTCCTCTGGATCATCCAAGGGGCCCCTTCGGTAGACCACTCCATCTGACAGCTGCAGTCGATTCCACTCCTTGTGAACCAATCGAGCCTCCTTTGGGGAGTCCGCTGTGAGTAGAAGTTCTGGGCCACCACTCTCCAAGGCTTTCAAAGTCAGAGAACAAAGGGGATCTTCTGTTTGATCCTTCCTCAAGTCTTTCTTGGAAAGGGTAGGCAGTCCCTCATCCCTCACTTGGGTCAAGTCACAATAGAGCTTTGGGACCCCAACAGTGGTGACTCCAATGGCTTCGGCCCCTGTCGCTCCTCTGGCTCGGTACTCAATCCCTTGACATAAAGCCTGAATGCCTTCTGTCGTCAGTTGTGTCCACCCTTCTGTATGAGTTAGCGGGTCATAGGGTCTCCTTGACAGAGCATCGGCATCCCTATTAACAACTCCAGATCGGTACGTCAAGCTAAAACGGAAACTAGAAAGTGCTGCCAACCATCGATGTCCCATGGAATCCAGCTTGGCCGTGGTAAGGACATATGTGAGTGGGTTGTTATCTGTTTTGACTTCGAATTCTGCACCATACAGGTATTCTTTAAGCTTGTCCACGACAGCCCATTTTAACGCCAAAAATTCCAACTTGTGGGTAGGGTAATTTCTCTGAGATAGAGTAAGGCTTCGAATCACATAAGCAACCGATCTCAGACGTCCATCATGTTCTTGGTACAACACACCACCTAGTCCTTCTCTGCTGGCATCAACATGGAGCTCATAGGGCTTGCGGTTGTCAGCGTAGGCTAAAACTGGTGCATTGGTCAAGCTCCGTTTCAACTAAAGGAAAGCTTGTTCGCACTGATCAGACCACTCTCCCTCTATGGACTCCCGAGACTTTCTCGCTCCACTAATTTACCAGACTACTTCTGGGACCTCTTGCTCTCCATCATCTCCAGCCCGCAAAAGCTCAGTGAGAGGTCTGGCTATTTTGGCAAATCCCTCCACAAACCTCCTGTAGTAGGAACAGAACCCAAGAAAAGATCTCAGCTCTTGCACATTTCTGGGCCTAGGCCAAGTGGTAACGGCTTGCAACTTCTTGGGGTCAGTGGCCACTCCCTCCACTGAGACAACGTGCCCAAGGTAGGTGACTGTTGACTGGTAGAACTGGGACTTCTCAAGGGACAGCTTCAATCTCTCTTCATAGAGTCGCTTCAGAACCTTCTCTAGACGCTCCTCATGTTCTTCCAAAGTCCGTCCAAAGACAATTATGTCTAGGTACACTAACACTTCAATTAAGTTCATATCACCAACAGTCCGTTCCATCAAGCGTTGGAATGTAGCAGGGGCTCCAGACAGACCCTGTGGCATCCTTTCAAACTCAAAGAACCCCACTGGGCAGATGAAAGCGGTTTTCTCCCGGTCATCTGGATGCATCGGGATCTGATGGTACCCACTTCTCAGGTCTAACACGCTGAACCATTTGGCACCTGAAAGGCATTGCAGGGCATCTTCTATTCGTGGAGTGGTGTACTGGTCTGGAATGGTTCTTTTGTTGAGAGTGCGATAATCGATACAGAGCCGTAATGACCCATTTTTCTTCCTCACCACCACAATGGGAGAAGCATAGGGACTTCGGGACTCCCGAATAATTGCCGTCCTCTTCAACTCCGCAATATATTCTCTAAGGTCATCTAAATCAGCTAATGGTATTCGTCGTAACCTTTCCCGAAATGGCCTATCCTCTTGTAGACGAATATGATGCTGTGCACTCTCTGCGCATCCCACGTCAAACTCATTTTTAGAGAAAATTTTCCTCCACTTTAAGAGTTGTGTTTTTGCCCATTCTTTCCATTCAGATGTCATAGGAAAGCCTTTTGGATAGAAATACTCCTCTGGTAACTCTTCCTTGGCTTCCCCCACTACACTGTGTTGTGTGATGGGTGTGGCTGGATTTACCTGCCCTATCATCATTCGGGTCCGAAGCTTCACTGGAGAATCAGTAACATTACGAACACTGACAGGAACTTTTCCATGGGTTCTCTGTAAGGCCTTCATAGAGATTACTTCCGGAATCAGTTCCAAACCTGAATTTGTCTTCTGTGGGTCACCTTCAAGGATAACATAAGGACCAGGTTGGTCCCCAATTCAGTTTGACTGAAGCCCGCAAACATGTTACTTCACCTGGCTGCAAGACCTTTTCCATCTTGTCCAACTTCCACAATTTTCCCACTCCTTCTGTTGGGGCCTTTTGTTCACAGACCAATCGCTGGTACACTGAGCGCAGCATCAGATGTACACTTTTAGCTGCATCTTCACCCTCTGAGACCTGAGGAGTAAGTAACCGACGAACCAAGTCAGTGTTCGTCCCCACAATCAAGGAACTCCGATTAGCCCCCGGGGGGCGGGGACATACAATGGCCAATGTGTCGGGAGTCTCTTTCTGCCCTACAACAGATGGGCCAAATTCAAGCTTGACCAGAAGATATCCGTCATAGGGAAGCTTCTTAGTTCCTATACCCCAGATCTCTAGACTTTCTAACTTCTGCAAGGGCAGGTGTTTCAGGTGTTTATCATAGAAATCATGGTAAATTAGAGTCACTTGGGCACCAGAGTCTAGAAGGGCATTTGTGTATACACCTTCCACCTGAACTGGCACTATAGGAGAAGGACCCATCAGCTTGTCAGGCAACTTGCTTGGTTGTTTTGATGCAGCTTGCTTGGCTGTTTGGGCTTGATTCCCTCTTTTGGCCTGGGCCCGTTTCCGTTGTCGTCTGGACTGAGAGTTTTGGTTGTGGTGTGCACCGATCTCCCGTGATCCAGGGCCCGACTCTGGGCAGCCTAACTGAGGCTTTGGGTGAGGCTTGGTACAAAGGTTTAGGCTTTACCCGCCCTTCATTAAGCACTTGTGAACTGGAGCGAGTTGACTTAGATGAGCACCCGGCTGGCTCCCTCACCAGGGCCCTCTGGAGTTTCCCGCCGGCTTATGATGTACTCTTCGTGGCTTTGTTGGGCTGGGACAGTCACGTTGATAGTGACCGATACCCCCACAATTATAGCAGACCACTGAACTAAAGGGCTCTCCAGCAGGAACAGTCTGTATTGCCTCTGCTCTGGTTGGTTTCAATGTCTTTCCCCCCTCTGGTATGGCAATTCTGGCAGACAGCGATGTCATCAACTCCATCATCTGTGACATCTGAGTTTTCAAAACCATTACTTCGGATTGGACTTCTACTATACCCATGGTTCCTACTTCTACGGTGAAAGCCGCATGTGTGCAAATAGTACGACCCTGAGTTGGGTGGTGGGACGATGCGGACGTGTTTCCCATCAATTGCACCTCCACAATTGGGAAAGTCCCAACGACCGGCAAAGTGGGAGGCCACATTCTGCCATTCCTGTGGCGTTGAAGGAAACTGTGGAGTGAAACAAGACCAAAAATTAGTAATTTTGCAAATCAACATTGCAAGCAGTATAACATTTTGGCAACTGAGTATTTAAAGCCTAAAGTATAAGGTCCCCTTATCAGAGTCATCACCCCCCCCATCCCTCCCCCACCCCCCATCCCCCCATCTGATGGGCCCTTGCTAAAAATGAGGGGGGGTGATGTTTTGGACAGGTAACCATCTCCACTTGATTGAAAGCTGAATGCCTAAATAATGTGTGATACTTGGGGAAGCCCCTCCTTACTTACACTATTGGCAGCCCACTGGACAGGTAAGAAGTGTCATAATACCAACAATTTTAAAAAATGGAAGCACATTTTGACATTCTGCTATTACATAACAATTTTAAAAAAAGATAGCATTTGAAAGTATTGAGGATATTTATTTAGAGCAATAATTCTTTTTTTCAGATCCTCAGAGTTCTTTGCCATGAGGTGCCATGTTGAACTTCCAGTGACCAGTATGAGATAGTAAGAGCAATAACGAGTCATCTGACACTGGGGAGGAAATATGGCTAATTGGGCCCAATTTGGACATTTTCACTTAGGGGTGTACTCACTTTTGATGTCAAACATTAATGGCTGTGTGTTGAGTTATTTTAAGGGGACAGCAAATTTACACGGTTATACAAGCTGTACACTCACTACTTTACATTGTAGCAAAGTGTAATTTCTTCAGTGTTGTCACATGAAAAGATATAATAAAATATTTACAAAAATGTGAGGGTTATACTCACTTTTGTGAGATACTGTGTGTGTGTGTGTGTATATATATATATATATATATATATATATATATATATATATATATATATATATATATATATATAGATAGATAGATATAGATATATTCTAACCATGTATACATAAATATATATCCCCATAACATATGTTTTTACCTAGATGCATGAGTATCCACAGTATATACAATAGTAATACATAGATTGTAAGCTCTAGCGAGCAAGGCTCTCTGATTCCCCCTGTATTGAATTGTAATGTAATTGTACTGTCTGCCCTAATGTTGTAAAGTGTTGCATAAACTGTTGGCGCTATATAAATCCTGTATGATAATATTATATTCATATTCAATAATTTTGTATGATATTGATGAGTAAATTGTACCCTTATATTGTACTGGTTATCAGACCTCCTAAATATTATAGATACTAGCAACACTATACAGTCAGGTACACATTATGAAGATTGAACATTTTTACAAAATATTATTTAGAAGATATTTCAGGTTAAATATTTCTGCTCCACAATGTCCCTTGGTGGTTTAAAGGAGCAGTGATAATCCAAACAAAAGGATTTCCTATAAAGTAGATTATTAACTACCTCAACCAATGCAAATAAAGTCACGCCCTGTGGGCCAGGTTATTAAACATTTTTATGGTTTCATTGTTCATAGTGGTATTTAAGACCATGGACCATTACCCAAAGGAGACTCAGACACACGGACGTGCACACTTCATCCATCAACTTTATACATTCTATAAACTCAAACATATTCTTGAACCCCACCCACACTCACGAACACTCATTGACGCCTTATACTCTAAAACTTTAAGGAACACAATACACAATTCCTCTTTAAGCAGACACCATCTTGAAAACCACAGCAGCCATTTTAGGAAATTCTGGTAATCACTATTCTCAACCAGTATCCATTTTGGGAATGGTAACTATCCGGTATTGATTCTACCTTGTATTCAATTGTTTATATTTGAAAATATTGATGCATTGATTATTAATAACAGTTAGATAACTTATTCCCTCGAGGTGATAACTACCTTGAAGATTTTTCTCTAGCTAAATTTTTACCTTACAATTTTTGTAATTTTTTATTTTTCTTTACATAGCAGGCATCTATTTTATTTCACATTGTTGATCACTTACTTACCCGCAGTATAGTAATGGTCGAATTTGTGAAATACAGACATTCTGTCTAATCGTCATCTACACACAGTTATTGACTCTGCAGGGAAGTTTTATAATTTCTGTCATTTAAAAAGTACAACACTCCCTTTAGTGGGTGTTTCAATTGCTTTTCAATATTTTTTGTAACATTGATTTCTGTCAACCAATACATATAACTATTTTGTATGAATAATTGGTCAATAAATCTCCTGTTTTTAGTCATATTGATTGATCATGTATCTTAAAAATATTATTGTTTAAAAATGACTCATTCATAATTCTTGTGCGGAAAATTTTTCATAAGCACGACAGGGCACATGAGAAGGAAGGGATGTTTTTTTTGCAGGGGGATAGAAATTAAACTGAGTGGATTGTAGCTGTTGCCAGAGGAGGGAGGGTGCAGGATGTGGAGATTGCAGTTAGAAAATTGAAGGCCAGAAGTAGGGGAAATGCCCCCAGAGACTAGGAGAAGAAGATGGGTGAAGAAAGTAAGATGGGGGCAGGATGTGTTGTACATGAGTGCACATACCTCACTGTTCTGATGTTTAGGTCAGCATGTGGGTTCAGTATTTGCAGGAGGTGATGAGTGCAGTAGTAGGCAGAGGGTAGGAGTGAGGGTGATATATATACAAGGGTTCTTCAAAAAGTTTTTTCTTGATCATACATCACGGGACACAGGAGCTTCATTACATAGTGGGTTATATAGGCACCTCTGGTGATTGGACACTGGTTGACCCCAATTAAGGAGAATTCCTCCCCTATATAACCCCTCCCATATGGGAGGCACCTCAGTTTTTTCGCCAGTGTCTATGGTGTTTGGTCACGTAAAACATTAGCTCTATGCAGGTCCCTGCGAGGGCCTAAGGGCTACAACAAAACCGGATCCATACCTCGGGCCGATATTTGACTCCCAAGATGGTATGGTACCCGGGCCTCGTCAGCCGAAGAAGCGAGGTTTGGCCTGTAAGTCCTCTCCATTGGAAGACTGGGCTCTGGGAAAACCAGACTTGGTGTACTGTTTATACAGAGCGCACAAAAGTTTCTGGCAGAGCTTTTTACATGGTCCAGGTAAGGAGGCTCTTCCGAGAAAGAGCCCCAGATAAACCTGAAGGTTGGCTAACAATACCAGCCGTGATGGGTGAAGGCTGGAATTTATCTGGTCAGTAATTCCTGCGGCGAGGACAGGTAAGGGAAGTTAATCCTATATATATATACAATTATATGATGGATTTCTTAATTGTGAGTAGTTGTATGTCTTACCTGGTTTCCACCACTAGAGGGAGTAAGAGCAGCCTGATGCATACTTACATGCCTTTCAGTACACATGCTCAGTGAAGCCTGGTTCTCCAGCTGACTCACGTCTCCATTACAGTCCCTGCCACATCAAGGTAAACAGGGGTCCCACGTAGTCTGGGGGTCCCACGCAGCTCCGGTGGGGTTCTCCTTTCCCCCCCTGGATCCCGCGGTCCTCCTGCACGCGCGCGCGTGCACGTGCTCCGGGCGCGTTCCCGGCCTAATGGAGGAGGGGGGAGTGTGGTTGTGAGCCGTGCACGTCAGTGTGCACGGCGCTGTACTGCGCAGGCGCCAGGCGGCAGTTTTAAAAATCCCAGAGCGTCAGGGGGCTGTAATTGGAGACACAGGAGCTGTGGGCAGTAAGCATCTGTGGGGATTGGATCCAGGCAAAACTTAGACACCTACTCAGCATCAGGTTGTGCAGTTTAAGCATATATATTTATTGTGAGACTTTAAGCACAACAGTGATTGCACTTATACTAGTACCTCTGCTTTGTAGCTTAGGACTATGTCTCTTCATAAGAGGGTCTCAGGGGGAGGTAACAAGGGCACTGGTAAATCACCGCCTAGGTCCAGGGGTTCTAAAAGTGCCTGTAAGTTACCATCCCCCCTGCAAGACTGGAGCCAGCCTCTCAAGATGAGTCAGTGCCCCTGTCAGGTTTTGCAGCCTCTCCTAATGTCCCAGCCCCGGTTTATGTCACTGAGGACTCCCTTAGGGCTACATTGAGGGTTTTGAATGGAGAATCATGAATTTTTTTTCTACTTCCCTGAAAGATAGCAGGAAAAGGGGTAGATCCCCTCCCTCTGCTGAAATCCCTCTCTCAGATGATTCTTCTGAAAATGAGGAGAGATCCCTATCTTGGGATAGGGATCATGAGCAGTCGGATGAATCAGAGGAAGAGGAGAGAGTCCCCTCCTCCCAGGCGCTCAGAAAGCAAGTGCAGTATTATACTGAATTGGTCCATACCACATTCAGAATGCCTGCTGAAGAAGTCGCTACGTCCTCTGTTTCTTCCCTGGGAGTCAGGTAAGCCCCACAGACTGCCTATTCCTTTACAATTCATCCCTTAATGGATGAATTGTTGTATGAGGATTGGGGACATCCCGATAAACTGTTTGCTCCTCCTAAAAGGTTTTCTATGCATTATCCTGTGGAGGAAAGTTTCACCAAGAAGTGGGGGGTCCCATCTGTCGATGCGGCTGTTTCTTGCGTGAATAAAAGCCTGACTTGTCCCTTGGATAATGCGCAGGTATTTAAAGATCCAACTGATAAAAAGCTGGAAACCATGACTGGCACTGTGGTGCAACCTACAGTCGCAGCCGTGGGGTTGTGTCAGTTCCTCAAGGAACGGGTTAAGCAGATGCTTGGGCTCCTTCCCAGTGAGGAAGTAGAAAATTATGCAGAATTGCCTCACATTCTGTGTTTTATGATTGATGCGATTTTGGATTCTGTCCAGCAAGCATCACGTTTGTCTCTCATGTTGGTACACATGTGAAGAGCCCTATGGCTAAAGAATTGGGCAGCTGAGCTGTCATGCAAGAAACATTTGATTGGGTTCCCGTTCAAAGGGGAACGTTTGTTTGGAGAAGAATTAGATAAATTCGTCTAAAAAATCTCAGGAGGTAAATCTACTCTCCTTCCAGTCAAAAGGAGCAAGCGTCCTTCATTCAGGCGTGCTCTCTCTCCCGGAGCATCAAGCTCTAAGCAGTGGCGACGGCCTTCTCAGCCCTCCTCTACAGGAAAGGCTCAGGGCCGAGCCCAGGGGCAGAAGAAGAAGACTTGGGGGCAAAAGCCTGCCAAGCAAAGCCCAAAAGCTTCGTTGTGAAGGGGCGCCCCCGCTCGGCCGAGTGGGGGGAAGGCTCCTGCAGTTTGCAGGAGCCTGGCGGGAAGAGATCTGAGACAAGTGGGTGATCTCTTCGGTATCTCTGGGCTACAGGCTAGAGTTTCAGGAGATTCCACCTTCTCATTTCCTAAGGTCAAGGATCCCCAGGGATCCAGTAAAGCAAAAACCGCTATTTCTGGCCTTAGATCACTTACTATCCCAGGGGGTTATAGTAGAAGTGGACCCAAAAGAACAGGGTTCAGGATTTTACTCAAATCTCTTCACCGTTCCGAAGCCAAATGGAAGTGTCAGACCTATCCTAGATCTGAAGGATCTGAACCGGTTTTTACGCATCCGGTCCTTCCGAATACAGTCAATTCGCACTGTGGTCTCCGCCCTGCAAGGGGGAGAATTTATGGCATCAATAGATATCAAAGATGCATATCTCCATGTGCCATTTTTTCCCGCACACCAAAAATTTCTAAGGTTCGCGGTAGAGCGGCGCCATTTTCAATTTGTGGCCTTGCCGTTCGGGCTTGCTACGGCCCCTCGAGTCTTCACAAAGATTCTGGACCCTCTCTTGGCAAACCTAAGAGCTCAGGGTATAGCCGTCATGGCTTATCTAGAGGATTTGCTTCTCATGGAGAAAACAGCAGCGTTCCTGAACCACAGCGTCACCAGAACGCTAGAACACCTGGAACGCCTAGGTTGGATCATAAACCTAGAAAAGTCATCCCTACAGCCTGCCTCCAGATTGGAATACCTGGGCATGGTCATCGACACCGCTCAGGGCAAGGTGTTTCTTCCAAGGCCAAAGGCCTTGGCCATTGGGGATCTGGTGCACCTAATTCTGGGCAGAAGATCTTCCCCCATTCGGTTGTGCATGAGACTGTTAGGGAAAATGGTCGCCTCCTTCGAGGCCGTCCCATTCGCCCAGTTCCACTCAAGGCCTCTGCAAAGATGCATCCTTGCGGCTTGGAACAGGAAGCCCCAAGCCTTGGATCTTCTTATGCGTCTATCCCCAGGGACATGCAAGAGTCTTGTCTGGTGGTTACAAGCAAAGAATTTGCTGAAGGGCAAAACTTTTCTTCCTCTTCCATGGAAGATTATCACAACAGATGCCAGCCTGACAGGCTGGGGAGCAGTATTGGAGGAGACGTGCTCGCAAGGGAAATGGTCGGCGATCGAGAAGCTGTTGCCCATAAATGTCTTGGAGATCCGGGCAGTTTATATGGCTCTCATACGAGGTCTCCCGGTTCAGGTTCAGTCCGACAATGCCACAGTAGTGGCTTATATCAATCACCAGGGAGGTACCAGAAGTCTGGTGGCCCAGAAAGAGGTGAATCGCATTCTTGTCTGGGCAGAAAAGCATGCTCCGTGTCTTTCTGCAGTCTTCATTCCAGGAGTGGAAAATTGGCAGGCAGATTTTCTGAGCCGCCAGCAGTTGTGCCCAGGAGAGTGGGCTCTGCACCCCGACGTGTTTCAGAACATATGTGACAGGTGGGGTACTCCAGACATAGATCTGTTTGCATCCAGGTTTAACAGGAAACTGGACAATTTTGTGTCAAGGACAAGAGATGCACTTGCTCAGGGGTCAGATGCTCTGACAGTTCCCTGGGATCAGTACAATCTGATCTATGCCTTTCCCCCGAGCCCGCTTCTGTCGCGGTTCCTGGGAGGAGTCAAGAGGGAGACAAAGTCGGTCCTTTTGGTGGCTCCGGCTTGGCTCAGGCGACCATGGTACGCGGAGATCATGAAGTTGGCAGTAGGCAGGCCATGGACCCTCCCTCTCCGGCCAGACCTGCTCTCACAGGGTCCAATCTACCATCCTGCTTTACGCAGTCTGAATTTGACGGTTTGGCTGCTGAGACCCACATTCTGAGAGACCGTGGCCTTTTGGGGCCAGTCCTTTCTACTCTGGTCAATGCCAGAAAGCCGGCCTCCAGGCTTATCTATTACAAAATCTGGAGGGCATATGTTTCCTGGTGTGAACTCAGGAAATGGCATCCTAGAAAGTATGTCATTAGCAGGATCTTGGCCTTTCTCCAGTCAGGCCTAGAAATTAATTTGGCCATAAGCACTATCAAGGTGCAGATTTCGGCCCTGTCAGTGTTTTTTCAAAAGCCACTTGCATCGCATTCCCTGGTACGGGCTTTTATCCAGGGGGCTATGCTGATGGGACCGCCAATCAAACCTCCGGTATGCCCTTGGGATCTGAATTTGGTTCTCTCGGCTTTGCAGGGGCAACCATTTGAACCTTTGCATCTGGCTTCATTAGTTCTCCTGACTAAAAAATTGGTCTTCTTGGTAGCCATATCCATGGCTAGAAGAGTATCAGAGCTAGCAGCTCTCTCCAGCAAGGAGCCGTATCTAATTATTCATAAGGACCGGGTGGTCATGCGTCCCAACAGGTCCCTTCTACCTAAGGTAGTTTCGGGATTCCACTTGAATCAAGATGTAATCCTACCATCCTTTTTTCCGGACCCACAGTCCGCAGAAGAAGAATCTTTGCACACTTTGGATGTGGTTAGAGCAATCGGTATTTATCTTCAGGCAACTGCTCAGATAAGAAAGACTGATTGTTTATTTATTTTGCCGGAAGGGCCAGGCGGCGTCAAAATCCACTCTCTCAAGGTGGATTAGACAGGTTATTTCTCAGGCCTATAGTGTAAAGGGGAAGATTCCTCCTTTTCAAGTGAAAGCGCACTCTACTAGGGCTGTAAGTGCTTCTTGGGCAGTGCATCACCAGGCCTCCCTGGCTCAGATCTGTAAGGCTGCAACTTGGTCATCAGTCCACACATTCACCAGATTCTATCAGGTGGATGTCAGAGGGCAAGAGGATATCGCCTTCGGGCGCAGCGTACTGCAGGCTGCAGTTTAGGTCCTCCGGTCCCTGGCGGTCTATAAATTATGATCTCTGTCTCCCTCCCCTCAATCTGAGCATTGCTATGGGACATCCCACTATGTAATGAAGCTCCTGTGTCCCGTGATGTATGATAAAGAAAATGGGATTTTTGTATACAGCTTACCTGTAAAATCCTTTTCTTGAGAGTGCATCATGGGACACAGGGCTCCCGCCCCTCTTGGGTTTTACGTGGTTTCTTATTGCTTTGCTACAAAACTGAGGTGCCTCCCATATGGGAGGGGTTATATAGGGGAGGAATTCTCCTTAATTGGGGTCAACCAGTGTCCAATCACCAGAGGTGCCTATATAACCCACTATGTAATGAAGCTCCTGTGTCCCATGATGTATGATCAAGAAAAAACTTTTTGAAGAACCCTTGTATATATATCACCCTCACTCCTACCCTCTGCCTACTACTGCACTCATCACCTCCTGCAAATACTGAACCCACATGCTGACCTAAACATCAGAACAGTGAGGTATGTGCACTCATGTACAACACATCCTGCCCCCATCTTACTTTCTTCACCCATCTTCTTCTCCTAGTCTCTGGGGGCATTTCCCCTACTTCTGGCCCTCAATTTTCTAACTGCAATCTCCACATCCTGCACCCTCCCTCCTCTGGCAACAGCTACAATCCACTCAGTTTAATTTCTATCCCCCTGCAAAAACCATCCCTTCCTTCTCATGTGCCCTGTCGTGCTTATGAAAATTTTTCCGCACAATAATTATGAATGAGTCATTTTTAAACAATAATATTTTTAAGATACATGATCAATCAATATGACTAACCATATACACAGTATATATTGTGATATTACCTGCACTATGGATGTGTTATAAGTGTGCGAAGCTGCTGTTCTAACTGTGCTACCCACTTAGTGCAGATGTAATGCAAACTTCCACTTAGTGCAGATGTAATGCAAACTTTTAAATAAACTGCAGTGCCTGTGCTTCAACCAATGTGTCACTCTACTTCATAGAACAACACTCAGTGCCATGATCTAAAAGTGCCCCACATGGATGTAGACTCACCAGAAATGTTTGACCCTTTGTTCATAAATGGGTAAAAAAAAAAAAAGTGCAAACATTTTGGTTAGAGATTTTTATAATCCTATCAAAACTTTTTGACACATCTTTGTTGTCAGACCCAACAGTGGCTTTCCTGAATAACAAACCCATGTCTTTGATGCACTGCCAATTTAAACTTCTACTTTAGGTAACTAATGCTGCCAAGCAAATAATAGCTAAAGCTTGGAAACCCACCTCCCTATGTGTACTTGTGGTAAAACACAGAATTACCCAAGCAATGATTCACGGCAAATTAGAAGCTGTTCTATTGGATAAAGTTCCTAAATTTGAGCAGCTCTGGAACCCTTGGGTAACCCATTTTCTACTCCCTGGTTTTGATTAAACCTTACTATGCCCATGATACCTCCAGCTAACTTTCTTTACCCCACCCTTGAGTCTGCCACCACTCTTTTACCCTCCCCTAGGGGGGTCCCTTTGCCCACTTACCTACCCCTTATCTGACCCCTCCTTACTCTTCTCTTGCTCCTTTCTACCCCTTTTATGTTCTTACCTTTTTTTCTCATCTCTATCCTTCCTATTTTACCTCTAAAGCCCCTACCCTAGCTTGAGCTCCTAGCTAGGCATTTCCCTTAGTACACCCCATTACCCTTCCCGACCTGCAGTCTCCCTATACTCTTGAGCTCTTTGGTATTGTCCCCCGTTGGGGTGCCAAGCAGCTACCTCTGTAAATTACTTGGGCATGACTAGGAGCCCTGTGTAATGCTCATGCTCCCCTCTTACCCCCCCCCCCCCTCCCCTGTTTTTCTCCCTGACTGTTCATATGATGTTTATGCCTAGAATGTCAGCCTACCTTTGTATAGCATTATCCTCCCTATGATTGCTATGTATTCTTTTTTGACCAACATGGTCTTGTTACATTGTACATACTTACTATACAAATGTACCTCTTGCACTCTTGTACCTTTGTACTAAAACTTGTGTTGCTTTCAATAAAATATTTTAACAAGAAATAAAATAAAAAAACACTTAAAATAACAGGCTCCTCCACTCCACAAGAAACTGGGTCAAATTTGCAACACCAGGTTCTCAAAATATGGCTCAGATCAGGGGGTATAAAAGCCGCAACACAAAAATCTGTGAACCACTTAATCTTAAAAACAGCAACATAAAACACAATGTGCTCACATGTTATTGTTGTTGTTATTATTATTATTACTCAGGATTTATATAGCGGCAACAGCTTGCACATCGCTTTACAACATGAGGGCCCTGCTCGTTAGAGCTTACAATCTAGCCTACCGGCACTCGGTGGCTCCAGCAATAATGTTCGTACCTGGCGCCGGTGTCTCGAGTGACTGGAACCAGCCTACGCTCCGCGGGGAGGACGTGATTGTAACCAGAAGTGATGCGTATGCTCAAAAGTCCCACTATGGGATTGAATAAAGCATTTGTAACACTTTTCTGGAGTTTTGGAATGAGAAAGTTCTGCACCAAATTCATGAAAGCCGTGCAACAGTTTTCCTGCTATTTCCAACGAGTGTTACAAATTCAGGTAATTCTTATATGTGAAAGTTTATATTCTGATGCTAAGGTTTTGACAAATGCATTAAGAAATTCCTGCCTTTCAGACACTTCTAAAAAGCTTCACAAAAACATGTCAAAAGCAAAACACACTGGAGTTTATTTAGTGAAAGCAAAAAAGCTTGTCAGAAGAATTTTTCCTTTGCCTAGTTAATGTGGTGAAAATTCAAGAAATAGAAACAAACAAGAAATAGCATTTTGCTTGCACATGATTGCATGTTGGAAGTCAGCAGAGCTTCACCTCATTCACTAAGCTATGGGAAGTTGCTTTCCAAAATGAAGAGTCTATTTGTCTTTAGTAAATCAAACCCAGAGAGTAAACCAACTCATGATTGTCCATGAACCTAACAGATCTATTACTTCCCCCAAAAAGAGTAGATTCACAAATTTTGCGACATCTTCAAAACTGATGATTTAGATAAAGTATATTAAGGAGAATCTAGAAAACCTGACTTCTCGTTCAATTATAACTTTCCGATCATAAAGAATCTGTAAAAGCCAAATCACCCAAATGGTACATTTATTAAATATTAATTGTTTGAGTATCAGGGCTCACTAGTGGAGATATAGTGTTAATAATTAATACTTACAACCAAAACCTATCCAGGATTTTTGAGTAACATAACTCAAATAAAGAGGATAACACCTTAATGTCCAAAAAAAGAGAAAAAAAAATACATACAATAAATTGGATTTCTGCAATAACTGTTAGAAACAAACCCTGGAAGAAATGATTAAATCCTTGGACCACAAACTAAAAACCAACATACACTCTAAATGTTATAGCACTTTGCCATCTAGTGGTTTTCTAGTGGTTATGTTTAATTTTAAAACAGCAATTTTCTTACTCTGGATCAGTGTTTCTTTAGGTTATATTTAGGAATGAGTTCCAGGTTTACCACTAACTTTGGGTTCAGGGCTTATCCTATGGCTTTGGAATTTGTGTCCCTGGTAAATTTATGTGCAGACTTTCCCAGGAGATTTTTTAAAACCCTTGAACTGTAGCTAACAGACAAGCAAGGGAGCTTTGAGTTAAAACTGCCCTCTCACAATAAAAGAGGAGGCATAGTTTAGCCATAGTGTCAGTGAATTAGAAGCTTTTGTAGACAAAGTTGTCGGGCTGCAAAGGGAAAAAACAGGGTCGGTTATGAGAAGTAACTCTAATTCTGATTGCTAGCTCTTTTGCTTTTAATTTATTTTGTGTTTGATGTGAGGCCAAAAGTAACTGCTGTCCCATCAACAGCATTTTTTTAAACCTGTTTTTCAGTCGCAAAGCTTGCTTGAAAAAAAAAAATAATGTCAGGGAATAGTATCCTAATGTTATCATTTATTATGGGGATGTTATGTTTTGTTTTTATTTCGTGTTATTGGGGCCTTTATATTAGGTTAAAACAGTTTTTTTTTTACTGCAAGGCTTTCCTTAGAAAAAAAAGTGTGTTTGCTATCAAAGGTGGTATTTTGTGGCTTTCATTTCATTTTTTTTTTTTTTTATATTGTTTTATTTTAATGGGAGCTTTTTTTTACGTTTGGGGTGCTGAAAATAAGGAAAATAATAAAATAAAATGAATAATAATAATGATAGAATAAAAGTCTATACACTAGTTAGGTCTATTATGCTTAAATAACACTGCCCTGTTGCAGGCCAAATTTACACTGCTGTATCCTCTGCAGTATCCTAATTCTTACACTAAACCCCCAGCATGTACTCTTTGTGGGCTGATTTACTAAGGGAAAATGGGCTGGTCACTTTTCAAGGAAAGCTGCACTTTTGCAAGAAATTTGCTGACTTCTATCATCCAATCATGTGAATGCTGTTTTTTAATTTTTCTTGCATGTGATTGAGTATGCAAAGTGAAACTTCACCACATTTAATGAGCTAAAGGATCAACTTCCTTACAAAGTGAAACCTCCCCTGCACAGTGAACAGACTGGTTGCATTTAGTACCGTAAATCAACCCCCTTGCCTCTAGTAAATTTAGGTCAAGCTTTGCTCATTAAAATTGTCTTTCTGTTGGCCAATTAATACACTACTGTATAATCTCTGTTAATTTTTGTAGTAGGAAAATACCTAGCAAAAATCTTAAAGAAGAAAAAATCAGTAAACTATATAGAAAAAAATACAAAATAGTACTGGGGAGAGGATGCACTCAACAATATAAATAGCAGGAGTGTTCCAAATATACTATGGGGCATTATATTTGGTAAGACAAAAGGGACAACAGGAAATAGAAACCAACTAGTGGCAAACCTTAAAAAAGCAGAAATCAAACCAATCACTCTATCGGACCATGCTCCAGTAGTAATACAGCTTGAGGTACAGGGAGAAAGGGGAACTGGGAGGACATGGAAATTGAATAACTCACTATTACAAGATCAGGAAGTTATTGGTAAGATTGAACAGGAATTGATTAGTTTCTTTGAGATAAACGATACACCAGACATTTCTAGAGCTACTTTGTGGGAAACACACAAGGCGGTAATAAGGGGGGCCCTGATCGGGATTGGAGCGGGGAAAAAGAGAGAGAGGGAGAAACAAAAAACCCAACTATACAGGGAGATTAAAGAGCAAGAACAGGAAATTAGACAAAAGGGCGTTCGGGAAAATCAGGAGTTAAAAGAGAAAAAGAGGGAACTTGAAGAAATTTTAGAACATGAAAGGGAGTCCGCATTTCATAAAATTAATAAAGAGAGATATCAATGGGGAAATTGGTCGGGTAAATGGATGTCTAAAAGAGTCAAGGATTATAAAAATAGGACCCATATTCCAAAGATCAAGGACGGGAGGGGAGAGGTTCAGTTCTCTACACCTATAATCGCAGAAAACTTCCACACCTATTATAGTGAGCTTTATAATATAAGGGAGAAAGGGGGTGGAAAGGGGAAGAGGAAAGGAATAATGGGAGACTATCTTCGGGACATGGACTTCCCCAGAGGAGAAAAGGAGGAGATGGAAGCCTTAGAGGCCCCGATAACAACAGACGAAGTGGAGAGAATAATTAAGAACACAGCCCTCGGGGGTAGTCCAGGACCCGATGGATACTCGATTTTGTATTACAAAAAATGTCACAAGTATTTAACACCGAAACTCTGCGAATACTTTAATGCAGTAGGAACAGGGGAGAGGTTCCGGGAGGAGGCCCTCTGCGCCCACATAACTCTGATTCTAAAAGATGGTAAGGACCCCGCAGCACTAGAGAGCTATCGCCCGATCTCCCTATTAAACACAGACATAAAGATCTTGGCGAAAATAATGGCAGACAGACTAAAAAACCTCCACCCGAAATGGGTCCATCCAGATCAGGTAGGGTTTATTCAGGGACGAGAGGGGAGAGATAATTCCCTGAAGTCCATAGCTCTGATCCAGGAAGCAATAAGGAGAGAGACCCCCACAGTACTGCTATCAGTGGATGCCGAAAAGGCTTTTGATAGAGTGGAGTGGGAGTTTATAGAGGAGATACTAGAATATATGGGCCTAGGAGAGAAGATGAGGAGATGGGTTAAATCCTTATACTTACAACCAACAGCTAGAATCAGAGTGAATGGTTCCCTATCGCGCCCACTGGAATTGTTCAACGGGACGAGGCAGGGATGCCCCCTCTCCCCGATCCTGTTTGTGATCTCCTTGGAACCTCTGTTGGTGGCAATCAGGAGGAACCGGGATGTCCGGGGTATTCGGGTAGGGGGGAGGGAATATAAAGTCCCAGCATTTGCAGATGACATACTGCTGTATATAGCTAACCCGAGAACAACAATCCCATCACTTCTTATCCAACTTTAAAATAAATATGACCAAATCAGAAATATTAAACGTAAATTTAACAGAGGCGGAACAGGTAGCACTAGCCTCCCAGCTCCCATTTAAGTGGTGTAAAGGAGAATTGACTTACCTGGGGATAAAACTGACGGCACAACCGGCTAACCTATAACTACCTACCTCTGTTGAATAAAATCAAGGACAACTTTAATAAAATGAGATATAAGGCCCTCACATGGATGGGGAGGATAAACGCAACTAAAATATTTATACTACCACTGGTTATTTATACGTTCCAAATGGTCCCAGTCCCTCTCCCCCAAAGTTTCCTTAGAAAGCTAAAAGCGATGACATCGTCGTTCATATGGGCGCGCAAAAACCCGCGAATAGCCTATAATATCTTGGTGAAGGAGAAAGATAGAGGAGGCCTAGCATTGCCAGATTTTGGAAAATACTACGAAGCGATAGTAATTTCAAGGGTAGCGGACTGGTGTCATAATAAACAAGAAAAGAGTTGGGTAGAGGTGGAAGCCACATTAAGCAACACGGAGCTAGCAAAAATGATATGGATACCCCCCCCCCCCCCTACAGAGATTTAGGGATTAGCACTTGCACTTTAACTAGACACACGTTAAAAATTTGGGATAAAATAAACAAGAGGCACAACTGGCATCACAACTCCCCCTTAATGTCACTCTTAGACACAAAATATTTTTCACCAGGGAAAGATGAGCGTATATATTTTAGTAGGTGGGCAAGGAGAGAGGAATTAACACTGGGAGAAGTGATGAAAGGAAATAGGATAAGCACTTTTAGGGAAATTTCACAAGAATGGGGACGGAAGCCACTAGATAGATGGAGATACACGCAAATGGTGCACTTTATTCAAGGATTACCACAGCCTTTAAGAGGAAAGACACAACTTAGACCACTAGAGAAACTATTTAAAGAACCACAATGCCTAGAGAAAAGGGTCTCCAAAATATATAAGATATTAAAGCAAGAGGTAGACTCCGAGTTCCCAGCTTACTTGGGGAAATGGGAGGAAGAGATTGGCCCACTGAGAAACGAGGAGCATAGGGGTAAAATAATCAAAATGACCCACTCACTGGCAAGAGACGTCCAAACGATTGAAATGTCTTTTAAACTATTAGCAAGATGGTACCTGACCCCCCAAAGAATACAGAGGTTTAGAGAAGAAAATCAGACCTCCTGTTGGAGGGAATGTAAGGGACTAGGGACTTTCAAGCACATATGGTGGGACTGCCCGAAAATAACCCCTTTCTGGGAGAAAATAATAGGAAAGATATTCTTGGTGACTGGGGAAAGAATAGGGAATTCTCCATGGGAATGTCTATTCCATGACACTAAGAAAGGAATCACACAATATAAAGGTACGATGACTCCAGTTCTGTTGAATGCAGCTAAATCTTTGATCCCATGTCATTGGAGGACCGTGCAAGTCCCAACAGTTACAGAATGGATCCGGAAAGTAGAATATATAAGGGTGATGGATGAGTCTATACAGAGAATGGAGGGCACAAACCAAAATCACCCCAGCAAATGGCAACAATGGGACGCATTCCTGAAAAAGGAGTATCATGTTAGGGTGGAAGGGAATGGAGATGGAGAGGAATGAGGAGGAATAAGTAGGTTTAAGAAAAAGGTGCTGTGGATGTTTAAGAGAGAGGAGAAGAGGAGAGAGAGAAAGGAGAGAGAAGAGAATACTTTTCTCTTTTTTTTTTTTTTGGGTGGCTTTTGGCTTTAGTGTTTGGTCCGGGGGAGGAGGGGGGAGGGTGGGTAAAGGTATAGATATATAAGTACAGTCAGTAATTATTTGTATAGTGGAAAAGTGGAATTTGTATCACTGATCTATAATGAAAATAAAGAGTATATAAAAAAAAGGAAATAGAAAGAATAGAAAAGATAAAAGAATTTCTAAAAGAAGCCAGATTACCCTATCTATTAAGTAATAGAGATAAAGCTACCGGCCCTAGAAGAACCCATAACAGAAGAAGAGATTAATGTAGCTTTAAAGACTCAGCATGTGGAAAAAGTCCAGGCCCAGATTGATTCATGACCTATTATTTTAAAAAGTTTTAAAAAATGTTATCTCCAAAATGATGCTCATATATGAATGGACTAGGAGCAAACTATGAGAAGAGAAGCATTATTGGCCTTGATTACAATTAGTGATGGCCGAACAGTTCACGGCGAATTTCGGCTGTTCGCGGTCCGCCCGTTCGGCGGACTATTGGCGCCGTTCGCCCGGCGGACTTCCGTGTTTTTACTGTGTAAAAGAACTTTGACCTGATGACACATCCATCATGGGGTACAGGACAGCCAATTGAGACATTACAGCACATGGACACTTGGACATTCCCCCTAACTTATAAATACACCCGATCCGGGGGCCATTTTACATTCTTTCTTCTGTCACTATAGGGAGAGGTTGCTGTGTGGAGCAGGGAGAGATTGCAGTGACCCAAATCGCTAGCTATTTGGTACACAAAAGTTATTTTCAGGACTCGTATAGGTGTTAGGTGTAGTTCAGGATAGGCAGTGCTGTGCTAGTGATTGTTGCAGCAGTCTGAGTGTCTTTTGTCAGTGAGAAAGGGACAGGACGCTGTGTGCTGCAGTTTTTATTTTATTTTTTTTATTTTTTATAAATTCTTTTTATTTGTTTTAAAAGAAAAAAGTACAGAACATAGCCTTGGGGCATTCCCCGGCTGAGAGTGAGTTTAATCATTAGCTGTTACTATCAGGTCCACAAAAGTGCTATTCCAGTAACCAGTTATTGTTCCAGCAGCCTCTGTTTTGCCAGTTTATATAGGGACAGGCAGGAAGCAGTGTGTCAGGCAGTGAGGGTCAGTTTAATCAGTAGCTGTTACTATTAGTTCCACAAAGGTTCTTTTCAGGACTGGTATCAGCGGTATGGTAATAGGCTTGTACACGTATAATGTTCTTTCTTCCAAATATAGAAAGAATATTATATTTGACTGCTGCCCTTCTGCTGCATCTGCTAATCATTCACAACTCACTTGTTCCACAAAGCTCTTTATCAGGACTGGTAACTTGGTCTGTCTAGGGTGCTACAGTACATAGGGTTGAGTGAGGTACAGTCTGCTATTCTATTAGGACTGGTATCGGTCCACAATACATAGGGTTGAGGTGCACTACTGCTGACCACTGCCCTATACTGCAGCAGTCCTTCATCGGTATAGGGACTGACGTACAGTCTGCTAATCACTCACACACAACCTACTTGGTCCACAAAGCTCTTTATCAGGACTGGTAACTTGGTCTGTCTAGGGTGCTACAGTACATAGGGTTGAGTGAGGTACAGTCTGCTATTCTATAAGGACTGGTATCGGTCCACAATACATAGGGTTGAGGTGCACTACTGCTGACCACTGCCCTATACTGCAGCAGTCCTTCATCAGTATAGGGACTGACGTACAGTCTGCTAATCAGTCACACACAACCTACTTGTTCCACAAAGGTCCTTATAAGGACTGGTAACTTGGTGTAGGGTGCTACAGTACATAGGGTTGAGTGAGGTACAGTCTGCTATTCTATAAGGACTGGTATCGGTCCACAATACATAGGGTTGGGGTGCACTACTGCTGACCGCTGCGCTATACTGCAGCAGTCCTTCATCAGTATAGGGACTGACGTACAGTCTGCTAATCAGTCACACACAACCTACTTGTTCCACAAAGGTCCTTATAAGGACTGGTAACTTGGTCTAGGGTGCTACAGTACATAGGGCTGAGTGAGGTACAGTCTGCTATTCTATAAGGACTGGTATCGGTCCACAATACATAGGGTTGAGGTGCACTACTGCTGACCGCTGCCCTATACTGCAGCAGTCCTTCATCAGTATAGGGACTGACGTACAGTCTGTTAATCACTCACACACAACCTACTTGGTCCACAAAAGTCCTTATAAGGACTGGTAAGGTATATAGGGTGCTACAGTACATAGGGTTGAGTGAGGTACAGTCTGCTATTCTATAAGGACTGGTATCGGTCCACAATACATAGGGTTGAGGTGCACTACTACTGACCGCTGCCCTATACTGCAGCAGTCCTTCATCGGTATAGGGACTGACGTACAGTCTGCTAATCACTCACACACAACCTACTTGGTCCACAAAAGTCCTTATAAGGACTGGTAAGGTATATAGGGTGCTACAGTACATAGGGTTGAGTGATGTACAGTCTGCTATTCTATAAGGACTGGTATCGGTCCACAATACATAGGGTTGAGGTGCACTACTGCTGACCGCTGCCCTATACTGCAGCATTCCTTCATTGGTATAGGGACTGAGAGCTTTGTCACAGGGTCATTTAAAAAATGACAGGCAGAGGAAGAGGCAGGCCCTTCCGCAGGGGTGGTAGGGTTAGGGCAGGAGCAACAGGCTTGAGCCAAAGTGGGAAGTTGCAGAAGGTGCGTTCAATTACTTTAAAGGACACACCAGACTTGGTTCAATGGCTCGCTCAGCCTTACTCTTCTGCACCCTCCTCATCCTCTCGATCTGCACCCTCTTCTTCACTCTCTGCTATGTGCACCCCCAAAGACACTACCACCAACAACACCACCACCACCACCACATACCTTCCGCTTGAGTCACAGGAATTATTTTCCGATCCATATCAAGAGGACATTTCTGATGCACAGCCACTCTTGGTATTGGATCAGGAAGAGGAGGTAGTAACAACCGCTACTCAGCAGTCTGACGACAGTACCCAGATCAGCCCAAGGAGGAGGTTGGTCCCCGGTGTTGCTGCCTACTCCGAGATCTCTACTTATAGCGGTGGGGAAGGTGACGTTGATGATGACGTGTCTAGTGATGTCACGTGGGTGCCCACAAGAGAGGAAGAGGAGGGGAGTTCAGAGGGAGATATGGACCAGCAGATAGGGAGGAGAAGCAGGAATAACTTACATTGCACAGGAGGGACAAAGCAGACTGCAAATGTATCAGGAGCGAGTCATCGACCATGTACGGTCACATCTCGCGCTCCCAGGACACCGGCACATGGCTCCGCAGTGTGGGCTTTTTTTAACGTGTCCGCTGCTGACAATAGCGTTGCCATCTGCAATCTTTGCAGTCAACGCATTAGTCGCGGTAAGCCCAACACTCACCTAGGGACGACCGCCTTAAGAAGGCACATGGGCAGCCATCACCGAGCCGAGTGGGAGCAACAGAACACACAAAGCCACACTGCAGGCTCTCACCGTCCAGCCTCGTCTTCTACTTCTCCTTCTCCTCTCTCCTCACAATTGTCCTCCACTCCACCTTCCATCACGCCAAGCTCAAGTTTTTCTGCAAAAAGGCAGGCTTCCGTGGGCCTAATGTTCGAGCGTAAAAAAATGATGACGCCGGATAACCCTCTTGTCCAACGGTTGACGGCTGGCTTGTCAGAACTCATAGCCCGCCAACTACTGCCATATAAACTGGTGGACTCGGAGGCCTTTCGCAAATTTGTGGCCATTGGAACACCACAATGGAAGGTCCCAGGAAGGAAGTATTTCTCAGAGAAGGGCATCCCAGAGCTATATGACCATGTTCAGCGGCAAGTGAATGTATCTCTGGCACACAGTGTCGGTGCCAAGATACATCTGACCACAGACACGTGGTCTAGCAAACACGGGCAGGGAAGGTATATCACTTTTACTGCCCACTGGGTGAACCGTCTGACGGCCGTCAAGCATGTAACCCGTGGCACCCGTGTAGATTTGGTTTTACCGCCACGGATTGCATGCAGGCCTGACTCTTCTTCTCCTCCTCCTCCTACTCCATCCTCCTCTCTCTCCTCCTCAGCTGACTCCTCCTTTTCCGCTGCTAGCGTCTATTCCGCTGCACCGCCCAAGCTCCCCAGAACCTATTCGACATGCCAGGTGAGACGTTGCCATGCCGTGCTGCGTCTGTTGTGCCTGGAAGCCAAGAGCCACACTGGCCCGGCACTCCTTTCAGCTTTGCGTTCACAGGCAGATCAGTGGCTATCACCGCTCAATTTGACAGTTGGTAAAGTGGTGTGTGACAACGGTGCCAATCTGCTTAGCGCATTGAAACAGGGCAAAATCACGCACATGCCATGCATGGCACACGTCTTAAACTTGGTCGTGCAGCGATTCGTTGTCAAATACCCTGGGGTCCAGGACATCTTGCGGCAGGCAAGGAAAATCTCGGCCCATTTCAGAAGATCTTACACGGCCATGGCTCGCCTTGCTGACATTCAGCGGCGACACAATCTACCGGTCAGACGTCTTATTTGCGATTGCCCGACGCGATGGAACTCAACCTTCTATATGCTTGATAGGCTGCTCCAGCAGAAACGTGCAGTTAACGTCTACCTGTATTAACTCTGCGGCAGAACCGGTTCTGGAGAGCTGGGGTTTTTTTCACCACGCCAGTGGCTGCTCATGTGCGACGCATGCAGACTTCTGCGCCCATTTGAGGAGATCACCAAACTGGTCAGTCGCAGCCATGGCGCCATCAGTGACATGGTACCTTATGCCTTCTTTATGGAGCGTGCATTGCGTCGTGTCATTGATCAAGCTGTGGAGGAGCAGGAGCGGGAAGATGAGGAAGTCGCAATGCTGGATGAATTCCCAGCGGGGGCTACTCTATCTGAGACAAGTCAACAACAGGAGTCTGAAGAGGAGTCAGAGGAGGATGGTGCCGGGGCGGATGAGGAGGAGCAAGAAGAGCATGCTTTAAACCTTTCTGGGATCCCTGTTGTGCGTGGATGGGGAGAGGAGAATGAAGAGGACGACATTATCCTGGATGATGAGCAGGAGCCAGGCCACCACACCGCTTCCACTTTAGTGCAAATGGGGGCCTTCATGCTCCAGTATTTTAATAGGGACCCCCGTATAAAAAGCATAAGGGTCAAGGACCAGTACTGGGTGGCAACGTACTTAGACCCCCGGTACAAACACAAAATGGCGGAAATGTTACCGCCGTCGCAGAGGGCTGTCAGAATGCAGCACTTCCAGGCCTTGCTTTGAGAAATGCTGCATTCTGCTTTTGCGTGCGCTGGCAGAGGAGCAATTCCCACTCCCAGAGAAGGAGTTGCGGGTATCAATCCAACAGCGCCTGCAAGAAGAGGCCGGTTTGAAGATGTGTTGGTGACTTCGGATATGAGGTCATTCTTTCAGCCGACCCATCGACAGGTGTCATCCGGATCCAGCATCAGGGAACGCCTAGACCGTCAGGTGTCCGACTACATCGGGTTAACGGCCGATGTGGACGCTCTGAGGAGTGATGAACCTGTGGACTACTGGGTGGGCAGGCTTGACCTCTGGCCAGAGCTTGCCCAATTTGCAATGGAACTGTTGGCTTGCCCCTCATCCAGTGTCCTGTCCGAAAGGACGTTCAGCGCAGCAGGGGGGATCGTGACCGATAAGCGTACTCGCCTAGCTCACGACAGTGTTAACTACCTCACATTTCTAAAAATGAATGAGGTATGGATCTCGGAGGAATTCAACACATGTGACCAGTAGACCATGTATATGTCTATAAACAATTTTTTTGATCAAACACACAGACCTTCTTTCTTCATTTGGCTCACTTCCTTGTCCTAAAAAAGCACACCGTACTATATGCCCGTACCCTCCTCTTTGAAGAGGTTGAGCGGTGTCATATTTCTACTGGGGCTGCTTATTATGAGGGGCTCCCACCATCCCTGTGCTGTGCTGACATCCTCCTGGGGCTGTACCTCTGCTGTGCATATTATGAGGGGCTCCCACCATCCCTGTGCTGTGCTGACTTTCTCCTGGGGCTGTACCTCTGCTGTGCATATTTTGAGGTGCTCCCACCATCCCTGTGCTATGCTCATTATGAGGGGCTCCCACCATCCCTGTGCTATGCTCATTATGAGGGGCTCCCACCATCCCTGTGCTGTGCTGACTTCCTCCTGGGGCTGTACCTCTGCTGTGCATATTTTGAGGTGCTCCCACCATCCCTGTGCTATGCTCATTATGAGGGGCTCCCACCATCCCTGTGTTGTGCTGACTTCCTCCTGGGGCTGTACCTCTGCTGTGCATATTTTGAGGTGCTCCCCCATCCCTGTGCTATGCTCATTATGAGGGGCTCCCACCATCCCTGTGCTGTGCTGACTTACTCCTGGGGCTGCTTATCATGAGGGGCTCCCACCATCCCTGTGCTATGCTCATTATGAGGGGCTCCCACCATCCCTGTGCTATGCTGACTTCCTCCTGGGGCTGCTTACGGTGCAGGTGTCAGTGCTGTATATCACGGTGCTGATGTCAGTGCTCTCTGTCACGGTGCTGCTGTCAGTGCTGTATATCACGGTGCTGGTGTGAGTGCTTTATGTCACGGTGCTGATGTCAGGGCTCTCTATCACGGTGCTGCTGTCAGTGCTGTATATCACGGTGCTGGTGTGAGTGCTTTATGTCACGCTGCTGATGTCAGTGCTCTCTATCATGGTGCTGCTGTCAGTGCTGTATATCACGGTGCTGGTGTGAGTGCTTTATGTCACGCTGCTGATGTCAGTGCTCTCTATCACGGTGCTGTTGTCAGATGACTCTATCACGGTGCAGGTGTCATTGCTGTATGTCACGCTGCTGGTGATCATCTCCTGCACCCTCTTCTTTGCCTACCCTGGTCCCTGACCTTCCCACTCCTCCATTGCCTTCATGCGCTCCACAGTCCTGAATTGTAACAACAATTTCCCATATAAAAAAAGAATGCTTGTAGTTGTCGATCCCAGATTCACCTCATACATGTGTTATGTCATTGGCCATGTGGTGGGACTATTTGTGCACAGCTAATAATTATTTTGTGGCTGCAAATTTGACCTATAGGTTTGCGAAGTTCGCCTCCCATTGAAGTCAATGGGGCCTGCCGCGAACGTTCCGGTTCGCGAACTATCGGCCGCGTTTGCGGTCTGCGTTTGCGAAACGTCCCGTCGGAAGTTCGTCCATCACTAATTACAATCAATCCAAAGGAGGGAAAAGATGTCACCCTATGCTCAAATTACAGACCAATATCCCTGTTTAATATAGATACAAAATTATTTGCAAAAGTGTTAGCTACTAGGATGAAAGAAAAAAAAATCAAAATCCTTAGAGCCTCGCTGTACCCCTGTGCCTAATGGACACCACTGCTTAGCTGCATGCGTTTAAACATGTCTCATAAATTTGTGCAAATGGCAAAGTAGATAAATTTTACGCTGCGCTAAAGCGTGCTACACCATGCAAACCTGTATCATGGACTATCAACTTATACACCTACAGGCACATGTACTAATAAATAAACAAACAATCAAATAAAAATGAACAAATGTATATAGATAATTGATAACCCTATGTGAATAAATCCAAATAATTAATAAATAATACATCACTTCTGTGATCCTAAACAACCTGTGTTACTCATATTGTCCAGTGGGGGCATACACAATCCCCCTATATCCAAAAAAGTGATTCTGTGACAAACAATTAATAAATGAAAATTTTTTACAAACTTGTTGTAAAACTGTGATGATCTTAAAAAAACATGCAGAAAGTACATATGCATAAATAAATTCCAAACAAGTGCTTCTGTGTCACAATGCTTATTGTGATTGTTTTATAACAATCCTGTGAATAGTTCAATCGATAAAACTTATTTAAAGTGCGTGTGCGTGAAATTCAATTATGCAGTCATTGGCATGCTCATATATCCCTTCGTGATGCAGATCATGCATTGGTGTAATCCGGTGACCCCCTAGTAATGCATGCTCACCTTAGAGCGTGTGACTCAGCAATTACACTTTGTCTAAACACACGTATGAACCACCTCAGGGTTCTATGCCGGTCACACACAGCACGATCCACCATCACCAGCCCCGAACACGTCACTGCCGGATCGCCGAGGACTCAGGAACGCGTGACGGCTACACGTGATCTGTGGAAGACGCCTAGGAGTCACCCGCCTGAGGATGATTCAGAAGCCATCTTCCGAAATTCGAATTTCATATGAACTGGAATCAAATTTGAATAGAAAATAATAGAAAAGAATAGCATAGAAAAACAATAGAACAGAATAGAAAAAAATATAATATATATATATATATATATATATATATATATATATATACTGTATATTATATTTTATTCTGATCCGTTCTATTGCTTTTCTAGTCTATTTTTTTATATTATTTTCTATTCAAATTCAAATTCATTCTATATGGAATTCAAATTACAGAAGCCATGTTCCGAAATTTGAATTTCATATAGAATGAATTTAACTTTAAATAGAAAAGACTATTATAGAATAGAAAATAATAGAAAAGAAAAGCATAGAAAAACAATAAAACAGAAGAATAAAAAATTATATATATATATATATATATATATATATATATATATATATATATATATACAATGGGGATCGAAAGTTTGGGTACCCCAGGTAAAAATGTGTATTAATGTGCATAACGAAGCCAAGGACAGATGGAAAAATCTCCAAATGGCATCAAATTACAGATTAGACATTCTTATAATATGTCAAAAAAAGTTAGATTTTATTTCCATCATTTACACTTTCAAAATTACAGAAAACAAAAAAATGGCATCTGCAAAAGTTTGGGCACCCTGCAGAATTTATAGCATGCACTGCCCTCTTTGCAAAGCTGAGACCTGCCAGTGTCATGGATTGTTCTCAATCGTCTGGGAAGACCAGGTGATGTCAATCTCAAAGGTTTTAAATGGCCGGACTCATCTGACCTTGCCCCAACAATCAGCACCATGGGTTCTTCTAAGCAGTTGTCTAGAAAACTGAAACTGAAAATAGTTGATGCTCACAAAGCTGGAGAAGGCTATAATAAGATAGCAAAGCGTTTTCAGATGTCAATATCCTCTGTTGAGAATGTAATTAAGAAATGGCAGTCATCAGGAACACTGGAAGTTAAAGCAAGATCTGGAAGACCAAGAAAAATATCAGACAGAACAGCTCGCAGGATTGTGAGAAAAGCAATTCAAAACCCACATTTGACTGTACGATCCATCCAGAAAGATCTGGCAGACACTGGAGTTGTGGTACACTATTCCACTATAAAGAGATACTTATATAAATATGGTCTTCATGGAAGACTCATCAGAAGAAAACCTCTTCTACGCCCTCACCACAAAAATCAGCGTTTGAACTTTGAAAATGAACATATAGACAAGCCTGAGGCATTTTGGAAACAAGTTCTGTGGACTGATGAGGTTAAAATATACATTTTTGGCTGGAATGAGCAAAGGTACGTTTGGAGAAGAAAGGGCACAGAATTTAATGAAAATAACCTCTGTCCAACTGTTAAGCATGGGGGTGGATCAATCATGCTTTGGGGTTGTATTGCAGCCAGTGGCACAGGGAACATTTCACGAGTAGAAGGAAAAATGGATTCAATAAAATTTCAGCTAATTTTGGATGGTAACTTGCTGCCATCTGTGAAAAAGCTGACGTTAAAGAGAGGATGGCTTCTACAATTAGATAATGATCCTAAACACCACTCAAAATCCATGGGGGGATTACATCAAGAGGCGTAAACTGAAGGTTTTGCCATGGCCTTCACAATCTCCTTACCTCAACGTTATTGAAAATCTATGGATAGACCTTAAAAGAGCAATGCGTGACAGACAGCCCAGAGATCTTAAAGAACTGGAACACTTTTGTAAGGAAGAATGGGCAAAGATACCTCAAAAAAGAATTGAAAGACTCTTGGCTGGCTACAAAAAGAGTTTACAAGCTGTGATACTTGCCAAAGGAGGCAGTACAAGATATTAACTCTGCAGGGTGCCCAAACTTTTGCAGATGCCATTTTTTTTGTATTCTGTAATTTTGAAAGTGTAAATGATGGAAATAAAATGTAACTTTTTTTTGACATATTATAAGAATGTCTAATCTGTAATTTGATGCCATTTGGAGATTTTTCCATCTTTCCTTGGCTTCGTTATGCACATTAATACAGATTTTTACCTGGGGTGCCCAAACGTTTGATCTCCACTGTATATATATTTCTATTGCTTATTATTTTATATTCTATCTTATTGTATTTTTTAGAAATCGTTTTCTATTTTTTTTTTATTCGATTTGAATTTGTTTTTGAATTTGAATCAAATTTGTTTTCAAATTTGATTCGAATTTGTTTGTTTTTTTCGGATTAGTTTAAATTCATTACTTTTGTAACTTGAAAATTCGGATTGTCAGCGTCATGTCGAATCACCTATCTATATCAAACTGTTGTCACAACGAAAACGAAAATAAAGCATTTGTTTACGTCGGATCTTTTGTTTTTCAGATTCTGCATATTCGTTATCATTTGGGAGGAGTGATTGTGGCTTTGCCATTGGGTAAAAGCCAGGGACCAGATGGTTTCACAAATATGTATTATAAAAAGTTTTCCTCAATCCTGTTGGCTCCTCTTTGTAGATACCTTAATTCTGTCTTAGCCTCTAACCCAAGGCTGAGAGGCCAGAGACAATACTATTCGGGCCCTGCATGTTTTGCATTGGATACATAATGGACCGAACCATGCTCCGAGTGTAGTAATCTCAATGGATTCTGAAAAGCATTTGATAGGATGGGGTGGGAGTTTATGGCTGAAGTTCTGAGAGAATGGATGATGGGGTGGGTGACGGCACTATGCGCAGATCCTAGAGCAAGGGTTAAAGTTAATGGCAGATTATCAGATTATTTTGAGATACGGAATGGGACTAGGCAGGGATGCCCATTGTCTCCATTGTTATTTTCTGTGGTGCTGGAACCCTTTCTGCGAATGATTAGGAGAAATAGGAGGATTAAGGGGATTTATATTGAATGAATGGAACATGAGATATCAGCTTACGCAGATGATCTATTGTTGTACCTTTCTTCTCCTCAAGAGTCTCTGAAGGAATTAATGTTTGAAATAGATAGGTGTGGCCTTATATCTAATTTTAAAATACATATTGAGAAGTCAGTGTTGATGCTGAGCCATGTTCCTTTGATGATGATGACCACTCTGCAATAATCCTTTGCTTTTGTTTGGCGCTTTAATTCTATATTCTATTTGGGGATTCATATCTCTTCAGATGTAAAGCGCCTATATCAGTGGTCATCAACCCTGTCCCCAGGGCCCACTAACAGGCCAGGTTTTATGTATTACCTTGGGGAGATGCAGGCTAGAATACTGAAATCACTGAGCAGCACATTATATCACCTGTGATGTATTTCAGTTATATTGCAAACCTGGCCTGTTAGTGGGCCCTGAGGACAGGGTTCATGACCACTGGCCTATATGATCTAAATATGGACCCTTGGCGGTTTCAATGTTAAAGAATTTGCAGAAGTGCTCTGACATGATTCGGCAAGGTAATTGCCCTTAAAATTAGTGTACCGGATTTATCGCACACCAATTTTAGGAGGGAATTTTAAGGAAAAAAACTTTTAGGAGGGAAGTTTAAGGAAACAACTTACATTTAAATGCCCATCAATGCAGTCTTATCAGTGTCCATGTGCAGCCTTGTCCAGTGTCATTGCAGCCTTGTCCATCAGTGCACCCTTGCCCAGTGTCCATCTGCAGCCTTGCCCAGTGCCTTTGCAGCCTTGCCCAGTCTCTTTACAGCCTTGCCCAGTCTCTTTGCAGCCTTGCTCAGTCTCTTTTCAAGATTGCCCCCATTTAAATTTGGCGCCGATCCCCCGCTGAGCGGAGAGGAGAGAGCGGAGCTGAGATACACAAAGCTGAAGTATACTCGGCTTTACTCGGCTCCTCTCGCAGTCCCGCCCACCTCCACTGATTGCGAGAGGAGTGAGCGCCACTGACATACAGAAAGCCGAGTGTACTTCGGCTAGACTCAGCTCTGCTCACAGTCAGGGGTGGGGCTGCGAGAGGAGCCGAGTCTAGCCAAAGTACTTTCGGCTTTCTGTATGTCAGCGGTGCTCGCTCCTTTTGCAATCATTGGAGGTGGGCGGGGATCAGCGTATAACACGCACCCGCGATTTTCCCCTGAGTTTAAGGGCGTGTTATACACTGATAAATACAGTAATTCCTAGACTTTTTTATGTTTTACATACGGTATCCATAACACTTCCACAGATATTCTTTAAACAAATAGAAAGGGCATTTATGACGTTTGTATGGGGAGATAAACATCCCTGATTGGCATATGAGATTTTGAGGAGACCAAAACAGGAGGGTGGGGTGGGACTTCTGGACATAGCGACTTACTACAGAGCCATGGACCTGGTTCGTATTATGAATTGGTGCCATGACTCTGTTGGTAAACTTTTGGTGCCCATGGAGAAGACATTAGCAGGTAGGAATTTGGCCGGAGCTCCTTGGATTCCGGTTTCTTATAGGGGGTTATTGGAATATGTATCACCATTAATGAGAACAACATTTTCCATTTGGGACAGAATGAATAGTACAGGAAAGTATGCCCCCCCCCCCCCATCCCCTATGACACCACTGGAAGGACTCCCCTGGTTCCCCCCAGGGGAAGAGAAAGGGAATTTAGATTGATGGGGAATGGATGGGAAGGGTAACTGTGCTAGAGTGGCCCCACAGGGGAAACTGGGAAACTGCTACCACTGGCAGAGTTGGTTTTGATATTGGGGGAAATACCAATGGCTGCATGGAGATATTGTCAAATGACAGATCTGTTCAACAAGTGGAACTATCAGATAGGCCGGCAAACCCATTTGCGACTTTTGAGAAATGGTGTGTTAATATATCAGAGCCGAGTCATACTGTATGTTGTCTCGAATGTATACGCTGGTTCTGAGTGTCCAAAGTATAACCAATCCCTATTTTATTAGAGAATGGGAAAGAGAGTTAGGTTATAATTTCACATCTGAACAAATTCAAAGGTTGATAAGGGCAACACACCATACCTTAGTAAGTTCCCATATACAGGAGATGTCTTATGAGTTCTTGACAAGATGGTATCGCACACCTGTTTGACTGGCTCAGATATATCCATTAGTGGATGTTAACTGTTGGAGGGGATGTAACCAAATGGGTTCATTTCTTCTTTTATGATAGTATTGCCCAAAGATTAAAATATTTTGGGAGGCGATAGCCTCCTGGATTAAGAAAATGACACTCGGAATTATAGAGTTTTCTCCATTACATTTTCTCTTCCATGGAATGCCATCATCTGCTAAGTTCTACAGGAGAAGTGTTACTCCACATTTGCTAAATGCAGCTATAATACTGATATCCAGATTTAGGAAACAGTCCAGATGTCTAACTATAATGGATTGGAAGGGGGAGGTGGAAAAAACAATGGAAGCAGAAAGATGGATACATATGGTTAAGGACCAACAGAATAAATTTAAAGACATATGGGCAGGATGGCTGTACTACTGTACTACTCAGAAATAGGGGCGGATTAAATCCTATGGGGGGTAGTGCTGTGCTACAGATCGGATAGGCTGCAGGGTGCATCTGGTGAGGAGAAATTGGGAGAGATTGGGTTTTTTTATTTTATTTTTTTCCTCCGGGAAATGCAGTGGAAAGATGAGTGATGTCATTAAAGTAAGAGAATAAATTATAATAATAAATTAGGCACGTTATAAGAAACACGTAATTAACCACTTGCCGACCGTTGCACGCCGATATGTGTCGGCACAATGGCAGTGATGGGCAAATGGGCATACCTGTACATCTCCTTTATGTGTCATGTGCCATGTGAGTTGAAGCCCATCCCCCCCAATTAGAATCACTCCCTAGGACTTAGCCCCTTCATCGCCCCCTAGTGATTAACCCCTTCACTGCCAGTGTCATTTACACAGTAATCAGTGCATTTTTATAGCACTGATCGCTGTATACATGACAATGGTCCCAAAATAGTGTAAAAAGTGTTCAATGTATTTGCCATAATGTCGCAGTCCCAATAAAATTCGCAGATCGCCACCATTACTAATAAAAAATTAATAATAAAAATGCCATAAAACTATTCCCTATTTTGTAGACTTTTGCACAAACCAATCAATATACACTTATTTTTTTTTTGTTTTTGTTTTTGTTTTGTTTTTTACCAAAAATATGTAGAAGATTACATATCGGCCTAAACTGAGGGAAAAAAACGTTTTTTATATATTTTTGTGGGATATTTATTATAGAAAAAAGTGGAAAATATTGTGTTTTTATTCAAAATTGTTGCTCTTTTTTTGTTTATAGCGCAAAAAATAAAAACCACAGAGGTGATCAAATATCACCAAAAGAAAGCTCTATTTATGGGAAAAAAAGGACGTCAATTTTGTTTGGGTGCAACATCGTACGACCGCGCAATTGTCATTTGAAGCGACGCAGTGCCGAATCGCAGAAAAAGTGCTCTGGTCAGGAAGGGGGTAAAATCTTCCGGGGGGCTGAAGTGGTTAAAGCACATAAAGAACGGTGGATTGAAACATTGAAAGGAAAGGAAGAGAGGAATAAATATTTTATGAAGTAGCAGGGAGGGGTTATATTGAATAAAAGTAATAAATATAATAGAACATAACATTAATTTGAAATATATATTTATAATATAGTAAGTAATAGGGCGCAGCAAAGCTTCCTTCTTAATTATATATTGAACAATATGTTGCACAAATTGAGTTTTGGTTGTGGGATTTTTTTCACTCTTTCTGAATAGGATATTATCAAGGATCCAATGTATTTCTCTGGGGAGGAGGGTTATTGTGGTCTGTGTTAATAGAAAGATTTATATAGATATTTTTGCAATGTGTATTTCTATCTTGTATATTTAAATTTGTCTTAATAAAGAAAAAGTGATTATTAAAAAAAAAAGTTTAGCTTAGTTATGTCCATCCAAATCTGCAAGTGTCTCTAATGCTACCCTATTTTCAGATCAACAGTGTTGCTGTCTTAAGATGACTATACTGCTCTTCCACCTAGATGAAGACCAGTGGTGGCTGGTGCTCAACATTTTTTGGGGGGGCGCAAACAAACTGAAAAAATTATGAAAAAAAAACACTATCAATTGCAGCCTCACTTTGCCATCAAACGCAGCCACTGTGCCATCAAACGCAGCCACTGTACCATCAAACGCAGCCACTGTGCCCATCAATTGCCACCACTGTGCCATCAAATGCCGCTACTATGCCCATCAATTGCCGCCACTGTGCTCCATCAAACTCTGCCACTGTGCCCCATCAAACGATGGCACTGTGCCATATCCAATGCTGCCAGTGTGCCCCCTACCCGCCGTCTGCACTTACCCTGTCTTGGTGAGACAGCTCCTTGATGTCTTCTCCCATCCTCTCTTCCCTGATAGGCGTCTAATCACAGTGCCTGTCGTTTCAGCCAATCAGGTGACAGGTAACAGATCCGAGCACCTGATTGGCGGAGAGGCCGTTTAGTGTTAGGAAAGCGAATATTCATTTGCTTTTCTAACACAGCTGAGTGACCTGCGAGCGCCCAGCATGGCACTCGCAGGTCACTTTTTTGACGCCTATTAGAGCCTATGTCTCTAATCAGGTGCTTCAAAAACCACCCCCACCCCGCGCCTGAATAGGGGGTGGCAGCAGTGGCCATAGATAGATAGATAGATAGATAGATAGATAGATAGATAGATAGATAGATAGATAGATAGATAGATTCATGCAATGCCTATTGGTGCAAGAGGGGGTTGCACCACCACTGTGGATGCACCGCCACTGATGAAGACACCCTAAGAAAGGCAGTGTGTTACTGGTCAGGTGACAACAAAGAAAAAAAAAAGCTTAACCCCTGGGCACTGACGGCACACAAATATGCGTCCCTCCTGGCGGGTGACATGGTGTGCTCCCGTCAGTTACGGCTTCTTGCGAACGGGAACTTTCTGATCATGTGCCTGCTGTGACAGTCAGTTACGGCAGTCAAGTGATCATAAGTGTGACTTATTAATTATATCTGAAAATCCACAATTGCTCTTTATAGGACTTTGAAGGAAAATTTCTAACCAAAAAAATAAGATTTAAACCTTTTAAATTGATAAAATAAATGTTATTATTTAAATCTTATTCTTTGGCCTTCAAAGTCCTATAAATAGTTTTGGTTAGATTGATGCATTCATACTAGCATAATAACATTTTCATATTATTGACTGTGCATCATATTTCCTCTCACATCAACAATGTTACACAAAGGCAAGGCTGGGCTCACTATGTCATCTTTCTGGCCAAACATATTAATATACCAGGAGCTCATTAAATGTTAAATTGAATGTAAAAAAAATTGAAATTGGACAATAATTGAAATAAAACATATTGGGGGTTATTTATGAAAGGTAAATCCACTTTGCACTGCAAGTGCACTTTAACCACTTTACGACCGGCGCACGCTGATCTACGTCCATTTTTTGAAGAGGCATATCTCGGTAACGGCAGCAGCTGCCACAACCGAGATATACATCTGTTCAGGCGCCTGTTGTGTGTACGATAATGGTGGTCTCCAGATCATCGTTATCGGCAGCAGGAGAGGTGCCACCCCCCCGCCGCTCTCCCGCACCCTCCGCCGCTTACCGGAGGCGATCAGGACCTGTCTTGTCTGTGGTATGGAGACGAGTGAGGCTAAGATGGCCCCCACCCGTCTCTATACCATAGCAGGGCGGAAGCGACGTCAAAACGTCACTTCAGCCCATACCTCTTAAAGGCACATTTTTTCAATGTAATTTTTCAAATTACAATTATTATTATTTTTTTATTGCATTTAAGTCCAAATATGAGATCTGAGGACTTTTTGACCCCAGATCTCATATTTAAGAGGACCTGTCATGCTTTTTTCTATTACAAGGGATGTTTACATTCCTTGTAATAGGAATAAAAGTGATCCAATTTTTTTTTTTTAAACAGTGTAAAAATAAATAAAATCAAGTAAAATAAATAAGGAAAAAAACGAATGTTTTAAAACACCCCATCCTGACGAGCTCGCACACAGAAGCAAATGCATATGTGAATAGTGCCCGCATATGAAAACGGTAGTCAAACCACACATGTGAGGTATCACCACGATTGGTAGAGCGAGAGCAATAATTCTAGCCCTAGACCTCCTCTGTAATGCAAAACATGCAACCTGTAGAATTTTTTAAATGCCGCTTATGGAGGTTTTTGAGGGTAAATGTTTGACGCCATTCTGTGAGCGGGTGCAATTTTCATTTCATTGATTTTTATTGAAGTTTGTAGTAATACAAGAAACAAAAGAGCAAAATAAAAGACAAGCACAGTGCCAATATTACATTCAGTAGTGATACGATCCACAGTGGGTTCAGAAACTGATCAATATAATGTAGGACTGCTTGAAATGTGAAATTATAACAGTAGAGAAAATGAACATCAGTGCTCAGGGAATATCCTCTGCCCAGACACCCCATATGGGATCTCACTGTGTACTGGGCCGAGGATCAGTCTCCGATCAGCATAAGAATAGAAGGGCAGCAGTAAAGTTTTCCTTGAGAGTAAAGTTAAACATTTCGAGTCATATAAAACCAACTTTAAGAAAAAACATATATGACGCTCAAATTTCTCAGGATGGAGCAAAACACAATAACAGATAATAGATATCTTAAGTGTACCCGGATCTGGGTAGGTAGTAAGTGTATTGGTCTGCGATTATGGTAGTGGGTAAGAAGACAAAAAACAAAAACAAAAACTGTTTGGGGGGAGGGGGGAAAGGGGGAAAGGGGAGATGGGAAAAGGACGGGCTTTGGGAGGTGAGAGATGAAGGGGTGAAAGAGCGGGTGGGTGAGCCTATGTTGGATCATGAGTATCAGATAAGTAAGGGATGGGAGTTGTCGAACCATTTTATCCATGTTTCCCATAGTTTCATGGTTTTGGGTAGATGACCTCAGCGGTGGCATACATGCGCTCATATATTCCGTGTAGGTGTGTTGTTCTCACAACTTCAGCACAGGAAAGCATGGCAGGGGATTTCCAGTTTCGGGTCAATGTCAATCTTGCCGCTAAGCAAATGTACGTTACTATGCATCTAAGTCTGTGTGGGTAGTGTTCAATGCCAATGGTGAATAGAGCTAGAGCGGGATCAGGTGGAGTAACAATGTGGGTGACTTTTGATATGAGATTGAATACGTCTGTCCAGAAGGGGACCAGTTTGGGGCAGGACCAGAGGGTATGATAGAGGGTTCCTGGGAGGCCACATTGTCTCCAACAGGTAGAGTTTGCGTTCCCAAAATATTTGTGTAGAAGGGTCGGGGTGAGGTACCATCTAAGATTAATTTTATATGTGAGTTCCCAAAGATTAACCGATTTGGTTGCAGAATAAACAGCTTTTATGGCGAGTGACCATTGATGCGATGAATATGAAGTGCCCGTGTCTTGTTCCCATTTCACCATAGGGGGTAGTTTAGCAAAGGACGTTTTATCATTAAGTGTGGCATAAAACAGAGAGATACCCTTGGCTGTTACATTATTACCTGTGATGTATTGCCAAGTTATCCTTGGAATACTTACATGGAGGTGGGGATTTTGTAGTAGGCAGTGGGTTATTTGAAAGTATTTAAAGTAGTCGCGGGGGGGAAGATTAAATTCCCGTCGTAGAGATGCAAAGGATTTTAGGAATCCAGAGTCATAAAGGTCTGCTATATGTGTAATCCCATTGTTTTTCCAAGAGTGAAGATGCAGATCAGAGATTAGTAGACCAATGATATCAATTGGGAGGGGAATTTTGCAATTGGTGATGTTCGTGTTTGTGTGTTCGACCAAGTAGGTGAACGCTAACACTGCTGCTATTATGGGTGGGGAAAGGTGGGTACAATTCGCCCTCAGTTTAGGTGCAGACAGGAGCCACGTTCCCAGGTTTTTACAAGGTATTTGGCAGGTTTCTATGGAACTCCACTGATTGGAGGGATCAGGATTAAACCATGCTCTAATTTGAGTCAGTATAGCCACGTTGTAATAGTCTCTAATATTAATATAGCCCATACCCCCCACCTGCTTGTGTTTCATGAGGGTGTTGTGTGCTATTCTAACTCTTTTTCCCTGCCACACAAATTTTCTGAGTAGTGTTTGGATTTGCGTGAGGAAGGATGTAGGTATGGGGATTGGTATTGCCCTAAATAAATACAACAGTTGGGGAAGATGGAGCATTTTAAACGCTGCTAGTCTACCTGAACTTGTGAGCATCAGTTTGGACATTTTATCTAGTTCTGATGAGAGTTGATTGAGAAAAGGGGTAAAGTTGGCCTTGAATAGATCTTTAGGGCGAGAAGTGAGAGTGATACCTAAGTAGTTCAGAGTATCTGCAGACCATGCATAATGGTAACGTTCTTTTAGGAACAGAGATTGTTGTTCTGGTAAGAGCAAGGGGAGTACATAAGATTTAGAAACATTCACTTTATAATATGAAACAAGGCTGAACTCATCAAGTATCTGTTGTACCGAAGCCAGGGAGGCTGTGGGCTGAGTTAGAGAGAAGATGACATCATCAGCAAAAAGGCTGATTTTGTGATCAGTATTGCCAATGTTGATACCAAAAATGGTGGGATGGGATCTAATTTTAGCAGCCAGGGGTTCAATCATTAGGTCAAAGATCAGGGGCGACAAGGGGCATCCTTGGTGAGTGCCGTTTGTGATGTGAAATTAAGTTGATAGCATGGACGAGCAGTAAACTTGGGCCGAAGGGTTAGAATAAAGGGCTAGAATAGCTGAAAGAATATGGTCTTGAAATCCAAATTTCTCTAAGGTCAATTTTAAATAGTGCCAGTGAACCCTATCGAACGCCTTCTCCGCATCCAACGAAAGAAGCAGAGAAGGCGTTCGATGGGCCACTGCGTGGTGGACAAGGTTGATCCCCCGTCGAGTAGCATCCGAGGTTTGGCGTCCCTTAACAAAGCCCGATTGGTCAGGATGTATCAGCATTGGCAAGACGTCGTTCAATCTTTTTGCTATAACTTTAGCATATAGTTTCACGTCGTGATTCAATAGTGAAATAGGGCGGACGTTTTGAGTTAAGTTAGGTTCCTTCCCTGGCTTCGGTATAGTTACTATTAAGGCTTTCAGCATCTCTTGTGGAAAAGAGGCAGAGGAGGCAGCAGAGTTGAACAGAGGTGTCATGTGCTCAGTGAGAATAGAGCTGAATTGTTTATAGTACTCTCCCACAAAACCGTCTGGGCCAGGTGTTTTACCATTGGGTAACGTTAGGATAGCGGATTGAATTTCTGTTTGTGTGAAAGGGGCATTTAGTTCCTCCAGCTGTTGTGGAGTCAGGCTGGGGAGTTTCACTGAGTCTAAGAATGTGTGTATCTGCAAATGAGTGGGTTGGGTTTGGTCAGGAGCGTTTTTCAGATTGTATAGCTTGCCATAATATGTGCTAAAGGCATTAGCGATGTCCTGTGGGTTCTGTAGTTTGGAGTTAGAGTCAGGATGGTGAATATAAGGAATGGGACGTCTAGTGATAGGACCCTTAATTTGGTGGGAGAGTAATTTGCCAGATTTATTACCTGCAGCGTAAAATTTCATTTTGTGTCTTGTTTGAATTTGATCATGCTTTTCTAGTAGAAGAGCCCTAAGTTCTAGTCTTAGGGATAGTAATTCAGATTTAAGTGCTTGGGTGGGTTGGGACTTATTAAGCAAATCAGTATTTTGGATGCGTATAAGAAGGGCGTCCATCTGCTGCCTCCTTCGCCTACTGTCCCTAGCTCCAAGTTGAATGAAAAGTCCCCGCATAAATGCTTTATGCGAGGGAGCGGGCGCAATTTTGAAGCGTGACATGTTGGGTATCAATTTACTCTGTGTAACATTATCTTTCACAATATAAAAAAACGGGCTAATTTTACTGTTGTCTTATTTTTTTATTCAAAAAAGCGCATTTTTTCCAAAAAAAGTGCCCTTGTAAGACTACTGTGCAAATACGGTGTGAAAAAAAGGATTGCAATGACTGCCATTTTATTTTCTAGGGTGTTAGAAAAAATATATATAATGTTTGGGGGTTCTAAGTAATTTTCTATCAAAATTTTTTTTTTAAACATGTAAATACCGAGTCTGAAAAAGAGGCTTGGTCCTTAAGTGGTTAAAGTGCACTGAAAGTCCACTTGGAAGTGCAGTCGCTCTAAATCTAAGGGGTAGATCTGAAATGAGTGGAAGGTCTGCTGATTGTATTATCCAATCATGTGCAAGCTAAAATTCTGTTTTTTTTTTTTCCTTGCATATCCCCCTCGGATCTACAGTGGCTTTACTTCCAAGTGCACTTGAAGTGCAAAATGGATTTGCCTTTAGTAAATAACCCCCATTATCTTTATTGTTTACAAACCACCATCTTCCAGTTTTTCATTTAGCAGAAGGAAATCCACAGTAATAAGCCTCTGTGTTACTGAGAATTTTCTCATTCCCAGACTGCTTGAGGAGCCTAGGGATTGAAGCCTGGAGAGGAGCGGCTTTGGTTAAGGCAGTGCCACGATTTACAAGGAAAGAAATACACACAGCAGGTTGCTTTAATAGGAAACTTAGTTAGAATATTATCTGTCAAACTGGCAATAATCTTTTTCAGCTTCTATTCACACTTCTAACAACATCTTTAAAGATTGCCAAAAAACAACTTTGGCTCCAAACCTATTTTTTTAATCTTGCATTGTCTTCTGAGTAAGCTATACAGGCTAACTACCTGACACAATGATACTGAACATCCCCCTCCAGTAACCATAATTATAAAGTATCTTGAGAACCCTGTAATTTTATGCAATAACTTAACATGTTTCCTTTTCCTTGCCTCTCTTTCCTCCTCTGTAATATTTCAGTTCTTTTCGCTCTGAATCTCACACCATACCATTTGCATAATAAATAAGTTGCTTCTTTTTCTCTGTCATATTTTTAACAGTAAGAAGCTTGTGGAGAGCATAAGAAATTCTTCCTTATGTGGCAAAAGGTGAAGTCATGGTGAAACGTAAAATTTCTATTTTGATTTATATACCCATTTAAGCTATAAAATGATTTAAATTTTACTAATCACTTTACCATAGAATGATAGAATGAAAATTAAATATGCTGCATGATGTGTTCTGCCACTAGGTAATTCTAGAGTTCCCCCTGTAATATAGTTTAATTACCTGTTGATCATGTAATTAGATCCATTATTTCGCCAATTTCTGGAATAAAGTAAGATTAATAATAATAATAATAATAATAATAATAGTAATAAAGACTGTTTGTTGTGCAAAGAAATTGCACAGCACTGTTGTCACTTTCTGGACAGGTTAGTCTTAAATAGTCTTTCAAATGGACTTTAGGTAAGAGACAGACAAGTTAAAGCCTACGTTTAGAAAAATCAGCAAAAGAGACATTACTTACTATTAATCTGATGTGTCCCTTGTGCTGCTGGTTCCTGCATTTCCTGAAATTTACTTGAAAATTACCCCTGCCTCTTCTGGTTCAGTGGGGGGTAAATAGAGCTAAGGAAGCTGGGACAGGCACTCATCAATATTGCCTGACCATGCACATCCTTAAAGTGGAACTACAATGCCTCTGAACACCACAAATTAAAAATGCTATTTAATTCATTTTTAATATTCTAAAGCCGCGTACACACGTAGCCGTCTGTCCGACGTACTTAGTCTGGCGGACTTCCGCCAGACTGTCCGTCGGAATTTCCGAATGGGCTACTTGCCCACACACGGCACTTTTTCAGCGGACTAATACGGCGTACTAAGTTCGCCGTACTATCCGCCGTACTTTCGAAATGAACGGACTCGCCCACACGCGCGGAGGAAAGTCCGCTCATTTCAAGCGCGTCTCCAGGTAGGCGGGGCCCGCGAAGGAGACGTCGCTGGCCCCGCCGCCTGTATGGACTTAAAGGGGAACCCCAACGCTGAAAAAAATCGGCGTGGGGGTCCCCCCAAGTCCACAACAGACCCTTGTCCGAGCACGCTACCCGGCCGGCCAGGAAAGGGCCGCGTGCCCCCAACATGGGGGGTGCCTTGGGGAAGGGGGAGGCGCGCGGCCCCCCCCACCCCAAAGCACCTTGTCCCCATGTTGATGAGGACAAGGGCCTCTTCCCGACAACCCTGGCCATTGGTTGTCGGGGTATGCGGGCGGGGGGCTTATCGGAATCCGGGAGCCCCCTTTAATAAGGGGGTCCCCGGATACCGGCCCCCCAACCTATGTGAATGAGTATGGGGTACAATGTACCCCTACCCATTCACCTGTAAAATAAAAGTACAAAAAAAAACACAACACACGAGATAAAATACTTTATTGCACAGCTCCGGGGGTCTTCTGTCTTCGGGGGTCTTCTCGCCGGACTCCTCCGCTATCTTCTTGTAGCTCTTTTGCTAGCGGAGGAGTTCGGCTTTCTTCCTCACCGCCGGCATCTTCTTCCGACTTCGGGGGTCTTGTCCCCCTCTTCGGTTCTTCTGCCGGGCCACCGCGCCTTCTTATAGCTCTTTTACAGGCGGTGGCCCGGTCTTCTGTCGCCGCCGTCGCCGCCACCTTCTGTTCTTCTTCTTCTTCTCCTGGAGATGTTGACTCGACGATCTCTCCGGCCGCAATGCCAGGGAAGTGCTGCGCTGCCACTTATATAGGGACAAGGGGCGGTGTCACATGGCTTTATGTCACATGGGTTGGCCACATGGGTTGATGTCACATGGGGACTGTGACATCGTAAGGGGGCGGGGTCACCATGTGACACCAACCCATGTGACATAAAGCCATGTGACACCGCCCCTTGTCCCTATATAAGTGGCAGCGCAGCGCTTCCCTGGCATTGCGGCCGGAGAGATCGTCGAGTCAACATCTCCTGGAGAAGAAGAAGAAGAAGAAGAAGAAGAACGGAAGGCGGCGGCGACGGCGACGGCGGCGACAGAAGACCGGGCCACCGCCTGTAAAAGAGCTATAAGAAGGTGCGGTGGCCCGGCAGAAGAACCGAAGAGGGGTACAAGACCCCCGAAGTCGGAAGAAGAGGCCGGCGGCGGGGAAGAAAGCCGGACTCCTCCGCTAGCAAAAGAGCTACAGGAAGATAGCGGAGGAGTCCGGCGAGAAGACCCCCGAAGACGGAAGACCCCCGGAGCTGTGCAATAAAGTATTTTCTCTCGTGTGTTGTGTTTTTTTTTGTACTTTTATTTTACAGGTGAATGGGTAGGAGTACATTGTACCCCATACTCATTTACATAGGGTGGGGGGCCGGTATCCGGGGGCCCCCTTATTAAAGGGGGCTCCCGGATTCCGATAAGCCCCCCGCCCGCAGACCCCGACAACCAACGGCCAGGGTTGTCGGGAAGAGGCCCTTGTCCTCATCAACATGGGGACAAGGTGCTTTGGGGTGGGGGGGGCCGCGCGGCCCCCCCTTCCCCAAGGCACCCCCCATGTTGAGGGCACGCGGCCTGGTACGGCTCAGGAGGGGGGGGCGCTCGCTCGCCCCCCTTTCCTGGCCGGCCGGGTAGTGTGCTCGGACAAGGGTCTGTTGTGGACTTGGGGGGATCCCCACGCCGATTTTTTTCGGCGTTGGGGTTCCCCTTTAAGTCCATACCAGGCGGCGGGGCCAGCGACGTCTCCTTCGCGGGCCCCGCCTATCTGGAGACCCGCTCGAAATGAGCGGACTTTTCTCCGGGCGGGAAAAGTCCGCTCATTTCAAAAGTACGGCGGACTGGCATACACACAGCCGGATTGTCCGCCGAAATGCGAGTACGGCGGGCAGATTGGTGTGCAACACGGCATTCTAATGCCGCGTACATACGATCGAATTGTATGACGTACTTAGTCCGTTGAAACACATTTCAACGGACAATCCGCTCGTGTGTAGGCTTCAGCGGACTTTTTCAGCGTGCAGTCCGGAGTACTAAGAATTTCGGTTTGCACAACAATCTTTCCGTCGTACTTTGGTTTCAGCGGACAATACGGTCGTCAGTATGCTAGTCCGACGGACTAAGAATGGCGCATGCCCAGAAAGGATTTACAGGGCGGAAGCGCTCTGTCTTGTAAAACTAGTGTTCGTATTGAAGCTAGCATATTCGTCATGCTGCTTATTTTGTGTTTTTTTAATATAGCACATTCTTTTCTTCTTCATAATGCAAGAAAAGTGAAGTTGCTTTGCTGCTTATATTCACACAGAGTTATCACAAATGTCTTTATTCATCCTCATCCTATGATTAATATTCCAATTCGAGAATAAATATATATATATATATATATATATATTAAAAAAAAAATATATATATATATATATATATATATATATATATATATATATATATATATATCTATATATATATAGAGATATATATATATATATATATATACATACATACATACATATATACATAGATATAGAGATTTTTGGTAAATATATTTCTAGTTATGATTATTCTTTTTAGAAATATATATATATATATATATATATATATATATATATATATATATATATATATATATATAATTTTATAATTTATCTATTACTATATATTTTTGGAACTACTATTGTTAGTTTAAATTTATTTATTTATTTTGCTTTTTTGGGGGGGGGGGGGGGGGTTAAACTAGATGGACTTGTGTTTTTTTGGTCCATGCAGACTATGTAAGTAGAGATAGATAGATAGATAGATAGATAGATAGATAGATAGATAGATAGATAGATAGATAGATAGATAGATAGATAGATAGATAGATAGATAGATAGATAGATAGATAGATAGATACCCAAACCAGCATTTTAGCTTACACATGATTGAATGTTCAAAATCAGCAGAGCTTCCCCTCATTTCAAATGTTACCCTCAAATTTACAGCGATTGCACTTCCAAGTGCACTTGCAGTGCTTTAAAAATTGCACTTGTAGTTAGCATTTTTATATTAACATGAACGTGCGTTTTGTAAATAACCCCCATAGTCTTTTGACATGTACCTGCCTACTCACAAATAAACTCTGTTTTTTTAATCCAAAAAAAAAAAATTACAATATTTTTGGAAAAAATAAATCTTTATTTTTAGTCTGTGCAAAACAAAATCAAGAGGGAGGCAACACTGGAGACACTTTTGAAGTTTGTGAAGCCTTTTGTCCCCCAGGCACACATCAAGTCAGTGGCCACCAAAATTCAGATCCTGTGTAAACATGAAAATAGGGAGCACAACATGGTCCTAGAATCCCACAGACCAGGAACAGCAGCAGATGAGATCTATGTCCTCAGACTGTGGTACTACAACAGCCTGCGTCTTCTGTCAGAGCAGACTGAAGCCAGGCAGTCACTTCCGACTCTTCCGTGTAGCCTTCCCTCCACACTTCACTGGAGGCTGTGCCTCTGGTGGTGGACTTGTGGTAGGAGGAGGAGGAGGAGCAGTAGGGTCTGTGTTGTAGAGTCTGGTGGTTGGTGTTAGCTCACCCTTCAGACCCCTCTGAATACTATCAAAGAAAATAGCCTCGCACAAGTTGCGCTGTCCCTTGTCCATTTCAAGCAACTTGCTGGCCAAATAAGTAGCGTAGGCCTCTTCAGGATTGGGGGGTTTACTAAGCAATTGGCTCGCATGACGTATAAGCGCCAATGACTCCTCCTCTGTCTGTGTCATCCTCCTGGGCCTTTTGCTGGCTAGGCGGAGGGGAGGGACCTGACTTTCTGTCCAACTCCTGCTGGGCCCAGCTATCTCCTGCGTGTGGCTGGTCCCGGCCTCCTCCTCCATACCACTGGTCCCGGCTTCCTCCTGGGTGAGCTCATCCTGTGTAAAAAATAAATAAATAAAATATGTATATATTTTGACATCATCAATCACTGACAATTTTACAGTTCTCACTTGCAAATACATTTGTCTTGAAATCCAAAAGGCTATCATTTTGACACCATCATTTTTCCATCAGTTCACCAAGATTTTAGCCACATTTGTGGAAACTACTGTATCCTTATATCTAATTTAATTTGTGATGAAATCCTAGATTTGGAAGCAATTCAAACATTGAACTTTACATCATTAATATTTGAGCAATCCAAACTTTATAAACTAAAATATACCTGGCTCCAGCTGGGCGCATCAACTTCTTCCAGGAAGGAAGGGTCTGGATCTTCCTGGGGTGGCTCAGCTGAGGTGGAGGGAAGGGTAGACGGAAGAGTGGAAAGTGACTGCCTGGCTTCTGACGGGTCATCCAGAAAACGCAGCCTGTTGTAGTACCACAGCTTAGGTACATATATCTTATCTGCTGCTGCTCCTGATGTGCGGGACTCTAGGATCTTGTTGCGCTCCCGCCTATACATGTTCCGCAGGACCTGAATTTTGGACCCCACAAACGTAATGTCTGCCTGGGGGAGTCGGGTTTTCACAAACTTCAAAAGTGTCCCCAGTGTTTTCCTCCAGGCAGGACGGCTTGAATATAGTGGGTGCTTGGCATCCCACAGGTTCCTGTGCATCTCAAACATCTCGATGAATTTTGCCAGGAATGCCTCCTCCTTAAAGGGGTCCGGACTGTACTTTTGCATTTTTAGGTCTGAAAAAAAATAAAAAAATAAAAATAAAATAAAGAAATACATAAATACTAATGTCAGACCAAACGCACACTATTTATATTGTGACAATGTAGGCGAGACACACACTACACCCACACTACACCCACCCACACTACCCCACACACACACTACCCCCCCACACACACCCACACTACCACACACACTACCCCCCACACACCCACCCCCACCCCCACACACACCCACACTACCACACACACTACCCCCCCCCACACACCCACCCCCACACACACACTACCACACACCCTACCCCCCCACACACCCACCCCCACACACACCCACCCCCACACACACCCACACACTACCCCCCCCACACACCCACCCCCACACACACCCACACAAAACATCAACCCCACGCAATCACCAACCCACATTAAAATCAACTAACCATCCACAAGGTAAAATCCCACTATATACATTCCTAACGCAGGCCTAAAACCCTAAAAATAAAAAGATCACCATCTTACCGTCGTGTGTATCACTCGCTGCTTCCGTTCGGACAAACATGCGTCCTCGCTGTAACGCTTTATATACAGCACATGCGTCAAGCTCCGCCTGCGTCGCCCACGTCGCCCGCCCCTGACGTTCCTTGTGACCGTATTTCCCCGCCCCTTTTACCCTCGTTCCACTGTGGGAGAGTAGCTAGATAAAGATGGCGGACGTATTTTCTGAGAGCAGCGCGGAGGAAAGCCCTGAACCCAATACTTCCAGAGCTAGGAAGAGGTTTAAGGCCACAAACATGTCTTTCGAAGAGATGGTGGAGATGGTGGACATCTTAAGAAAAGAAGATTACGATGGGAAAAATGGCCCCTATCCCAAACCCAATATCCGGAAGGACAGAATAATGAGTACAGTAGTGAGCACTTTGGAGAACACATTTGGTATCTGAAGAGCTAAAGATCAACTCCGCAAACGCTGGTCGGATATAAAATCCAGGGAGCCAGATCAATACAGGAGAATAAAAAAGGCGCTCAAAAAAAGTGAGTACTTTGCGCTTATTTTGACATTCGTACCTACCCATTCGTAAAAGTTGGTAAATCTGGCGTATTAAACTGTCGTCTGCTTGATCGTTCGTATGACTGTACGTAAATGGCGCGTATCAGTATATGGTATTGGTTTAGGTTTTTTATTTGTTATTTCTTTTATTGTTGTTAATGATACCTTGAATTGTGACATTCAATTTAGGATATCCTTGTGTACATATCTTTATAGCTACAACTGTTTCATCACTTTATTCAGTGTAATGTATTGTAATTAAGATATAGATATATAAGTTCCACATCTCAACTGGGGATAATTTCGTGTAGTTTGGGACATCATAGAACATTTTTTGAGATCATCACACACAGGGACTCAAGGGGATGATTCTGGTGTGTCCATTTATGAAACTTGGCTAAATGATGTAAAGTATCACAGTTTGTTTAAAGGCTAGGTTCACACTGCTGCTATGTATGAGATCGGATGTGGTTCGCACCGCACTGTAGTGCAAATCACATGTGATCTCTGTGCGATGCGATTTCAGCCATACAGGTAGTATGGCAGAATTTGCATGGCATCCGGCACAAACTTGTATAGGACCCTTTTTTTAAGCCACAGCAGAATCGGATCGCATGGGTGTTCACACCATGCGATCCGATTCCTGTCTGAGTTTGCAGATTGCACTGCAATATGCGAACTGATCTGGGGGTGTCATTAAAGGTTTCACTGACACTCCCAGCAGTTTGCATAGGGTCGTGTGAACTGCCTCCGGGAGGCATGCGATGTGGGAACCCACAGTAGATTTGCAGCTTTCACGCATCACAGCAGTGTGAACACAGCCTAAAAGGGAATTTAAATGATGTATTCAACTAGGATTTTGTAACAACTAGCTAATAATTGTACACCACTTCGAACCAATGTTTAATATTCAGATTTCTGGATTCAAATATCACTGGGCTTAAAAGTCTACCTTTTTTTGTTTGTTTCATTCTCATAGGGGAACAAAGACTCAGACATGAGTTGGAGCAGCCCAGGACCCCTCGACCTCACCAGCCTGATTGGGCAGTTAGCCCAAGCCCAGTGCCAGAGGACCCCAGCCCAGTGCCAGAGGACCCCAGCCCAGTGCCAGAGGTGGAGGGGCCAGAGGTGGAGGTAGAAGAAGAGGTGGTGGAGGTACTCACCCCACAAAGTGAGTGTCTGACAACGCAGCTTAAGGTAAACCATTAATGCCTGCATATGTTAACACTATTTTTTTTTCTACACCTTTTTTAGGTGATGATCTGGTTGTAGAAGGACAAGCTGCAGAGCCATTCACAACTGACAGCGCCCAGAGGCTGATTGGGCAGATCATGGTCTGGAATGACGAGATCGATTGCATGCGGAACCAGATCCGCAACATGCACAGGCAGTTGGACACCATTCAGCAGCAAATGAAGAACATGATCAATGTTTTGGGGAGAATCTAAGCCCCTTTTCCCTAAAATGCAAGATCATGTTCTTCATTTGCTTGCAAAAATCATTTTATGTTTTTTGAAATTTTAATTCAGTTTTTTAAAGTCAAAATTTAGAAGAAGCACACAGTGTGTCAACATGTGCTATGTGCCATCAGAGGATCTCAATGTACGTATTTTGTGTTTGCAACCCCTTCCTCATTCTAGTATGTGAGAGGAAGGGATTGCACCCACAAAACGCATCCATTGATCACTCATAATGGGAGATAGCACATGTTGACATTACCAATTTTTGGTGCACATCTTCTAAATTTGGCTTTTACCCTTGTTTTATGTAAATAGTTCAACTTTTAACATCCAACAAATATGTATGTGTGTATATATCTAGATTTTTTATTCTTTTCAAAAAAAAAAAATATATATATATATATATATATTGTTTACTACAAAAAATCTATATTGTTATACCAAAAAAAATAAAAAATAATATATTGTTTACTACAAAAAATCTATATTGTTTACCAAAAAATAAAATATAATATATTGTTTACTACAAAAAATCTATATTGTTTACCAAAAAAAAAAAAAGGCACTTGTTTCAATGTGCACTATTACAACTTTTCTAAAAAGATATGTGTGTGTGTGTGTCTCCTTCTTTCAATACTCAATACCTTTTTGGGAAGTAATTTTGTGTTTTCTGTGACAAAGGACCTTATTTCCTATTGGGAAAAAAAAACACTTTGCAATACAAATGCACTATGACAGGAATATGCAATTAGTGGAAATCCAGCTGTTGCATAACTAAATGTCCCAAGAAGCATAGCAAGACTGACAGCTACAAGCATGAGACCCAGAGGCATGATGGACTTGTAGTTTTGCACCAGCTGCAGGTCCGCCAATTGCATATCCCTGAATTAGGAGAATGTAGGAGACAACCACCTTGAAAAGCAAACAAGAACCAAACTTAAAAATTTGATCAGACAATATATATTTGAACAAAAGGAAATCTTTATTGCTCAGCTGGCATTGGAATAGCCCCCCTACCATTAAAATAGGTGACATACTGGTCACGCACCTCACGTGCTGTTTGGGGGGCTAAGCCAGGATGGGCATGATCCAGCCCTGTGAGTTCAGGACCAGGCCCAATTGGCTGCAGGTAATGGGTTCCTGAATGTTTTCTTAAAAAGTTGTGTAAAATGCAGCAGAAGAGAATGACATAGTTCAGTTTGTACTCTGCCAAGTTTATTGCTGTCAAAAACAGACGGAACCGGCTGGCCATAATACCAAAGGCATTCTCCACAACCCTTCTTGCTCTGGCCAGCCGGTAATTAAAAACCCTCCTCTCCGGGGTGAGGGTCCTTTGGGGGAAGGGCTTCATCAAATGGTCACTCAGACCGAACGCTTCATCAGCGATAAAAACAAAAGGTAGACCCTCCACATTATCAGCATCTGGTGGCAGGTCCAGGCCACCAGTGATGAGACAGTGGCAGAACTCGGTCTGCCTAAACACTCCTCCGTCTGACATCCGGCCGTTCTTCCTCACATCCACATAGATAAAGTCATATTGTGCTGACACCACCGCCATTAACACCACACTATGGAACCCCTTATAATTCCAGTAGTAGGACCCCGAATGGGGTGGGGGCACAATCCGCACATGTTTCCCATCGATCGCCCCTCCACAGTTGGGAAAGTCCCAACGGGCAGCGAACTGGGAAGCCACAGTCTGCCATTCCTGTGGTGTGGAAGGAAACTGGGGAGTCAAACACAGGTAAAAAAAAAAAAAAAATGTGTCATTAAATCAAAACAATTCATAACAAATAAAACTCAAAAACATTTTGGAACAGCAGTTAAACATAAATATTGAAAATGTTTTTCTGCAAAAAAAACAAATAGACGGCCCAATTCCCAGATTACTCAGCCCTCTGATGGACCAGGGGACATAAGTTATGTGGGTGAGTGGGGTGGGGGCCTAATTAATGAGTATACAATCCCTGAAACCAATTTGAGTGGGGTGGGGGCCTAATTAATGAGTATACAATCCCTGAAACCAATTTGAGTGGGGTGGGGGCCTAATTAATGAGTATACAATCCCTGAAACCAATTTGAGTGGGGTGGGGGCCTAATTAATGAGTATACAATCCCTGAAACCAATTTGAGTGGGGTGGGGGCCTAATTAATGAGTATACAATCCCTGAAACCAATTTGAGTGGGGTGGGGGCCTAATTAATGAGTATACAATCCCTGAAAACAATTCCAAAAGGGTGGGGGGCAGTAAAACAGTACAATGGAGCTGACAATATGAATTAAGAGAAAAACAGTCTCGGCTGTGGGCCCAGGATTGCATGCTGGGGACGTTAGTGAAAGCAAATATGCACGTGGGACACAAAAAGGTAAAAGCAATAAAAAAATGACACAAAAAATAAAATAATAAATCAAAAAAACAATTGCATGTATTCATATAAAGGGGACATTCACAGCATATTCCTGTCATGGATATTAAAAGTCATGATGAAATTAATACAAACATACAATGCAATATTAAAAGAACAAACTTACCTTCATATATTCCTTCTGCAGGACCCGAATAATGGCAGAACAGGTCTCTGGAATAATGATCCCCAGAGCCTGGGGGGAGATGCCTGTAGAGAACTTGAGGTCCTGAAGGCTTCTCCCTTTCGCCAAGTAGCGCAACGTGGCGACGAGCCTCTGCTCTGGAGTGTTGGCTTTCCGCATGCAGGTATCCTGCCTGCTGATATAAGGGGTCAGCAAAGCCAGCAGACGGTGAAAAACGGGGTCCGTCATCCTGAGATAATTCCTGAAATCATCAGGATTATTCTCACGGATCTCACGGAGTAAAGGCATATGCGAGAATTGGTCGCGCTGGCGCAACCAATTCTTTGTCCATGAACTCCTCCTCGCCCTGTTCACAGACTGGGCTCGGGTCAAAGTATTAACCCCAACACCAAGCCCCCATATAGCACGAACTCGCGAACGAGTACGTCCACTCTCCATGGCTTTGAAACAGTCGGCTGGACAAACAAGCTTAACTGAACGCACTGAACAACAGCCAGACCTATGAAGAACGATCTGAAACCCAGAAACGAGCGGACCAGAAGCACCTAACAACAGGTACCAATTGATCCACGCGTACCGAAAGACAGATACAAACCTCAGAGGCAGACTGCGCCGCAGAAAACAGACAAATTAAGCTGAAGTCTGAAAAGCGCGAATCGTCTCTAACCAAACTTCTACTAACGCAAAGTCAGCAGAAGGAGCCCAAAGGGTGCTTTGCTGTGTCTTGGACTTCCTATTTCTAGTCCCGTCATACGTGCTGTACGTCATCGCGCAAGCTTTCGTCGGACTGTTTGTGTATCCGTGTGTGGTCAAGTCCGTTCAGTAGAAAGTACGCCGGATTGTCCGTAGGATTGTATGACGGACTAAGTACGTCATACAATTCGATCGTGTGTACGCGGCATAAGTGCGCCGTACTTTCGGGTCAAAAAAGTATGCCGGAGGCTACACACGGGGGGATTGTTTGGCGGACTTGAGTTTGCCGGACTTTTCCACCGGATTGTTTGATCGTGTGTACGCGGCATAAGGATAAAAGTTTTTTCTGCCAAAGCAATTAATTAGTGCTTCCATTTGAACGCCTACAAATTACATATTACACTATGGAGATTCTATCTTTTCTCCTATGAAGGATAACTGGACTCTCCTTTTGGATATCGTATATGGGTCTGAGAGCCGGAATCGCATTTAAAGGCACAGTACCCCTGTAGGGGTGTATCTCTTGGAAGAACTGTATCACATATGGGCCTGAATATTGGAATTGCATAAAGACTGATCTGAAGGCACGGTACCCCTGTAAGCGTGTATCTTTCTGGTGAGTGGGGAACCTTGAGGGGGAGCACGCAGTCACCTGAAGAATATATTCGCAAGCACTAAAGTCACTTTTTTTCTGCTGGATTTGCACAATCGAGGATTTTTTTGATTTTTTATTCAATTTTCTTATTTTTCACGTGTGGACATTAATAGACTTCTTGCTCTCCTTTTTTTCTTTTTTGTTTTCTTTTTTCTTTAATTTTGGTTTTATCGTTCATTTCCTAAAAAAATTTTTTTTCATTTTCATTACAATTTTTATTTTTATTTTTTATGCACATAATAATTTCTTTGTTTATGATATATAAGAAAGTTGTTTGATATATATCCCACGCATATACATCCATTTTGGATGCTTTCTTTTGCGATTTTGCACCATTAGATATATGAGGTTTGGAGTATATGGTTATAAAATTTTTTTTTTTTTTTTTTTCCATTCAAAATTTTTTATTAGAAATAGATAATGGTCACAGTAACAGAGCACGTAACGTGCGTGCAAAATCAGTACAGTCCAACATTTAGTACATATTAAAACATATCACAAATATTATGCGTCCGAGTACAACATATTTCCAGGTTGAGTTTCCGGAGCAGAACCTACTCACACCATGGGAAGGTCTAACCTTCTGCTATCATGTATAAAGTATCTCTTCCCTTTCCATTCAATCAGCTGAAGAAATTGGACTTTAATGTGGCTGATATCTCTCTGAGTTTGTGAAATCTCTCCATTGTCCCCAAGTTCTGACAAACTTATGTGGGGTATCTTTCGCAATGTGGATTAGCTCTTCCATTTCTGCGATCTTCTCGATGCGTTTAAACCATTCTGAAACAGAAGGGGTATCCGGGGAACCCCAGTGAGCTGGTACGCATAATTTGGCTGCGTTAAGCAGGTGCATAGACAGAGAATTTTTGTAAACTAGAGCAGGTATATCAGAATGGTGCAGAAGAAATCTCTCAGGCGAGTAGTCTAGCTGGGTATTCGTGATTTGGGATATGGTGGTGTGAACTAGCATCCAAAAGGTCTGTAATCTGGGGCAAGACCACCAGACATGAAGGAATGTGCCTCTCTCAATGTTGCATCTCCAGCACCTGTCCGTGATCTCTTTGTTGTATTTGTTTACCAAAGCTGGTGTCCTGTACCACCTTGAGATTGTCTTATAGTTGTTTTCCTGTGTTGTGACATTAAGTGATGCTTTGTGGGCGATTAGGAAAATCTTCTCCCAGTGTTCCTCTGTCAATTCCATCTGCAAGTCTCTCTCCCATGCCCTGCATGCTGTCCCCTCTTTCGGTGAGATCGAGGAAAAAAGAAGTGAGTATGTATTTGAGATTACATGCTGTTGCGGCGTGGTTTGGGAGCAAAGACTCTCGAATGGGGTAAGTGAGCGTCCAAGTGAGTTGTCTAAATTTGTCTTTAGGAGGAAGTGACGGATTTGGAAGTAAACCCAATAGGGGAGGGGGTCTGCTTCGGGAGTCTTGGGAATTGCCTCGCGTTCTAATAATTTGCCCCTTTGGAAAAATTGATGGGCCTGTACGTCCGGATATGGCCAGCTGTTCCTGAGAAAGTGGGTGGACATTCCCGGTTGGAAGTCCGGATTTAGCCTAATCGGGGTGGGAGGACCCGGGTTTGAGGAGATCTTGCCTCCTTTGACTGCGTCTCTGAAACTGAATAACGTTGCGCTGATGAGAGGGTGTTCTTTTAGTGTCTTGGGGATGCAGTGCGGGGGTATCCAAGGGGTACTTTTGATTTGGAGCTCCGTCAGGGAGTCTTCTAGTTTTACCCAGTCTTTAGTATCGTTGTGAACCGCCCAATCAACTACTCTACATAGGTGGCTGGCTCGTGCATATTGTGTGAGGTCCGGTAGACCGATGCCCCCCTTTTGTTTTGGTTTGGTAAGTTGAGAATAACTAATTCTGGGGCGTCTGTGGTGCCAGAGAAAATTTTGGGTCAGCCTTCTCATTACTTGGAAAAAGGAACGAGGGAGTTTAATGGGTATTGTTTGGAATAAGTATAGAACTCGAGGAAGGACATTCATTTTCAATATAGCAGCTCGGCCAAACCATGAAAAATGTGATTTGTCCCAGCTGCGCAAGTCTGAAGCAATAGCTTGAGTAAGTGGACCAAAGTTCCTCGCGTAAAGGTCTGACAGGTGCGAGGGGAGTTGAATCCCTAGATATCTAATTGAATCGTGTTTCCATATGAATGGAAAGTTATTCTGGCATAGGGTGACTACGTCTTGCGGGAGGGATATATTGAGGGCATGGGATTTAGAGAAATTCATTTTTAAATTGGAAATACAATGGAACAGGTCGAATTCTTTTAGTAGATTGGGAATGGAGGTTAGGGGGTCTCTGAGGAACAGTAATATATTGTCCGCAAAAGCCGCCAACTTGTATGAGTGGTCAGCAATGGGTATCCCCTTGATGTTGTCGTTCGCCCTTATGCTATTTAGAAGGGGCTCGAGCGTGAGGATGAACAGTATAGGGGAAAGGGGGCATCCCTGTCTCGTCCTATTGCGGACGGGGAAGGCGTCTGACAGGTGGCCGTTGACTCTAATTCTCGCCGTTGGGGAGGAGTATAGAGATAAGATGTAGTTCAACATGTGGGTAGGAATACCCAGGTGACGTAAGGTCATTTCCAGGTAGTCCCAGGCCAGTCTGTCAAACGCCTTCTCCGCGTCCAGGGAAAGGAAGAGGCCTTTCATCTTACTAGAGGATAGACAGTGGTGAATGTTAATTGCCTTGATGGTGTTGTCCCTAGCCTTGCGACCAGGGACAAATCCCACCTGGTCCTTTCCAATCCATGAGGGTAGGAGGGGGAGGAGACGGTTGGCTAGGATTTTCGAGAATAGCTTCAGGTTTACATTTAGTAGCGAGATTGGTCTGTAATTTGAGACCGAGGTGGCATCTTTGCCCTCCTTGTGTATGACCGTTATGTGTGCTGCAAGCGTGTCAGTGGGTGGGGAAGGAGAGGTGGCTAGGGAATTGAGGGCCGCTAGAAGCGGGGTATTGAGTATATCAGGGAAAGTTCTATAATATGGGGCTGACAAACCATCCGGGCCAGGACTTTTGCCCGGTTTCAGTTGTTTGATTGCCCTTTTCAATTCCTCCTCAGTAATAGATCTGTTAAGGTCACTGGCCGTCTCATCAGAAATTGGGGAAGGCCCAAATTTTCGTAAAAACTTCTTGATTAAGGCTTCTCTATCTTTATTTCCCGGTAGAATAGCTTGTTGCCCCGAAATATGATAAAGCTTCCTATAGTATTGTTCAAATTGGGCCGCTATATCTACAGACGACGTGTAAGAAACGCCCGCATGATCCTTTATGGTGTGGACTGTGGTATTGGATTTCTTTGAGTGTATGGCCCTGGCTAATAGTCTCCCGCTCTTATTGCCCTGTTCGTAAAAGAGTTTTTGTGTTAAGACAAATTTACGTCTGGTTTTGCAGTTAAGTAGGTCAAGGAGTTGCTGTCTAGTATCCGTCAGGGCTAGAAGAGTATCCTGAGCCTGCGATTGCTTATGTGCACGTTCTAGTCGTTTAATTTTACTAATCAGGTCATTAATAATCCCTGTGTGAGCTTGTTTCCGAATAGCTTTGAGGGTCATTAACTCGCCTCTGATCACACATTTATGTGCTTCCCAGATCGTAAAGGGGGATAGGTCCGGGCCAGTGTTATCTCTGAAGTAGTTGGTAAGGCTTGTTTTAATGTAGTTAATGTCCGTCTCGGAGGACAGTAGGGAGGGGTCCAAGCGCCATATTTTAGTGGTCGTTTTCATCTGTGGAAGTGTCAGGGTAATCGTAATTGGGTTATGGTCTGAGTGTATAAGAGGTTCAATAGTTGCTGACTGTAACAGTGGTAGGTCTTTTTGAGAGAGAAAAAGATAATCCAAACGTGTGTATTTAGTGTGGCGGGCCGAGAAGAAAGTGAAATCCTTCTCGTTCGGATGTGCTACGCGCCACGAGTCGTGGAGACAGAGATCTTGCAGATGGGATTTAATCTTACTCAGAGATTTATACGGTAGCGATGAGGTACCTGTGGAAGAGTCTAACAGAGGCTGGAGAGCTACATTGAAATCCCCTCCCAAAACAGTGATACCCGCCTGGAAACCCATTAAAAGTTCCGTTACGGTGCGAAAGAAGCTAACCTGGGCTGTGTTTGGACAATAGATGTTCGCTAGTGTGCAACGATAACCGTTAATAAGGCCTTTAAGAAAAATGTATCTGCCTTCCGGGTCTGTCAGGGAATCTTCTAGCTGCCAGTGAAGGTTTCTGGACAGAAGAATGGACACCCCCTTCGTCTTGGCCAGTGGGTTTGTGGCATGGAAGGCAGTGGGGAATCTGTGATTGGACAATTTAGGGAATTTTTTCGAATGGAAGTGCGTTTCTTGAAGAAAAGCCACATCCGATTTCAGTTTCCATAACATGTGCAGGATTTGGGACCGTTTTTCTGGGATATTTAGGCCCTTAACATTCTGGGATACTACCTTCAGTGTTACATCGTGGGTGCGAGGGTTGTTGGAAGGCATGGTCGCGTTGTTTAGCTAAGATGATGTGTGTGTGAAAAAACGCACACTCCGGCCTCTGTTACATGCAAAGCCGAGACTCCTGGATTCTATGAGCGTGTGTGGCCCTTTTCAGGCTGACTGACTCAAGCAGTCTCCGTTAAGGAACCGTGAGTCGTGGTCCGGCGAAAGCCGGAGAGGCAATGAAAAGGAATGTGGACTAGTGTAACTATAGGTAGAGGGGGGGGGGGGTTGGGGGGGAGATGTCAGAAGGACGGGTCAAGGAGAAGGGAGGGAGGGATCGGGGTGGTATGGGTCACTGTACGACACCGGGGGTATGTAGACCTGCTACCTTACCCAAAGTACCTTGGCGTCCGGTGTAAGTCAACGAAAAGAAGTTCTTTGTCGTTTTGTGGAGGAGTGGAAGGTCGTCCGATATAAGTTCTTACAACGTCCAGTCAGTGTCGAGACCATGTGAACTGTCACATTTTCGAGAGTTGAGTGCCTACTGTAGTAGGGGAGAAAAAGAAGGTGAGAGAGTGTAGAAAGGAGAGGTTCGTTAAACATTCGGGTAGTACAGCATGTGGTAGGCCACATATAAAACAATATGAAATTAGTCTAAACTGCATCAACAAAACACAACATTAGAACTGGTAAGCTGCACATAAAAGATTCCAAATAATTTAAAGGAGCTAAGTGCAAAAAATATAACTCCGTCTAATCCCAGGTCGTCTGTGAAATCAGAAAAAAGTGGGGGAGACGAGACTGGGAGAGGAGTGGGAGGAGGGCAGCAAGGCATCTAAACAATGAAGAAAATAATAAAAGCAAAGAAAAAATAAACATGTACACCTCCGTCCCTGGCTACCATAGGGCAGCAGGGAACCCGAGGTTATCGAGGGAGTAGACAACAATAAGGTACTCCGCACCACCATGGAGGAACGGAGTACTGGCATAGTGGAGAAGAGGTCATTGCCACACTGATGTTCCATGCGACGTTCACAAAGGCCTGTCGTCTCTTCACGACTCCAAGTCGATGGAATGTGTCGAGGAGGCAAGCATGTGAGGCAATGACCTCAAGATCCAGGTCTTAGCCCTCTAAAGATCAAGGTGATCTTGTTCCCGCACCTCCTCCCCCAACACGCAAACATTAACAATGATGATGCGGGAGCCATGTCCATCAAGGATGGGGACCCCTTAAACCTGTATACAATCCCCCGAAACTATTAAAAACAAACAATGCCCCATATACTGTCTGTTAGCAGTTAGGAAAGGGCTAAGTGAACAATTCTGGACTCTAGAGACGGCTCTACCTGGAGCACCAACCGTAGCACCTCTGATCGGTATGACTATGTATCGTCAAGTAGGAGCTGCTGTTGTATGCCAACAAGTTCGCAGGCGAGGCAATGGAACTGCCTTGGGTTGCCAGAGCAGCAGTAGTCAGCCCCCTCCGTCCCAAATGAGCGGGTCAGTGATACATTACCATAAGCGGTCAGCACTCAGAAAATCGTCCTATTAAAGCGATTGGCAGGTAGTGAGTGTCCGAGTAGCCCGTTCAGTGTTGAAAATCTGGAAAAGGACGTGGGACCAATGAGCCAAAGGACAGGGGATTGTTTCACGAAGTTTCACTGTTGTAAAAGCCCAGGGGGTAGTATGTATCATTAACGGTGAGGGGTGACAGTAACAACAGTTGGAGTCCGCTAGCCGAGTGTCCAGGCGGGCTCATGGAATGTGATATTGTTCAGGAGCTGTCTGGCCGTGCACGCCTGTGTGCAGGGGAGGATGTCGGGCTGAGATGTGGTCTGTCCCTTCGCTCCCTCTGAGGTGGCGGTCGTGGGGAAGCGGACCTTCGTCTCCGAATTTGAAAATCATCTCTTTCAGGGATGGTGTCCATGGAATTAGACCTCTGCAAACGCAGGGTGCGAAACGCTCTATACCAGTCCGGCAATTCAATCAGGGGTATTTGGAGCGTAGAGCAGAACTCTCTAAGATCTTCTGGGACCCTGAGATGTGCTGTGCGTCCCGCCACTGTGGCAGATAGGCAAAATGGGTGACGCCAGCGATATTGAATTTCCTTGCGGCGTAGGACCTCCAGGAGAGGGCGTAGGTCCCTTCTGTGCTGCAGGGTAATAGGGGAGAGGTCTTGGAAGAGCTTAATCTCTGCGCCTTGAAAGGTCAGGTTGCGCCTGTCTCTGGCCCTTTTCAGGATGTCCTCTTTCAACTTAAAGTTTACAATACAGCAGATTACATCTCTCGGGGGGTCCGATTCTCTGCCCCTCGGCCTAAGGGCTCTATGCAGCCTTTCAAAGTCAATCGGGGTCTCAGGAGGCCTCCCCAGAAGGTCATTAAAGATATGGGTGGTGGCTTGGGTGATATGCGGTTGTTCAATCGTCTCAGGTATGCCTCTCACCCTGATGTTGTGGTCCGCGATGATCCAAGTCCTCCATGTGTCTATGGAGTTCTCGGATGTGTGTGCTGTGCGCCTGTGAGGCCTGCTGTAGGTGGTGGATGGCAGTGTCATGGCGGGTTGCGGCCTTCTCTAGCTCAGACGTGCGGATGTGCATAGCCTGGACGTCCCTCCTCAGGTCAGCAATCACTGATGTGAGGGACTCTTTAATGTCATTAGCTACTGACCTGAGGTCCGCCATCGTGATCGTGCGAGCTGCGGGCGGGCTGTCTTGCCTCTGGGAGCCTCTCCTCTCTGAAGGGCTTCTGCTGGGCGATCGTTCGTCCGAGTAGGCCGCAGATGGAGCCCCGGCCTCGCGTGAGTGCGCTCTGAACATGGCCGGGATATTGCGCCCGGCGCCGGTTCCGGGTCCCCGCGGGGAGCGGGAGCGGGATTGGGAGTTCTTCCCCTTCTGTTTCCCCATGTTAGCGGCGTATTTTCTCTCGGCTGGCCTTCAAGCTGGGTCTCTAGCTGCTGGAGCTCTGTGTCTAAGCGGCCATTCCGGATCGGCGCCAAGCCACGCCCCGCCATGGTTATAAATTTTATAGCCATACCGTGTGGTTTTTCATACGTTTGCACTTTAATTTGATTATTTGATTGTTTGTAGTTCATTAGTGGAGATTAATTCAACACACAGTGGGAATTGTGGGAATTTTAGTATCAGTCGTATTAAGTATCATATGTTGCACTTATTTTTGCACAAAAGCACTTTATATGGGCATTTGTAGGCCTTCTTTCACAATTTATTGAATTTATATTGCGATTATTCGAATACTCTCAACTAATATAGAAAGGTTTATGTATATTAACAATCTACTGATTTGAGGTGACACTTGGCCGGTGGAAACAACGGTGGTCCTCCTCTTTAATATTAGGTAGCGCCGGACACCCCACATTTTTTTGAGATTAACTGAATATATAGTCTATGCTAAATGGCTAAATGCAGAGTATATTTATATAGTATATTTATATATATATATAATATATATATACTAGACTGACTGTAATAATATATATATACATATATACACACATGAAATACACTGCAACTAACTGAATAACCTAACCGGCTATCAAGATATATATATACACATACATCAAATACAGTGCCACTAACTGAATAACCGGCTAATCAAGCTATCTCTCTGTCCACACCAATAACACTACACACGGCCACAGTTTAAGCAGCCTTATATAGTGTGAGGCATGGACTTGGTCCTAGTCATATAGTTAACCCTAACCCTATGCTAACCCTAAATATATGCTAACCATAACCCTAACCCTATGCTAACCCTTACCCTAGTCCTATGCTAACCCTAATTTCTAACCCTAGTCCTATGCTAACCCTAGCCTAACCCTATGCTTACCCTCACCCTAGTCCAATGCTAACCCTAATTCTATGCAAACCCTAACCCTATGCTAACCCTAGTCCTATGTTAACCCTAATTCCTACCCCTAGTTCTATGCTAACCCTAACACTAGTTCTATGCTAACCCTAATTCTAACCCTATGCTAACCCTAACCCTAGTCCTATGTGAACCCCAATTCCTAACCCTAACCCTATGCTAACGACTAACTAGACATGGGCAGTTTGTTTCATTCCAAATTAATATTCGGACATATTTTACATTATTCAGAGATTCAGATATATCCGAATACCCAAATTACAATATCAACAAATTTGCTGTGTTCAAAAGTTCTGGAGCGCACCGAACAGGGGTCCATTCGGCCCATCCCTATCCAGGATCCTGCATTCACTTTATCTAGTCTCTCAGTACACAGAACTTGGAAATACAATTATTTCACTAAATATAAACTGCTAAAAAGCATGTTCCTTTTGACTTCCTTGACTGTCCCTCCAACTGCAATGCCACTGCAGGCAATCTCCACTTACAGTGGAGAAAATAGACTGCACCTAGCTGCAATCCATCCAGCCAAGGACTCAGCATTAGGAAACTGCTTTATGTAACAGGTTTGGAACTTGACCTTTCCATATAATACAAGCACCAGAAACTGTGGGATTACAAATAGAACTAGAGATGCGTGTGCTTATTAGCCTACATTGAGCACCAATTATGGCATTGCATAACAATCTATTGTATATTTATTTTCTCTGTTTAACACTGTATCTGAAATTTGTTTCCAAGTTGCAGACTGACTGCTAGTTGCATGGCAACAGAAGCCGAGATTTACAGGGAGAGAGAAAGAAACTGATAACTCATTTTGTCCATGGAGATTAAGTTGTTCGCCTTGTCACAACCACTGTGCTTTTGGGAAGCATTTCAAAGGCCTGACTTGTGGGAGCCAAAGACACAGAAATAGTACAGAAGAATGAAGAAAGTTAGCAAGTCAAAAAGTCACACTGGGGATTATGTATTGAAGCTACATGGTAAAAAGATCTAAAACCTACATGGATTAACATGCCATTTCCAGTGTTCTGATAAATCCTGATGTGCAAAAGTATTAATAGTGCAAGCAGAGTTGCATTTGGGGTCTAGTCAGGGTTACCAACCATCCAGAAATGTATGGAATGTACATAGACAATGAAGATGATTGAAGTTCTCTGTAATGAACAAGTTTGCTTTTATTAAAATCTACAGGAGTCCATCCTTCCTAGCCCACAAACTTAACAGCTTCCAGACCGCCCTACGCACATATACTGCCTGCTCTGGGCCAGATCACGTAACAATACACGATCTGACACTTCCGGGTCTGGGGCATGTGCACGCTGGCGGCGACCTTCTCCCGTTGTGGTTGGACACAGCATAGGCCGTCTGCCTATGTAAACAAGTCCGACTGCCATTCTGTGAGATGGGAATGTATTTTTGTTTTTTAAATTGTCACTCTTTTTTTGCTTATAGAGCAAGAAATAAAAACTGCAAAGGAGATCAAATACCACCAAAAGAAAGCTCTATTTGTATTAAAAAGAGACAAACATTTTATTTGGGCACAGCGCAATTATGAGTTAAAGTAACGCTGCACAGTATCACAAATAATTGCCTGGTCATGAAGGGGGGTAAACCTTCCGGAGCTGAAGTGGTGAAACCTATAAAAAAAAAGAGCTGCTTACTTTCCTTAGCATAAAGGGCTGTCCCTTCCCTGGTCAGAAATCTTCTTTATTGTTCACCACACCTTTGTAGTGAGCCCCCATAGACTAGAATATCATTGTTCTCCAAGAGCTTCTAGTCTCAGAATATGGTACTGTACTAGTTAGTGGGACTCACTGCTAGCAGTCAAGATTTTGGCCTGAAGGTAAATGGAGGTAGAGAACACAATCAATTTGCCAAAATGATACCTTTTAGCCGCTAAAGAAATAATAAGAGTTTTACAATTCATTCTTTTGGCATTATGACTAGGGATGAGCTTCGCGTTTGAGTCGAACATACGTTCGACTCGAACATCGGCTGTTCGCCTATTCGGCGAATACCAAACGTTATAGGCCGTTCGCGCCAAATTCGTGTGGCGCTCACGGCCCACAATGCACTGCACAATTGCAGTGCATTGCTGGCTCATGATTGGCCAAGCATGCACTGTGACCCCGCATGCTTGGCCAATCACAGCGCCGGCAGCGAGGAGAGCCATGATCATAGCTCAGGCTGTGTAGTACACGCCCCACACTATATAAGGCCGCCAGCGCGGAGGCCTTGTGTGGTGTGTTGGCGTCTGTAGGAGTTAGTGGGTGTTCTGTGTACCTTCAACACAGTATACACCGTTCGTTATCGGACCATTATATCCACCTATATAGCTAGCTATATTGCTCTTTTTTAATAGAGCTTGCAGTCAGTTGTAGGAGATTGTGCGTGCTGTCTGCGTGCCCTGACCGCAGTATACACCGTTATATCCACCTATATAGCTAGCTATATTGCTCTTATGTAATAGAGCTTGCAGTCAGTTGTAGGAGATTGTGCGTGCTGTCTGCATGCCCTGACCGCAGTATACACCGTTATATCTACCTATATAGCTATCTATCTTTTTTTTTTTAATAGAGCTTGCAGTCAGTTGTAGGAGATTGTGTGTGCTGTCTGCGTGCCCTGACCGCAGTATACACCGTTATATCCACCTATATAGCTCTTCTCTAACTGAGCCATCTGCAGGAGTTAGTGGGTGTTGTGTGCCTCCAGAACAATATACACTACCCAATTGCTAGTTTTCCCATCTCCCTTCAGGCCATTACCATGTCTGGAAGGCCAACAAGGAGAGGCAGACAGGCGCGAGCCCATAAAAGAGGGCAAACAGGCTTTGTGTCTAGAGACAACAGTGCTGGTCGTGGACGAGGTGCATCGTCATCATCAGCACGTGGCCATGGGACACGCTTGTCCTTCTTTTTGCCAGCTGGACATGTTGAGCCGCAACATGCCGAAGACTTGGTAGAGTGGATGACCAAGCCCTCTTCATCCTCCTCATCCTCTCTCACCCAGACTCAGGGTACTAGCAAAGCAGCTGCCAATGCATTGTCTTCCCTCCTCTCAATGTCATCATCAGTGACTCCTTCCCTAGACCCACCACGTCCTCCTGAGGAGTCTCCTGAACTCTTTGAGCACAGTGTTGGGTACATGCTCCCGGAGGATTCCCAGTGTTTTGTAGGCTATGATGATGATACTCAGCTAGCGGAGAGGGGATGCTCAAGAAGGACAGCAATCTGGCAGTCATGTTCCACAAGCTGCAGCATACTGCCAGGTTTGCAGGATGCCCTCCGGGGGCCAGCTTAGGGGCAGCACACCGACTGAATCACACCGCAGAGCTCCGCCTGTGCAGGGCACTGCCTCTGCGTGTTATTCTAAAAGTTCTTTGGTGTGGGCCTTTTTTGAGACGAGTGCATCAGATCGCACCGCTGCTATTTGCAACATATGTCTCAAGCGTATCTCGTGTGGCCAAAACATCAGCTGCTTGGGCACCACATGCTTGACCAGACATATGTTGACCTACCATGCAGCTTGTTGGCAAGCGTACCTCAAAGACCCACACCAAAGAACAAAGCGGACCTCTCCTTGCTCCTCATCAGCTGGGATCTCCAACCCCACTAGACCTTCAGTCCTCTCTGAAACCTGCTCTGAGAGAAATGAAGGCGTAGAATTAGGTGTGTCACAGCCAAGTGCTTCTGGGCACTCTGCTAGCAGTACACCCACGTCCGATTATAGCAGGCAAATGTCCCTGCCCCAGCTGCTGGACCGTCGAAAGAAGTTCACTCCCAGCCATTCACATGTCCAGCGGTTGAATGCTAGCTTGACTAAATTGCTAGCACTTCAACTGCTGCCTTTTCAGTTGGTAGACTCTGCCCCCTTCCGTGAGTTTGTGCAATGTGCGATTCCTCAGTGGCAGGTCCCCAAACGCCACTATTTCTCAAGGAAGGCGATTCCGGCTCTCTACCGGCATGTGGAAGGCAATGTCCTTGCCTCACTGGACAGGGCGGTCAGCGGTAAGGTGCATATTATTGCTAACTCATGGTCCAGCAGGCATGGACAGGGACGTTACCTGTATTTCACGGCCCATTGGGTCACTATTCTGGCAGCTGGGAAGGATGCAGGACAAGGTGCAGTAGTGTTGGAGGTTGTTCCGCCACCACGCCTCCAAAATGCTACTATTGCTTGTGACACACCTCTCTCCTCCACCCCCTCCTCTTCTTCTTCCTCCATGGCCTCTTCCAGTGCTCTGTCCTCAGAACCAGCGGTGCTCCGTAGGCGTTCCAGGGGCTACGCAAGTATGCAGGCAAAACGATGCCATGCCGTGCTTGCGCTGGTTTGTTTGGGGGACAGGAGCCACACTGGGGCAGATATTTTGTCAGCTCTGCAGGGGCAGGCCGAGAGGTGGTTGACGCCACGCCAGCTTAAGCCAGGAATGGTGGTTTGCAACAATGGCACCAACCTCCTCTCCACCCTCCGACAGGGACAACTGACCCATGTGCCCTGTGTGGCTCACGTCCTTAACCTGGTGGTGCAGCGGTTCTTGGGCAGGTACCCGGGCTTACAGGATGTCCTGAAGCAGGCCAGGAAAATCTGTGTGCATTTCCGCCGATCATTTAATGCCTGTGCTCGGCTGGCTGAGCTCCAAAAGGAGTTGAACCTGCCCAAGAACCGCCTTATATGTGACATGCCCACCAGGTGGAACTCAACGTTGGCCATGCTGCAGCGGCTGCACATGCAGCAGAGGGCCATCAATGAGTACCTGTGCAACTACGGCACCAGGACAGGGTCAGGGGAGCTCGGTTTTTTCTCACCACGCCAGTGGGGCATGATCAGGGATGCATGCACTGTCCTGTCACCGTTTGAGGAGGCCACAAGGATGGTGAGCAGTGACAGTGCATGCATCAGTGACACTGTACCTCTTGTCCATCTCTTGGAGCAAAGGCTGCGTAGAATAATGGACAGGACACTTGAGGCAGAACAGAGGCAGGAAGAGGAGGACTTCCTTGCCTCTCAAGGCCCCCTTTATCCAGACAGTGTTCCTGCTGTGCCACCCATCACACAGGAAGAGGATGAGGAGGAGGAGGATGATTGTGTCAGCATGGAGGTGGAGGCTGACACTCAGCATCAGCAGCAGCAGTCTTGTAGGGATGATTTACAGTCCCAAGAAACCCGTGGACTTGTACGTGGCTGGGAGGAGGTAGCTGCGGATCATGTTGTCCTTAGTGACCCAGAGGACTCTGGACCGAATGCCTCAGCTAACCTACGCTGCATGGCCTCCCTGATCCTGCAAAGCCAGCGGAAGGATCCTCGTATTCTTCGGATCAAGGAGAGGGACCATTACTGGCTGGCCACTCTCCTTGATCCACGGTACAAGGGTAAGGTTGCCGACCTTATCTTGCCATCGCAGAGGGAGCAGAGGATGAGACATCTCCGGGAGGCCTGTGCAACGCGTTCCCAGAGACTGGGAGGTTACAAACTCCTGGTCCTGGACAAAGTGTTGCTGAGGCATCGGTCAGAAGGAGCGGTGGAGAAGGTGGCCGTCTGACCGATGCGTTCAGACAATTTTTTTAGTCCGCAGCCCCAAGGTATGATCGGTTCCAGCAACCATCACCAGCGTCTGATTTACATGGTGCAGGAATACTTAGGGACAAGGTCAGACTTGGACACCTTTCCCACCGAAAATCCTCTTGCTTACTGGGTCTTGAGGATGGATCACTGGCCAGAGCTTGCACAGTATGCAATTGAGCTACTGGCCTGTCCTGCATCCAGTGTTCTTTCGGAACGCACCTTCAGTGCTGCTGGTGGCTTTGTTACCGATCAAAGGGTGCACCTGTCCACCGACTCAGTTGATCGACTGACCTTCATCAAGATGAATCAGTCTTGGATCACCCACAGCTACCAAGCACCTGAAGCTGATTTTTTTTTTTTAAATATCACATCCCTTCAAGACTGCCTATTCTGATGCTGAGTGACTGTCCTGTTATGTTGATTGTCTATCCTCTTCCTCCTCTGCTGATATGTTGGAAGAACATTTTTGGTTCTGGGTGATGCCACCAGCCCAATTTTATTTATTTTTTTTAATAAATTTTTTATTGAAGGAAAGAAGCATACACAGTATAAAAGAGTACACTGTTGCCAAGAGAGTATAACCATATAATATATACATCTTCCTTTTAGGTATACAGCAAGGTACCGACAAGCATATCCCTCTTTCCAATATTTAAAATAAAGACTGTAACAGATTAGAAGAGAGAAAAGTTAGAAAAAGAGAAAAGCAAGAGTGCAGAGTGCTGAGGAGAAAGAGTGGGGAGTAGGGAAGGCAGGGGGGGGGGGGGGGTGGAGGTGGCCTGAGAACCTATCTTCTCAGAAGGTAACTTTCATATACCAATATCAAAAAAAAAAAAAAAAAACAATCAAGAATCATACTGGTTGAGACATAATGTCCGCATATTCTTTCGAATATTTAAAGGCGACCCAGCAGGCCCATATTTTGTGCGCCAAATCGGCCTTATCACGCAGGGAGAGAGTCAAGTCTTCCATAGCATAAATATGATCCACTTTAATTAGCCAATGCCGAAGCGTCGGAATCTTCCTCTGCTTCCAAAATTGTGGGATGAGTGTTTTAGCGGCATTAAGGAGATGAGGCGTGATAGATTTTTTATATGAGCCTGCTGGTTCCTCCAGACAGTGTAGCAAGACATACCATGGGTCATTAGGAACTTCCCATCCCTGAATCCGGTGGATCCAGTGCAAAACCGTCAGCCAAAATGGTCGGATCCTAGGACAGGACCACCAGATGTGGGCATGAGTAGCCTCCCCGCCACATTCTCTCCAACAAAGTGGTGAAACTTGGGGGAAGATTTTGTGTAAGATCACAGGTGTATAATGCCACCTGGTCAGTAGTTTATAAGTCACCTCGGCCATTTTCGAGGACCCGGAGGCAGTATGTGCCATGGTGAGGATCATAGATTTTTGGTGGGTGGTAAGTCTCTTCTGGAGATCCAATTCCCAATTATGTATAAAAGTAGGTGTTGTAGTAGACATCAATGATAATAGGGCATGGTAGAAGTATGAAATGGGTTTCTCAACGGGTTGGTCCTCCGAGAAAGCGGTCTCCAAGGGGGTGAGGTCATGCACAGTGCTCAAAGGCTTGGGCAACGAGGAGACAAAGGCTGCTAGTTGTTGATATTTCCAACGGTCCATAGAAGAAATATACGAGTCACCCATAATGGTAGGGAGTGGATAAAGAGTTTCTAGACCCCAGATTTCAAGAGGAGCGGGAGTACAGGTCAGCGTTGCCAGGGGGGAAATAGTTGTGTCCAGACAGAGGTAATAGTGGAGAATTATAGGCCCATCCCTGGGTTTTACATAAAGAGTCCCAGACCATAAGAGAAGAGCTCGTCAATGGTGACAAGGTGGTAGAGAAGACTCGATATTTCTTAGGAATCCACATTTGTTTAGAGAGGTCGGGACCACTGAGTTCAGTTTCCAATGCAACCCACAATTTGGTACGAATGTTATACCTCCAGTCTGACAACCGGGCCAACACTATGGCATTGCCAGACCCCCGTCGGCCCTTGACCTTGTGAGCAAGGACCTGGGAAGCCTAGACTTCTTCCTATTCCAGACATATCTATAAACTAGCGAATTCAGTAATGTAAAAAAACAAACCGGTATTCCAAATGGGATCATTTGCAACATGAAAAGCACCCTGGGTAGCAGATTCATTTTGACCAACCCAATCCTTCCCAACCAGGAATGATTCAATTGTGACCACTTCTGGATATCCGACCTTATGGCGTTGAGGAGTGGCAAAAAATTTGTGCGGAAGAGGGCGAGAGGGTTAGGAGTCAATTGAATACCGAGATATGTCATACTTCGTGTCTGCCAGGTAAAGGGGAAACTTTGCTTCATGTGGGATGTAGCAGTCATGGGTACCGAAACGTTCAATATTTCAGATTTGGCCATATTAATTTTAAAATTAGAGACCTTACCGTAGGCCGCAAATTCGGCTATAAGATTGGGGAGGGTAATTAGGGGTTGTTGTATATAGAATAGGACGTCGTCTGCGTATGCCGCGTATTTATGTTCCATGTTCCCGACCGATATCCCGTGTATGTTTGGGTTACGTCGAACGATGGAGAGAAAGGGTTCTAGAGAGATTGCAAAGAGAATCGGGGAGAGCGGGCAGCCCTGTCGCGTACCGTTATGTAGAGTGAAGGATTCGCTGAGCGTGCCGTTGACCCGTATTTGGGCCGTGGGCCGGCAATACAGATCTGAGACCGGAGGGCCGGACCGATGCCCAAATGAGACAACGTTGCCATGAGGTACTCCCAGTCCACCCTGTCAAACGCTTTTTCGGCATCCGTGGACAACAACAGGGTGGGCTGGGAGAGCCGATGAACATGTGCCATCAGGGAAATGGTGCGCAGGGAGTTGTCACGTGCTTCCCGCCCCAGTATAAAACCCGTCTGGTCCTTCGATATCCATCTCGGGACCAGGGGGGGTAATCTATTCGCGATGGCCTTAGCATAGATTTTCGCACCGATATTCAATAGGGAGATGGGGCGATAACTCGCACAATCGGTCGGGTCCTTCCCCATTTTAGGAATGACAGTGATATGGGCGTGCACAGTTTCCGGTCTGAGAGTCCCCCCGGTTAACGTTACGTTGGCATAGTTGGTCAGGTGCGGGAATAGAATATCCGCGTAGGAGCGGTAGTAAGACACCGGAAACGCCATCAGGTCCCGGTGCCTTCCCACTCGCCATGCCCTTCAGAGCCTTCAGCAACTCCGCCGGGGTGAACTCCCCTTCCAGAGATGCAAGAGTCTCCGGGGGGAGCCGCGGGAGCTCCGCCCTGGCCAGGTATGCCTGGATAAGAGAACTCCGGGCAGCGCCATTCGCAGTCTCCCGGGATACACTATAAAGGCGTTGGTAAAAATCCCTAAATTCTTTGGCAATGTGAGGGGTGTCATAAACCATTGATCCTATAGGGGTCTTAACTTTAGAAATGAAGGCAGCTGCCTTCCGCTGCCTCACTGAGTGAGCGAGCAGCTTACTAGGTCTATCCCCCCATTCATAGAAACGTTGGGATACTAGCCGCGAACGTCTCTTATGGTCTAAGTGTAATAGGGCTTTCAAGGCCTCCCGCTTCTCCGTCAGAGTATGGAAGAGGGCCAGAGTCTGGTTCCACTTGTGTTGCTGTTCCAGCCTCCTAATGTCCTGTATAAGGGTGTCCTGTCGTGCTGTCCATTCCCTCTTTTTCCTGGCGCCCAGTTCAATAAGTTTACCTCTAATAAAGGCCTTATGGGCCTCCCACAACGTACCGGGTGAAACTTCGGTGTCTACATTGGTTTTAAAATAACAGTCTAGTTCTTCCCCTATCATCTTTTTATCTATCTCCTCCAAAATCAGGTTTACATTCAACTTCCAGTTAACAGGTTTAAGTGGGATTGACTGCACTTTTAGGGTGAGCGAAATCGGGGCATGGTCCAACAGGGGAGACGTTTCTATACGCGACCGCACCAACAACGGCAAATGTCGGTGGTCTATCAGGCACAAATCTATTCTAGAGTATGTCCGATGTACCGCTGAATAGTAGGTGAAATCTCGTTCGCGTGGGTGCATGATCCGCCAGGCATCCATCATCTGAGCCTCAGTAAGCCGTGTACGAATAAACCTCAGCTTGTTATGAGACAGTGCCGACCCCCCCCCTGGAAGTATCCAGGGTGGGTTCAAGTGCAACATTGAAGTCTCCTGTCAGGACCACGCACCCCCGCGCAAAGTCTCGCAACGAAGCAAGTGTAGATGCAATGAAACCCGCTTGGTCTCTGTTGGGGGAATAAAGGGTAGCCAAGGTACAAGTCATGCCGCCCAGGGTGCCTCGAAGGAACAGGAAGCGGCCATTGGGGTCACTAAGCATAGAATCCAGGGTGAACGCGGTCCCCCTACGAAACCCCACGGCTACACCCTTAGCTTTAGCAATATTAGACAGGCTATAATACCACGTGGGGTATTTGGGGGAGTACAATTTGACCCGCGTCGTATGGGTGAGATGGGTCTCCTGGAGGAAAACCACATCACCCCGTAAGCGGTCCAGTTCCCTATACAGGTTGTGCCTCTTCCCGGGGGCATGGAGTCCCCGCACGTTAAAAGAAATAAAATTTACCGTAGCCATGGGGTCACAGATAGAGGAACCTCGCTCCGCTCAAGCCTGGTACAACCATATTGAGGTAGTCAGGGCCACCAAAAAGAAAAGGGGAGGACATGGAGAGGGAGGGGGGTGGGAAGGGGAAGGAGAGCCAGCAGGGCGAGAGAGAGCAGAAACAAGAGAAGGAGAAAAGGCAGAGCACCAGAGAGAAGAAAAAGTATAGACTAGCAATAACGCTAAGCGCACGCAGAAATCTGCGGTGCAGGGGCAGGGCACTGGTCCGGTACGCCGCCCCCGCGCCCGCTACCCTAAGTAGGGCAGGAGCACAGGGACGACGCCCCAGCCGTCCCCCGCCATGAAGGGGGGAGGTGGCAGACAGGCAAACGGGAGACCACCACACCATGGGGGTGAGGATCGCATCCCGAGCGCCCGGCGCCAGCACCTCAAGCAACCTCACAGCAACATAGCATAAATATAGCAACATAGCAATAAAAGGGGAGAGGCAAAATAAAAGTTAAATAAACAGGTAACGTGAATAGGGCATTCACTGGGAACTGAGCCAGGAGACCAGTGGGCACAGTAACATACATAGACAGTTCCCCACAATATCCATAGGGCGCCCCACTCAGAGCAATCAAACAGTCCTGCTCGCAGTCACGGGGCCGTAAATAAAATAAAATAAAATACCATAGCATAACAGGACCGGGCAGTAAAGTTAAACAAAAACAGGAGACTAAGAACACCTGCTCGGTGGGGAAAATATAACCCTGTACCCAGGAGTCATACTTGCGGAGAGTGATGATCCCCTCTCCGTCGGAGAAGGAGAAGGCGTTACAGTGGAAGCTCGTAAGGGAATCACTCTACTGACGGTCCAGGGTATCCCGTGATGTAGCTCGCGGCTTGCGGCCTACTCTCTGCCAATGGTTGTCCGAGCCGCCCGGTACCGCTGGGACGAGATCTTGCCAGCCGGGGAGATGCGGAACTTCAATGCTGAGGTCTGCACAAAATTTCGCCAGGTCCTCAGGGAACCGGAGGGCCGAGGTTTTGCCGTTTACAGTGGCCAGGAGGGCCGCAGGGAAGCCCCATCTGTACCGGATGGACGCTGCTTGGAGGCGTTCAGTAAGCGGGCGCAGAGCCCTGCGTCTGTCCAAAGTCTCTTTCGCCAGGTCTGGGAAGAGGGTAAGTGAGGCACCATCAAAGTCGAATGGCATAGCATCCCTGGCTTTCCGCATAATCATGTCCTTATCCGGGTAGTGATGAATTCTGCAAATAACATCCCGCGGAGCATCCATGGTCAAACTACGGGGACGGAGGGTCCTATGGACCCGGTCAATTTTAAGAGGTGCGTCTGCTGCCCGACCTAGGAGACTGTTGAAAATACCTCTGACCGATGGCAGTAAGTCCTCGTCTCCGGTCGCCTCCGGTAGGCCTCGTATCCGAATATTATTTCGCCTGTTCCGGTTCTCTTGGTCCTCAATGCGGTAGAGGGCCGTCCGGTGGGCAATCGCTAGTTGGCGGGTGGACGACTGCAGGGACCGTATGGCATTGGCATGGCGGTCCATGCGCTGTTCGGATTCCTCCACGCGGGCCAGGACCTGCGACAAATCAGAGCGCACTGCCGATACCTCTTTCCTGATCACCTTCTCCAAATGTAATAGCATGGATGCCATGTCAGTTTTAGTGGGAAGGTCGCTCACCGTGGGCACCGCTCTATTAGGCGTAGACCGGGCGCCCTCGTCCTCCGACTCGGCCGAGGAATCAGGTGAGCACGGCCTGCGCAGCGGCCTGTCTGCAGAGGCGGAGCTAGCACCAAGCACGACGCCATGAGGAGAGCGGCCTGGGCCATCCCGCTCATCTCCATCTTCAGGCTCCACGGACAGAAAGCGCTTAATCGTGCCCGCAGCGGCACCCTTCTTGGGCAGGGATTTCCCAGTCTTCCTCCCCATCGTCAGGTAGGGTAGCTGTGAGGATATTGTGGCTAAAAAGAGTAAAATTGCCGTGCCAGCGCCGGAGCTCTCGAGGAACACGTCCGCTCTAGCACATCTTCAAGCCACGCCCCCCCACCAGCCCAATTTTTCATCCCCTGTTTAACAGGGGCGTTTAATTACAATTTTTGATGCAATGCTTTGCAGCAGGGCTCATTCCTGCACCACAACTAGAGTATATGGGAGAGGTTGCAGTGTCGTGGCACCAGCACCAGTGCCAGAAGCCCAATTTTTCTGCCCCTGTTTAACAGGGGCGTTTAATTACAATTTATGATGCAATGCTTTGCAGCAGGGCTCATTCCTGCACCACAACTAGAGTGTATGCGAGAGGTTGCAGTATCGTAGCACCAGCACCAGTGCCTAAGGCCCAATTTTTCTGCCCCTGTTTAACAGGGGCGTTTAATTACAATTTTTGATGCAATGCTTTGCATCAGGGCTCATTCCTGCACCACAACTAGAGTATATGGGAGAGGTTGCAGTGTCGTGGCACCAGCACCAGTGCCTAAGGCCCAATTTTTCTGCCCCTGTTTAACAGGGGCATGTAATTACAATTCTTGATATAATATTTCACAGGAGGGCCCGTTCCTGTGCCCACCCAGAGTAACTGTGAGGACTTATAGTGTTGTGGCACCAGCACCACAACCACCAAAGGTCAATTTTTATACCACTGTTCAACAATGGCATGTAATTACAATTCTTGATATAATCGTTCATAGCAGGGCGCTCCAGCACCCACCAAGAGTCACTTTGAGGGCTTACAATGTTGTGGCAACAACAACACCTTGTTCTGCCATTTCTGCAGAGCATATAGGGCAGGCCTCTACTTTCAAACATCCAACTTACAAACGTCTCCTACTTGCAAATGGAAGGAGACAACAGGAAGTGAGATGAAAAAAGACGGACGGCAAAACAAATTATACAGGAGTGATAACCCTTCCCTATGTTTTCCAAAAAGCTTAAAAATAGATTTTTTGACTGGAGCTACACTTTAAAAATGTACCAGTTCAAAATTACACACAGATTCTACTTAACACAACACATCTACACAGTCCCTGTCTTGTTTGCACTGCCTGTATACTGCTGTTCTGAGTATATAGGGCCTGGGGGCCCCACGTCTTTCCTTTTTTTAATATGGGTACGGGGTTCCCCTTAATATCCGTACAAGACCCAAAGGGGCTGGTAAGGGGCAGGGGGGGGCTACCCATGCCATTTTTCTCAATGATTTTCATCCATATTGCCAGAACCAGATATTACATTAAAAACGCAAGCAGTTTGAAATGACTTTTTTTCTGTTAAATGTCATTTTGTGCAGGGACTGTTCTAAACACGGGAAACACGTGGCACTTCACAGGCATACTATAGACACCCCCCAGGCATGATATTTAAAGGAATATTTCACTTTTTTTTTTCATTTTAATCATCATTAAAATCAGTGCTCCCGCCAAAACAGCCATTTTTAAAAACATTTTAGGCATTGACCCATGTCCCCTGGGGCAGGAGCCAGGTCCCCAAACCCTTTTTAGGACAGTATCTTGCATTTTAGCCATTAAAATTAGCACTTTTAATTTCGAACGTTCGAGTCCCATAGACTTCAATGGGGTTCTAAAGTTCGTACGTATTTTCAGTCTGTTCGAAAGTTCTGGTGCAAACCAAACCGGGGGTTGTTCGGCTCATCCCTAATTATGACAGATACAATGCTGAAAATATATAAATAGTGTGAAGCATTGTGAACAGTGTATATGCTTCACCTCTGTTTCCCACCTACACAAGGGTTTGTTAGTTTTGGTAGCCAATCAGCTTTTAATGTCAGCTTGTTCAATTAAGCTTTGACAAAAAAAACTGTATGTTTCTATGCAGAGATGCACCAGATTTTGCACTCTCTAGTTTTAGTAAATCAACCCCTTTTTGTTTTCAGGGAATCTTAAAGTGGTTCCAAGGCCAATACATGTTTTACCTTAATGCGTTCCCTGCATTAAAGTAAAAAATGTAAAAAAATAAAATTAAAAAATAATATCACCCCCTTACCCTCCTAAATACTTACGTCACTCGATCCAGCACTGTGCCAATCTGTAGCGACTCTCTCCTCTCTCCCTGCATTCACAAGAGGCAACAGTGTAAGCCATTGGCTCCTGCTGCTGTCAATCAAATCTTGTAAATAGAGAGTGGTGTGGCAGGGCCAAGCCACACTGTGTGCGTCTATGAACACACACAGCCCTTCTTGGGAGGGAGTCCGCACGTCTGCCCCCATAGCACATGGCTTGCTATGGTGGCAAACACAGAAGGGGAGGTGCAGAGAGCACTGGCCATGGACCAAGATAAGGGGCCAGGTAAGTATAAAATGTTTATTATTAAAAATAAATGAATCTTTACAACCACTTTAATAGGACCTGTTTTGGAAATTGGAGCCCAGAGATTTTATAGAGCTTTGGATCGGATAAAGCCTGCACTCCTAGTTCCACATCTTAACTGCCAGCCAGACCATGGTTTACAAGGATCTTCTGAGGCAGGCCAGAAAAGTTTGTAGCTGATTCAGGTGGCCATTCCCAGCCAGTGTTTGGTTGAGTAAAATTCAGCAACAACTTCATCGGCCTGCAAAACACCTTATATGTGATATGCCCACCTGGTGAAACTTTACATTGGTCATGTTGAATCAGTTGCACATACAGTGCACCAGTGGGTCATAAATTAGTACCTGTGTGGCGTATGGCATGAGGACATGCAATAATTACTACATCCTGCCACCATTAACACTTCTTCATACTGTTGCCCCTGTAACCATCTGTTTTAGTCTTTTGCAATGGCCATTTTAATTTGGCCCTCCTAATGGAGGGTGTTTTTGGAACTAATACACACAATCTAATTTCCTGATGCCAACATGGCAGGACCCACATCTCCACCCACAGTTTAAATATATAAAAGGTAGTAAAAAGAGACTCACCCCATTCTCCTTTTTTGTCCTTGAGATCTAAATCCGAAAGACCATGATGTTGTGATAAGTCCGCTTGGGTTCAGCTTCTCCCAGGTGTAGTCCCACATCTTAGGTTGCTAAATGTGCAAACAAAGTGGGGAGCCTCTTCTGGTGGTCTTTTGGGACCAAGAGTTCTCCAACTAGAGATGTTAGAACATCATGAACATCATGTGGTGCACCTGAGCTGGTGTTTGGATGCTAAAGTCTATGCAGCTTTCTTTTATGCTATGCTTTCACTCTACCTTCCCATTATTCCTGGGGCTTTAATCACATATATTCTGAGGCAGTGTTTTTTTTTTCCTTTGTTTGGTAATGTTTTGCTTTGCTCCTCCTCCTGTGACTTCCCTGGGTTCTAGATTTTGAGATCGAGAGTCCGCACTGTGGATTAGTACACATGCGGGGAACTCTACTGTGGCAGCCATCTTTAATGTGGTAAATGGGTTTGCGCATGTGCAGTGTGGATGGGACAGCAGGGAAACCATCTTGGGTATGTGCAGCAGTGCACCAGATTGGCGGGCAGCTTTCTGCTTGATGGAGTAGTAAGTGCTGCGGTTCTGTGTGTATGAGTACAGCATTTAAAAAAAAAAAAAACCTGGGGTATAAGCATTGGCGCCAGTTGCATCTTAGGAGTCTGCTCTGTTGTGCATTTACTGGCACACTGTCTGTCTGCTGGTCTGTTTGTTTCTTCCTTTCCTCTTTTTCTTGATATCTTTGCTTCTTCTTCTCTGTAGTGTGGACTCCTTGCTCCAATGTGAAACTTCTGACACACTACTAAGACCTCCATGTGCTCAGGTAGGGACCATAATGTGATAAGTAAGAAGAGGAATGAAAAAGAGTATGTTTTCTATAAGCATGGCCTTCGTCTTGTGGTGCAACCAAGCCCACTCTCGCTGTTACCTAAGGTCAAGCTAAAACACTGTCATCAGGTAATGACGAGTTTGGTGTGGACAATGCCTATCTTGGACTAAACCTGCAGGGCTGCATGAGCCAGAGAGTTTCAGTGAGTGTCAGCATACCTCCTCCCCTGACCACTAACAGCAACAAAAGGATAAGAAGTGCTGGGCCTGCAGTGTGGACCTACCACCAGACTTACATGTCTGTATATATTTCTATGAGACCTCTCTAAGGGCAAAAGACTCTGTAAGCCAGCAAGTCATGGGCTAGTAGTTAACAAGTCTCTAACTGAGTTCTCCAGCCACTTATGCCAGTGGACTCATGTGCAACGCCGAGGACGCAGTCCTGCAGATGAGTTCAGGGCATCACAGTCAGCCCTCCTAACCAAGGAGGCCCTGAGCCCATTGCAGTCTTTAATCTTTAATTCCAGCTCAGAGGGCACCTTATCCAAGCGGTTCACCCCTGCCTTACACCCAGCCTAACTATAGGCAGAAAAAGGTCAATCATCCTCTTCAAAGACACAAAGCAGAGTTTTAGGGTTCAATTGTCTTTCAGGTCCAGTCATTCATTAGGGTGGTTAAGAAATAGAATGACGTTGATGACTGCCTTAAAAGCAAGCCCCCCCCCCCCCCCGCCGATGAATGGAAGGTTGAAGGGGGTCGATTCAGGAGGAGTGGCAGTAGTTGTATGAAGCCTTACATAAATAAACAAATTTATACCTGACCCAGATGAAAATGCGTCCTTTCTGGTCAGAAGACTGGCACTGCAATGTGCGAATGCACATAACATGCATGGCAGTAACACACACATTGTAGCAATGCACCCTACTGCAAAGGTGTGGACGCTACCATTATGCATCTTGTCAAAGCTGTTATTCTTCCTAGGGAAGATTCAGTTTCCTTTTGTGGTGTCCTTGATCAAGGAGTTGACAGAGCTCTGAGAGATTTATGTCAAAAGGCAGGGGGTGTTTGTAAGCCATTGATAGAAGGACTTAGTGGCAAGTGCATTAGAGTCGGGACTCAGAATCTTGAAGTCTCCATCACCCATGAATTACTAAAAGAACAGGTTATTAGTACTCCTGGTGAGCTCAAGTGCTCAGCAGATTTCCTGGATGGAGTAACATTTGTTGTTATCAATGTTCTGCTCAGCAGATTTAGTTTCAGCAAAAAGAACCATATGGTCCAAAACCCTGATCAACAGATCTGTCCTTAAGCAGAAGAATTGTAAGCAACATTCGTGGGCAAGTTGTTCCTTTGGCCAGAAGTTAGATGTGGCTTTCCTGAGAGTAATTGGCGGTTAGTTTGCCCTCCCTCCTAATAGAAGGTTGAGTCTCTGGTGAGTTCCCTTTGCTAGTCTGGCCTGATCCACATCTCGGACTCTGGATCTTTTCACCAGGATGGAAAACAACAGCAGATGGAAGGGTTCGCAAGTCATTTTTCTGAAGGATGCACAGCCAAAGGCCTGTTTAGTCCTTTCATGCTCTACAGGAGTTTTGTTGATGGAATCCAGTCCCCAGATTAGTATGGTGGGGGCAGGGTGGCTGATTGTGCGCATGGATGGGCAAGCCCATTTTCTGGGATCCATGGGAACCTTTACATGATAAATATTGTTACTTTTGAGGTTTCAGACATCACCCTGCTGAACTTTTGTTCATCTCAACCATAGTAACACATTCTGCTCAGAAGGTGGATGTCCTCTCTAAGTACATCAATATGATACAAATGCAAAGAGCAATAATTCCTGGAGATTTACAGGCTGTACTCTCTTCTATTTCTCGTACAAAGAAAACCAGACTGGAGACTGGTGTTCAATTTAAAGAAATTGAGTTACGTGGGAGAGGGGTATTTCTTTCAGGGCTCTCCAATTCACCAATGGCCTTTACAAAAGTCCTAGCCTCCATGTAGCCTCTCAGAGGAAAACGAGGGGTTTGAATCTATCACTACTTTGCTGGCATACAACTTCCAGAGTCCAGACCACCTACTATTTCAAAAGGAGATTCTTCTGGCCAGCCTGAGAATTTTTACCTGCATAGGAGGTGTCAAGACAGGTTGAGCTGACTCAACAATTCATCAATACGGGGGCCCAATTCAATATTCAAACAAGTACTTTTGTGCTTTGGCCAAGCAGCAAAGAGAGTCTTCAGAAGGCAGTATCTTTTTCAGTGATGCCAGCTTCCCAAATACATGGGTCTCCCGGGGACAATTGTGTCATGCATCCCTATGCTACCTTGGACACACTGGAATCTATGGACAAAAAAAAAACATCTGTTTTGCAAAGCAGAAGACAGTACCCCCGCCAATTCAAAGTGTCCCTCACTTAATCCCGTCTGTTAGATCCATTATCCTTAAACATTGCCACCACTGATGCCAGTGCTATAGGGTGGAACGCTACCTGCGGTCATCTTAGAAAGCAAGCCAGGTGGAGTTTCCCGATGGAGAGGGTAGTCTCCAATGTACACAAAATCCATCCAGTTGAGATAGCACGAAGGCTTGGCTTGCCTTGTTATTCTGTGCATGGGCAACACAGCAGCAGTGTCATACCAACGGTAATTCTCAGGAGCTATGGGCTCCTGGAATATCAAAGTGGACTGTCACACCAAGTGTTTTTTGGTTTCCAATGAATGTATCTTTCTTTGCATACCTGCTGAGTAAAACAACAAGAGGAGGAGGATTTAAAGGAACTGTACCGATCTACCAACTGTTGATTGATATCATGTGGAGAAACACAAGGCTACATACTGTACAGTAGTGACCAAGTGAGGGCACATCTGGTAAAGGTGGCACTGGTGGTATTAAAAGTTTATCACTGAATGAGATAATAAAACACAATCATTTTATATTATATGAGTAGCATTTGCACAATAGGATTGTGGTGTCTAAAGGATAAGGCATGATATGTTTTTTTTATTTTCACATGTACTCTGAGTGGAGGAGAGAAGGAGTGGAGAGGATTACAGAGTGAAGAGATCCAATCAGCTAATAAAAGTGGGACTCTTAACCAAAGCTATATTTGACAATACAATTTTATAGGGTCAAGGAACACAGGTGAGAGTACATCTAAATCACAGAAGGAGTGGATTAGAGCGATCAACAATTACACAGTTTTAAGAAAATACTTTTATTGGTGAAAAGGACAGAATTGAAAGGACATTTCACTATATTATTTTTTGTTTATTTTTTGTTGGATAAAATAGTTCCGTCCTTTTCTGGTTAGGCAGAGAGGTAGTGGGGTATAAACAGACAGCAGAGTTTATTAACTCCCATAGAGCAGAGTGGGGAAAAAATATTTTTTTCACATACATTTTTGTTAAAGGTTTATCGCTTTGCATACAACAAAACAAAACAAAAAAAAAAAAGAAAAAAAAATGTCAAATTTCTACCCACATTGTACAATAGTTATCATACAGTTCCATAAGGATGACAAAGTAAGAAACGGCATCAGTACAGAGTACATAAACAACATAATAGCTATGAATCAGTCGAGCATTAAATGCCAAAAGAGTCCATTCTTACAGTTAATAACCATTGTTGTGGTGAGGTACAGCAGATATATGCTTATTATACAACCCATAAGGGGACAAACTAGAAGCTGTCCTACTACTGAACCCACAACTAAGAGCAAACTTGAATCACAGTAAACATGCCTACCCACTATGTGACATTGCCATCCATATCTGCCACCACAACAACACAGACCTTGTCTAATTGAATGTTAATCCAGCAGGTCAATTAACATTGTAATAACTGTAGGGAGATAAAGGGGCTAGACCTGTGACCAGTAGCCAAGGGTCCCACAATTTATTGAATTTAAAGGGAGTACCTGGGTGCCTCAAGATATGCCTTTCCTTAAGAAAGGTAGAGTTAAAGGATAGCATTTCCCACTACTCAAAAGGAGGAAATGGCACAAGCCATTTCAACAAAACACATTTACGTGCCAAAAACAAAAGTTGAGAGACGGCAGGCTGGGCCTGGGGCGAATATAACTCTTCATCTAGGAATCCCAATATAGAGGTCAATGGATTATTATGTAAAGTCACCTAAAATGCTAGTCTAAAAGTATTCATTATTTTACTTCAGTAGCGCACCAATTTCAGCCATTTCCAAAACATATGTAAGTGATCAGCAAGAAACCCCTTACCTCTAGGACAGTCTGGGCTCTCTCTATGATGCCACATATGCAATTTATGGGGCATTTTATATGCCCGACGTATAACAAAAAGTTGTGACAAGCATTGGGTTGGAGAAATGGACACCAAGGGTACTTGTACTAAAATAGATGGCCAAACCTCTCCTTTAGGGATGAGCCGAACACTCACTGGTTCGGTTCGCACCAGAACCTGCGAACAGACCTAAACTTCGCATGAACTTTAGAACCCTATTAAAGTCTATGGGACTCGAACGTTCAAAATCAAAAGTGCTCATTTTAAACGCTAATATGCAAGTTAGTGTCCTAAAAAGTGTTTGGGGACCTGGGTCCTGCCCCAGGGGACATGTATCAATGCAACAAAAAACTTTTTTCAGGACCAGTGATTTTAATAATGCTTAAAGTGAAACAATAAAAGTGTAATATTCCTTTAAATTTCATACCTGGGGGTGTGTATAGTTTGCCTGTAAAGGGGCGCATATTTCCCATGCTTAGAACTGTCCCTGCAGAAAGTGTAATTTCTGCAGGAAAAAAAGTAATTTAAAAGCACTCGTGACTATAATGAATTGTCAGCTCCGCGTAATACAGAGAACAGTCATTGAAAGTCATTGATAAAAAAAATGCGTGGGATTCCCCCCAAATTCAATTACCAGGCCCTTCAGGTCTGGTATGGATATTAAGGGGAACACCACGTCAATTTTTTTTTTAAAATCACATGGGGTTCCCCCCAAATATCCATACCAGACCCTTTATCCCAGCATGCAACCTGGGGACACCCAGATCCCGCCCCCCCATTTGAAATGGTAAGGGGGTACAAAAGTACCCCTACCATTTCACAAAGAAAGTGTAAATAATTGGTAAAAAAGACACAGACACCGTTGGGAAAAGTCCTTTATTAAAAATAAAAAAAAAATTAAAAAAAAATTCCAGTGGTGGTAATCCACTCTTGCTATCCAGCGATGGGTGATCTCTTCTCCGGGGTCCAGCGATGGGTGATCTCTTCTCCGGGGTCCACCGGAGACACTGCGGGAATCCCGGCAGCCTGACAGGTCTTATATGAGGAGGGCAGGGCCACCCATCACCTGACCCCACCCCCCTCTGACGCAAGGGGAAACCCAGGCTTCCCCAGTGATGTATGGGTGACTCCGCCCCCCCTCTGATGTAACGCAGGTTTCCATTACATCAGAAGGGGGGCGGGGTCACCTGCACGTCACTAGGGAAGCCCGGGTTTCCCCTTGCGCCAGATGGGGCAGGGTCAGTTCATGGGTGGCCCCGTCCTCCTCAGCTAAGACCTGTCAGCCTGCCGGGATTCCTGCAGTGTGTCCTGTGGAGGCAGGATGCAATGGGCTGGACCATCGGGAGAGATCACCCATCGATGGACCCCGGAGAAGAGATCACCCAACGGGGGGCTGGGATCTGGGGGTCCCCTTGTTAAAGGGGGCTTCCAGATTCTGATAACAGCCCCGCCCACAGACCCCCACAGCCTACGGCCAGGGTTGTGGGGCTGAGGCCCTTGTCCCCATCAACATGGGGACATGGTGCTTTGAGGGGTCACAGACCCCCAAAGCATCCTCTCAATGTTGAGGGCATGTGGCCTGGTACGGTTCAGGAGGGGGGGTGCTCTCTCGTCCCCCCCTCTTTTTCTGCGGCCTGCCAGGTTGCATGCTCAGATAAAGGGTCTGGTATGGATTTTTGGGGGGAACTCCACTCCATTTTTTTTTTCCTTTCAAAAATTTTTATTAGCAATTAACAAAGTAATTACACAGTACGATATAGACATAGAGCATGTGAAGAGCTTTGGTGAATAGTATGTAAACAGTAACAGTGGGACTTAGTCCCTGTAAAAATTTGACAAAAACAACACTGGATTATGCAATTCGGATCATAAGAGAGAAGGATTATCTGCTTAGACAATCAAGTGTCATATAATCAGGGATCACCGGGGGAGGTAGCCATTTTTTTTTTAAATTGGCGTGGAGTTCCCCTTAAAATCCATACCAGACCTGAAGGGCCTGGTAATTGAATTTGGGGGAAACCACACGCATTTTTTATTTTTTTTATCAATGACTGTTCTTTGTATTACGGGGGAACCCACAATTCATTATAGCCGCGAGTGATTTTAAATTACTTTTTTCCTGCAGAAATTACACTTTGGGCAGGGACAGTTCTAAGCACGGGAAACATGCGCCCCTTTATAGGCATATTATACACACACCCCGGTACAAAATTTAAAGGAGTATTACACTTTTTATTGTTTCACTTCAAGCATTATTAAAATCACTGCTCCCGGAAAAACTTCAGTTTTTACAACTTTTTTTGCATTGATACATGTTCCCTGGGGCAGGACCCAGGTCCCCAAACACTATTTATGACAAAAACTTGAATATAAGCCTTTAAAATTAGCACTTTATATTTCTCCCATAGACTTTTACAGGGTGTTCTGTGGCTTTTCGAATTTGCCGCGAACACCCCAAATTGTTTGCTGTTCGGTGAACAGGCGAACAGGCAATGTTTGACTCAAAGTCGAAGCTCATCCCTACTCTCCATCTATGGTAGTTATATCTGTAAACCAGCCTCTCCTGCTGGGAAGCTGCATGTGACAATGGGAGTAATCCAAAAAGGACCTATAAAGAGTGGATATAAGACTCTTCTTATCAGTAAAATTAGCTAGTTGATCTATAAGTGGAGTTTTAATCTGTCTAAAGCCTCATGCACATGATCGGATTTTTCGCAGACAAAGCGTCTGACTTTTGTCCGCAGGGCATTGGCAAAAAACTTGTCTTGCATACAAACGACACACAATTGTCTACCAACATACACAAACTAGGCTAGGCGATGGTAGGTTTGCAGTTACAGAGCAGCAGAGCAGACATGCCGCTAGGGTAGGCATTACGCAACACCGCGGCTCCGGCCTAGTCCGGCCGTACCGCAGTCACTCACCTAGCAGCCGCCTGCACCGTATGCTAGAACCTTGACAGTCCAGGGCTTGCACGCCGTGCGCCCCCGGCCCCTGACCTTCATTGGTACGGAGCCCCGGGACGTGGATTAGGAAAGCCCAGGGCTCTGGCCTAGCCGTCGGCCATCTTGGTCCACCCATCCTCGGTGGAAAAATTATCAACTCCCCCTGTTTCAGCAACCCTGACAAACCCTTAAGGTAGGCCACACCGCAGCCACCCTGTCATCACCCCTAATGGGCTAAACATTTAGCCACACATAGACTGGTGGCTGCGGCAGAGCCACATCATAAAAAAAAAACATTTTCTCCCCCCGTTATCCTACCTCCATCTTCCCCTCCATTTTAAAGATCCCACTGCAAGAGGCAACCGGACCGCTTTCCAGAAATGTCAGGCTTACAGCAAGCCAGATTCACTGCAACCAGACAGCTAACGGGGACCACCGCAACCAGGTGAGCTCGCACCTCGACTCCCCCCCCCAGTGATTGTTCCAGGGACTGCGTCCGACCTCCTCCGACTGTCTCCGGGGGTCAAGAAGGAATTTTTGCCCTACTGGTGTATTTGGCTGCTACTGCCAGGGTTTTTTTTCACCTTCCTCTGGAACAATCAGGAACAACCGTAGGTTAGCATATCCCTACCTCCAGCCTCCATTTCATTTTTCACGCTATCCTAGGACGACTACTCCGGATCACAGCCAGATTTCTTTTCTGAGCGGGGATCTTCACCTCAAGTAAAGGTACCCGGAACAGCCAGCAACCCAATACAACAACTCCTTCCACATCTGTATAGGCATCCCCTGATCAACTTGCGCGCTAATAGCCTCAAGCACGGCGGCAAGTCTGATACCTAGTCCGTCCTCAGGGTCAATACCCTGATCAGGATCATCATCTTAGGCCCATAGTACCATCAACCTCATCCACAGACCATGTGCAACTTCAAATACTCAGCAGAAGTTCTCCACAGACTAAGGAACATCAACACCACATTGCCATCTTCCATACAAAAAATACTTCAAAGAGAACAACTATTAAAGACCGGACGACAAGCAACAGCCAACCACAGGAAGAGACTCAACCACTACAATTAGATTGCGCCTTGATTAATGGCAGGTCTGCAGTCAAACACAGACTGGAAGTACACGAGAACAATGTAGACTGCCTCTTCATCACCGAAAGCTGGCTAACCTCTGACTGCAACACCATCCTCACCGAATTGGTGCCGAAAAACGACAGGATCCTAACCGAACACCCGATAGGGAAAAAAGGAGGAGGCCTAGCAGTGATCTTTAAAGCTCACCTGGGGCTCACCAAACCATCATCACAGAACCCAGTGCCGTTTATGGAGACACTGACGCTACGTCTTCAACCAACACCCCATGACGCCACTCACATTCTACTATGCTACAGACCCCCGGGACCAAAGTCCAATTTTCTTTCACCCCTCACGGAATCCTTCGCAATACACACCCTAAAATTCAAAAATTTCCTGGCACTTGAGATTTCAACCTCTGGGCAAACGAGCCAAAATATCCCATTGCAACTGCCTGCATCAATCAACTAGAAGAATTGGGTCTCCAGCAACTGATAAAGACCCCCACGCATGGGTCAGGACACACCCTGGACCTCATTTTCAAACAGAACATTGACGTCAACATACTCGACAACATAACATTGCCATGGACGGACCACCACGCCATCAAATTCAAAATTGCTACCAACATCACCCACGAAAAACGGAAACCTGTAACAACAACGCACTGGACCAGATCACATCAAAAACTGTACTCCGAATCCTTCAAAACCACTCTATCCAATAAGATAACTACAATAACCTTAAACCACTCTTCGGCGGAAACACTCAACTCCCTGAACAGGGCATTACTGCAATCAGCAGACTCGGTAGCTCCAAAACGCAGGGTTCTCATCAGGAAGAAAAACTCTGGATGGTTTAATAGCTCCCTCTCCGTACTAAAGCAAGAATGCAGAAGAGCGGAAAGAACATGGAGAAGAAATCCCACAGAGGAAAACCACCTTAACTACAAAGGTCTCACAGAGAATTATCGGAAAGCAATCTTCAAAGCCAAAAAGGATCACTTCTCATATACAATCTCAATGGCCTCAAACCAACCCACGGGAACTGTTTAAACTAGTCAATCAATGAATCCGGAGTGCCTAGAGCCCCCAGAAAACGAATCCCAGGATTACTGTGACAAACTATCAGATTTTTTCATTGATAAAGTCAAAACCATCAGGGAAACAATTTGTCAGAAGAAAACATCCAACCTCAGCCAGAAAATACATAAAGAGGATGTCTACATTCCGCAACCGCCGAAATTTTCACTAACCCCAATTACCGCAGACACCACAAAAAACATCATTAATAAACTTTGTGACAGTACCTCACCAATTGACATCATCCCCACAAAACTACTGAAAGAATGCTCCAACATCGTGGCTCCAACCATAACCCACCTCATAAACCGATCATTCCACGAAGGGATTGTTCCCAGCATCCTCAAACAAGGCATTGTCAAACCTCTACTCAAGAAACCAAACCTAGACCCTCAGGACCCAAATAACCGTAGGCCAATTACAAGCCTCAACACCATTTCGAAGATCGTGGAGAAAGCAGTAGTCCATCAGTTACAACTCCACCTGGATACTCACAAACTCCTGGACCCGCTGCAATCAGGCTTCCGCCTGGGTCATGGAACAGAAACAGCACTCCTTAAGATTTGGAATGACGCCCTTGAAGCAGCAGATGACGGAGAGCCGTGTCTCCTCGTACTGTTAGACCTAACCACAGCGTTTGATACAGTAGACCACAATACTCTACTCGTCCGCCTCACAGAAGTAGCCGGAGTCCAAGACGTAGATCTCCAATGGTTCGCGTCCTTCCTAGGAAATCTTTCACAGACAGTGAAACTAGGAAAATTCCTCTCTGAATCTTGGGCAGTCACCTGCGGAGTCCCTCAAAGATCTCCTTTGTCACCCGTTCTCTTCAACATTTACATCCGCCCACTCCTCCAAATCATCAGATGCTCAGACCTTTGCTTCCACTCTTACGCTGACGACACGCAACTTTATTTCCGTATCAATGGAAAAAAAGATCACCAACAACAACTTGAAAACTGCCTCAAATCAATAGAGGACTGTATAAGGTAATGGAGGAACCATTTTGTTAGAGACATCCATTTTGAGTAATGGAAAATTACTGATAGCGTGACCCCATGGAAACCTATTGCTTAAGGTCATATGTGTTTTTGCTTGTACATGATCACAAGGTCAGTTGTTTGTACAGAACAGATGGATGCGGTTAAGCTACTTCCCTTTCCAAGAGCAGAAGTAACTTTATGGCGTTAGACCACAGGCCTATCTTGCATCACGCCTAAGAACATTCTAAACTATATATATATATATATTTAGCTTTTGCTGCTAGGCAGAGATATTGCTTGTGCAAAGAACCATGATGACATAGTAAAATATACAATCTTGCATATTTTATGTGGCGATCCCTGATTGGCTCAACCACAGGGTTGCGCTTTAGCTCAAACTGCATAAAACTACTGTGAATGCTCCAATAAACTTACAGTCATTGTTCACGTACAATTGTGTGTATGTGTGGTGATTGTCCACCGGTGACCGGGACCTCCGCTCCTCCGTCCTAGCCTAGGCTACCAGGGTATATACACGGAAGACGAGCACCTAACAGAGCTGGTACCAGGAGTGGGGTCATCTTGTGATAGGTAAGTCATTTTGCTCCTTCTTACCTTAATGGTGAATAGGTGTAGATGCTTACTCTGTCCAGGTGACCACCATACAAATAGATTAGTTTAAAAAGCTACTGTGCCTTCGCGGCGGACTAGGCTGGTCCCTCGGAAGGTTAAAAGGGCTCGCAAGGAATTTATAGGTTTAGGAAAAAGTCAGACTAGGTGGGTCTGACTATAAACTATTGGTGATAGTTTTATTAACACGGGAAGTAAAAGAATACGCCCGTGACAAAGGGATTGGTCGAGCGGACGCCCACTTGAGAACTTTTAAAGTGCACTATAAATAATGAAATGCATCATGATGTGATTACTTGATAATGTACATGTAAAGTTTTAAAGCTGAAATCCTAAACCATAAAAATATGTCTGTTTCTCTTTAGGTGCAAGCGTAAGTATATAGAGTATTAACGTTGTATAAGATATAATTATATAGAGTGGATGTCTGTTTGAATAAACCCAACTGTTGTTAAATTAATACAGAGTATGAAGAACCAGATTGTAGTGAGGTAGCACCCGCCTGTTCATGCTGCACGCTAGGTTTACTTTTTCTTAGCATTGACGAAAGGTGGATTCTTTTGACCACTAGACCTACAGGCTTCTCTTGCAGACTTGGTGTAAGAGGGGTATATCCCGCCACCAGGAAAGGTACCCTTCATCGTATATTAAGGGTAAATCTTCACAGTTTTATTAGTCCATCTGACCTGGAAGATCAGGGAACTTACCCCCGCATTAGGGAACAAATTATTGACCAAACAGCCTGTTATCACCTCTGCCCACATACCAGGCATACTTTACCCAAATTACTAGATGGGGAATTCTGCAGGCACCCAGCCCCAGAGTCCGGGAACTCCCACCCCGTATGAGTATGTTCAACATAACTTGCCGGGTCCCAAGGTGGAACCTTTCTGGGCACAAGTCCGGGAGAGGTGTCACCAATTGGGAATCCATGACCCAGGACCCCAAGGTCCTTGTTCAGAGGAAGACTGGCAAGAAGTCAGTAAAATTTGTCAGGTACATAAGCATTCTTATCCTCCCTGCAAAGGGGCTGACCCACAATACATGAAGGATTGTTTCTGTGCATGGAACAAATGCCTTGGAAAATATAGGAAGAAATATGCCAAAAACATCCCAGTGACCAAGAAAAAAATCTCACCTCCTAGTGCTCCAACATCTGCGTTTGAGCCACCCCCGCCCTATGTCACTGTAAAGACCGAGACTGGACCACCAGGTCCCCGACTCCATTTATACCCGTCATTAGACCCGAGTGTTCTTGCCAGTATGATATATGGTACAGCAAGTAAAGACCAGATAAGTGAGTGGGAACAAGTGAATAGGACTAGAATAGAAAAGGAGAAGGATGAGGCGGAACAAGTCAGAGAACGAGAAAAATTAAGTAGGTTAACCCCTGCAGAACAGCAGTACGAAAAAGATAGGAAGGATTTCGAGATTAAAAAAGGTGAGGTAGAAGAACAACTAGAAATACGTAGAAAAGAATTGGATAAATACCGAAGGGCCTTGGACAAGAGAGTAGCAGAGTTAAAAGACACAACCCCCCACTGCCACTCGTAGCAAAACAAAAGCCATTACACATTCCCCCCCTAAGGAGGAAGACTCAGATAACAACGCCCAGGCTAATAGCAATGTGGCAAGTCCGGGGGCCTCCTCTGAAGATGAGGAGAGCGAGAACGGGGAAAAAGACACCGCCTCGTTTAAAGCTCCTTTAATGCACATAGGCAATACCCAGGTCCACATTCCCTTACCCCTAGGGACACTTTCTAAAATAAAAGAACTTTGCCCAAGTCCAAGGAAGAGCCCCAGGGAGGCAGGTGCCTTTCTAGCTAAATATAGCGTCGGGGCAAGCTTAGATAAGGAGGACGTGAAAGGAATATTAAGTATAGTGGATCCTGACAGCCCAGAAGATGTCCCTATAGACACTCTATGGACCAATCATATCCTAGACATGCATGATTGGGTGGCATTTTGGAAAGGCATAGGTAACCACTGGTCCACTGTATATAAAGGGTCCTCTGCCTTACAAGAGTTAATTTTAGCCAAACAAGGACCCAAGGAGAAATTCTTTGATTTTTGCACCAGGGTCTACAGTCTTTGGAAAGCCGTAGAGGCAGCCCCACAGTTATTCACAACCACCATTATGTCAGGTGGCGATCCCAAAGTCACCCAACTTCTCAAATTTACCACCCCCAAATGGACAGATCAAGCACCTGATGATTTTATGAAAGAAGCAAGGTCCAGGGAAAGCTCTGGAGTCTTTGAGCAGAAAGGAGGAATATTTCCCTCCCTTACTTTAGTATCGGCAGAAACGTCCGTTCCTCTAATGGCCATGCAAACATATCCTGGTCCAGCTGTTGTTTATCCCCCGGACCAAGGTTGTTTCAATTGTGGACAGCAAGGACACTGGAAATCCCAGTGCCCTTATAGGACTGGACAGATTAGAGCAAGAGGCAGAGGCAGGGGATTTAACCCCCAGACCCGCCCACAGTATCCCCGTTATACGCCATACCAGAACCCTCGTCAACCACTACCCCAATATCCTACACAGCCACAAATAATGCACCCTCAGGCCCCCAATAGACCACCACCCAGAATTCCTATGCAGTGGCCATCCAATCGGCAGCCACCACCCCAATAGGGATGCCTAGAGTATGTCCCTTCCCTCAGCCTAGTGTGTTACAATCCCTCATGGAGAAGTCTTCCCCAAGTTGTATTACATGTAGATGGACAACGTGTCTGCTTTTTGATAGACACTGGCGCCACCTCTAGTTCAGTGAACGATGAGATTTTTAACACACCACAATGCACCAAGGGAAACTCTATTGGTATTAATGGGACACCTGTCACCCATCCCATCACTCCACCACTGACTGTAGCCACTCCAGAAGGACAGAAATTATGTACCCAAACTTTTGCCGTCTTGTCCTCATGCCCTGTGCCCCTTATGGGACGGGACCTCTTGGCACAACTGTGTATTACCATTAAGTTTAATAAAGAAGGTTCCCTTACCGCTAGTTCACCATTATGTGACTTACATGGCCCTAAGCGACATGCACACAGAGGCTTCTTTATGCTACTCCCCGCCTCTCTCGAAACACATGCTATCTGGGCGGAAAACAAAGGTAGCGTAGGTTTCATTAACTGTACGCCTTACTCGCCTCAGATGCGCCCTGACGCAGAAGCACAATATCACAAACAATACCCCCTGCCCCCCGAAAAGACCCAAGGCATTGCCCCCCAGATCAATGACTACATATCTAAAGGTATCCTAAAACCAATCATTAGCCCCTGGAACACACCCATTTACCCTGTAAAGAAGGCCAGTGGCGAGTGGAGACTCGTCCAAGACCTCAGAGCAGTAAACAAACAAGTGATTCCCCTCCCACCCCTAGTCTCAGACATCACTTTTATTTTCTCATGCATACCGGCAGACTCTCTATGCTACACAGTAATTGATTTAGCGAATGCTTTCTTTAGCATTCCCATTGCAGAGGAAGCCCAACCTATGTTTGCTTTCTCCTGGGCCGGGGGCCAACTAACCTGGACACGCCTACCGCAAGGGTATGTAGACAGCCCAGCCGCCTTCTCTATGGTACTCAACGAGACTGTCAAGTCTTGGACTTCTGAGCGTGGGTCGGTACTAATACAGTATGTGGACGACTTGCTCCTGTGCAGTCGAACTGCTGAAGATTGTGCGGTCGATTCAACATCACTGTTACAACACCTAGCTCACGCTGGGCATCTAGCCTCAAGGAAGAAAATACAATGGTGCCAGCCACAGGTAGAATACCTAGGGTGCATTCTAAAGGAAGGGACAAGGCTAGTGTCCCCCAAACGTGCCGCAGCCCTTCGAGCTCTCAGTCCCCCAAAAGACAAAGCCGCCCTACTCTCGTTCTTGGGTGCAATGGTATATTGCCGCCAATGGATTCCTGACTGTTCTCATTATGATAGTATCCTAAGAGAGGCTACTGGCTCGACAGCCCCTAAATTAATAGATTGGACTGAAGACAGACTACAAGCTTTTCAAGCTCTATTAAACAGTCTGTCATGTGCACCCGCCCTGGGATTGGTAGACTATGGTAAAGCTTTTCAGCTGTACTGTGTAGTTTCAGGGAACTCTTTTGCCGCGGTTCTCACACAACAACATGGAACAGGATACCGCCCGGTTTCTTACCTATCCAAGAAACTCCCTATCCAGGTTCAAGGCATGCCGTCATGTCTCCAGAATTTAGCAGCCTGTGCTATGGCAGTACAGGACGCTAACAAAATGGTCTTGGGCCACCCAATGACACTTTTCACCACCCATTCTGTCACCCACCTCATACAGAACATGAACACCCAACACATGACCTCACAAAGGCTCAGCGGTTATGAGATTACCCTTATGAACACTGACAATCTATCTCTTAAATATGTTCCCGCTAGCAACCCTGCTGTCCGCCTCCTGCACTCCATGCTGCGTCTACCACAAGACCCAGACCAGCTTCATGACTGTGTGGAAAAAGTGGAATCCATCACATCCCCTAGACCTGATCTCACGGATACACCTATTATAGATGCGGAAGATGTTTTCGTTGACGGTAGTTACTCCCGCCCCTCTGATTCCACTTTCCTAACAGGTTACGCGATAGTCCAATTACCAGACAAGGTGCTAGAAGCCAAGCCGCTGCCTCCCTCTTCGGCCCAAGTAGCAGAATTGGAAGCTCTCACTAGAGCCTGCATTCTATTCACTGATAAAAAGGTGAACATTTACACCGACAGTAGATATGCTTTCGGAGTAGTGCATGACTTTGGTGTGATATGGGCTAATAGAGGTTTCAAAACCGCAGACAATAGACTAATTGCCAATCCCACACATCTTATGGCTCTTCTCCAGGCCATCCTCCTTCCAAAGGAAGTGGCTATTATCAAGGTAAAAGCCCATTCCTCGGACGACAGCAAAATATCCAAGGGTAACGCCCTAGCCGATAGAACTGCAAAGCAAGCTGCCGCCTCCTCCCCTAACCCCCCTGCCCCCACAACAGTTTTCTTTAAAGAACATTTCACTTCATCCAACTTCAAAACAATTGTAGCACAAATACAAACAATGGCCACAGACCAGGACGTTCATTTCTGGGTCGCTGCAGGATTGACCAAAGACCCCGAGGGTCTTTGGACAAAAGAGGGGAAGGTACTGGGAATACCTGAAGCAAGTTGCAATCTCATACTCTCATACCTCCATGGCCCAGGACACATAGGAGCTGCCCCTTTAACCAACCTGTATAACAAATCTTTTTGTACAAACAATTTGAATAAACAAATCCAACTTCTGACTAAAAGCTGCCTGACCTGTGCACAGAAAACTCTGACATTAACATTTATTCCCAACAGGAAATGTACGTGAAAAATCTGGTAACTATGCTCCACGAAATAAACAAACAAGTTTCTGTCACCTTTTCTCCTCTTCCCACAGAACCAACGCATCCCTTCATCCCTGGGGATAAAGTGCTGATCAAACAATTAGCACAAAGAAAGAGTATCGGACCGGCTTTCTCAGGACCATGGAAGGTGGAAAAGGTATCGAGAACAGCAGTACTGACGGATATGGGGAACACCTGGATCCATGCCAGTCGTCTTAAAAGGTGCCCGCAGCCCCCCCCGACTCCGGACCCTCCAACCGAGACGTCAACACCCAACCGCCTTGTCCCTATCTCATCAGCCCGGGAGGAAGACAGCTTGTTCGAAGAAAGTGCATCCTTACTCCCTCAAACCCAAGAACAGCTCCAACTTACCTTGGATCAGAAGTTGCGAGAAGCCCAAAAAGGGATAGAACAAATATCTCTGACAAACTCTGATCCCTTCCAAAAAGACAAAACGGAGCTGGACACCCCGACAGGAAACGACGAAGAAGGACAAGACCTTAGATAGCCGGACACAATGATTCCCCTGTCAATGTCCATGAAGGCCTTGTGCCTCTTATCTTGTACAGCTTTAATTGTGTTCTTACCCACCTGGTTGATATCTAACTGTATCTATCACCCTGAAGATTTGGGACCCCTTTGCCAGCCTAAGTTTTGGCCAGGGAATACTTGCATGGTTAAAAAACACCGCCATGACTATAATAATGATACTCCTTTTTATTTTGTTCCTATATGTCTGTTATAGGTTTATAATGTGTATAATTGTTAAAGCATCACATACCAGAAATCAAACTATTAAATTAGATGCATTTTCCCATGATCCTAAGGTATGGTACCAGGAAGAATGCGTGACATATGGGATAGATGATATGTGATCTTCCTGTTTTCAACAGGATGATCAAAGGGAGGATTATAAGGTAATGGAGGAACCATTTTGTTAGAGACATCCATTTTGAGTAATGGAAAATTACTGATAGCGTGACCCCATGGAAACCTATTGCTTAAGGTCATATGTGTTTTTGCTTGTACATGATCACAAGGTCAGTTGTTTGTACAGAACAGATGGATGCGGTTAAGCTACTTCCCTTTCCAAGAGCAGAAGCAACTTTATGGCGTTAGACCACAGGCCTATCTTGCATCACGCCTAAGAACATTCTAAACTATATATATATATATTTAGCTTTTGCTGCTAGGTGTCAGGGTCGTTACCTGGTTGGTCGCGGTGCTGCCCGTGTTGGTGCGCGCCGATGTCCTGCGGTGCGTGCTGGGGTGCGTGTTCCTGTGCGTGCGGTGTTGCGCGCTCCTGTGGGCGCTGGTGCGCGTCGGTGTGTGCCCTCACGTGCCCCTGCTGGCGCTAGTGCGCGTCAGCGCGCTGTGGTGGGCACTTCGGGTACCGCTGGTGTGTCTGCTGGCGTTCGGGGGCGCGCGCGCGTCGGCGCGCGCGTGTGCGCGGTGCTTGGCGCAAAACGGCCTATTTAGGTCTGCCACTGACATCTCCCAGGTGCTGCCTGATCAACAGCTTCTCGGTTCCTGTCCCGTTGTTCGTATCCTGTGTTCCTGTTGCTTATCTCCTGACGACCCGGCTTTCCCTTGACACCGCTGACCTCTGCCTGCATCTGACCTCGGCCTGTTTGACCTCTCTTTTGCCTGCTCCTTCTGTGCCTCTGCTGCCCGCCTGTTGCCGTACCCTGCCTGCACCCGGACTTGCCTGCTCTGCTCCTGTTCTGTACCCAGTTTGCCTGTGTCCTATCTACACACCTGCTGCCGGAAGCTTCCTGCAAGTTCCAGCTCCTGGAGCCATATCACAGGCTCTCTTACCACTCCGCACTCTCAGCCACCTGTCTGCTCTATCAGGGGTTGTAAGTCGGACACGTACGGGAGACCACCCTCTGCCCAAGCGGACTCATCGGTTCGGTAAGTGCCAGCCTGACAGTATCAGGCAGCCATGACTGAGTCCGGGCAGGGGGCCTCCCCTATGGATGAGTTATGCAGACATTTGGCCGGTCTGACCCAAGCCGTGAAGAGTCTCCAGGATGGCTACTCAAGGTTGGAGGAGCAAGTCCAAGCCTTGTCCTCCTCATCTAACCCTCAAGGAACCTCCCCCACCGGTCTTTCATCTGCACCCTCCGTAGTGATGCTTCCTCCAGAGCCAAGGGTACCTACACCCGAGAGGTTTTCCGGCGATCGCACCAAGTATCGTGCGTTTCGCAACTCCTGCGAACTGTACTTCGCACTGCAGCCCCGGACATTCTCTCTAGAGGCAACCAAGGTGGGCTTTGTGATATCCCTGTTGTCCGGCGAGCCTCAAACCTGGGCCCATCGTTTACTGGAGCAGAAATCTGGAACCCTGGATAGCCTTGAAGGTAAACGTGTTGGAACTCTGCCACGATCATAAGATGGCCGGACACTTTGGTACCCGGAAGACTGCCGAACTGATTCAGCGCACCTTTTGGTGGCCTCAACTTCTTAAGGACTGCAAGGACTATGTGGACTCGTGCAGCACTTGCTCCCGAAATAAGAACAGCCGGACGCGGGCTTGGGGCCTACTGAAACCTTTACCTGTCCCTGAGAGACCGTGGAAAATGATCTCGATGGACTTTATCGTGGAACTCCCCCTTTCCGAGGGGTTCTCCACCATCTTTGTTGTCGTAGATAGGCTGTCCAAGATGGCCCATTTCCTCCCGATGAGGGGCACTCCCTCGGCTATGGAAACGGCCAAGATCTTTGTCAAAGAAGTTGTAAGGCTGCATGGGATCCCGGCAAGTATTGTTTCCGACCGAGGCGCCCAATTCACCTCAAGGTTTTGGAGAGCGCTCTGCGGGTCTCTTGAAATTGAACTGGCCTTTTCCTCCGCTTATCACCCCCAGACAAACGGACAAACGGAGAGAACCAATCAGTCCCTGGAGCAGTACATCCGCTGTTTTTCTTCCTTCTCGCAGGATGACTGGGTCTCGCTACTACCCATGGCGGAGTTTGCCTATAACAACTCCTTGCACTCCACCATCAACCAGACACCGTTCTTTGCCAATTACGGCTTCCACCCAGCCTTCTTGCCCAGCTCAGTCCCAGAATGCCTTGTTCCGGCAGTTTCCGAGACATTGGACTTCTTTTCTAAAAACAACCAACTCCTAAAGGAAACCATGGCCCGGTCCCAGGAATGCTATAAACGGGCGTTTGACAAAAGGAGACGGGGAGAACTCGTTCTGGCTCCCGGCAGCCAAGTATGGTTATCCACAGTCAACCTTAAGATGGCCTGTCCTTCCAAGAAGTTAGGCCCTAAATTCATGGGCCCCTTTTCTGTAAAAAGGAAGATAAATGAAGTGGCATATGAACTTAACCTGCCTGACTCTTTTAGAGTGCACCCGGTCTTTCACGTGACCTTACTGAAGCCCGTTACCCCAAATCCCTTTGCTGACCGCACCACCGACCCACCCGAACCTGTTATAGTGAACAATGAAGAGGAGTTTGAGGTTGAAGCAATCCTTGATTGCAGGAAGAGGGGTAATGTAACCCAGTACCTCATCAAGTGGAAGGGTTATGGACCTGAGGACAACTCCTGGGAACCCGAGGACAATCTACATGCTCAGGAACTTTTGCGGGCCTTCAAGAACCGTCAGGTTTCCAGATCGGCTCACCTGGGCAGCCGGAGTCTGCCCTTAGGGAGGGGGCACTGTCAGGGTCGTTACCTGGTTGGTCGCGGTGCTGCCCGTGTTGGTGCGCGCCGATGTCCTGCGGTGCGTGCTGGGGTGTGTGTTCCTGTGCGTGCGGTGTTGCGCGCTCCTGTGGGCGCTGGTGCCCTCACGTGCCCCTGCTGGCGCTGGTGCGCGTCAGCGCGCTGTGGTGGGCACTTCGGGTACCGCTGGTGTGTCTGCCGGCGTTCGGGGGCGCGCGCGCGCCTATGCGCGCGCCCGCGCGCGTCGGCGCGCGCGTGTGCGCGGTGCTTGGCGCCAAACGGCCTATTTAGGTCTGCCACTGACATCTCCCAGGTGCTGCCTGATCAACAGCTTCTCGGTTCCTGTCCCGTTGTTCGTATCCTGTGTTCCTGTTGCTTATCTCCTGACGACCCGGCTTTCCCTTGACACCGCTGACCTCTGCCTGCATCTGACCTCGGCCTGTTTGACCTCTCTTTTGCCTGCTCCTTCTGTGCCTCTGCTGCCCGCCTGTTGCCGTACCCTGCCTGCACCCGGACTTGCCTGCTCTGCTCCTGTTCTGTACCCAGTTTGCCTGTGTCCTATCTACACACCTGCTGCCGGAAGCTTCCTGCAAGTTCCAGCTCCTGGAGCCATATCACAGGCTCTCTTACCACTCCGCACTCTCAGCCACCTGTCTGCTCTATCAGGGGTTGTAAGTCGGACACGTACGGGAGACCACCCTCTGCCCAAGCGGACTCATCGGTTCGGTAAGTGCCAGCCTGACACTAGGCAGAGATATTGCTTGTGCAAAGAACCATAATGACATAGTAAAATATACAATCTTGCATATTTTATGTGGCGATCCCTGATTGGCTCAACCACAGGGTTGCGCTTTAGCTCAAACTGCATAAAACTACTGTGAATGCTCCAATAAACTTACAGTCATTGTTCACGTACAATTGTGTGTATGTGTGGTGATTGTCCACCGGTGACCGGGACCTCCGCTCCTCCGTCCTAGCCTAGGCTACCAGGGTATATACACGGAAGACGAGCACCTAACAGACTGGATGACCACTAACTCCCTCCAACTCAACGAATCTAAGACAGAGCTTCTTATCTTACACCCAAATCATAATCCCGTAAACCAAAACCTCCTGGTCTCCACCCACCGTCTTTGGGCAGACCACCTCCCCAAAGACCAAGGCCAAGAGTCTCTGGGTTATTTTAGATGCAAAAATGTCAATGGATGCGCAAATAGGAGCTGTAGTCAGTGGATCTCACCATCTGCTACGCATGCTTCACAGACTCATCCCTTTTATCCCAAAGAATGACAAAGCAGTGGTAGTTGGAAAAATCATTAATTCACGACTGGACTACGCAAACTCGCTTTACATAGGATTACCACAATATCAACTTGCGCGATTACAACTGATCCAAAACACGGCGGCAAGGCTGATAACAGGAAAAAAACCTGGGAATCCATGTCTCCTTCCCTGAGGAGCTTACATTGGCTAACCGTAAAAAATCGGATCACATTCAAGACCCTTTGCCTCACCCACAAATGCGTGCATAGAGAAGCTCCGCAATACCTAATGGAGAAAATAAATCATTACACGCCAAACCGCAATCTTCGATCAGCCAACAAAAACCTCCTCCTCGTGCCCAAAGCCCAGTACAAATCCAAGGGGGATCAGAGATTCGCTGTCCAAGGTCCTCGGCTATGGAATGCTCTACCAATCAACATCCGCCTGGAAGAAAATCACCTGGCTTTTAGGAAAAAACTCAGGACCTTCCTCTTCTAGCTGATGATCAAAGCTCATCACAGTGCCTTGAGGCGATTCAGTTCGCATTGTGCGCTATACAAGTATTTCTTTCATTCATTCACAAACGTAGTGATGTAATAGATGTACTACGAGCCGATAAAGTTCAATAGTCAGGCACCACCTTTTGTGCTCCTTCTGCTAATTAGTGTTAGTAGAATTTTGGTGAGTGTTGATTCGCACTTTTAATTTTATGCTTTTCAATTTATTTCTGAACTGCTGTTCATCAACCAGACATGTTGCAGAATTGGTGGAGATAACGTGTTATTTATTATTGGCCTTTGAGTTATTGCTTGGACCCAAATCCAGTCCAGGAACAGGAGGAGGAGGATTTATTGGACCAAAAAATTGGTTGCTTTATTAATCGTGACCAATTATGCCATATGCCATTGATGCGGGAGCTCCAGGAGAATTATCCGGATGATTTTCGGAATTATTTCTGGATGACGGACCCCTGCTTTGACCAAATCTTGTCAATGTTGACCACCCATATTAAAAAGCAGGACACATGCATTGAGCTTTTATTTTATTTTTATTTTTTTAATTATTTACTTTTTATAAAATTTCAGCCTTCAAGTAACACAGCCACAAAGCATACACGTTATACAACTTTACATAGCAGCAATATACAAGGAAGCAATATGCAAGATTCCAATACCGCTACCCCTTTTTCAAACCCACAACCTTCCCTAGGCCACCCCCGTATGCACGCTGCTGGTACCCTGTACTGGAGCGAAAGAAAATTCATTAATTAAACAAGGTAGCGGAGATGCCGCCGGGCTCGAAGGGGAAGGAGCCTCCCGGACCCCAACATACCTAAGACAGGAAAGGCAGCCTGGAAAAAAGGAGCTGCAGAGAGACCCTCCCCGTACGCTCCCACCCGCCCCTCCCCCCCTGGGCGAGGGGCCAGCGGGGCAAGAGCTTGGGCCGCCCCCAGACCCCATGCAGAGGATTCAGCCCACCTCATTCAGTCAGGCCCTCCACAGGTCCTCAAATTTCCTTAAATTATTTTGCCTGACATACATTGCCCTCTCAAACCAGATAATTGAGTTGATGGTTTCAGCCCATGTTTCTGAGGAGGGAGGGATCCTAGACTGCCAGTTCTTGGCTATCTGCCATCTAGCCTGATGTAGACATCTCAATACTATGGTCTTAGCCCTGACAGAAATTCTACCCTCCTCCAAGATTTCTAAAAGATAGGTCATAGCCTCAGGTTTCAGAGTGGTTTGAAAAGTCCTATTTATCCTCTCGACTATCTCAATCCAATATCTAAAGAGTTTTGGACATTTCCATACCATATGGAGGAGATCCCCTGGTACTTTATACCTAGGGCATTCATCCCTAGATATCTTACCAAATTTAAGCTTTTTTTCGGGAGTATAGTATGCCCTATACATAAAGAGCAAATGGGACACCCTTTGTGATGGAGATATTGAAACCAAGCTCCCCTGTTCTAAAATCTTCGCCCATTATTCCTGGGTTATCGGCCCTATATCCCCGACCCAACCCTTTCTGCTCTTATCGGGCCCTTTTCCACTCAGGAGCTTCTCCCCTAATTTGATATATAATTTAGAGATCAAACCTTTCCTTTGCACACATTCGACAATTCCTTGAAGTAAGGGGGTTTTAACCCTATCTATAGTTAGGGACCTGAATTGAGACTGAATTCCGTGTCTGATCTGTAGGTACTTATAAATCGCCCTGCTTGATATACTAAATTCCCAGCGGAGACCTTCAAATGACTTTATAGAATTACCTTCAACTAATTGGGCCACCCTATTAATCCCCTGTATTTGCCATTCCCGAAGTCTTTCTATATTTGTTATCTCAACTAAGTTCTTATTGTTCCATAGAGGAGTATCCCTCCCGAGTAACTATCCCATCAGCGACTTTGTTGCATGCCCCACTCTTCTCATTAAGTCGCTGGTGGGGCACCTATGGGCAAATTAATCAGCCTCCAGGACCTCCACGAACAGTTTATGAGGTGCGCTCTCAATCGCCATTATAAAGCTAGCGTTCTTGCTCCCATGGATCCCGCCTCCAACCAAGTGCTGAAGTTGTGCTGCCAAGAAATATAATCTCGGGTGTGGGACTGCTACCCCACCTCTCCTGGCGGGAAGCTGCAATGTTTGCAAACCAATCCGAGCTTGACCCTTCTTCCAGATTAAAACCTGAAATAAAGATTCAAGGCTCTTAAACCATTTTTGGTTAATCCAAGTTGGGGAATTATGCAAAATATATAATATCTGCGGGAGCCAAATCATATTGATCAAATTACAGCGTCCCGCCACTGAGAGAGGGAGGCAGCACCAAATATCAGCTTTTTGCCTCAGTTTTCCCAATAATGGAATTAAATTATCGCTGACATAATCGTTAACATTGCCAGAGCTCCAGACACCCAGATATTTCAACTTAGTCACCACATCTAGGCCCAGAATTCTAGGCAATGGCCGATCCACTGTATTATACAATGGAAGTAAGGCTGATTTATTCCAACTAATTGCAAGCCCAGATTGTTGTCCAAACTCCCCCACTAAAGATATCACTTTATTAAGGGTAGAATTTATGTCCCCAATAAAAAACAGGTCGTCATCCGCATACAGGGCAATTTTTTCCTCCCCTGACCTACGTCGGAATCCCTGGATATCCGCACAAGACCTCGTCAGGATCTCCAGGGGTTCCATAGCTAGAACAAACAAGAGGGGGGACAGGGGACAACCCTGTCTCGTCCCCCTCTGTAACTGAAATATCTCGGAGAATGCTGTACCCATCTTGATCTTAGCCCTGAGTTCGCTATAAAGTAATTTTACCCATCCAATAAAGGACCAAAGCCAAATCTCTCCAACACTTCCCATAAGTAATCCCATTCCAGGCTGTCAAAGGCCTTAATGGCATCCAGGACCATAATAGCCTTAGGAGCATCGTTATCAGTTGGAATTTGGACATTTAAATACACCCTTCTAATATTAGTGCTGGTTGTTCTACTCAGGATAAACCCTGACTGATCTGGATGTATCAATTTCTGAATGTATTTATTTAGGCGGGACGCCATCACTTTGGCTAGGATTTTCACATCAGAGCATAATAAAGAGATTGGACGATACGAAGAAAATTCCTGTTGGTCTTTACCCTCTTTTAAAATTAAGGTAATATTAGCTTCCAACATTGAGGAGGGGAGTTTACCCGCTTCCAATGCCCATTTAAATGTTTCCAAAAGCTCAGGCAAAAGAACTTTGCCATATCGCTTATAAATTTCCATTGGCAGCCCGTCTTGTCCCGGAGCTTTTTGGTTAGGCATTCCAGCTACTGCGCTTTTTAACTCTTCCAGCGTTAATGGTGACTCAAGATATATTTTGTCATGTTCTGATAGAGTCGGAATTTTCCTCTGGTGCAGAAAATCCGCTATTGTTGGCACGCTCCTTCTTTTAGTTGACTTATATAGCCTCATAATAATTACCAAGCACCGTCATTATCTCAGATAGGTTGAGAGTGAGATCCCCGTTAGGTTCCTTAATCGCCTGGATCCCAACAGGGGAGTTATTCGTTTTGATTAAGAGGGAGAGGGTACGCCCCACCCTCTCCCCTTCACCAAAATAATGTTGGCATTGAAATATCCGCCTATTCTCGGCCTTCTTTATAAGTAACGCTTTATAGGCTTGTTGATGCTTTAACCAGAGCTACTGTTTATCAGGGGTCGGGTCAGCTATATACTCGCTCTCAGATTGGGCTACGCTATTGCTTGCTACTCATTCCTGCTCTCTCGACTACCTCTTAATTATTGCCACTTGTTGTATTAGCAATCCTCTAATGTAAGCCTTTAAGGAGTCCCAAACAACCCCCTGTGCGGCTGAGCCCCCATTGAATTGCAAAAATTATTTTATGCTATCAGTCAATACATTTGGATGCTCAATCAGTTCCAACCAGCAGGGATTAATCTTCCACTCCCTAGGGCAAGATCTACTCCCTACACTTATAATTATGGTAAGGGGAGATTGGTCTGAAACCCCTCTTGAACCATATTCTATACCTTGTACTAACGGGATTGCCTCCTCATTCCCCAAGGCCATATCTATTCTTGAGAGAGTGCCATACGAGCTTGAGAGACAGTAGTACTGTCTTTCTTGTGGGTGCCGAGAACGCCAGAGATCAAATAATCCAATTTCCAATAAAAAACGCTGAAGACTGGTCTCCCCCTCTGCTTGCGGCACAGTGGTGTAGTGGTTAGCACTCTCACCAAGCAGTAAGAAGGGTCACTAGTTCAAATCCCAACCACGACACTACCTGCCTGGAGTTTGCATGTTCTCCCTGTGCCTGCGTGGGTTTCCTCCGGGTACTCCGGTTTCCTCCCACACTCCAAAGACATGCAGGTAGGTTAATTGGCTTCTGTCCAAAATTGGCCCTAGTGTATGAATGGGGACCTTAGATTGTGGGCTTCTTGAGGGTAGGGACCAATGTGAGTGTGCAATGTACAGGGATAGGGGTAGACACTCACTCAGGTTGAACTGGATGGACTGGTGTCTTTATTCAACCTTACTAACTATGAAACTATGAAACTATGGTCTAGGAAACCTATCCAGACTCCTATCTAAAACGTCATTGAAGTCACCTAGTGTTAATATTGGGATCCCAGGGTTGGCCAAGCTGAACTCAAGCAGCCTGTACATAACCTCCAGCTTAAAGGGGGGGGGGGGATATAAATATTTGCCAAGATATAGGATTGTTTACCAATTATGCAATATAAAAAGATATAACTTACTTCAGGGTCAGTGACAGACTCTCTGAGAGAAGTCCAATCCCCTCCCAACCAAAACACTCACTCCTCTTGAATAGGAGGAATGGAAAGAATGGTAAGAGGCCTGGAACTTGTGGCTAGTTAGCTGTCCCACTGAACTTGGAGCCAAATGTGTTTCCTGCAAGAACAATACCCCAGGTCCTCTCGTCCATTGCTGACAGGACCATAGCTCTTTTACTTGGATTACCCAGGCCCCTGACATTCCACGAGGTGATGCTTATTCCATTTATTTGCTTAATTAATAATAAATCTAATGCATACAATACAAGAGAAAAAAGGGGCAGGGGGAGCGGCACCACCACTCATTGGCGGCCTACCTCCTCCCCCCCACCACCCCCCAACAATTGCATTATCCCCCCAACTACCCCAGACAACCCCCCCGACCCACCCATCCTTGCCCGTTTGAGCTACACCAAGGGGACTCTCCTGAGGCCCATCCATACTCATCCTCCCCAATCGCCAAGGTGCCCTTCCTTGCTGCCCCCCACCCTGTACCAATTATCAGAATCAACTGCATGCCTGACCCCATTAAACTGCTACCAGGCTTTAATTCAAGAATAATATTCACGTTGGGTTAACCCCGAGGCATGGAAACAATCTCCTCTCTTACCTCCACCCCACTAGAAGCAGGGTGGACAGGAAGAGAGGAGAGAGAGGGGAGAGGAAAGGGGAGAAAAAAAATTTCAAGAAGGGGGGGAACTATTCCTCCCCATCCATAACACCTAGGTGTATTCAATATATAATTTCCCCAATCATACAAGCTGCCATACCTTAGATGGGTGAGAAAGAAAAGAAAAGAGAAAGAAAAAACTATAACCTCGACACCTATATTCTCGCGTCAAGGTGCTGCTGCATATATAAAGAATGCTTCATCTCGTGTTACGCCCCAATCTAAACAATAAGTGTCCCAATAGTCCTGTGCATGAAATAACAAAAAAAAAAAAAAAGGGGGAGGGAGAGGGGCTGCTGGAGTTCAGAGCTCTCCACACCAACGGCGCATTACAGCGGCTCACAGCATTCCCTGGGAGCTATTTTCCGACGACTGACCGGCGCTTTCACTGTGCAACAGAGGAGAGATGTCCCTCAAACGAAAGGATGACAGGATACCTCGTAAACTGACGGCATTTATGTATCAGCCGTCCACACGGCGCAGCCAAAATGGCGACGAGGCTCTGTCCCGCTGCGGGCTGAAGGTAGCAGCTGCTTCTCCCCACCATGAAGAGCACGTCTCCACACATGACACCGCACTGGTAAGTGCTATCACAGGAGAAAACTCTTATACATCGCACCCAGGGACGCTGCTGACTAACAGCCCGGCTAACAGCCCGGCGAAGACTAAGGCCGCGTACACACGGGCGGATTGTCTGCCCAACTAAGTTCGGCAGACAATCCGACAGACAGTCCGTTCAAAATTTGCATGAACGGACTTGACCACACGCGATGAGCAGACAGTCCGCTGAAAGCGTGCGTGATGACGTGTACAGCACGTACGACGGGACTAGAAAAACGACGTCCTATACACTGCAATGCAACCTTCGGCCGTGTAAACCCTTTCTGAGCATGCGCCATACTTAGTCCATCCAACTTGCCTACACACGAGCGGACTGTCCGCTGAAACCAAGTTTGGACGGACAAAACCAAGTTTGAACGGACTGTCTTACGGAAATTCCGTAAGACTTTGTTCGTCAGACTGAAAAAGTCCGCTGAAGCCCACACACGAGCGGATTGTCCGCTGAAACACTGTTCAGCGGACTAAGTTGGGCAGACAGTCCGCACGTGTGTGTACGCGGCCTTAGATGCGGTTAGATAATAATTTATATAAGGTAATGAGGGAACCATCTTGTTAGAAGACATCCATTTTGGGTATTGGAAAATTACTGTTAGCATGACATAGAAATCTATTGCTTAAGGTCATATGTGTTTTTGCTTGTACAAGGCATTTAGAATTGTCACAAGGTTAGATATCTGTTCAGAACAGATGGATGCGGTTAAGCTACTTCCCTTTTTGAGAGCAGAAGTAACTCCATGGCGTTAAAACCACAGGCCTGTCTTGCACCAGACCTAAGAAACATTTTAAACTGTATAAAAATGTATATATTTAGCTTTTTGTTACTAGGCAGAAATTGCTTGTACAAAAAAAACCATGATGACGTAGTAAAATATACTATCTTGCATATTTTATGTGGCAGTCCCTGATTGGCTAAACCACAGGGCTGTCCTTTAGCTCAAACTAAATAAAACTGTTGTGTGTGCTTCAATATGCACATTCATTATTCACGTACAATAGTGTGTATGTGTAATGTTTTGTCCACCGGTGAAAGGGACCTCCGCCCTTCAATCCTAGCCTAGGCTACCAGGGGTTACTTACAGAAGACGAGCAACCTAACAGTTTTGGTACCAGAAAAGTGGGGTTCGTCTTGCGACAGGTAAGTCACTTTACTCTTTTTTACCTGATTGGTGACTGGTGTAAACACTTACTCTGTCCGGGCGGCCGCTACGAACTTAGTTTAAAATTAAAAGAAGTAACTGTGCCTTCGCGGTGGACTAGGCTGGTCCCTCGGGAGGTTAAAAGGGCTCGCAAGGAATTTATAGGTTTAGGGGAGTCCGACTAGGTTGGTCTGACTTAAAACTATTGGTGATAGTATTTTTAACACGGGAAGTAGTAGATTACGCCCGTGACAAAGGGATTGGTGGAGTGGACGCCCATTTGAAAAAAAATTTTTTTTAAAAAAGTGCACTATAAATTGATAAATGTATTGCAATACGGTTATTTCATGTCTTAAAGTATATTAAGAATATGTCTGTTTCTCTCTAGGTATGTGTGTAAGTATATAGAGTATAAGTTTTAATATAGAGTATAAGGAAAATAATTGTTGTTGTTTAAATAAGTGCAGAATATGAGGAGCCCTCTTGTAGTGACATAGTATCCGCCTGCCCCCATTGCACGTTAGGTCTACTCTTCCTAAGAATAGATGACAAGTGGATTTTACTGACCACCAGACCAGGGGGGTTCTCTTGCAGACTTGGTGTAAGAGGGGTATATCCCGCCACCAGGAAAAATTTACCCTTTATCGTATATTAAGGGTGAATCTTCATAGTTTTTATATAAGTCCATCTGCCCCAAAAAAGATCAGGGATCCTACTCCCAGACCAGAGACCGGATTGTTGGACAAACCGGGTGTTATCACCTGTGTCCTGCCACTAGACACACACTGCCCAGACTACTAGATGGGGAATTCTGCAGCAACCCAAGCCATGGCCACCCCATCACCCTATGAATTTGTCAGTAATATGATCCCTGGCCCCCAGGTAGAACCATTTTGGACACAAGTCCGAGAAAGGTGTCAGCAATTGGGGATACATGACCCAGGGCCATATGGTCCTTGTACTGAGGAAGACTGGCAGGAAGTAAGTAAAATATGCCAAATCCACAAAAATTCGTACCCTCCAGGGAAGTGGGAAAATATTCAATATATAAAAGATTGTTACCATGCATGGGATAAATGTCTACACAAATATAAAAAGAAGCATATTAATAAAACTACAAAGCTTACTCCAAATATAGGACCCAGTGCTATGGCTGAAGCCCCTGCACCCCCCTCACCTCCCCCTCCCCCGCCTCAATGTCCACCCCCACCTTATGTTATGGTAAAAAACGAAGATGGGACGCCAGGTCCATACCTTCAATTATATCCTTCACTGGATCCTGTAGTCCTAGCCGCCATAGCACACGCCACAGCAACACCAGAACAAGTGGCCCAATGGGAACAAATAAGTAGGGGCAGAGAGGAAGAGGGGAGACAGGAAGAAGTTACAGGACAAGAAGAAGTGGGTAGTCCCGAAATGCAGGAATTAGAGGCAAAAATAAAAGAGTTTGAAGAGAAGAAAAAGGAGGAAGAAGAGAGAATAGGGAAAAGGAGAACTGAGTTAGAAACACTTATGGAAGGCCTACAACAAAAAGAAATAGTCCTCAATGAGGCAGAAAAGGTACAAGTGGATAGGAAAATAGAGTTAGAAATGTATCAGAAAAACTTGGAAGTAAGGGAGAAGGAATTTCAGGAGGGAAGAGAGAGAGAGGTACATAGGATAAGGGACTTAAAAAAGGAACTAGAAAAGTTAAGAAAGCAATTAGGGAAGAAGGAGGAAATGTTGAAAGAAGCGCAGGATAGGATTATAGCGCTGCCCCCCACCACTACAAGAAGCCATACAAAAGAGACACCTATTCCCAAAACTGAGGAGTCAGGTCCAATTAGTAAAACAGGGACATTATCCATAGAAGAGGAAACTGAGAGAGAAGCAGTAGGGGCTTCACTCAAAGCACCTTTGATGACTATGGGGAACACCGAGGTGCATATACCATTACCTTTGGGTACACTCTCCAAAATAAAAGAACTATGTCCCAATCCCAAGAAGTATCCACGAGATGCAGGTACCTTTCTGGCAAAATATAGTGCAGGCACAGGGCTTGACAAAGATGACATAAAAAGTATTCTTAGCATTGTAGACCCAGACAGCCCAGAAGTAGCCCCTGTAGACGACCTATGGACAACCCATATTCAGACCAATAAGGATTGGATATCCTTTTGGAAAGGCATGGGAGGTCATTGGTCCAAATTATACAAAGGATCATCTGCACTCCAAGAACTGATCCTAGCCAAGCAGGGACCTAAAGAGAAATTCTATGATTACTGTACCAGAGTATACTCCCTATGGAAAGCTGTAGATGGGATCACACCACAATTATTTACTACTACCATCATGTCGGGAGGCGATCCCAAAGTGACGCACTTGCTCAAATTCACAAACCCCAAATGGGCAGAGCAAGCACCAGATGAATTCATGAAGGACGCTAGGTCCAGAGAGACTTCAGGAGTCTTTGAACAAAAAGGGGGAATTTTCCCCTCCTTGACACAAACACAAACCCTAGTCACACCTGAAACCTCATCCTCACCACCGCACCTCATGACCATGCAGCCCTACCCACCTGACCAAGGATGTTTTAATTGTGGGGAACAGGGACATTGGAAATCACAGTGCCCATATAGACAGAGGGCGAGCTATCCAAGGGGCAGAGGAAGGGGGTACAATGCTACTAATCGCCCCCCCCCTCACACTACAAGGTACCCCCAATATCCGCCACCTCCCCAAACACCATCTCAAAACCATGGGCTTGCACAGCCACCCTACACCCCAACCTCTAACAGACCTCCCCCTCGAATCCCTATGCAGTGGCCGTCTACCCGACAAACACACCCCCAATAGAGATGCCTAGAGTATGTTCCTTCCCTCAGTCTGGTGTGCCACAACCTATCATGGAAGAGTCTACCACAAGTTATATTACGCGTAGACAACCACATAGTGTGTTTCCTGCTTGATTCAGGTGCCACTTTTAGCTCATTAAATGATGAGAGGTATGACACACCACTGTGTACTGAGGGACACTCTATTGGAATAAATGGGACATCGGTCACTCATTCCGTCACCCCGCCTTTACCAGTCTCTACCCCGGATGGACTAGAGCTATGTATGCAGAGTTTCGCTGTCCTGACTTCCTGTCCAGTGTCCCTCATGGGCAGAGATTTACTATCCCAGTTGAACATTACCATTAAGTTTGACAAAGACGGCTCCCTCACTGCAAGTTCCCCTCTTTGTGACTTACACAGCCCAAAAAGACATGCACACAGGAGTTTCTTTCTGATGATACCTTCCTCCCTTGACCATCACACAATTTGGGCAGAAAACAAAGGTAGTGTGGGCTTTATTAATTGCACACCATATGCACCCCAAATGCGATCAGATGCAGGGATACAATATCAAAAACAGTATCCCCTACCCCCAGAGAAAGTCCAAGGCATCTCCCCTCAAATTAATGATTACATATCAAAAGGTATCCTGAGACTAGTGATGGCCGAACGGTTCGCCCGGCGGTCGTTTCGCGGCGAATTTCCGACATTCGCGGTCCGCACGTTCGAACGCCTTTTTCCGTCGTTCGCCGCGGCGGACTTACGTGTTTAATGTATACAAGAACTTTAACCTTTGGTGACACGTTTATCATGTGATACAGGACAGCCAATTGAGACATGACAGCACATGGACACTTGTACATTCCCCCTAACCTATAAATACACCCGATCCGGTGGCCATTTTACATTCTTTCTTCTGTTACGATAGGGACAGGTTCCTGTGTGGAGTAGGGAGAGATAAACCACTAGCTATTTGGTACACAAAAGTTCTTTTCAGGACTGGTATAGGTGTTAGGTGTTGATAGGTTTGCTGTGCTGCTGATTCTTGCAGCAGCCTGAGTGTCTTTTGTTAGTTTAGAGAAAGGGAAAGGACGGTGTATGCTACAGGGACAGCCAGATTAGTCTTTCATCATCATCATCATCATCATCATCATTAGCTGTTACTATCAAGGTCCACAAAAGAGCTGTTCCAGTAACCACTAATCGTTCTCTTTTTTTGCCAATTTGTATAGGGACAGGAAGGAAGCAGTGTTGTCAGGCAGTGAGGGTAATTTTAAAGACTTGCTGTTATTATTAGTTCCACAAAGGTTCTTTTCAGGACTGGTATCAGTGGTACAGTAATAGGCTTGTACATGTATAATATTCTTTCTTCCAAATATAGAAAGGATATTATACTTGACTGCTGCCCTTCTGCTGCAGTCTGCTAAACATTCACAACTCACTTGTTCCACAAAAGTTCTTATAAGGACTGGTAACTTGGTATAGGGTGCTACGGTACATAGGCTTGAGTGCGGTACAGTCTGCTGTTCTGTAAGGACCGCTATCGGTCCACAATAGATAGGGTTGACGTGCACCACTGCTGACCGCTGCCCTATACTGCAGCAGTCCTTCAGCGGTATAGGGACTGACGTACAGTCTGCTAAACACTAATACACAACCTGCTTGGTCCACAAAAGTTCTTATAAGGACTGGTAACTTGGTATAGGGTGCTACGGTACATAGGCTTGAGTGCGGTACAGTCTGCTGTTCTGTAAGGACCGCTATAGGTCCACAATAGATAGGGTTGACGTGCACCACTGCTGACCGCTCACCTATACTGCAGCAGTCCTTCAGCGGTATAGGGACTGACGTACAGTCTGCTAATCACTAACACACAACCTGCTTGTTCCACAAAAGTTCTTATAAGGACTGGTAACTTGGTATAGGGTGCTACGGTACATAGGCTTGAGTGCGGTACAGTCTGCTGTTCTGTAAGGACCGCTATCGGTCCACAATAGATAGGGTTGACGTGCACCACTGCTGACCGCTGCCCTATACTGCAGCAGTCCTTCAGCGGTATAGGGACTGACGTACAGTCTGCTAATCACTAACACACAACCTGCTTGTTCCACAAAAGTTCTTATAAGGACTGGTAACTTGGTATAGGGTGCTACGGTACATAGGCTTGAGTGCGGTACAGTCTGCTGTTCTGTAAGGACCGCTATCGGTCCACAATAGATAGGGTTGACGTGCACCACTGCTGACCGCTGCCCTATACTGCAGCAGTCCTTCAGCGGTATAGGGACTGACGTACAGTCTGCTAAACACTAATACACAACCTGCTTGGTCCACAAAAGTTCTTATAAGGACTGGTAACTTGGTATAGGGTGCTACGGTACATAGGCTTGAGTGCGGTACAGTCTGCTGTTCTGTAAGGACCGCTATAGGTCCACAATAGATAGGGTTGACGTGCACCACTGCTGACCGCTCACCTATACTGCAGCAGTCCTTCAGCGGTATAGGGACTGACGTACAGTCTGCTAATCACTAACACACAACCTGCTTGTTCCACAAAAGTTCTTATAAGGACTGGTAACTTGGTATAGGGTGCTACGGTACATAGGCTTGAGTGCGGTACAGTCTGCTGTTCTGTAAGGACCGCTATCGGTCCACAATAGATAGGGTTGACGTGCACCACTGCTGACCGCTGCCCTATACTGCAGCAGTCCTTCAGCGGTATAGGGACTGACGTACAGTCTGCTAATCACTAACACACAACCTGCTTGTTCCACAAAAGTTCTTATAAGGACTGGTAACTTGGTATAGGGTGCTACGGTACATAGGCTTGAGTGCGGTACAGTCTGCTGTTCTGTAAGGACCGCTATCGGTCCACAATAGATAGGGTTGACGTGCACCACTGCTGACCGCTGCCCTATACTGCAGCAGTCCTTCAGCGGTATAGGGACTGACGTACAGTCTGCTAAACACTAATACACAACCTGCTTGGTCCACAAAAGTTCTTATAAGGACTGGTAACTTGGTATAGGGTGCTACGGTACATAGGCTTGAGTGCGGTACAGTCTGCTGTTCTGTAAGGACCGCTATAGGTCCACAATAGATAGGGTTGACGTGCACCACTGCTGACCGCTGCCCTATACTGCAGCAGTCCTTCAGCGGTATAGGGACTGACGTACAGTCTGCTAATCACTAACACACAACCTGCTTGTTCCACAAAAGTTCTTATAAGGACTGGTAACTTGGTATAGGGTGCTACGGTACATAGGCTTGAGTGCGGTACAGTCTGCTGTTCTGTAAGGACCGCTATCGGTCCACAATAGATAGGGTTGACGTGCACCACTGCTGACCGCTGCCCTATACTGCAGCAGTCCTTCAGCGGTATAGGGACTGACGTACAGTCTGCTAAACACTAATACACAACCTGCTTGGTCCACAAAAGTTCTTATAAGGACTGGTAACTTGGTATAGGGTGCTACGGTACATAGGCTTGAGTGCGGTACAGTCTGCTGTTCTGTAAGGACCGCTATCGGTCCACAATAGATAGGGTTGACGTGCACCACTGCTGACCGCTGCCCTATACTGCAGCAGTCCTTCAGCGGTATAGGGACTGACGTACAGTCTGCTAAACACTAATACACAACCTGCTTGGTCCACAAAAGTTCTTATAAGGACTGGTAACTTGGTATAGGGTGCTACGGTACATAGGCTTGAGTGCGGTACAGTCTGCTGTTCTGTAAGGACCGCTATCGGTCCACAATAGATAGGGTTGACGTGCACCACTGCTGACCGCTGCCCTATACTGCAGCAGTCCTTCAGCGGTATAGGGACTGACGTACAGTCTGCTAATCACTAACACACAACCTGCTTGTTCCACAAAAGTTCTTATAAGGACTGGTAACTTGGTATAGGGTGCTACGGTACATAGGCTTGAGTGCGGTACAGTCTGCTGTTCTGTAAGGACCGCTATCGGTCCACAATAGATAGGGTTGACGTGCACCACTGCTGACCGCTGCCCTATACTGCAGCAGTCCTTCAGCGGTATAGGGACTGACGTACAGTCTGCTAAACACTAATACACAACCTGCTTGGTCCACAAAAGTTCTTATAAGGACTGGTAACTTGGTATAGGGTGCTACGGTACATAGGCTTGAGTGCGGTACAGTCTGCTGTTCTGTAAGGACCGCTATCGGTCCACAATAGATAGGGTTGACGTGCACCACTGCTGACCGCTGCCCTATACTGCAGCAGTCCTTCATCGGTATAGGGACTAAGAGTTTTGTCACAGGGTCATTTAAAAAATGACAGGCAGAGGAAGAGGCAGGCCCTTCCGCAGGGGTGGTAGGGGTAGGGCAGGAGCAACAGGCTTGAGCCAAAGTGGGAAGTTGCAGAAGGTGCGTTCAATTACTTTAAAGGATGCACCAGACTTGGTTGAGTGGCTCGCTCAGCCTTACTCTTCTGCACCCTCCTCATCCTCTCGATCTGCACCCTCTTCTTCACTCTCTGCTATGTGCACCCCCAAAGACACTACCACCAACAACACGACCACCACCACCACCACCACATACCTTCCGCTTGAGTCACTGGAATTATTTTCCGATCCATATCAAGAGGACATTTCTGATGCGCAGCCACTCTTGGTATTGGATCAGGAAGAGGAGGTAGCAACAAGCGCTACTCAGCAGTCTGACGCCAGTACCCAGATCAGCCCAAGGAGGAGGTTGGTCCCCGGTGTTGCTGCCTACTCCGAGATCTCTACTTATAGCGGTGGGGAAGGTGACGTTGATGATGACGTGTCTAGTGATGTCACGTGGGTGCCCACAAGAGAGGAAGAGGAGGGGAGTTCAGAGGGAGATATGGACCAGCAGATAGGGAGGAGAAGCAGCAATGACTTACATTGCACAGCAGGGACAAAGCAGACTGCAAATGTATCAGGAGCGAGTCATCGACCATGTACGGTCACATCTGGCGCTCCCAGGACACCGGCACATGGCTCCGCAGTGTGGGCTTTTTTTAACGTGTCCGCTGCTGACAATAGCGTTGCCATCTGCAATCTTTGCAGTCAACGCGTTAGTCGCGGTAAGCCCAATACTCACCTAGGGACGACCGCCTTAAGAAGGCACATGAGCAGCCATCACCGAGCCCAGTGGGAGCAACGGAACACACAAAGCCACACTGCAGGCTCTCACCGTCCAGCCTCGTCTTCTACTTCTCCTTCTCCTCTCTCCTCACAATTGTCCTCCACTCCACCTTCCATCACGCCAAGCTCACATTTTTCTGCAAAAAGGCAGGCTTCCGTGGGCCTAATGTTTGAGCGTAAAAAAATGATGACGCCGGATAACCCTCTTGCCCAACGGTTGGCGGCTGGCTTGTCAGAACTCATAGCCCGCCAACTACTGCCATATAAACTGGTGGACTCGGAGGCCTTTCGCAAATTTGTGGCCATTGGAACACCACAATGGAAGGTCCCAGGAAGGAAGTATTTCTCAGAGAAGGGCATCCCAGAGCTATATGGCCATGTTCAGCGGCAAGTGAATGTATCTCTGGCACACAGTGTCGGTGCCAAGATACATCTGACCACAGACACGTGGTCTAGCAAACACGGGCAGGGAAGGTATATCAGTTTTACTGCCCACTGGGTGAACCTTCTGACGGCCGTCAAGCATGTAACCCGTGGCACCCGTGTAGATTTGGTTTTACCGCCACGGATTGCATGCAGGCCTGACTCTTCTTCTCCTCCTCCTACTCCATCCTCCTCCCTCTCCTCCTCAGCTGCCTCCTCCTTTTCCGCTGCTAGCGTCTCTTCCACTGCACCGCCCAAGCTCCCCAGAACCTATTCCACATGCCAGGTGAGACGTTGCCATGCCGTGCTGCGTCTGTTGTGCCTGGAAGCAAAGAGCCACACTGGCCCGGCACTCCTTTCAGCTTTGCGTTCACAGGCAGATGAGTGGCTAACACCGCTCAATTTGACAGTTGGTAAAGTGGTGTGTGACAACGGTGCCAATCTGCTTAGCGCATTGAAACAGGGCAAAATCACGCACGTGCCGTGCATGGCACACGTCTTAAACTTGGTCGTGCAGCGATTCCTTGTCAAATACCCTGGGGTCCAGGACATCTTGCGGCAGGCAAGGAAAATCTCGGCCCATTTCAGAAGATCTTACACGGCCATGGCTCGCCTTGCTGACATTCAGCGGCGACACCATCTGCCGGTCAGACGTCTTATTTGCGATTGCCCGACGCGATGGAACTCAACCTTCTATATGCTTGATAGGCTGCTCCAGCAGAAACGTGCAGTTAACGTCTACCTGTATGAACTCTGCGAAAGAAACGGTTCTGGGGAGCTGGGTTTTTTTTCACCGCGCCAGTGGCTGCTCATGCGCGACACATGCAGACTTCTGCGGCCATTTGAGGAGATCACCAAACTGGTCAGTCGCAGCCATGGCGCCATCAGTGACATGGTACCTTATGCCTTCTTTCTGGAGCGTGCATTGCGTCGTGTCATTGATCAGGCTGTGGAGGAGCAGGAGCGGGAAGATGAGGAAGTCGCAATGCTGGATGAATTCCCAGGGGGGGCTACTCTATCTGAGACAAGTCAACAACAGGAGTCTGATGAGGAGTCAGAGGAGGATGGTGCCGGGGCGGATGAGCAGGAGCAAGAAGAGCATGCTTTAAACCTTTCTGTGATCCCTGTTGTGCGAGGATGGGGAGAGGAGAATGAAGAGGACGACATTATCCTGGATGATGAGCAGGAGCCAGGCCACCACACCGCTTCCACTTTAGTGCAAATGGGGGCCTTCATGCTCCAGTGTTTTAATAGGGACCCCCGTATAAAAAGCATGAGGGTCAAGGACCAGTACTGGGTGGCAACGTACTTAGACCCCCGGTACAAACACAAAATGGCGGAAATGTTACCGCCGTCGCAGAGGGCTGTCAGAATGCAGCACTTCCAGGCCTTGCTTCGAGAAATGCTGCATTCTGCTTTTGCGTGCGCTGGCAGAGGAGCAATTCCCACTCCCAGAGAAGGATTTGCGGGTACCAATCCAACAGCGCCTGCAAGAAGAGGCCGGTTTGAAGATGTGTTGGTGACTTCGGATATGAGGTCATTCTTTCAGCCGACCCATCGACAGGTGTCATCCGGATCCAGCATCAGGGAACGCCTAGACCGTCAGGTGTCCGACTACATTGGGTTAACGGCCGATGTGGACGCTCTGAGGAGTGATGAACCCCTAGACTACTGGGTGGGCAGGCTTGACCTCTGGCCAGAGCTTGCCCAATTTGCAATCGAACTGTTGGCTTGCCCCTCATCCAGTGTCCTGTCCGAAAGGACGTTCAGCGCAGCAGGGGGGATTGTGACCGATAAGCGTACTCGCCTAGCTCACCACAGTGTTAACTACCTCACATTTCTAAAAATGAATGAGGCATGGATCTCGGAGGAATTCAACACATGTGACCAGTAGACCATGTATATGTCTATAAACTATTTTTTTAATCAAGCACACAGACCTTCTTAATTCATTTGGCTCACTTCCTTGACCCAAAAAAGCACACCGTACTATATGCCCCTACCCTCCTCTTTGAAGAGGTTGAGCGGTGTCATATTTCTACTGGGGCTGCTTATGATATCCCTGTGCTGTGCTGACTTCCTCCTGGGGGTTCTTATTATGAAGGGATCACACTATCCCTGTGCTGTGCTGACTTCCTCCTGGGGGTTCTTATTATGAGGGGATCACACCATCCCTGTGCTGTGCTGACTTCCTCCTGGGGCTGCTTACGGTGCTGCTGTCAGTGCTGTATGTCACGGTGCTGCTGTCAGCGCTGTATGTCACGGTGCTGCTGTCAGCGCTGTATGTCACGGTGCTGCTGTCAGCGCTGTATGTCACGGTGCTGCTGTCAGCGCTGTATGTCACGGTGCTGCTGTCAGCGCTGTATGTCACGGTGCTGCTGTCAGCGCTGTATGTCACGGTGCTGCTGTCAGCGCTGTATGTCACGGTGCTGCTGTCAGCGCTGTATGTCACGGTGCTGCTGTCAGCGCTGTATGTCACGGTGCTGCTGTCAGCGCTGTATGTCACGGTGCTGCTGTCAGCGCTGTATGTCACGGTGCTGCTGTCAGCGCTGTATGTCACGGTGCTGCTGTCAGTGCTCTGTATTACGGTGCTGCTGTCAGATGCCTCTATCACGGTGCATGTGTCATTCCGGTATGTCACGCTGCTGGTGATCATCTCCTGCACCCTCTTCTTTGCCTACCCTGGTCCCTGACCTTCCCTCTCCTCCATTGCCTTCATTAGCTCCATAGTCCTGAATTGTTAGAACAATTTCCCAAATAAAATAAAAATGCTTGTAGTTATCGATCCCAAATTCACCTCATACATGTATTATGTCATTGTCCAGATGGTGGGACTACGTTTTACCCCCTAATAATTACCACGTGGCCGCAAATTCGACATGAAGGTTTGCAAAGTTCGCCTCCCATTGAAGTCAATGGGGCCCGCGGCGAACGTTCGGTTTCGCGAACGTTTGGGTCCGTTCGCATTTCGCGTTCGCGAAACGTCCCGTCGGAAGTTCGTCCATCACTACCTGAGACCAATCATCAGTCCCTGGAACACGCCCATTTACCCCGTAAAAAAGGCCAGTGGGGAGTGGAGACTTGTACAAGACCTCAGAGCAGTAAACAAACAAGTGATTCCCCTCCCACCCCTAGTCTCAGACATCACTTTTATTTTCTCATGCATACCGGCAGACTCTCTATGCTACACAGTAATTGATTTAGCGAATGCTTTCTTTAGCATTCCCATTGCGGAGGAAGCCCAACCTATGTTTGCTTTCTCCTGGGCCGGGGGCCAGTTAACCTGGACGCGTTTAGTGCAAGGGTATGTAGACAGCCCAGCCGCCTTCTCAATGGTGCTCAATGAGACTGTCAAGTCTTGGACATCTGAGCGAGGGTCGGTACTGATACAGTATGTGGACGACTTGCTCCTGTGCAGTCGAACTGCTGAAGAATGTGCGGTCGATTCAACATCACTGTTGGGACACCTAGCCCGAGCTGGACACCTCGCCTCCAGGAAGAAGGTGCAATGGTGCCAGTCCCAGGTTGAATACTTAGGTTGTATCCTTAGAGAAGGAACAAGGCTGGTGTCACCTAAACGTGCCGCAGCCCTACAAGCTCTCAGTCCGCCAAAAGACAAGGCTGCCCTACTCTCATTTTTGGGTGCAATTGTATATTGCCGCCAATGGATCCCTGACTGTTCTCACTATGATGGTATCCTACGAGAGGCTACTGGGTCAACCGCCCCTAAATTGATAGACTGGACAGAGGACAGACTAAAAGCTTTTAAAGCCTTACTACACAGTTTGTCAAATGCTCCCGCCCTGGGATTGGTAGACTATGGTAAAGCTTTTCAGCTATACTGTGTAGTTTCAGGAAGCTCTTTTGCCGCCGTGCTAACACAACAGCATGGAACAGGCTACCGCCCTGTCTCCTACCTATCTAAAAAACTCCCCCTTCAGGTTCAAGGCATGCCATCATGCCTTCAGAATTTAGCCGCCTGTGCTATGGCCGTACAAGATGCCAACAAGATGGTCTTGGGACACCCGATGACACTTTACACCACACATTCTGTCACCCACCTCATACAGAACATGAACACCCAACACATGACCTCACAAAGACTCAGCGGATATGAGATTTCCCTCATGAACACAGACAATCTGTCTCTCAAATATGTTCCCGCCAACAACCCTGCCGTCCGTCTCTTGCACTCCATGTTACGCCTACCACAAGACCCAGACCAGTTTCATGACTGTATAACACGAGTGGAGTCTATCACATCACCAAGACCAGACCTCACCGACGTACCGATTACCAATGCAGACGATGTTTTTGTGGACGGTAGTTGCTCCCGTCCCTCTGATTCCACCTTCCAAACAGGATATGCAATAGTCCAGTTGCCAAACAAGGTATTAGAAGCCAAACCACTGCCCCCCTCTTCGGCTCAGGTGGCTGAACTGGAAGCCCTCACCAGGGCCTGCATTTTATTTACAGATAAGAAGGTGAACATTTACACTGACAGTAGATATGCATTTGGGGTGGTGCATGACTTCGGAGTAATATGGGCTAAAAGAGGTTTTAAAACAGCGGATAATAAACCTATTTCCAATGCTACCCAGATTGAGGCACTTCTTCGGGCTATTTTGCTCCCAAAAGAGGTGGCAATAATTAAAGTAAAAGCACATTCTTCAGATAATAGCAAACTTTCCAAGGGCAATGCTTTAGCTGACCGAGAAGCGAAAAAGGCAGCCCAGTCCTCCACCCAGGAGCCCACCCCCACGTCCATGTACTTTAAGGATCATTTCACCTGTCCTAACTTTAAATCTGTAGTGGCACAAATGCAATCATTAGCCACTGAGGAAGATGTCTTGTATTGGGTGAAGGCTGGCTTGACCAAAGACCCAGAGGGTCTGTGGTCAAAAGAGGGGAAGATATTGGGAATACCTGAGGCAAGCAGTATTCTAATTCTCTCCTACCTTCATGGTCCAGGACACATAGGTGCCGTCCCTTTAGCCACTATGTACACCAAATCTTTTTGCACAAACGCCTTGAACAAACAAGTCAAACTCCTGACCACAAGTTGCCTTACCTGTGCTCAAAACAATGTGCAGGGCAAACGGCATGGCCTACATGGTCATCTACCCCCACCAATGGGTCCCCTTACAGATTTACAAGTAGACTTCACACACATGCCAAAACAAAAGGGGAACTTAAGATACCTGTGCGTTGTCATAGATAAATTTTCAGGCTGGGTTGAAGCCACTCCCTGTGCAGGTGAGACAGCCAATATAGCAGCAAAATGCTTGCTGAATAACTGGATTTGTAGGTTTGGCATACCAACATCTATTTGGTCAGATAGGGGACCTGCATTCAGCTCCTCCGTTACCCAGGCTGTGGCTAAATTGTTAGGGATGCAATGGAAACTACACATCCCCTATCACCCTCAAAGCGCAGGGGTAGTGGAAAGAATGAATAGAAATATAAAGGATAAATTGAAAAAGGCCACAGGGGGCACAATGAAGGGATGGCTTGATCACCTCCCTTCTGTGCTATTCCAGATTAGAACGGCACCCCACGCCAGAACGAAACTTTCACCTTTTGAAATTTTGATGGGAGTCCCCGCAAACATAGAATTACCCCCATTAGACCAAGACACTGATATTGACATTTATTCCCAACAGGAAATGTACGTGAAAAACCTGGTAAGTATGCTTCATGAAATGAACGAACAAGTTTCTGTCACCTTTTCTCCTCTTTCCACAGAGCCAACACACCCCTTCATCCCAGGAGATCAAGTGCTAGTCAAGCAACTGGCCCACAAAAAGAGGATCGGACCAATCTACTCTGGACCTTGGAAGGTTGAAAAGGTGTCCAGAACTGCGGTCCTGACTGACCAAGGAAACACCTGGATCCACGCCAGCAGGCTGAAAAAGTGCCCACCGCTTCCCACAACCCCCGACCCCCCACCTATTGAAGGAGAACCCGACCCACCCGAACAGCGACCGGAACTGCAGGAGATTCAGGAAGGCATTGGACAATTAACCCTTGAAACCCTACATGATAGCGAAGAAGAAGGACAAGCATAAGAACTTGTAGAAATGTTTTTACCTTCAGTGTCAGGGAAGGCTGTATGCCTTTGGGGTAGTCTGGTACTATTTGTATTCCTGCCCACATGGTTTATAGCCAACTGTATATATCATCCAGAAGATTTAGGTCTATTAAAAGGGATATGTGGACCACCTAAGATGAATAATACCCCCGGCCAAAGACATAGTAGAAGTATTGTACCCGTTAATGAGTCACCTAAGGGACTGACTAGCAAGATGTTACTACTAAAATTCAAATATAGCTATGCTCAAAAATCCGGTTTTGAGAAATGCTGGATTTGCAGCAAGCTACATCCCAGTACAGCTAGAATCCCTCTCATGGCAGTCCCCTTGAATTTTACCCCCCTCCTTAATGGAACACCCCCTATCGTCCTAACGAATGTTACTAGGACCCTTCCAAATAAAACCCTCACTTTCCAAATTATTGGTAGAAGCCACTTCCCAGACTGGTGTTTCCGACTGGGAAACACCACAGATGGAGCCGAGGTTTGCAAACAAGCAAAACTTAACATTTCAATGACATCATTTAACAGTCCTTCTTTCTTCCATACTTCAGATCCCACCCTAAATGCCACCTTTTTAGACTTTCTTAGCTCCAGTACCAAGACTACAATACACCAATTAATGTCAATTCTGGTGCTCTCTGGCCTTTCTGATACTCTTAGGAACGTGTTCCATAAACGACCCCTAGCTCTAGGAAATACCATATATATATGCTGCGGCAAACTCTGTCACCCCTGGATCCCAACCAAACCCCAGGGGTGGTGTTACCTTGCAGCCCTGGTTCCTATCATGGGGGTATTAGGGGATAACAAGGGAAGTCACCTCCTTGAAGCCAGCATGCATCCTAGATATCCCCTTAGACACCGTAATAAACGAGAATTGTTTTTAGAAAAAGATATGGCCTGGGCATGGTTCCCTTCCTGGACAGGGTGGGGAATTGACCTAATGAAAAGATTAAATAATTACACTGGCATAATTGATGAGATTCTGGAGGAAAATTCTGATGACATAACCAAACTAAATCTAGAAACTAGGGCAATTAGGAAGCAACTAGAACTACATGAGTTGGCTATAGAAAGTATGAGTGCAGCCCTTACTGGCCTCTGTGAGACTACTGAGGATTATGAGTGCTGTACCTGGATTCATAATACCAGCATCGAAGTCCCAGACTACTATGACGTTATTGCCCAACACAGGGAAGAGGTAAATAAACTACAGAAAGAGGCAAGGAACATAGGAAAAAACTGGGATCCCTTCTCGAGCAGTTTTAGTTTTGGGGGATTAATATCTTGGCTCCGAAATGCTGCCATGACAATTGTCACTGTGATTCTCTTCATTCTATTTTTATATGCCTGTTATAAGATAATCAAATGTTTATGTAAAAAGGGAAACACGGTCGCTCCGAAGGATCTGAAACTCACTTCCATTGTTAAGGATCCAACGGTATGGTATAGAAACCAAGAGCACAAGGGTTCGGAGTATGAAGCCTGTGCTATTAAATTAGAAAAGGAATGATCATTATGTAAATCACAGAATGATCAAAGGGAGGATTATAAGGTAATGAGGGAACCATCTTGTTAGAAGACATCCATTTTGGGTATTGGAAAATTACTGTTAGCATGACATAGAAATCTATTGCTTAAGGTCATATGTGTTTTTGCTTGTACAAGGCATTTAGAATTGTCACAAGGTTAGATATCTGTTCAGAACAGATGGATGCGGTTAAGCTACTTCCCTTTTTGAGAGCAGAAGTAACTCCATGGCGTTAAAACCACAGGCCTGTCTTGCACCAGACCTAAGAAACATTTTAAACTGTATAAAAATGTATATATTTAGCTTTTTGTTACTAGGCAGAAATTGCTTGTACAAAAAAAACCATGATGACGTAGTAAAATATACTATCTTGCATATTTTATGTGGCAGTCCCTGATTGGCTAAACCACAGGGCTGTCCTTTAGCTCAAACTAAATAAAACTGTTGTGTGTGCTTCAATATGCACATTCATTATTCACGTACAATAGTGTGTATGTGTAATGTTTTGTCCACCGGTGAAAGGGACCTCCGCCCTTCAATCCTAGCCTAGGCTACCAGGGGTTACTTACAGAAGACGAGCAACCTAACAATTTACCTCAGGACAGTGTCCAGGCCGCCACCATGCCCTATGTCTTCCCTCAGCAGAGCCCACAGCCAGACGCCAATGCCTCTTTTCCCACAGCAGGTCAGGCAGTTATGGATACCACTCTCAAGGAGATGCTGATGTCCCTTAGAAGCTCCTTACAGTCTGACATGCTATCCCTTATGCAGAATTTTGACAGCAGTATCAATGTATTAGAAGACAGAACCACACAGCTTGAGGCTAATATGGGAGATGTCACTACCACTGTAAATGACATGATTGATGCCCAGGAAGCACAGGCCCAAGAAACCTGTTGGATTAAGGACAAAATCGCAGATTTAGAGGACAGGGCCAGACGCAACAACTTTAAAATCCGTGGAATCCCCGAATCTGTTCAGAATGCTGAGTTGCCTTTATATGCAAAAAACCTTCTTAAAGCTATACTCCCTGATGCGAAAGGCATTGAACTAGTCATTGATCGTATACATAGACTGCCTAAACCCTCTTTCCTCCCAGATGCTGTACCTAGGGATGTTATTCTTAGGGTGCACTTCTATCATGTTAAGGAGCAATTTATGCGAACAGTGAGAGGATTGTCCTCTCTCCCTGAACCATACGGCCATCTGCAAGTATATGCTGATTTATCTCAACATACCTTAAGCAGACGCAGACAACTCAATACAATCACCAAAGCGTTACACAATAATCAAATCCAGTACCAATGGATTGCGCCCGCCAAAATCTCTATCCAATACGAGGGATCGAAACACATAGTCCATTCGCTGCAACAAGGCCTGAAACTCCTGCGAGACTGGAACATTGTTCCTTCTCATAGTGAGGCGACTCCCATGGATCAGAGTAACACAGGTACCATGTCTCCTCATCCTCTCCCGCCAAGATCCCGCAGGAACCAACTCCCTACCTAGGGTCCCGGAATTGTGATCACCACACACCGCTCCGGTGTGTCCTATGCTCATACTCACGCTCGGTACAAAAACTGTTTACCCCCACTTAGTGTTTCCTGGCAAAGGTGTGCCCAGGACTGTTCCATCGGAAACACTTTTTCATAATTTTTTATTTTTTTTTTCCTTACTGCCACTGTAAGCGACCATAGCACAGTTCTCTGCCTAGTCAACGGGCAACATTCAGGAACATCTAGAGGTTCGGACAACTGCTCTTTCTGTTTTGCTTCAATCAACTCTGTCCCCCTTTTTTTTTTCTCTCTCCCTTCTGTGTGTGTGTTTTGCTTTTCTCTCTCTCCTACCCTCTCCCAGCAGGTCTACAAGAGTGTCTGTTCGTCCTGGAAAAGGCATCTACATTCCTATCTGCACGCCGTCTTGATCACCTGTCAACGTTCTTTCCGGCAACATCCCTTGACACCGCATATTGCTTCCCTTTGGACCCGTTTCTTCCTCATACAGCACCTCAGGTAACATTTCCAACTGTTACAGTTCCTCCTGACTTAACCTGCAGACATGACCATCAAAATTGTCTCCATAAATGCCAAAGGACTGAACCATCCTGCCAAAAGGACCTCTCTATGGTCACTTGCCAAGCAAACCCAATGCGATATCCTGTGTGCACAAGAGACACACTTCTTGTCTAGCCACCCTCCTTCTTGTACAAATAAGAATTTCAATACAGTTTATATGGCCAATGCTACCTCCAAAAAGAAAGGAGTTCTTATTGCCATTCGCAACTCCCTTGCATACCAGCTAACCCAGGTTACTCTAGACCCCGATGGTCGATACATCATTTTGACTTGCACGATCAATACTGTTCCTTACACTATTATTAACTCATACGCTCCTAATGTTCACCAAACACGATTCCTACGTAAGCTCCATAAGAAGATAGCTGCAGCTCAGCACGGAGCAGTGATTTGGTGTGGAGATTTTAACTGCACCCCTGATCCTGCCTTGGACTCTTCTGTCCACACCAAGAGACCCAGGCCAGCACTAAACCCCCTTCTTTCTAGCTTTCGTCTATATGATGTTTGGAGATGTCTACATGTTGATGAAAAGGACTTTACTTTTTTCTCCTCCTGCCACAACTCTTATTCACACATTGACCTCTTTCTCATGGACCCTTGGACTCTTCAAAAAATCTCTTCCTCCACTATTCACTCCACGACATGGTCTGACCATTCTCCGGTTAGCATAACTATCGAAGACTCTGCTAAAACCCCTCCGGCCTATCTGTGGAGACTTAACACGAGGATACTGCAAACTGACCCGTATACAGGCCTGTTACATGACAACCTATTGGCTTTTTTCTTGCAAAACAAGGACTCAGTTACAGACCCTCATATACTATGGGCGTCCCATAAAGCATAAATGAGGGGCTTGTTTATCCAATACGGAGCTAGGGATAGGAGGCGTAGGAGGCAGCGTTTAGATGACATCCTTACCAAAATACAAATTACTGACTCAATGAACAAACAACACCCTACTTCGGCACTTAAATCCCAACTGACCTCCCTCAGACTCAAACGCAGGACTCTATTACTAGAAACCCATGACAAACTACAAAAACGCTTTAGAATGAAATTTTTTGCCGAGGGTAATAAACCTGGCAAATTACTCTCACATCAGATCAAAGGTCATGTATCAAAATCGCCTATACCCTTTATGTTCCACCCCACCACCAACTCTAAATTGACCAACCCACAAGCTATCGCCAACGCTTTTAGTGAGTATTATAGTGGCTTATACAATCTCGCTGATGATACCACACTCCACCAACCCTCCTAAATCCAGGCCTTCTTACACTCAGTCCGTCTTCCCCAGCTGACTCCTCAGCAATTAGAACAACTGAACGTCCCATTCACACAAGATGAACTCAGAAAAGCCATCCAAACTTTACCTAACAATAAAGCCCCTGGTCCGGATGGATTTGTAGGTGAATATTATAAGCAATTCGGTCATGTGCTTATTGAACATTTAACCCCTGTTTTCAACTCTGCTGCCTCCTCCGCCTCCTTCCCTCAGGAAATGCTTAAAGCTTTGATTGTTACCATACCGAAGCCAGGGAAGGAGCCAAATCTACCACAGAATTTTTGCCCTATTTCTCTTCTCAATCATGATGTGAAATTGTATGCGAAAGTGATGTCATCTAGGCTACTTGACATACTGCCATTACTAATACATCCTGATCAATCAGGCTTTGTCAAAGGTCGCCAGACTTCTGATGCCACACGACGTATGATCAACATCATACATTATGCAGCGACCCATCGAGTGCCTTCTCTGCTCCTCTCTTTGGATGCAGAGAAGGCATTCGATCGGGTTCACTGGCAATACCTAAAACTTACCCTAGAAAAATTTGGATTTCAAGGTTTTATCCTCACCACAATTTTAGCTTTATACTCTTCCCCCTCAGCCCAAGTCTACTGTCTATCCATGCTCTCTAAGCCATTTCCCATTACAAACGGCACGAGACAAGGCTGCCCCCTCTCGCCCCTGATCTTTGATCTCATGATAGAACCCCTCGCAACAAAAATTAGATCCCATGCTGCCATTTCTGTTTTTTTTATTGGAAACACAGATCACAGAATCAGCCTTTTTACCAACGACATTTTTGCATTAACTAACCCTGTCACTTCCCTGGCTACGGTACAAGTTATACTTGATGATTTCAGCTATGTTTCATATTACAAAGTCAATGCTACTAAGTCCTATATTTTACCAATAGCATTACCTCAGCATCAGCAAACAATATTGCAAAATAGATATCATTATGCATGGTCCACAAACACTCTCACATATCTAGGTATAAAACTCACTGCAAATACTACTGAACTATACCATAATAATTACCTAACCTTCTTACATACTCTACCCACAGAATTGAATAAACTCTCCAAATTGACGCTCTCCAGTGCAGGTAGATTAGCTGCCTTCAAGATGGTCCTACTCCCACGGCTTCTATATCTTTTCAGATCACTGCCCATCCCGCTACCCATATCTTTCTTCACGCAGATACGATCCCTTCTCAGAAACTTTGTATGGCAAGGCAAAAGACCTAGAGTAAACCATACAACCCTCACAAGACATAAATTAGCTGGTGGTATGGGGTACGTCGATGTGTAGGACTATTGTATGGCGGCTATTTTAGCACAGTTGAGGGAATGGTTCACCCCTAACCCTCTTAACCAATGGAGCTCTATTGAAGCTTCCCAAATCCCTTATGGCAACTTGAAAATTTGGCTCCTGAGCTTTCCCTCTTTATGTAAATCTGACAAACATATATCTCCGACTATTCGTGCATCAGTGACAGCATTCTTCTATCTCCTCACGAACTTACCTACCTCTACGTGTAAGGTACCCATACCGATCGAAGTCCTTAATCTGCTCATACCTGACATGCAGATAGCTCCCTGGAAAAAAAAGGTATAACACACATTGCGGACCTATACTCTTCTGAATTTCTCCACCCATTCCCTACACTACAACAAACCTTTTCGCTCACCTCAAAGGATTATTATACTTACATTCAAGTTTCACACTGCTTACTCAGACACCCGCATACCCAATTTAACCTGCCCACAAAAATCTGGCAGTACTTTACTAGCACTGCAGCCCCAGTCAAAGGCATTTCGCTTTTCTATGCTTCGCTTAAAGGTAAAACCATCATCGATATTCTTCCTCCCATGCTTAAATGGGAGAGAGATCTCGGTGTTTCCTTTTCCTTGCAACAATGGCAATGCGCACTACGCTCCATCTACAAAACAACAAAATCTGCTAACCTTTGGGAACTTACTTATAAACTTACCCTCAGATGGTATATCACTCCTGCGCAAATACATTTGTATAATGAATCTTTAGACGCACATTGTTGAAGACAGTGTGGTGCACCAGACACCCTCTATCATATAGTCTGGGATTGCCCCCAAATCAAAACATTATGGATAGATGTTTTCCGCCTCATTGCTGAAGTCACCGGTATCCCTATTAAACCATCCCCCGCATTGGCGATTTTGTCTATAGGCATAGAAAATTATCCGCACACACTCCATTACATTATCACACAGATTCTATTGGCAACTAGGCTGGTGATAGCCCGTAACTGGAAATCCTCCACATCAATCAATGTACGTCTAGTACATACACATGGTGCTTATCAACGCATGTATGCTGCGGCAGAGGGTTACCTGGCTAAAATAACGACACGTTGGAAAGTATGGGATACTTGGTTCACCAAATCACGTCCCTTATTACTCTGAATTATCATTCTCACGCTATAGACACCCTAGTTCAACATACTGCATTGTGCCTGCTTCCTCCCCCCTACCCCCCCCCCCCCCTCCTTTATCTCCCTTTTTTTTTTCTCTTTTTTTTTTCCCACTACTCTTATCGTATTATCATTATGCATTTGACGATCTCTACTGGGTTAACACACATGTCCACGCACTCTAGATGTATTGTTTACTACCTATTTGTTCAGTTTAACTAGTTTATAGTTTAACCACTGTTCAGTGTGTATTATGTTTTTTCTTTTCTTCTCAGCGTATTGGTCTGCAGATGGTACTTTCACCTGTACGACATACCCAGTTTATATTACCATCTTCTTTGTTGATCTCCATACTGTACTAATTGGGTTGTCTGTACCTCCAGACACAGCAAGATCCCGTTTGGGATGTCTGGAGGGGAGACCTTCCCGCATCATATTTTCTTTCTGTCATGTTTGACATGTCTACAATAAGCGTAATTTGAATAAGGTATATATTCTCAACATTAGAACTTACTCATTTTCTGTAATAATCTCACAGTACATGCTGTAACTGTGATTTATTGTCTTTTTGTTTTCTTTTTTGTTCCAAAAAATAAAAAAAAAAGCTTATGAGGCGAGGAAAAAAAAAAATTAAAAAGAGGGGGTGAAGGGGAGAACCAATCCCGCCCACTCCTAACACCCAAGTGGATTCAATATATAATTTCCTCATTCATGCAAACTACCGTAGCTTAAGTGGGGAGGTAGTACCCTAAAATACCAAAAAAATTTAACACCCAAACATATACTCTGACGCAGAGTTCTGCTACATATATAAGGGAAACATCAGCCCAATCTATACCCCAGTCTATACAATTAGTACCTTAATATTCCTGTGCAGAAAAAAAAGGTGCTACTACATATATAAGGAATGCTTAATCTCACGCTGTACCCCAATCTATACAGTAAGTGCCACGATATTCCTGTGCATACGGTGACAAAGAGAAGAAGAAGAAAAAAATATTCCCATCTCAGAGCTCAACAGCTTATAAAATGAGAGGGAGAGATAGAAAAAAAATGAAGGATGCTGGGACTGTGACATCATAAGGGGCGGGGACATCACCCGGGGACCCAGCCCATTGTCCCTATATAAGTCGCCGCACACCGCGTCCCTGTCATTGCAGCCAGAGAGAGCGTCGAGTCAACATCTCAAGGAAGAAGAAGAAGAGAAGGCGGCGGCGGCGACAGAAGACCGGGCCACCGCTAGTAAAAGAGCTGGAAGAAGGAGTGGAGGCCCGGCAAGAAGAACCGAAGAGGGGGACAAGACCCCCGAACTCGGAAGAAGAGGCGGCGGCGACAGAAGACCGGGCCACTGCTAGTAAAAGAGCTAAAGGAAGAAAGGGGAGGCCTGCCAAGAAGAACCGAAGAGGGGGACAAGACCCCCTGAGTCGGAAGAAGACCACCGGGCGGCGACGAAGAAGAAAGCCGGGCTCCTCCGCTAGTAAAAGAACTAGCAGAAGATAGCGGAGGAGTCCAGTGGGAAGACCCCCCAAGACGGAAGAAGAACCCTGGAGCTGTGCAATAAATTATTTTGAAGCCTTGTGTTGTGTTTTATTTACATTTTTTTCACCAGGTGAATGGGTAGAGATACATTGTACTCATTCACATAGGGTGGGGGTCCGGTATCTGGTATCCGGTATCTGGGGGCCCCCTTATTAAAGGGGGCTTCCGGATTCCGATAAGCCCCCCGCCCGCAGACCCCGACAACCAACGGCCAGGGTTGTCGGGAAGAGGCCCTTGTCCTCATCAACATGGGGACAAGGTGCTTTGGGGGCCACACGTCCCCCCCTTCCCCAAAGCACCCCCCCATTTTGAGGGCACGCAGCCTGGTATGGCTCAGGAGGGGGGCTCTCGCTCGTCCCCACCCCCTTTCCTGTCCGGCCGGGGGTTTGATATGGACTTTCGGCGTAGGGGTTCCCCTTTAAGTCCATACCATGTGACGGGGCCAGCGACGTGTGAATCTCGCCCATGGAGGGCGGGACATTGACCTCCTTCGCTAGTCCCATCTACCTGGAGCCACGTTCAAAATGAACAGACTTTCCTCCGTGTGTGGGCAAGTCCGTTCATTTCAAAAGTACGGCGGACTCCCGCCATAGTCCGGCGGACTAGGTCCGGTTGTGTGTGGGCAGGTCCGTTCGTTCGGAAAGTCCGGCGCACTTTCCTGGGGTTTGTCCATGACTAAGTCTGCCGGATAGTTTGATCGTGTTTACGCGGCATAAGAAACTAGAAAACTTTTGCCTGAAAGTTTTCTTATATTTTATCAAGCCCCTAAGCGGATGCTGGACTCTCTGCCTATGGGATTTTGTTTGGGAGTGTGTTACCCACTTAGTTATATTTTGTTTCAGCAGCTGAAGTCCTCCATTTGGATCTCACAGAGAATGTTGCTGATCTTTTAGGGTTTTTGACAAACTCATTTATGTGTTTTCTCCCCAATTCCAGATCCTAAAAGTTTGGAAGGGTCTAAAACTAAAGCCAGGTGACTTGTGGGTTGTTAAGAGATGTTTATATATAAGGAAATGTTTGGTGACTCAATACAGCATCTATTTCTTGTACAAGTTGTGCAAAACTTGAAGGAAAAATCACCTGGATCCACACCAGACACTGCAAAAATTACTAAATGAAAGAAAGCTCTGTGTTTGATTTGTTTCCCTCTTGCAATCACAGTCTATGGTACTTTTTGATTCAATTACTTTAATTGTAAGGGATATATATACATATATAATGTGATTTGAAAAGTAGTTTTGCCATGTTGGAGCCATATTTGTCTTTTGTACGTCTTCCATTTTATGTAGAATTGTCTGTGTTTACATATGCTGATAAGTCAGCATGCCAACAATTAAGCTAGAAGGCCATTCTGGCCACAGGAGTGTACAGCCAGTATTCTGTAAATATGTCTTATCAGTCATTTGTTTTTCACAATGAAAAGTCATTTTGTAATGAAAAAATCTGCTCAGCTATTATTTTCTCCACAATGGAGTTTTTTACCTCTTTGGCCAGGACTACTTTCGCCTAAACATGTGGAGGTTCCACGTTAAAGGTTATAGCAGGTATGGTTAGTGATCAAAATATTCAAAAGAGAGGAGACTGTAATGGAAATTTGTAGGTTCTGTATATAATTGTAATCTATTTTATATGTATTGCACACTGTCCTCACTGTGCACACTTCACTAATAATGTTTTCAGTACATTTGCATTCTTTTGAGTCCTGATTAGAATTAGCCTGCCTATGTAACGCCCCTTGTTAACATAAACGTACAATTGTAATATTAATGGGATACCTACATAATCATGTGTATAAAAACCTTCAATTGCATCATAATAAAGCAGAATAGTTATTTGGAAATATGCTGAGTGTATCTTTTGTGTCTGTTCCCTACTGAAGTAGTTATTATTAATTTGCAACCACTAATCAATATGAGGATAGGAGTTGCCTATCTATAAAATGTCCTGCTCAATACTGAAAGTGGACATTTGCACTTTTATGACTTATAAGTAGTACAGTGCACTTTTTGGAGAAAGCTGTGCCCTTTATTTGTCTAGGCATAAGGATGTCATACATCCCAGGAGGGGAGGATGGGTTTTCTCAGTTAGGCACACACTCCTGCCTGTATGCCTGAGCTAAGGACATATGGATTCCAGGAAGTAATTGCTATATGAATTATCTGCCCTTACTCAAAATAGCCACGGCCAGAAATATCAGGGGGTGTTTTTTAAAGTGATTTCTTATTAAAAAAAAAAGCATGGAAACATGGATGGATTGGTGAGTTTGAATGTTAAAAATGAATTACGTTGTGTTTTTGGTTTGTGGTCCTTAGATGCAGTGTAGTTTTGCTTCAATATGCGGAATGCTAGACAAGGAAAAATGGAGGCAGATCAGCGTTTGCTTTTGGGAAACACATTAATGAAAGAGCAAGCTTGCCATCTAGTGGCAATAATAAAGAACTGCGTATTCAAATTTGAGAATAATTTTTAAGGTATTTTGTTAGAGGATTAAACTAAATCCCTTATTGTCCCTGCGTTTGGTTGGATTTATTATTGAGCTAACCAAAGTCATAATATTACTTTTATGTTTACTAGGTTTACATCTAGTAGCCTGAGGACACAGAACTGCTTATATGTATGGGCACTGCACTTCTCATCCTGTTTTCTGGATGTAATTCTCAGTATCAGTTCCTATTCTGTTTGTATGCACCATGCACAGTACAACTTCTCATCCAGTATTCTGGCTATAATCCTCAGTATCTGTTATGAACGCTTCTCAGTAGCATGTCTCGTCCTGTATTCTAGGTGTTGGTCTCAGTATCTGCTCTTATTCTATATGCATGAAACCTGCACAGCATCACTTCTGGTCTTGTATTCTGGGTGCAAAGCCTCATACACACGATCAGATTTTTTGCAGGGAACTGTGTGATGACAGACTGTTGGCCTAAAATCTGACCATTAGTATGCTCTTTCAGACAATTGTCCAACTTTCCACCAACAAACGTTGAATGGCAGGCTAGTAAATTTTCGGCGGGCAATGATCTGTTGTCGTATTTTCATTTTGTGTGTACACAATTCCATCACACAAAAGTCCAAATTACAAACACGCATGCTTGGAATCAATGCTCACCAAACACATCCTTAGCAGACAGTGCCCAAATGGTGGCGCTCAAGAGCTGAAATTCCACGTAGTACGTCACTGCTTTCGTGTTTGTTGGGCAATAATTGTGTGCCGTTAGTATGCAAGACAAGATCCTGGCACACGCCCTGCGAGGCTTTAGTCTCAGTATCTGTTATTAGGGCCAGTTCACACCACCTGCAGCCCAGTGCATTTATTTCTGCATCAAAAATGCATGGAAAGTAGGTTATATAGTTTCCAATGGCATATTTCACACTAGTGCGGTCAGTTCCAGGGCTTTCCAGTTCCAGAAAGAAAAAAAAAAAGGAGAAAATGCTGCATTTTTTCCTGCACTGGACTATACTGAATCAAAACAGACTTTAAAGACAAAAAAAAAAAAAACACACCCAGTAAGGCAAAGGCATAATGAGCTAGTATGCATAGCATACTAGCTCATTATGAATAACTTACCTGAGAACAAAGCCCCCGAAGCGGTCTTACATCTTCATGTCCGCCGCTGACATGGATCCCGGAGTGACTTCCGGGTCCCTCTGCTCCGTGGCTGTCTTCGGGTAAATATCTCCTAAATCGTATAGGTTTAGGAGATATTTCTTGGACCTACAGGTAAGCCTTAATCTAGGCTTACCTGTAGGTCAAAGTTGGTTGTAAGGGTTTACAACCACTTTAACTTCCCTAGTGGTATTCCAGAGTTTGGCTCGGGCTGGATTTTCAGTACCAAACCGGTAACCCCGAGCCACACTCGGGATTGCCTTGCAGGATCCAAGCAAAGTAATTTACCTTGTCCCCAGGATCCTGCGATGTCTCCCCACTCTGTGTGCGAACCGTCCTCCGCCGGATCTATCAATGTGCGGATCTCCATTCCCTGCAAGTGTTGCGACGCACAGGGATGCTGAACAGCGCCAAATTCAAAAAGTAAAAAACACACACAATACATATACAGTACACTGTAATCTTACAGATTACATTACTGTTTAAATTTATTTCACCTCCCTTTTGCCTCTAGTGGTCTGTCCAGTGCCCTGCATGCAGTTTTATATTATAAATACTGTTCTTTCTGCTTAGAAAATGGAGATTGTCCATAGCAACCAAAACTGTCCCTTTACATCAAAACCAGCTAGAAAACAGCGATAATAAATAAGAATCACTTGCAGAATTGAGCGATAGTGAATCGTGGGGAAATTCATCATCAAACACTGAAAGTAATGACAGCGATACTTCTGCAACTGAGCAAATTTCAGTGTTTTTGATTTTATTACTAGATTGAATAATTTTTATTATTATTATATTATAATTTATTATAATTATAGTTATTTATTATATTATAATTTATGATTTCGTGTTTCACACTTTATCACACCCAGGATGTCTGCTAGACTCTTGTTTGGACAGATTTAAATGTCTTATTCCTAAGAATTACAGGCCTACAATATAAAATGCTAAATTTCCATGCAAAACATTGTACTGCTTTGAGCATCAAAAATCTGAAATAATCATACCGCCAGGGAGGTTAATATCCCATCACCACATAGATTCACTTCTTACCAGATAGCAGTAGTTTCAAGCATTTGATAATAATCCCACCATGCTCCAACAGCCTAGGCTGTAAAAACTAACCAAATTCCAGATAACAGCAGTATCAGACACTGGACAATGATCCCATCAGGCTCCAACACCTTAAGCTGTAAAAGTAGACCCGTTTTTTCAATGGATGCAGGAATCTTGTTATCTTCTGAAAATCTGAAATCCAATCTGGCAGGTCAAGGATAAATCCCAGAGCATAAAGAAGGAAATAGCCTTGTAGATTGGATATCAGATTGGATATCAGCTTTTCCAAAGGTACTGAGATTCCTGCTTACATTGAAAAACCAGGTCCAATTTTACAGCTTAAGGTGTTGGAGCCTGATGGGATCATTGTCCAGTGTCTGATACTGCTGTTATCTGGAATTTGGTTTGTTTATATAGGGCAGTCTGTTGGAACATGGTGGGATTATTATCCGATGCTTTAAACTACCGCTATCTGGTAAGAAGTGAATCTATGTGGTGATGGGATATTAAAGTCTTTGTGTTTTGAAGAACACTGAAGTTCCCTTATATTTGGTTCACCCAAGAGCACAGAATTTTTCACATATTTGGTTCACTCAGTTCCATTTTGTGTAAGCCCCTGTATACACGGTCGGAGATTCTGCCAACCAAATCCGTCGGATTTTGTCCGTCAGATTTAGTCTGACGGATTGTGTCCGAAACTGTTGCATACACACGGTCGGACTTAGTTGTCGAAAAATCCGATCTTTCAGAACGTGATGATGTAATTTCGTTACGATGGGACTAGATTCAGGCTAGTAGCCAATAGCTTTGATGTAGGAATTTGATCTGAGCATGCGTGGCAGTTGGTCCGATCAAAATTCTCTACACATGATCGGATTACGTCTGAGGCCGCGTACACACGCGGGGACTGTTCGCCCAACTTTGTCCGCTGAACAGTGTTTCAGCGGACAGTCCGCTCGTGTGTGGGCTTTCAGCGGACAGTTTCAGCGAACAGTCTGCTGAACAAAGTTTTTCGGAAATTCCGAAAAACTGTCCGCTGAAACTTTGTTTCAGCGAACAGTCCCCTCGTGTGTAGGCTTGTTCGTCAAACTAAGTTCCGCGCATGCTCAGAAAGGATTTACACGCCGAAGTTTGCATTGCAGTGTATAGGACGTCGTTTTCTAGTCCCGTCGTACGTGCCGTTCACGTCATCGCGCACGGTTTCAGCATACTGTTCGTTCGTCGTGTGTGGGCAAGTCCGTCCATGCTAATTTTGAGTGGACTGTTTGCTGAAACTGTTTGACGGACAAAGTTGAGCGAACAGTCCCCGCGTGTGTACGCGGCCTGACCGGCCCAGTTGGTCGGGAAATATTTCCAACATGTTGGAAAATTGGGTCCGACGGAGATTCGGACGGAATCAGTCCGATGCATACCAAACACAGTCGGATTATCTGACGACATGGTCTGATAAGACGCATTCCGACGGATTCTCCGACCGTGTGTACGCGGCATAAGGGTTTGTCAGTTGGACATTTTTCATGCACATCTTTTTATGCACATTTTTTTAAACTGAATCGTATAAACAATTAACCCTTTAACTGCCACCACTGACCTTTGATATGGAGGGGTCAGAACATCCATCTATTAAACATTACAATTATGATTTTAGAATAATCGTTTTAACACACTGTCATCTCAGACAGGAATGCTCGGAGGCTTTATCCTATACAGTAGCACTCTTCAAGAGACACAGGTTCTTTCTAGCTTGCATTAAAGCGGTAGTAAACCCGCATTTTTTTTTTTTAAAACCTGCAAAGCAAAAGGCATAATGAGCTAGTATGCACCGCATACTAGCTCATTATGAAATACTTACCTTAGAACGAGGCCCCGACATCTCGCCCGATCCACGCCGAGGAAGCCGACATGCTCCCTCGGCGTCTCTTCCGGGTATCGCGGCTCCGGCGCTGTGAGTGGCCGGAGCCGCGATATCGTCACTCCCGCGCATGCGCGCGGGAGATTTAAATCCGGCCGGACGAGCGCTGCCGGATTTTCGCGGAGAGAACCCCCTTGTGCGCATGCGCCGCTGCAGTCAGCGGCGCATACCGAGGGGAATATCTCCTAAACCGTACAGGTTTAGGAGATATTTTTTTTACCTACAGGTAAGCCTTATTATATGCTTTCCTGTAGGTAAAAGTTAAAAAAGTGGGTTTACTTCCACTTTAAGAGCTTAGGGACAATATTAACACTTTGCAAAATAAGGTTTTAATAATGAAAAGGTCAAAATTGGTACAAATAAAATATTTACATTAAAAAAAGTGTTTCAAAGACATAAAGACAAAATATAGCAACAAAGAAATAAGGTAGAATTAAGGAGGAAGGATACATGCTAATCAATATCCTTGGGTTGAACAGAGTTCAGTCGATGTGCCAGGTGTCAAAATGGTTCTCAATCTTGGCAGATATTTCTGATTTGATGGTACAAGGAGAACTGTAAAACTGTCCTGGCATCTCCCTTTTCTTTGGGATCAAATGGGTGTTGGCAGCTACCAATCATCTGGTCATCTTGTCTAGGGGTTGGTTGCTGGGTGGTCTCTGAAGGTCAGAATGGAAACATTTACACCGACTCCAAATATTGGCATGGCGTGGTACACGACTTCGGTGTCATATGGAGTAGGTGGGGTTTCATTCATCAGTCTCTACATTCATGACCATGTCCCAGGTACAGTTTGTGATAAATATTAATTTCTTTTTCATACATCATGGAACACAGAGTCAGGCTAATATTCTTTCCCTACTGGGTTATACTCCATCATTAGGTGAATTGACACTGGTAGACCAAAGGTCTTCAGACAGGAAGTGATCCCCTATATAACCCCTCCCATACAGGAAGTACTTTCATTTTTAACAGTGTCTGCAAGGTGGATAGCACGGTTTGTTTGAGCTCTCTGAGCTCCAGGTCTCTAGTCCCACAAACGGTTCCAAAAATGAATCAAGGGATTGACCGATTGGATCCATTTGACACAGGCTTTTATGCTTAGATAAATGGTATCTGAGCCTCACAAAGAAGACTCAAGATCCTTCAAGGTTTAGCCTGTAACTTGGCCTCCATGCGCTGGACCCTGTGGAATGGAAATCCTGGACAGTACAGCGCTAAGGCATTTCCTGCAGGGTGCTATACAGGTCCAAGGGAGTGGACCTTAAACATGAAAGGGCACCCAGTCCTTGAAGGTCCAAGTGACAGGAACCCACCGTGAAGGGTGAAGATTGGGCCCTTAGTTTCTAAGTGGCCCTGCACTTGGATGGGTAAGTGAAACCCCTTTATTTTAGGGTGTCCCAATCATTGTAACAATCTGTCAAGCTAGCTAAAGGCTGGACACCTATGCACGGTTACCGTACGGGGGAGTTTTGGGCTAGCTGTGGGTGTTTGCAAAGTGTAAATTTTTTGTTTGTGTGTCTGTTTTTTACCTGTATGATGGCACACGACAGTGCGCCATTTCTCCTTGGTTCGCAATGGTGCACGTGCATTTGCAAGAGTGCCGCTGGGCTCAGCAGTTTGTTTGTTTGGCGGTCATGGCACACACAGCTTTGCCGCATATGCGCCGTAGCCTTTTTCTGGGCCCACAAAGATTTGCGTTGTACGCGAATACACGCAAACACGCATAGAGCGTTTCCGGCGCACACCCAGCTTATTTAAGCTGTGCAGGCCCAGCATGGGGTGCTTCCAGAAGGCAGCTGTGGGACACAGAGAAGGCTCTGAACAGACACTTGCAGTGGTTCATTTTTCCTTACTTGGGTTACATGAGTCACTGTGTGCTGCTTAGTACGATTGTTGCATAAGGGCTTGGTGAGCTTTATTATAGTGTCTTCCTTCTGAGGTGTTTTAACTACACAAAGTACTCTTTGTTTGCGGCCTTGCATATCTTCCAAAAACAGGAGTGGGACTAACACCATAGGGAAGGGCACACCTATGTCATCAGTAGTTCCTGATGAACCTACTCATATCCCTAGTGTTGTATCCCCTGAAAGACCAGAGGCTTCCGGGCAATCTGAGCCACTGAGTCAATGCTGCTGCTTCACCCTTTATTACTAATGATAAACTGTCCTCAGCCCTAGCCAGGTAAGAGCACAGGATTGCCGCCATGATTGCCTCCATCCCGCAGGGTGGCAGAAAGCGTGACAGATCCCCCTCCCCAGAGTCTCCTAGTCTGGAGCAGGAATGGGTTGATGATGGGGAAGAGCTGAAAGCTCAGGATTCGGTGGAGTGCCCGGCAGATGAGTCTGCTTCTGGGCAATCTGGACAAGAAGATATCCAGTCGATGTCTGCTTCTCAGGCGCAGAGACTTTTGATCCTGACTCTAACTGAAATGGTTCATTCTGCCTTTGAGTTGCCTCTTGCAGAAGTGACTGAGCCCCCTTGGTCCTCTTTGGGATCTCTGAGGCCTTTACAGGTTGCACAGACTTTCTTGCTACACCCCCTGTTGGAACAGGCAGTGTATGCTGATTGGGAACATCCTAACAGGACTTTTTTGCTTCCTAAAAGGTTTTCCCTTTTATATCCCATGGATGAAAAGTTTGTTAAAAAATGGAGCATGTGAGCCATAGATGCAGCAGTCTGTTCCTTAAACAAGAACTTAACTTGTCCAGTAGATAATGTACAGGGCTTGAAAGACCCTGTTGACAAGAAATTGGAGTTATTATTAAAGGCTTCCTTTTCTTTGGCCAGTTCAGCTATTCAGCCAGCTGTTGCAGCAATTGGTATTTGCCTTTCCGTAAAGGATCAGGTCAAATGGCTGGATAGGCCTAACCAGGAGGATGATCTGCCTGAAAGTAAGACAGCTATTCCTCGAGCACTGTGTTTTGCTGTTGATGCTTTAAAGGATTCAATACAGCAGGTTTCTCATCTGGCTCTCTTATCTGTATGTATGCGCAGATTTTTATGGCTTAAGAACTGGTCAGCCGAGTTTCCTTGTAAAAAGTTATTGTCACGTTTATTCGGTGATCACTTGGTCAAATAAATCCAAAAGATTTCTGGAGGGAAGAGTTCTCTACTTCCTGGGAAGGAAAGCACCAAACGTCCGTCGATTAACCACTTGCTTACTGGGCACTTAAACCCCCCTCAGTCCCAGACCAATTTTCAGCTTTCAGCGCTGATGCACTTTGAATGACAATTGCGCGGGCATACAACACTGTACCCAAATGAAATTTCTATCATTTTTTTCCCACAAATAGAGCTTTCTTTTGGTGGTATTTAGTTACAGCTCGGAGTTTTATTTTTTGCTAAACAAACAAAAAAAGATGCAAAAAAAAAAAAAAAAAAAATCATGTTTTAATAGTTTGTTATAAAATTTTGCAATCGGGTCATTTTTCTCCTTCATTGAAGTGCGCTGATAAGGCGGCACTGATAGGCTGCATTGGTGGGCACTGATGGGCTGCATTGGTGGGCACTGATAGGCTGCATTGGTGGGCACTGATAGGCTGCACTTGTGGGCACTGATAGGCATAGTTAAGGCGGCACTAATAGGCACAGAAAAGGCGGCACCGATGGGCACAGATAAGGCGGCACTGATGGGCAAAGATGGGCACAGATAAGATGGCACGGATGGGTGGCACGGATAAGTGGCACGGATGGGTGGCATGGATGGGCACTGATAGGTACCACAGATAGATGGGACTGATGGGCACTGATAGGTGGCACTGATAGGTGGCTCTGATAGGTGGCACTGCTGGGCACTGATGGGCGGCACTGCTGGGCACTGATGGGCGGCACTGCTGGGCACTGATGGGCGGCACTGGGGTGCAGCACCTTTGAGGCAGATTGGGTGGCACTGTGGGTGGCACTGTGGGTGGCACTGTGGGTGGCACTGTGGGGTGGCACTGTGGGTGGCACTGTTGGGTGGCACTGTGGGCATTATGGGCACAGACGGGGGGAACTTACTTTTACTTTGTTATATTTCAGGATGGCACTGCGGGAGGCAGGTGGGCACTGGCAGGTGGCATGTGGTGCCTTTCATTGCTGGCCGTGATCGGGACTGATGTCCCGATCACGGCCGCCGGTGATCGGCTTTTTTTTTTTTCTCCTCGCGCTGTCAGCGCGAGGAGGAATAATAGCCGATTACCGGCTCCGTTCTATCACATGATCAGCTGTCATTGGCTGACAGCTGATCACGTGATAAGGGGTCGGGATCGACCCCTTACACGGATCGGTGATCAGGCGAGTCTCACGGACTCGCCGATCACAGAGCGCGCCGCGCGCGCCCCTCAGGGGGCGCGCAGGCCGCTCGTAACCAGGACGACGTCAATAGACGTAGTCCTGGAAATCTAGGTCCGCGCTAATGCCGTCATTCGGCAATAGCGCGGTACCCAAGTGGTTAAAAACCCAGGGACTACTTCCTCAAATCTCAGCGTCAGGGCGGTTCCGCCGCCAACAGAGTGCTATGGCCAGGGGCAAGCTGCAAGGCCAGTGCCAGAAAAGGCCTTGGGTCCAAAATTCTTCTAAACCCAGCACCAAGCACTCCTTTTGAGGGGACACCCCTACTCCATCGGGTGGGGGCAAGGCTGCTGCACTTTGCAGACATTTGGAAAACAACAATTCAGGACGAGTGGGTCACCTCAATTATATCTTGCGGTTACAAGCTGGAGTTACGGGGGTTCCCCCTCAGAGATTTCTAAGATCCAGCGTTCCCCCAGATCCTCCAAAAAGAAATGTATTGTTTCAGGCACTATATCATCTAGTGCATCAATGAGTGATTGTAGAGGTTCCTGGAATCAAAAGGGGCACAGGGTTTTACTCTAACCTGTTTATGGTTCAAAATAGTGATGGACGAACTTCCGACGGGATGTTTTCGCGAACGCGGACCGCGAACGCGGGCGATGGTTCGCGAACCGTAACGTTCGCGGTGGGCCCCATTGACTTCAATGGGAGGCGAACTTTGCAAACCTACAGGTCAAATTTGCAGCCACAAAATAATTAATAGCTGTGCAAACATAGTCCCACCACATGGCCAATGACATAACACATGTATGAGGTGAATCTGGGATCGACAACTACAAGCATTCTTTTTTTATATGGGAAAATGTTGTGACAATTCAGGACTGTGGAGCGCATGAAGGCAATGGAGGAGAGGGAAGGTCAGGGTAGGCAAAGAAGAGGGTGCAGGAGATGATCACCAGCAGCGTGACATACAGCAATGACACCTGCACCGTGATAGAGAGCACTGACAACAGCAGCGTGACATACAGCAATGACTCCTGCACCGTGATAAAGAGCACTGACAACAGCACCGTGATAGAGAGCACTGACATCAGCAGCGTGACATAAAGCACTAACACCAGCACCGTGATATACAGCACTGACAGCAGCACCGTGATAGAGAGCACTGACATCAGCAGCGTGACATACAGCAATGACACCTGCACCGTGATAGAGTGATCTGACAACAGCACCGTGATAGAGAGCACTGACAACAGCAGCGTGACATAAAGCACTAACACCAGCACCGTGATATACAGCACGGACAGCAGCACTGTGATAGAGTACTGACATCAGCACCGTGATATGCAGCACTGACACCTGCACCGTAAGCAGCCCCAGGAGGAAGTCAGCATATCACAGGGATGGTGGGAGCCCCTCATAATGAGCATAGCACAGGGATGGTGGGAGCCCCTCATAATGAGCATAGCACAGGGATGGTGGGAGCCCCTCATAATGAGCATAGCACAGGGATGGTGGGAGCCCCTCATAATATGCACAGCAGAGGTACAGCCCCAGGAGGAAGTCAGCACAGCACAGGGATGGTGGCAGCCCCTCATAATAAGCAGCCCCAGGAGGATGTCAGCATAGCACAGGGATGGTGGGAGCCCCTCATAATAAGCAGCCCCAGGAGGAAGTTAGCACAGCACAGGGATGGTGGGAGCCCCTCATAATAAGCATAGCACAGGGATGGTGGGAGCCCCTCATAATATGCACAGCAGAGGTACAGCCCCAGGAGGAAGTCAGCACAGCACAGGGATGGTGGGAGCCCCTCATAATAAGCAGCCCCAGGAGGAAGTCAGCACAGCACAGGGATGGTGGGAGCCCCTCATAATAAGCAGCCCCAGTAGAAATATGACACCGTTCAACCTCTTCAAACAGGAGGGTTCGGGCATATAGTACGGTGTGCTTTTTTTGGACAAGGAAGTGAGCCAAATGAAGAAAGAAGGTCTGTGTGCTCGATTAAAAAAATTGTTTATAGACATATACATGGTCTACTGGTCCCATGTGTTGAATTCCTCCGAGATCCACGCCTCATTCATTTTTTAGAAATGTGAGGTAGTTAACACTGTCGTGAGCTAGGCGAGTACGCTTATCGGTCACGATCCCCCCTGCTGCGCTGAACGTCCTTTTGGACAGGACACTGGACGAGGGGCAAGCCAACAGTTCGATTGCAAATTAGGCAAGCTCTGGCCAGAGGTCAAGCCTGCCCACCCAGTAGTCCATGGGTTCATCACTCCTCAGAGCGTCCACATCGGCCGTTAACCCGATGTAGTCGGACACCTGACGGTCTAGGCGTTCCCTGATGCTGGATCCGGATGACACCTGTCGATGGGTCGGCTGGAAGAATGACCTCATATCCGAAGTCACCAACACATCTTCAAACCGGCCTCTTCTTGCAGGCGCTCTTGGATTGGTACCCGCAACTCCTTCTCTGGGAGTGGGAATTGCTCCTCTGCCAGCGCACACAAAAGCAGAATGCAGCATTTCTCGAAGCAAGGCCTGGAAGTGCTCCATTCTGACAGCCCTCTGTGACGGCGGTAACATTTCCGCCATTTTGTGTTTGTACCGGGGGTCTAAGTACGTTGCCACCCAGTACTGGTCCTTGACCCTTATGCTTTTTATACGGGGGTCCCTATTAAAACACTGGAGCATGAGGACCCCCATTTTCACTAAACTGGAAGCGGTGTGGTGGCCTGGCTCCTGCTCATCATCCAGGATAATGTTGTCCTCTTCATTCTCCTCTCCCCATCCACGCACAACAACAGGGATCCCAGAAAGGTTTAAAGCATGCTCTTCTTGCTCCTCCTCATCCGCCCCGGCACCATCCTCCTCTGGCTCCTCTTCAGACTCCTGTTGTTCACTTGTCTCAGATAGAGTAGCCCCCCCTGGGAATTCATCCAGCATTGCGACTTCCTCATCTTCCCGCTCCTGCTCCTCCACAGCTTGATCAATGACACGACGCAATGCACGCTCCATAAAGAAGGCATAAGGTACCATGTCACTGATGGCGCCATGGCTGCGACTGACCAGTTTGGTGATCTCCTCAAATGGCCGCAGAAGTCTGCATGCGTCGCGCATGTGCAGCCACTGGCGCGGTGAAAAAAACCCCAGCTCCCCAGAACCTGTTCTGCCGCAGAGTTCATACAGGTAGACGTTAACTGCACGTTTCTGCTGAAACAGCCTATCAAGCATAAAGAAGGAAGTTCTATCGCGTCGGGCAATCGCAAATAAGACGTCTGACCGGCAGATTGTGTCGCCGCTGAATGTCAGCAAGGTGAGCCATGGCCGTGTAAGATCTTCTGAAATGGGCCGAGATTTTCCTTGCCTGTCACAAGATGTCCTGGACCCCAGGGTATTTGACAACGAATCGCTGCACGACCAAGTTTAAGACGTGTGCCATGCATGGCACGTGCGTGATTTTGCCCTGTTTCAATGCGCTAAGCAGATTGGCACCGTTGTCACACACCACTTTACCAACTGTCAAATTGAGCAGTGTTAGCCACTGATCTGCCTGTGAACGCAAAGCTGAAAGGAGTGCCGGGCCAGTGTGGCTCTTGGCTTCCAGGCACAACAGACGCAGCACGGCATGGCAACGTCTCACCTGGCATGTCGAATAGGTTCTGGGGAGCTTGGGCAGCGCAGCGGAAGAGACGCTAGCAGCGGAAAAGGAGGAGTCAGCCGAGGAGGAGAGGGAGGAGGATGGAGTAGGAGGAGGAGGAGAAGAAGGGCCAGGCCTGCATGCAATCCGTGGCAGTAAAACCAAATCTACACGGGTGCCACGGGTTATATGCTTGATGGCCGTCAGAAGGTTCACCCAGTGGGCAGTAAAAGTGATATACCTTCCCTGCCCGTGTTTGCTAGACCACGTGTCTGTGGTCAGATGTGTCTTGGCACCGACACTGTGTGCCAGAGATACATTCACTTGCCGCTGAACATGGCCATATAGCTCTGGGATGCCCTTCTGTGAGAAATACTTCCTTCCTGGGACCTTCCATTGTGGTGTTCCAATGGCCACAAATTTGCGAAAGGCCTCCGAGTCCACCAGTTTATATGGCAGTAGTTGGCGGGCTATGAGTTCTGACAAGCCAGCAGTCAACCGTTGGGCAAGAGGGTTATCCGGCGTCATCATTTTATTACGCTCGAACATTAGGCCCACGGAAGCCTGCCTTTTTGCAGAAAAACGTGAGCTTGGCGTGATGGAAGGTGGAGTGGAGGACAATTGTGAGGAGAGAGGAGAAGGAGAAGTAGAAGACGAGGCTGGACGGTGAGAGCCTGGAGTGTGGCTTTGTGTGTTCCGTTGCTCCCACTGGGCTCGGTGATGGCTGCTCATGTGCCTTCTTAAGGCGGTCGTCCCTAGGTGAGTGTTGGGCTTACCGCGACTAATGCGTTTCACTGCAAGGATTGCAGATGGCAACGCTATTGTCAGCAGCGGACACGTTAAAAAAAGCACACACTGCGGAGCCATGTGCCGGTGTCCTGGGAGCGCCAGATGTGACCGTACATGGTCGATGACTCGCTCCTGATACATTTGCAGTCTGCTTTGTCCCTCCTGTGCAATGTAAGTTATTCCTGCTTCTCCTCCCTATCTGCTGGTCCATATCTCCCTCTGAACTCCCCTCCTCTTCCTTTCTTATGGGCACCCACGTGACATCACTAGACACGTCATCATCGACGTCACCTTCCCCACCGCTATAAGTAGAGATCTCGGAGTAGGCAGCAACACCGGGGACCTCCTCCTTGGGCTGATCTGGGTACTGTAGTCAGACTGCTGAGTAGCGGTTGTTGCTACCTCCTCTTCCTGATCCAATACCAAGAGTGGCTGCGCATCAGAAATGTCTTGATATGGATCGGAAAATAATTCCTGTGACTCAAGCCGAAGGTATGTGGTGGTGGTGGTGTTGTTGGTGGTAGTTTCTTTGGGGGTGCACATAGCAGAGAGTGAAGAAGAGGGTGCAGATCGAGAGGATGAGGAGGGTGCAGAAGAGTAAGGCTGAGTGAGCCACTCAACCAAGTCTGGTGCGTCCTTTAAATGAATTGAACGGACCTTCTGCAACTTCCTACTTTGGCTCAAGCCTGTTGCTCCTGCCCTACCCCTACCACCCCTGCGGAAGGGCCTGCCTCTTCCTCTGCCTGTCATTTTTTAAATGACCCTGTGACAAAACTCTCAGTCCCTATACTGATAAAGGACTGCTGCAGTATAGGGCAGCGGTCAGCAGTAGTGCACCTCAACCCTATGTATTGTGGACCTATACCAGTCCTTATGGAATAGCAGACTGTACCTCACTCAACCCTATGTACTGCAGCACCCTAGACCAAGTTACCAGTCCTTATAAGGACCTTTGTGGAACAAGTAGGTTGTGACTGATTAGCAGACTGTACGTCAGTCCCTATACTGATGAAGGACTGCTGCAGTATAGGGCAGCGGTCAGCAGTAGTGCACCTCAACCCTATGTATTGTGGACCTATACCAGTCCTTATGGAATAGCAGACTGTACCTCACTCAACCCTATGTACTGCAGCACCCTAGACCAAGTTACCAGTCCTTATAAGGACCTTTGTGGAACAAGTAGGTTGTGACTGATTAGCAGACTGTACGTCAGTCCCTATACTGATGAAGAACTGCTGCAGTATAGGGCAGGGGTCAGCAGTAGTGCACCTCAACCCTATGTATTGTGGACCTATACCAATCCTTACGGAATAGCAGACTGTACCTCACTCAACCCTATGTACTGTAGCACCCTAGACCTCACCAGTCCTTATAAGGACCTTTGTGGAACAAGTAGGTTGTGACTGATTAGCAGACTGTACGTCAGTCCCTATACTGATGAAGGACTGCTGCAGTATAGGGCAGCGGTCAGCAGTAGTGCACCTCAACCCTATGTATTGTGGACCTATACCAGTCCTTATGGAATAGCAGACTGTACCTCACTCAACCCTATGTACTGCAGCACCCTAGACCAAGTTATCAGTCCTTATAAGGACCTTTGTGGAACAAGTAGGTTGTGACTGATTAGCAGACTGTACGTCAGTCCCTATACTTATGAAGGACTGCTGCAGTATAGGGCAGCGGTCAGCAGTAGTGCACCTCAACCCTATGTATTGTGGACCTATACCAGTCCTTACGGAATAGCAGACTGTACCTCACTCAACCCTATGTACTGTAGCACCCTAGACCTCACCAGTCCTTATAAGGACCTTTGTGGAACAAGTAGGTTGTGACTGATTAGCAGACTGTACGTCAGTCCCTATACTGATGAAGGACTGCTGCAGTATAGGGCAGCGGTCAGCAGTAGTGCACCTCAACCCTATGTATTGTGGACCTATACCAGTCCTTATGGAATAGCAGACTGTACCTCACTCAACCCTATGTACTGCAGCACCCTAGACCAAGTTATCAGTCCTTATAAGGACCTTTGTGGAACAAGTAGGTTGTGACTGATTAGCAGACTGTACGTCAGTCCCTATACTGATGAAGGACTGCTGCAGTATAGGGCAGCGGTCAGCAGTAGTGCACCTCAACCCTATGTATTGTGGACCTATACCAGTCCTTATGGAATAGCAGACTGTACCTCACTCAACCCTATGTACTGTAGCACCCTAGACCAAGTTACCAGTCCTTATAAGGACCTTTGTGGAACAAGTAGGTTGTGACTGATTAGCAGACTGTACGTCAGTCCCTATACCGATGAAGGACTGCTGCAGTATAGGGCAGCGGTCAGCAGTAGTGCACCTCAACCCTATGTATTGTGGACCTATACCAGTCCTTATGGAATAGCAGACTGTACCTCACTCAATCCTATGTACTGCAGCACCCTAGACCAAGTTACCAGTGCTTATAAGGACCTTTGTGGAACAAGTAGGTTGTGAATGATTAGCAGACTGCAGCAGAAGGGCAGCAGTCAAGTATAATATTCTTTCTATATTTGGAAGAAAGAATATTATACGTGTACAAGCCTATTACCATACTAGTCCTGAAAAGAACCTTTGTGGACCTAATAGTAACAGCTACTGATTAAACTGACCCTCACTGCCTCACACACAGCTTCCTGCCTGTCCCTATATAAACTGACAAAACAGAGGCTGCTGGAACAATAACTTGAATAGCACTTTTGTGGACCTAATAGTAACAGCTAATGATTAAACTGACTGTCCCTGCAGCACACAGCGTCCTGTCCCTTTCTCTACACTGACAAAAGACACTCAGGCTGCTGCAACAATCACTAGCACAGCAGTGCCTCAAACCTATATCCTGAACTACACCTAACACCTATACCAGTCCTGAAAATAACTTTTGTGTACCAAATAGCTAGCGATTTGGGTCACTGCAATCTCTCCCTGCTCCACACAGCAACCTCTCCCTATAGTGACAGAAGAAAGAATGTAAAATGGCAGCCGGATCGGGTCTATTTATAAGTTAGGGGGAATGTCCAAGTGTCCATGTGCTGTAATGTCTCAATTGGCTGTCCTGTACCCCATGATGGATGTGTCATCATAGGTCAAAGTTCTTTTACACAGTAAACACGGAAGTCCGCCGGGCGGGCGGATGGCGAACAGCCAAAATTCGCCGCGAAACGACCGCCGGGCGAACCGTTTGGCCATCACTAGTTCAGAAACCAAATGGGGACACAAGGCTCATTTTGGACCTAAGGTCCCTGAACAAGTTTGTATTGATCCAGTCCTTTTGGATGGAGTCTGTCCGCTCAGTAGTAACCTCACTCCAGAGGGGAGACTTTTTAACCTCCATCGATATAAAGGACGCATACTTACACATATCTATCTTTCAGCCTCATCAGAGGTTCCTACATTTTGCAGTAGAGGAACTTTTTCGAGGCAGTGCCCCATGCTCAGTTCCATTCCAGGCCTTTACAACAAGATATCTTGTTGGCTTGGAACAGAGGAATAAAAGCCCTGGATTATCCAATGTGCTTATCTCCTCAGACATGCTTAAGCCTAAAATGATGGTCGCAGGATCAGAACCTGCGAAAAGGAAAAATCCTTTCTCCCTGTAACTTGGAGAGTACTGACTACAGATGCCAGTCTCTCAGGCTGGGGAGCGACTCTAGGGTCTAGGCTCACAGCTCAGGGGAAATGGTCAGGGATAGAGCAGACCCTGCCCATCAACATCCTAGAATTACGGGCAGTACGTCTGGCCCTGCGGTCCTGGACGGTGGAGCTTCAGGACTGCCCCATCAGGGTTCAGTCCGAAAATTCCACAGCAGTAGCCTATATAAATCACCAAGGTGGTACCGGGAGTCAATCAGCTCTGAAGGAGGTGAAATACATACTAGCCTGGGCAGAGGGACGTGTGCCAATGATATCGGCAGTCATATCCCAGGAGTAGAGAACTGGATGGCAAATTATCTCAGCCACCAGCAGATCTGCCCGGGGGAAAGGTCCCTACAGCCAGAAGTGTTCCAGGAAATTTGCCAACGTTGGGGATGGCCAGAGGTCAACCTACTGGCATCCAGGTTCAACAACAAGCTACAGCAGTTTGTGTCTCAAACAAGAGATCCTCTGGCAATTGGAGCAGATGCTCTGATAGTTCCATGGAGCCAGTACTCCCTGGTTTATGCTTTCCCTCTGATCCCTCTCTTTCCACATTTGTTGCGCAGGATTCAGAGAGGGGGTTCCAGTCATTATGGTGGCACCAGCCTGGACCAGAAGGCCCTGGTTCCCAGAGATTGTGAGACTGACAATAGACAGACCATGGACACTTCCATGTCGCCTCGTTCTACTGTCTCAAGGTCCTATATTCCAGCCCAATTTACAGTCTCTAAATTTGACGGCATGGCTATTGAAGCCAGGGTGTTAAAGGACCAAAACATCTCAGGACCAGTAGTGTCTACTCTAGTGAATGCTAGAAAAGATGTCTCTAGGAAGATTTATCATAAGGTCTGGAAGACTTATATTGCTTGATGTGAAGCCAGAAAATGGCATCCTCGGAAATATGTGATTGGGAGAATTCTCTCTTTTCTTCAGTCAGCTGTTATAATCAAATTGGCTTTGAGTACAATCAGAAGTCAGGTTTCTGCCCTATCAGTATTCTTACCAAGGCCTTTATCCTCCGATTCACTGATCCGAACCTTTATCCAAGGGGCAATTTGCTTGCTTCCCCCCATTAGGTCACCTATGTATCCTTTGGACTTAAAATTGGTGCTGTCTGTGTTACAGAAACAACCATTTGAACCTATTAAGGAAATTCCATTAGACTTGCTGTCACGCAAGCTAGCCTTCCTGATGTCTATCACCTCGGCTAGGGTGTCGGAGTTGGCGGCCTTTTCATGTAGGGAACCGTACTTGATCCTTCACCATGACAGAGTTGTGTTAGGACCTGTTCCATCCTTTTTGCCAAAGGTGGTGTTGGCCTTTCATTTAAATCAGGACATTATTTTGCCTTCTTTTTTCTCTCAGCCTTGTTCGGCAAAAGAGAGACGACTACATTTTTTGGACGTTGTCCCGGGCAGTCAAGGTTTATCTGTCTAGATCCAAGGATCAGACTCTTTTTTTGTTTTACCAAAAGGACCCAAGAAGGGGCAGGCAGCTTCCAAAGCTTCCATTGCCAATTGGGTCTGTCAATTGGTCATTCAGGCCATGGTCAGAAACATAAAGCTCCTCCCTTTTGGGTGAGATCTCATTCTATCAGGGGTGTTGGAACCTCCTGGGCTTTTCGCCATCAGGTATCTGTGGCTCCGAATTGTAAGGTTGCTACCTGGTCTTCAGTGCATATGTTCACAAAATGTTATCAAGTGGATGTTTGAGCAGCCGAGGATTCGGCTTTCAGCCGCATTGTACTGAGGGCTACCGTATAAGTTCTGATGGCTATTGTTTGGCAGAGTGTCTCCCTCCCCTCAAGGCTATTGCTCTGGGATGTCCCAGCAGGTAATGAATATTAGCCTGACTCTGTGTTCCATGATGTACTCAAAGAAAAGGATTTTACAGGTAAGTATGATGGAAAAATCCCGCTATCTCTGCATCTCTACTGTTTACAGACTGATAACATCCATATTATGGTTCAGCGTGACATTTGCTTCAAAACAAATATAAACATGGTTTCCAATGTCTAGTTTACCTAGGAGAAATAAGTGGCACCAGTAGTTCCCCATATCATCTGACATAGGGGGTGTCTGGACTTGAAACGTTACAAATTATCTGAGGAAACAAAATATGTCCATATTATGGCTGTGCTATTATTATTTTGGAAAAGGCTGAAGTTTCAGAATTATACTAAACTGCCAGCACTCTATGTGGATTGTGGTATTCTGACAGTTACTGCATGGAACTGCCAAACTAGGCCCCACCAGATTGTTCAGGACTGCTGACAGGAGAACCAGGTGCTCCACCCAGATAGGGCCAATTGTGGATTGGGTAATGTAAATGTCTGTGTGTCTGACCACTGGACTGATAAGGTCCTGGCCTCAGTCACCAGTTTGTGTATTGGATAACTGAAAGAAAAAGGTGGGGGGGGGGCAAGGTCACTGTGGTGTTCCTTTCACAAGACAACATGGCTGAGGTGAGCTGAGACATGATAAAATGGCTGCTACACACACAGCTATGCGTTAGATCAGTATGCATCACTGTTACAAGTACATCATGGCCTCCACCCACCAGCTTCTAGAAACATCTCCAAGCTTCTAGAACCAGGGGGAACTTCCAGAGACCTGACCAACAGTAACTCTGACCAATTAACCAGTCTCAACCAGCTACTGTGAGTCAGAAACACATTTACCAACACTAGTCTGAGTACTAGAGTGTGCTACATATGGCATGTATGAACCCTGCACAATAGCACTTCTTATCCTGTATACTTAGTGTAATTTTCAGTATCTGTTCTTAACTAGTGATGGACGAACGTTTCGCCCGGCGGTCGTTTCGCGGCGAATTTCCGACATTCGCGGTCCGCACGTTCGAACGCCTTTTTCCGTCGTTCGCCGCGGCGGACTTACGTGTTTAATGTATACAAGAACTTTAACCTTTGGTGACACGTTTATCATGTGATACAGGACAGCCAATTGAGACATGACAGCACATGGACACTTGTACATTCCCCCTAACCTATAAATACACCCGATCCGGTGGCCATTTTACATTCTTTCTTCTGTTACGATAGGGACAGGTTCCTGTGTGGAGTAGGGAGAGATAAACCACTAGCTATTTGGTACACAAAAGTTCTTTTCAGGACTGGTATAGGTGTTAGGTGTTGATAGGTTTGCTGTGCTGCTGATTCTTGCAGCAGCCTGAGTGTCTTTTGTTAGTTTAGAGAAAGGGAAAGGACGGTGTATGCTACAGGGACAGCCAGATTAGTCTTTCATCATCATCATCATCATCATCATCATTAGCTGTTACTATCAAGGTCCACAAAAGAGCTGTTCCAGTAACCACTAATCGTTCTCTTTTTTTGCCAATTTGTATAGGGACAGGAAGGAAGCAGTGTTGTCAGGCAGTGAGGGTAATTTTAAAGACTTGCTGTTATTATTAGTTCCACAAAGGTTCTTTTCAGGACTGGTATCAGTGGTACAGTAATAGGCTTGTACATGTATAATATTCTTTCTTCCAAATATAGAAAGGATATTATACTTGACTGCTGCCCTTCTGCTGCAGTCTGCTAAACATTCACAACTCACTTGTTCCACAAAAGTTCTTATAAGGACTGGTAACTTGGTATAGGGTGCTACGGTACATAGGCTTGAGTGCGGTACAGTCTGCTGTTCTGTAAGGACCGCTATCGGTCCACAATAGATAGGGTTGACGTGCACCACTGCTGACCGCTGCCCTATACTGCAGCAGTCCTTCAGCGGTATAGGGACTGACGTACAGTCTGCTAATCACTAACACACAACCTGCTTGTTCCACAAAAGTTCTTATAAGGACTGGTAACTTGGTATAGGGTGCTACGGTACATAGGCTTGAGTGCGGTACAGTCTGCTGTTCTGTAAGGACCGCTATCGGTCCACAATAGATAGGGTTGACGTGCACCACTGCTGACCGCTGCCCTATACTGCAGCAGTCCTTCAGCGGTATAGGGACTGACGTACAGTCTGCTAAACACTAATACACAACCTGCTTGGTCCACAAAAGTTCTTATAAGGACTGGTAACTTGGTATAGGGTGCTACGGTACATAGGCTTGAGTGCGGTACAGTCTGCTGTTCTGTAAGGACCGCTATAGGTCCACAATAGATAGGGTTGACGTGCACCACTGCTGACCGCTCACCTATACTGCAGCAGTCCTTCAGCGGTATAGGGACTGACGTACAGTCTGCTAATCACTAACACACAACCTGCTTGTTCCACAAAAGTTCTTATAAGGACTGGTAACTTGGTATAGGGTGCTACGGTACATAGGCTTGAGTGCGGTACAGTCTGCTGTTCTGTAAGGACCGCTATCGGTCCACAATAGATAGGGTTGACGTGCACCACTGCTGACCGCTGCCCTATACTGCAGCAGTCCTTCAGCGGTATAGGGACTGACGTACAGTCTGCTAAACACTAATACACAACCTGCTTGGTCCACAAAAGTTCTTATAAGGACTGGTAACTTGGTATAGGGTGCTACGGTACATAGGCTTGAGTGCGGTACAGTCTGCTGTTCTGTAAGGACCGCTATCGGTCCACAATAGATAGGGTTGACGTGCACCACTGCTGACCGCTCACCTATACTGCAGCAGTCCTTCAGCGGTATAGGGACTGACGTACAGTCTGCTAATCACTAACACACAACCTGCTTGTTCCACAAAAGTTCTTATAAGGACTGGTAACTTGGTATAGGGTGCTACGGTACATAGGCTTGAGTGCGGTACAGTCTGCTGTTCTGTAAGGACCGCTATCGGTCCACAATAGATAGGGTTGACGTGCACCACTGCTGACCGCTGCCCTATACTGCAGCAGTCCTTCAGCGGTATAGGGACTGACGTACAGTCTGCTAAACACTAATACACAACCTGCTTGGTCCACAAAAGTTCTTATAAGGACTGGTAACTTGGTATAGGGTGCTACGGTACATAGGCTTGAGTGCGGTACAGTCTGCTGTTCTGTAAGGACCGCTATCGGTCCACAATAGATAGGGTTGACGTGCACCACTGCTGACCGCTCACCTATACTGCAGCAGTCCTTCAGCGGTATAGGGACTGACGTACAGTCTGCTAATCACTAACACACAACCTGCTTGTTCCACAAAAGTTCTTATAAGGACTGGTAACTTGGTATAGGGTGCTACGGTACATAGGCTTGAGTGCGGTACAGTCTGCTGTTCTGTAAGGACCGCTATCGGTCCACAATAGATAGGGTTGACGTGCACCACTGCTGACCGCTGCCCTATACTGCAGCAGTCCTTCAGCGGTATAGGGACTGACGTACAGTCTGCTAAACACTAATACACAACCTGCTTGGTCCACAAAAGTTCTTATAAGGACTGGTAACTTGGTATAGGGTGCTACGGTACATAGGCTTGAGTGCGGTACAGTCTGCTGTTCTGTAAGGACCGCTATCGGTCCACAATAGATAGGGTTGACGTGCACCACTGCTGACCGCTGCCCTATACTGCAGCAGTCCTTCAGCGGTATAGGGACTGACGTACAGTCTGCTAATCACTAACACACAACCTGCTTGTTCCACAAAAGTTCTTATAAGGACTGGTAACTTGGTATAGGGTGCTACGGTACATAGGCTTGAGTGCGGTACAGTCTGCTGTTCTGTAAGGACCGCTATCGGTCCACAATAGATAGGGTTGACGTGCACCACTGCTGACCGCTGCCCTATACTGCAGCAGTCCTTCAGCGGTATAGGGACTGACGTACAGTCTGCTAAACACTAATACACAACCTGCTTGGTCCACAAAAGTTCTTATAAGGACTGGTAACTTGGTATAGGGTGCTACGGTACATAGGCTTGAGTGCGGTACAGTCTGCTGTTCTGTAAGGACCGCTATCGGTCCACAATAGATAGGGTTGACGTGCACCACTGCTGACCGCTCACCTATACTGCAGCAGTCCTTCAGCGGTATAGGGACTGACGTACAGTCTGCTAATCACTAACACACAACCTGCTTGTTCCACAAAAGTTCTTATAAGGACTGGTAACTTGGTATAGGGTGCTACGGTACATAGGCTTGAGTGCGGTACAGTCTGCTGTTCTGTAAGGACCGCTATCGGTCCACAATAGATAGGGTTGACATGCACCACTGCTGACCGCTGCCCTATACTGCAGCAGTCCTTCAGCGGTATAGGGACTGACGTACAGTCTGCTAAACACTAATACACAACCTGCTTGGTCCACAAAAGTTCTTATAAGGACTGGTAACTTGGTATAGGGTGCTACGGTACATAGGCTTGAGTGCGGTACAGTCTGCTGTTCTGTAAGGACCGCTATCGGTCCACAATAGATAGGGTTGACGTGCACCACTGCTGACCGCTGCCCTATACTGCAGCAGTCCTTCAGCGGTATAGGGACTGACGTACAGTCTGCTAAACACTAATACACAACCTGCTTGGTCCACAAAAGTTCTTATAAGGACTGGTAACTTGGTATAGGGTGCTACGGTACATAGGCTTGAGTGCGGTACAGTCTGCTGTTCTGTAAGGACCGCTATCGGTCCACAATAGATAGGGTTGACGTGCACCACTGCTGACCGCTGCCCTATACTGCAGCAGTCCTTCAGCGGTATAGGGACTGACGTACAGTCTGCTAAACACTAATACACAACCTGCTTGGTCCACAAAAGTTCTTATAAGGACTGGTAACTTGGTATAGGGTGCTACGGTACATAGGCTTGAGTGCGGTACAGTCTGCTGTTCTGTAAGGACCGCTATCGGTCCACAATAGATAGGGTTGACGTGCACCACTGCTGACCGCTGCCCTATACTGCAGCAGTCCTTCAGCGGTATAGGGACTGACGTACAGTCTGCTAAACACTAATACACAACCTGCTTGGTCCACAAAAGTTCTTATAAGGACTGGTAACTTGGTATAGGGTGCTACGGTACATAGGCTTGAGTGCGGTACAGTCTGCTGTTCTGTAAGGACCGCTATCGGTCCACAATAGATAGGGTTGACGTGCACCACTGCTGACCGCTGCCCTATACTGCAGCAGTCCTTCAGCGGTATAGGGACTGACGTACAGTCTGCTAAACACTAATACACAACCTGCTTGGTCCACAAAAGTTCTTATAAGGACTGGTAACTTGGTATAGGGTGCTACGGTACATAGGCTTGAGTGCGGTACAGTCTGCTGTTCTGTAAGGACCGCTATCGGTCCACAATAGATAGGGTTGACGTGCACCACTGCTGACCGCTGCCCTATACTGCAGCAGTCCTTCAGCGGTATAGGGACTGACGTACAGTCTGCTAAACACTAATACACAACCTGCTTGGTCCACAAAAGTTCTTATAAGGACTGGTAACTTGGTATAGGGTGCTACGGTACATAGGCTTGAGTGCGGTACAGTCTGCTGTTCTGTAAGGACCGCTATCGGTCCACAATAGATAGGGTTGACGTGCACCACTGCTGACCGCTGCCCTATACTGCAGCAGTCCTTCAGCGGTATAGGGACTGACGTACAGTCTGCTAAACACTAATACACAACCTGCTTGGTCCACAAAAGTTCTTATAAGGACTGGTAACTTGGTATAGGGTGCTACGGTACATAGGCTTGAGTGCGGTACAGTCTGCTGTTCTGTAAGGACCGCTATCGGTCCACAATAGATAGGGTTGACGTGCACCACTGCTGACCGCTGCCCTATACTGCAGCAGTCCTTCATCGGTATAGGGACTAAGAGTTTTTTCACAGGGTCATTTAAAAAATGACAGGCAGAGGAAGAGGCAGGCCCTTCCGCAGGGGTGGTAGGGGTAGGGCAGGAGCAACAGGCTTGAGCCAAAGTGGGAAGTTGCAGAAGGTGCGTTCAATTACTTTAAAGGATGCACCAGACTTGGTTGAGTGGCTCGCTCAGCCTTACTCTTCTGCACCCTCCTCATCCTCTCGATCTGCACCCTCTTCTTCACTCTCTGCTATGTGCACCCCCAAAGACACTACCACCAACAACACGACCACCACCACCACCACCACATACCTTCCGCTTGAGTCACTGGAATTATTTTCCGATCCATATCAAGAGGACATTTCTGATGCGCAGCCACTCTTGGTATTGGATCAGGAAGAGGAGGTAGCAACAAGCGCTACTCAGCAGTCTGACGCCAGTACCCAGATCAGCCCAAGGAGGAGGTTGGTCCCCGGTGTTGCTGCCTACTCCGAGATCTCTACTTATAGCGGTGGGGAAGGTGACGTTGATGATGACGTGTCTAGTGATGTCACGTGGGTGCCCACAAGAGAGGAAGAGGAGGGGAGTTCAGAGGGAGATATGGACCAGCAGATAGGGAGGAGAAGCAGCAATGACTTACATTGCACAGCAGGGACAAAGCAGACTGCAAATGTATCAGGAGCGAGTCATCGACCATGTACGGTCACATCTGGCGCTCCCAGGACACCGGCACATGGCTCCGCAGTGTGGGCTTTTTTTAACGTGTCCGCTGCTGACAATAGCGTTGCCATCTGCAATCTTTGCAGTCAACGCGTTAGTCGCGGTAAGCCCAATACTCACCTAGGGACGACCGCCTTAAGAAGGCACATGAGCAGCCATCACCGAGCCCAGTGGGAGCAACGGAACACACAAAGCCACACTGCAGGCTCTCACCGTCCAGCCTCGTCTTCTACTTCTCCTTCTCCTTCTCCTCACAATTGTCCTCCACTCCACCTTCCATCACGCCAAGCTCACATTTTTCTGCAAAAAGGCAGGCTTCCGTGGGCCTAATGTTTGAGCGTAAAAAAATGATGACGCCGGATAACCCTCTTGCCCAACGGTTGGCGGCTGGCTTGTCAGAACTCATAGCCCGCCAACTACTGCCATATAAACTGGTGGACTCGGAGGCCTTTCGCAAATTTGTGGCCATTGGAACACCACAATGGAAGGTCCCAGGAAGGAAGTATTTCTCAGAGAAGGGCATCCCAGAGCTATATGGCCATGTTCAGCGGCAAGTGAATGTATCTCTGGCACACAGTGTCGGTGCCAAGATACATCTGACCACAGACACGTGGTCTAGCAAACACGGGCAGGGAAGGTATATCAGTTTTACTGCCCACTGGGTGAACCTTCTGACGGCCGTCAAGCATGTAACCCGTGGCACCCGTGTAGATTTGGTTTTACCGCCACGGATTGCATGCAGGCCTGACTCTTCTTCTCCTCCTCCTACTCCATCCTCCTCCCTCTCCTCCTCAGCTGCCTCCTCCTTTTCCGCTGCTAGCGTCTCTTCCACTGCACCGCCCAAGCTCCCCAGAACCTATTCCACATGCCAGGTGAGACGTTGCCATGCCGTGCTGCGTCTGTTGTGCCTGGAAGCAAAGAGCCACACTGGCCCGGCACTCCTTTCAGCTTTGCGTTCACAGGCAGATGAGTGGCTAACACCGCTCAATTTGACAGTTGGTAAAGTGGTGTGTGACAACGGTGCCAATCTGCTTAGCGCATTGAAACAGGGCAAAATCACGCACGTGCCGTGCATGGCACACGTCTTAAACTTGGTCGTGCAGCGATTCCTTGTCAAATACCCTGGGGTCCAGGACATCTTGCGGCAGGCAAGGAAAATCTCGGCCCATTTCAGAAGATCTTACACGGCCATGGCTCGCCTTGCTGACATTCAGCGGCGACACCATCTGCCGGTCAGACGTCTTATTTGCGATTGCCCGACGCGATGGAACTCAACCTTCTATATGCTTGATAGGCTGCTCCAGCAGAAACGTGCAGTTAACGTCTACCTGTATGAACTCTGCGAAAGAAACGGTTCTGGGGAGCTGGGTTTTTTTTCACCGCGCCAGTGGCTGCTCATGCGCGACACATGCAGACTTCTGCGGCCATTTGAGGAGATCACCAAACTGGTCAGTCGCAGCCATGGCGCCATCAGTGACATGGTACCTTATGCCTTCTTTCTGGAGCGTGCATTGCGTCGTGTCATTGATCAGGCTGTGGAGGAGCAGGAGCGGGAAGATGAGGAAGTCGCAATGCTGGATGAATTCCCAGGGGGGGCTACTCTATCTGAGACAAGTCAACAACAGGAGTCTGATGAGGAGTCAGAGGAGGATGGTGCCGGGGCGGATGAGCAGGAGCAAGAAGAGCATGCTTTAAACCTTTCTGGGATCCCTGTTGTGCGAGGATGGGGAGAGGAGAATGAAGAGGACGACATTATCCTGGATGATGAGCAGGAGCCAGGCCACCACACCGCTTCCACTTTAGTGCAAATGGGGGCCTTCATGCTCCAGTGTTTTAATAGGGACCCCCGTATAAAAAGCATGAGGGTCAAGGACCAGTACTGGGTGGCAACGTACTTAGACCCCCGGTACAAACACAAAATGGCGGAAATGTTACCGCCGTCGCAGAGGGCTGTCAGAATGCAGCACTTCCAGGCCTTGCTTCGAGAAATGCTGCATTCTGCTTTTGCGTGCGCTGGCAGAGGAGCAATTCCCACTCCCAGAGAAGGATTTGCGGGTACCAATCCAACAGCGCCTGCAAGAAGAGGCCGGTTTGAAGATGTGTTGGTGACTTCGGATATGAGGTCATTCTTTCAGCCGACCCATCGACAGGTGTCATCCGGATCCAGCATCAGGGAACGCCTAGACCGTCAGGTGTCCGACTACATTGGGTTAACGGCCGATGTGGACGCTCTGAGGAGTGATGAACCCCTAGACTACTGGGTGGGCAGGCTTGACCTCTGGCCAGAGCTTGCCCAATTTGCAATCGAACTGTTGGCTTGCCCCTCATCCAGTGTCCTGTCCGAAAGGACGTTCAGCGCAGCAGGGGGGATTGTGACCGATAAGCGTACTCGCCTAGCTCACCACAGTGTTAACTACCTCACATTTCTAAAAATGAATGAGGCATGGATCTCGGAGGAATTCAACACATGTGACCAGTAGACCATGTATATGTCTATAAACTATTTTTTTAATCAAGCACACAGACCTTCTTAATTCATTTGGCTCACTTCCTTGACCCAAAAAAGCACACCGTACTATATGCCCCTACCCTCCTCTTTGAAGAGGTTGAGCGGTGTCATATTTCTACTGGGGCTGCTTATGATATCCCTGTGCTGTGCTGACTTCCTCCTGGGGGTTCTTATTATGAAGGGATCACACTATCCCTGTGCTGTGCTGACTTCCTCCTGGGGGTTCTTATTATGAGGGGATCACACCATCCCTGTGCTGTGCTGACTTCCTCCTGGGGCTGCTTACGGTGCTGCTGTCAGTGCTGTATGTCACGGTGCTGCTGTCAGCGCTGTATGTCACGGTGCTGCTGTCAGCGCTGTATGTCACGGTGCTGCTGTCAGCGCTGTATGTCACGGTGCTGCTGTCAGCGCTGTATGTCACGGTGCTGCTGTCAGCGCTGTATGTCACGGTGCTGCTGTCAGCGCTGTATGTCACGGTGCTGCTGTCAGCGCTGTATGTCACGGTGCTGCTGTCAGCGCTGTATGTCACGGTGCTGCTGTCAGCGCTGTATGTCACGGTGCTGCTGTCAGCGCTGTATGTCACGGTGCTGCTGTCAGCGCTGTATGTCACGGTGCTGCTGTCAGTGCTCTGTATTACGGTGCTGCTGTCAGATGCCTCTATCACGGTGCATGTGTCATTCCGGTATGTCACGCTGCTGGTGATCATCTCCTGCACCCTCTTCTTTGCCTACCCTGGTCCCTGACCTTCCCTCTCCTCCATTGCCTTCATTAGCTCCATAGTCCTGAATTGTTAGAACAATTTCCCAAATAAAATAAAAATGCTTGTAGTTATCGATCCCAAATTCACCTCATACATGTATTATGTCATTGTCCAGATGGTGGGACTACGTTTTACCCCCTAATAATTACCACGTGGCCGCAAATTCGACATGAAGGTTTGCAAAGTTCGCCTCCCATTGAAGTCAATGGGGCCCGCGGCGAACGTTCGGTTTCGCGAACGTTTGGGTCCGTTCGCATTTCGTGTTCGCGAAACGTCCCGTCGGAAGTTCGTCCATCACTATTCTTAACCTGAATGCTTGGATTCTGCACAATAACACTTCTTGTTCAGAATTCTGAATGTTATTCTCAGTATCCAGTGTATTCAGCATACATCTAAACATTTTTAGATGGGAATGAGGGACACCTACTAGCAAATGTATGTAGGCATAGGACAAGCCCCCTGCCACACCCCTTAACCACTTAAGGACCGCCGTATTGCCATTGTACGTCATCACAATGGCACAGGCAGGCACAAGCATGTACATGTACGTGCCTGCCTTCCAGCAGGTGGGGGGTCCGATCGGACCCCCTCCCGCTGTATACGGCGGTCCGGTTCGCTGCAGAAGTGATCCGTGATGAGGGGATGGCCGTTGGTTTCTGGCCACCCCCTCTGGATCGCTCCTGGCCAATGACGAACTTCCTCCCACTGTGTATTGTTTACACAGGAAGGAGGAAGTGATGTCATTCTCATCGGGGCGGTCTTTTTGACCGGACTACAGGGAGAAGACTAAAAGTAAGTGTGCACCAACACTACACTGACATGTAGGTACACACAGGCACACAAACCCCCCCCGATCCCCCCCCCCCCCAGTCACAGTGTCACTGATTGCATTGATCATTTCTTTACTGATCAATGCATTCAGTGTCAGTTGTAACAGTTAAAACTGTCAGGGCAGTTAGTGTTAGGTCCAGGGTAGCCCCCTATCACCCCCCAATAAAGATTTAACCCCCTGATTGCCCCTAGAGTTAACCCTTTCACCCCCTTTTGCCAGTGTCACTAAGCGATCATTTTTCTGATCGCTGCATCAGTGTCGCTACTGTCGCTAGGTAGCTAGTTATTTTTTTAGGTTCCCCTGCCAGGTTTTTATATCGCTAGGTACCCCGATATACTACCCAATAATGGTTTTAACCCCCTGATTGCCCCTAGTTAACCCTTTCACCCCCTTTTGCCACTGTCACTAAGCGATCATTTTTCTGATCGCTGCATCAGTGTCGCTACTGTCGCTAGGTAGCTAGTTATTTTTTTAGGTTCACCGCCAGGTTTTTATATCGCTAGGTACCCCGATATACTACCCAATAATGGTTTTAACCCCCTGATTGCCCCTAGTTAACCCTTTCACCCCCTTTTGCCAGTGTCACTAAGCGATCATTTTTCTGATCGCTGCATCAGTGTCGCTACTGTCGCTAGGTAGCTAGTTATTTTTTTAGGTTCACCGCCAGGTTTTTATATCGCTAGGTACCCCGATATACTACCCAATAATGGTTTTAACCCCCTGATTGCCCCTAGTTAACCCTTTCACTCCCTTTTGCCAGTGTCACTAAGCGATCATTTTTCTGATCGCTGCATCAGTGTCGCTACTGTCGCTAGGTAGCTAGTTATTTTTTTAGGTTCACCGCCAGGTTTTCATATCGCTAGGTACCCCGATATACTACCCAATAATGGTTTTAACCCCCTGATTGCCCCTAGTTAACCGTTTCACCCCCTTTTGCCAGTGTCACTAAGCGATCATTTTTCTGATCGCTGCATCAGTGTCGCTACTGTCGCTAGGTAGCTAGTTATTTTTTTAGGTTCACCGCCAGGTTTTTATATAGCTAGGTACCCCGATATACTACCCAATAATGGTTTTAACCCCCTGATTGCCCCTAGTTAACCCTTTCACCCCCTTTTGCCACTGTCACTAAGCGATCATTTTTCTGATCGCTGCATTGGTGTCGCTAGTGTCGCTAGGTAGCTAGTTATTTTTTTAGGTTCACCGCCAGGTTTTTATAGCGCTAGGTACCCCGATATACTACCCAATAATGGTTTTAACCCCCTGATTGCCCCTAGTTAACCCTTTCACCCCCTTTTGCCACTGTCACTAAGCGATCATTTTTCTGATCGCTGCATTGGTGTCGCTAGTGTCGCTAGGTAGCTAGTTATTTTTTTAGGTTCACCGCCAGGTTTTTATAGCGCTAGGTACCCCGATATACTACCCAATAATGGTTTTAACCCCCTGATTGCCCCTAGTTAACCCTTTCACCCCCTTTTGCCAGTGTCACTAAGTGATCATTTTTCTGATCGCTGCATCAGTGTCGCTAGTGTCGCTAGTGTCGCTAGGTAGCTAGTTTTTTTTTTTAGGTTCACCGCCACGTTTTTATAGCGCTAGGTACCCCGATATACTACCCAATAATGGTTTTAACCCCCTGATTGCCCCTAGTTAACCCTTTCACCCCCTTTTGCCACTGTCACTAAGCGATCATTTTTCGGATCGCTGCATTAGTGTCGCTAGTGTCGCTAGGTAGCTAGTTATTTTTTTAGGTTCACCGCCAGGTTTTTATAGCACTAGGTACCCCGATATACTACCCAATAATGGTTTTAACCCCCTGATTGCCCCTAGTTAACCCTTTCACCCCCTTTTGCCAGTGTCACTAAGCGATCGTTTTTCTGATCGCTGCATTAGTGTCACTAGTGTCGTTAGGTAGCTAGTTATTTTTTTAGGTTCACCGCCAGGTTTTTATAGCGTTAGGTACCCCCATATACTACCCAATAATGGTTTTAACCCCCTGATTGCCCCTAGTTAACCCTTTCACCAGCGATCACAGTATAAGTGTCACTGGTGACGCTGGTTAGCCAGTTAGTTATTTAGGTTCCCCATCAGGTTTTTATATAGCGCCAGGGACCCCCATATACTACCTAATAAAAATTTGAACCCCCTGATTGCCCCTAGTTAACCCTTTCACCACTGATCACCGTATAAGTGTTACGGGTGACTCTGGTTAGTTTGCTTTTTATAGCATCAGGGCACCCACCATTTATTACCCAATAAAGGTTTAACCCCCTGATCACCCGGCGAGTGATATCAATTAGGTTTTAGGGTCAGGGTCTGCGTCGCCCCAGGCAGCGCTAAGTTAGTGCCAGTACTGCTAACACCCACACGCAAAGCATAAACCTCCTGTAGTGGTATAGAATCTGAACAGATCAATATCTGATCTGATCAGATCTATACTAGCGTCCCCAGCAGTTCAGGGTTCCAAAAAAACGCATTGTTAGCGGGATCAGCCCAGATACCTGCTGGCACCTGCGTTTTGCCCCTCTGCCCAGCCCACCCAAGTGCAGTATCGATTGATCACTGTCACTTACAAAACACTAAACACATAACTGCAGCGATCGCAGAGTCAGGCCTGATCCCTGCGATCGCTAACAGTTTTTTTGGTAGCATTTTATATTTAAATCCGGAAGGCAGTGCTTGGTTTTCGGGGTCCCGTACGTGGCTAGGCTCCCAAAAAGTCCCCCACATGTGGTATCCCCGTACTCTGAAGAAGCAGCAGAATTTATTTTGGGGTGTAATTTCACTTATGCCCATAGCATGTGTGAGCAATATATCATTTAGTGACAACTTTGTGCAAAAAAAAAAAGTTTGAAATATTCCCGCAACTTGTGGCAAAATATAAAATATTCCATGGACTCAACATGCCTCTCAGTAAATAGCTTGGGGTGTCTACTTTCCAAAATGGGGTCATTTTGGGGGGTTTTGTGCTATTTTGGCATTTTATGGCCTTCGAAACTGTGATAGGTAGTGAGGAGTGAAATCAAAAATTTGCACCCTTAGAAATCCTGAAGGTGGTGATTGGTTTTCGGGGTGCCGTGCGCGACTAGACTCCCAAAAAGTCCCACACATGTGGTATCCCCATACTCGGGAGAAGTAGCGGAATATATTTTGGGGTGCAATTCCACATATAACCATGGCATGTGTGAGCAATATATCATTTAGTGACAACTTTTTGTAAAAAAAAATTATTTTTTATTTTTTGTCATTATTCAATCCCTTGGGACAAAAAAAAAATATTCAATGGTCTCAACATGGCCCTCAGCAAATAGCTTGGGGTGTCTACTTTCCAAAATGGGGTCATTTGGGGGGGTTTTGTGCCATCTTGGCATTTTATGGCCTTCAAAACTGTGATAGGTAGTGATAGGTAGTGAGGAGTAAAATAAAAAATGCATGCCCTTAGAAATCCTGAAGGCAGTGCTTGGATTTCGGGGTCCCGTACGCGGCTAGGCTCCCAAAAAGTCCCACACATGTGGTATCCCTGTACTCAGGAGAAGCAGCAGAATGTATTTTGGGGTATTATTTCACATATGCCCATAGCATGTGTGAGCAATATATCATTTAGTGACAACTTTGTGCAAAAAAAAAAAAGTTTGTAATATTCCCGCAACTTGTGGCAAAATATAAAATATTCCATGGACTCAACATGCCTCTCAGTAAATAGCTTGGGGTGTCTACTTTCCAAAATTGGGTCATTTTGGGGGGTTTTGTGCTATTTTGGCATTGTATGGCCTTCGAAACTGTGATAGGTAGTGAGGAGTAAATTCAAAAATGTGCACCCTTAGAAATCCTGAAGGTGGTGATTGGTTTTCGGGGTGCCGTGCGCGACTAGACTCCCAAAAAGTCCCACACATGTGGTATCCCCATACTCAGGAGAAGTAGCGGAATATATTTTGGGGTGCAATTCCACATATAACCATGGCATGTGTGAGCAATATATAATTTAGTGACAACTTTTTGTAATTTTTATTTTTTTTTGTCATTATTCAATCCCTTAGGACAAAAACAATAAATATTCAATGGGCTCAACATACCCATCAGCAATTTCCTTGGGGTGTCTACTTTCCAAAATGGGGTCATTTGGGGGGGGGGGGTTTGTACTGCCCTGCCATTTTAGCACCTCAAGAAATGAGATAGGCAGTCATAAATTAAAAGCTGTGTAAATTCCAGAAAATGTATTCTAGTTTGTAGACGCTATAACTTTTGCGCAAGCCAAAAAATTTACGCTTATTGACATTTTTTTTACTAAAGACATGTGGCTGAATAAATTTTGCCCTCAATGTATGACTAAGATTTAGTTTATTCGATTTTTCTTATAACAAAAAGAAGAAAATATCTTTTTTTTTCAAAATTTTCGCTCTTTTTCCATTTATATCGCAAAAAATAAAAATCGCAGAGGCAATCAAATACCATCAAAAGAAAGCTCTATTTGTGGGAAGAAAAGGACGCAAATTTCGTTTGGGTGCAATATTGCATGACCGCGAAATTACCAGTTAAAGCAGCACAGTGCGAAATTGGAAAAAGACCTCTAAGGTGTTTATTGGTCCGGGGCTGTAGTGGTTAAAGGAGAATTCACCCCAAAAAAATGTTTTGCCACTACTATTTCATTATATTGGCTTTTAAAATTTAGAAATGCAACAATTTAGAAATTTAATGAAATGTTTAGCACTGAGGGGCTGCTGTATTTTGGGTCCCCCTATTCCAGCACATCCAGGAAACACACATTTTCAGTCATTCAGCATTCAGACAAATAAACCAGTCCTTGGGCTATATATTTATGTTTTATTGAGGTTACATAACTTGGATAGGGATGAGGGGTTATGGAATGCCCAGCTTGAACTTGGTAGAACAACTTGAGGACTTCTTTATGTTCAAACAAATGTGGATCCTGGACTGTAGTCCCTCTGGAATAATGTCAGTCTTTAATAAATCAGCAGCAAATTTCCATTTTCATGAGCTATATGTCACCTTGGAAAACTCAAAAAATTCAATCTGCTTGCAGGAGCTCTATGTCCCCCCATCAGAAAATACCAACCCACCTGGCTGCCTGGAAAAGTGTCCCAGAGTAAGGGATTTAGGTATCTGTGACACTGTCCTAAGGGAAGCTTGCTAAATGTTAAAACTGGCAGCCTTCTCCCTTATTGGCCATGGGGGTGATCAGGTAGAGGTACACTGACCCTTGAATCCTGTTGCTTGCATAGATGTGCTGTTTAGGTGTTGTGCTGCACAGATCTTAGCTCATTAGACAGGGTATCTCCTGGACAGGGCTGGCCCAAGACATTGGGCTGTCTGAGTCCATGAATGAAATGTTGCCCCCCACCCCCCAAAAAAAATCACACCCACCAAAAGGCCCGAACTTCCATTATTTTATATCATGATAATTAAAACTAAAATTTAATTTATAAGGAAGTCCGATTTACATGCAACAGATCCTTGTCCAAATGTGAAGTTATATAATATACCATTATGTTCAATTCCAAGAGGTGGGCTAGGGCAATATAGGGGTGCAGGCTGAGGTAGTAAAAAGACAGGCAATGGTAGTATAGGGGCGGGCTAGGGTAGTATAGGGGCAGGCTAGGGTAGCATAGGGGCAGGCAAGGGTAGTATATGCACAGGCTAGGGTAGTAAATGGACAAGCTAGGGCAGTATAATGGCAGGCCAGGGTAGTATATATGCAGCCTATGGTAGTATATGGACCGGTTAGGGCAGTGCAGGGGCAGGCTAGGATAGTATATGGACAGGCTAGGGCAGTATAGGGCAGGCTAGGCCAGTATTGAGGCAGGCTAGGGTAGTATATAAATAGGCTAGGGCAGTTTATAAATAGCCTAGGGCAGTATAGGGGCAGGCTAGGGTAGTCTATAGACAGGCTAGGGTAGTATATAGACAGGCTAGGGTAGTATATAGACAGGTTAGGGCATACAGTATATAGACAGGCTAGGGTAGTATATAGACAGTGATATCAGTGGCAGTGCTGGGGAGGGATGGGATCAGTGGCAGTACTGGTGGGGGGATGGGATTAGTGGCAGTGCGGGTGGGGGGATAGGGTCAGTGGCAGTGCTGAGAGGGATGGGATCAGTGGCAGTGCTGGTGGGGGATGGGATCGGTGGCACTCCTGGGAAGGGATAGGTTCAGTGGAAGTGCTGGGGAGGGTTTGGATCAGTGGCAGTGCTGGGGAGGGATAGGATCAGTAGCAGTGCTGGTGGGTGGAAGGGATAAGCAGCAGTGCTGGGGAGGGATAGCATCAGTGGCAGTGCTGGTGAGGGATAGGATTTGTGGCAGTGCTAGAGAGGGATAGGATTGATGGCATTGTTGGAGAGGGATAGGATTGTGGGGAATGTGCGGGGTGGGATTGGTGGCAGTGCTGGTGGGGGTATGGGATTAGTGGCAGCGCTGGGGAGGAATGGGATCAGTGTAGTGCTGGGGAGGGATGGGATCAGTGGTAGTGCTGGGGAGGGATGGGATCAGTGGCAGTGCTGGGGAGGATTGGGATCAGTGGCAGTGCTGGGGAGGGATAGGATCAGTGGAGTGCTGGTGGGGGGATGGGATCAGTGGCAGTTCTGGGGAGGGATGGGATCAGTGGCAGTGCTGGGGAGGTATGGGATCAGTGGCAGTGCTGATGGGGGGGATGGGATCAGTGGCAGTGCTGGGGAGGGATGGGACCAGTGGCAGTGCTGGGGATGGATTTGATCAGTGGCAGTGCTGGGGAGCGATGGGATCAGTGGCAGTGCTGGGAGGGATGGGACCAGTGGCAGTGCTGGGAATGGATTGGATCAGTAGCAGTGCTGGGGAGGGATAGGATCCGTGGCAGTGCTGGTGGGGGATGGGATCAGTGGCGGGAAGGGATGAGATGAGTGGCAGTGTTGTGGAGGGATAGGATCAATGGCAGTGCTGGGGTGGAATGAGATCAGTTGCAGTGCTGGGGAGGGATAGAATCAGTGGCAGTGCTGGTAGGGGGAATGGGATCGTGGCAGTGCTGGGGTGGAATAGGATCAGTGGCAGTGCTGGGGAGGGATAGGATCAGTGGCAGTGCTGGGGGGATAGGATCAATGGCAGTGCTAAGGGGGGCAGTGGCAGTGGGGGGGGATAGGAACAATGGCAGTGCTTGTAAAGAATAGGATCAGTGGCAGTGCTGGGAGGGGATGAGATGAGTGGCAGTGTTGTGGAGGGATAGGATCAATGGCAGTGCTGGGGTGGAATGAGATCAGTTGCAGTGCTGGGGAGGAATAGGATCAGTGGCAGTGTTGGGGAGGGATGGGATCAGTTGCAGTGCTGGGGGGATAGGATCAGTGGCAGTGCTAAGGGGGGCAGTGGCAGTGGGGGGGGGGGGGGTAGGAACAATGGCAGTACTTGTGAGGAATAGGATCAGTGGCAGTTCTGGGGAGGGATGGGATCAGTGACAGTGCTGGGGAGGGATGGAATCAGTGGCAGTGCTGGGAAGGGATGGATGATGGGATCAGTGGTAGTGCTGGGGAGGGATGGGATAAGTAGCAGTGCTGGGGAGGATTGGGATCAGTGGCAGTGCTGGGGAGGGATGGGATCAGTGGCAGTGCTTGTGGGCGGATGGGATCAGTGTCAGTTCTGGGGAGGGATGGGATCAGTGGCAGTGCTGGGGAGGGATGGGATTAGTAGCAGTGCTGGGGAGGGATGGGATCTGTGGCAGTGCTGGTGGGGGGATGGGATCAGTGGCAGTGTTGGGGAGGGATGGGATAAGTGGCAGTGCTGGGGAGGAATGTGATTAGTGACAGTGCTGGTCAGGGATGGGATCAGTGGTTGTGCTGGTGGGATAGGAACAGTGGCAGTGCTAAGGGGGGCAGTGGTGTGGGGATAGGATCAGTGGCGGTGCTTGGGAGGGATAGGATCAGTGGCAGTGTTGTGGAGGGATGGGATCAGTGGCAGTGCTGGGGAGGGATGGGATCAGTGGCAGGGCTGGGGTAGGAGTGGATTGGTGGCAGTCCTGAGGAGGGATGGGATCAGTGGCAGTGCTGGGGAGTGATGGGATCAGTGGCAGTGCTGGAGAGGGATGGGATCAGTGGCAGTGCTGGGGGGGGGGGGGATGATGGGATCAGTGGCAGTGCTGGGGAGGGATGGGATCAGTGGCAGTGCTGGAGAGGATTGGGATCAGTGGCAGTGCTGGTGGGGGGATGGGATCAGTGGCAGTGCTGGGGAGGGATGGGATCAGCGGCAGTGCTGGGGAGGGATGGGATCAGTAGCAGTGCTGGGGAGGGATGGTATTTGTGGCAATGCTGGTGGGGGGCTGGGATCAGTGGCAGTGTTGGGGAGGGATGGGATCAGTGGCAGTGCTGCGGAGGGATAGGATCAATGGCAGTGCTGGGGTGGAATGGGATCAGTGGCAGTGCTGGGGAGTGATGGGATCAGTAGCAGTGCTGGGGAGGGATGGGATTTGTGGCAATGCTGGTGGGGGGCTGGGATCAGTGGCAGCGTTGGGGAGGGATGGGATCAGTGGCAGTGCTGCGGAGGGATAGGATCAATGGCAGTGCTGGGGTGGAATGGGATCAGTGGCAGTGCTGGGGAGGGGTAGGATAAGTGGCAGTGCTGGGGAGGAATGTGATTAGTGACAGTGCTGGTCAGGGATGTGATCAGTGGCTGTGCTGGTGGGATAGGAACAGTGGCAGTGCTAAGGGGGGCAGTGGTGTGGGGATAGGATCAGTGGTGGTGCTTGGGAGGGATAGGATCAGTGGCAGTGTTGTGGAGGGATGAGATCAGTGGCAGTGCTGGGGAGGGATGGGATCAGTGCCAGGGCTGGCGCAGGAGGGGATTGGTGGCAGTGCTGAGGAGGGATGGGATCAGTGGCAGTGCTGGGGAGGGATGGGATCAGTGGCAGTGCTGGGGAGGAATAGGATCAGTTGCAGTGATGAGGGGGTGGTCAATGGCAGTGCGGGGAGGATAGGATCACAGACAGTGGTACTCACTTTGTCTCCAGCTCCATGGTGTCTGCAGCAGCAGTGAGACCTTTTCTGAGATCAGGAGATGGGGTCTACTCCAGCCCCTCCCACTTCACAGTCCTCATGAGTCAGCTGACCTCTAGTTTCTTTCCCTGACCATTCGCAGTGACAGCTGTTACATTGCCTAGGGCAGGGCCACTCTGTGACGTAAACAGGTGACCCCCGCCCCCTCTGATGTTATGTGCCATCACGTAATGTCAGAAGAGGACAGGGTCACCCATTTACATCACCGGGTGGCCCCGCCCTCAGCTATATAACAGCTGTCATAGCGAAGAGGCTTCAGTCAGCGGGAACCTTCCATGTAGGTGGAGTTTTTTCCTTTTTTTAAATTAGGTCATCGAAGATAGATGGACATAGCGGGACAGGTTTTTTTGTTTTTTTAATAAAGGACTTGTCCCAAGCTGTCTCTTGTAATTTTTAACATTTTGACACTTTTTTGGTGAATGTGTAGGGGTATAATGTACCCGATACCCATTCACATAGGAGTGGGACCGGGATGTGGGGGTCCCCTTGTTAAAGGAGGCTTCCAGATTCTGATAAGACCCCCTTCCAAGCGGGACCCATGGTAGGCACCTGGATGGTAGGGTAGTTCCTTTGTTCAGCTTCAGCCTGGAGACAAAGCCCCCAGCCCTGAGGTCCCCTCCCAGGCCTCATGGTCCTCGGCTTAGCACTCCATCCTTTAATCAGCAACAATAGGCTCTTCCATATTACCACCCTGCCAGGCCTCCTGCCTTGGGATTGGTCAAACTCCCATAAATATTTAAATGCTTGCCTCTGTTCTTCCACCCACTAGTTTCTGGAAGTTTCCATGTACCTCCAGAGTGCTCTATATCACGGTGCTGGTGCTGGTGATCATCTCCTGCACCCTCTTCTTTGCCTACCCTCACCTTCCCTTGCCTCCATTGTCTCAAGATTCCTGAATTTTCAGAATTTCACATATAAAAAAAGAATGCTTGTAGTTGTCGATCCCAGATTCACCTCATACATGTGTTATGTCACGGTGCTGGTGTCAGATTACTCTATCACGGTGCAGGTGTCAGTGCTCTATAGCACGGTGCTGGTGATCATCTCCTGCACCCTCTTCTTTGCCTACCCTCACCTTCCCTCGCCTCCATTGTCTCAAGATTCCTGAATTTTCAGAATTTCACATATAAAAAAGAATGCTTGTAGTTGTCGATCCCAGATTCACCTCATACATGTGTTATGTCACGGTGCTGGTGTCAGATCACTCTATCACGGTGCAGGTGTCAGTGCTCTATATCACGGTGCTGGTGCTGGTGCTGGTGATCATCTCCTGCACTCTCTTCTTTGCCTACCCTCACCTTCCCTCGCCTCCATTGTCTCAAGAATCCTGAATTTTCAGAATTTCACATATAAAAAAAAGAATGCTTGTAGTTGTCGATCCCAGATTCACCTCATACATGTGTTATGTCATTGGCCATGTGGTGGGACTATGTGTGCACAGCTAGTAATTTTTTTGTGGCTGCAAATATGACCTGTAGGTTTGTAAAGTTCACCATCCCTGTGATGTGCTGACTTCCTCCTGGAGCTGCTTATTATGAGGGGCTCCCACCATCCCTGTGCTATGCTGACTTCCTCCTGGGGCTGCTTACGGTGCAGGTGTCAATGCTGTATATCACGGTGCTGGTGTCAGTGCTGTATATCACGGTGCTGGTGTCAGTGCTGTATATCACGGTGCTGGTGTCAGTGCTTTATGTCACGCTGCTGATGTCAGTGCTCTCTATCACGGTGCTGGTGTCAGATCACTCTATCACGGTGCAGGTGTCATTGCTGTATGTCACGCTGCTGATGTCAGTGCTCTCTATCACGGTGCTGGTGTCAGATCACTCTATCACGGTGCAGGTGTCATTGCTGTATGTCACGCTGCTAATGTCAGTGCTCTCTAGAGGTCGACCGCAAAAAAAAGGGCTAACTTGCATTTGAAAGACCTCTGCGCAAATACCGCGTCACATAAAATATTGCAACAACTGCTATTTTACTCCCTAGGGTCTTTGCTAAAAAATATATATATAATTTTTGGGGCTTCTGATTGATTTTCTAGCAGAAAATACTGGATTTTTACTTGTAAGCAACAAGTGTCAGAAAAGATTTAGTCTTTAAATGGTTAAACTGTGAACTTCTACACATGGCGTTCAGCCCATTGAAGAAGAAACATTGTATCACTTTGATCTTTTCTTGGCAGCCTGCCCAGAGAAGAGGAAAGTCCTTCACTGATGTCTTCAGGCAACTTACATTGACTTCTATTACAGAAGTCTTTTGCAAGTCATAATAAGCATCAACCGAAATCCGGAATTCGTAAACAAAAGTTCGTATTCCGTACAGAATTCGGACGCACGGACCCGGGTCGGCAGTCGCGGGCATCTTGCCAAAGGTGGGCATGGTCAAGGCTCCAGAAGGCAAATGTCTAAGTTAGGGGGTATAAAATGCTTGACCCAAGGTTGCCAAATCTTACTATGCTGGGGTAATCGATCTTGGATCGTTGCTTCTATCTTACTATGGATCATGGCTTGGGGAGTTTTGGATTTTATTACACTATTTGAAGCATTTTTTTCCTTGCATGTCATGAACCTATTATCACACTGAAAGCAGAGCTGAGAAGGAGAGGTGTTTGTCAAGGAGAAGCAAAACTGATCTGCATGCCATTCTAAAGCGCATTTACCTATCTGAAATTTGAGAGGCAGTAGGATCTGGTCAGGTACAGTATGTTAAAGTGGAAAGAAGACGCAGGACCGGACTTTGTGTTTTTACTTCAAAGTTTCTTAGAACTAAATGCACTGGATTCTTATGATTTGTTTAAAAACATTGTTTTCACTTTAAGGTACAGTGGAGTTTACTTTATTTTATATAAATGTGATGACTTAGTTGTTTTGTTTATTTGCTTTACACAGTGCTACTAGTGATTTGAGCTCTATATTGTTTGATTACTTTATAATTAAGTGGTTAAAGTAACAGCAGTGTTTTTTTTGGTTTTTTTTGGTTTTTTTTGGGGGGGGGGGGGGGGGGGGGTTCACATTTTATTTTACTTTCAAATTTTTTCACTATCTGAAGCATGGGGAAGGGGTTATATACAGTATATTGTTATTCTCAGTATCTGTTTATATTGTGTTTGTAAGTACTCTGCACAGTAGAACTTCTCATCCTGTATTCTGGATGTCATTCTTACTATCTGTTCTTAATCTGTATGTACGGACACTGCATTGTAGCAATTCTCATCCTGCATGGGGAAACTCTCATGTCGTGTACACACGACCGGTTTTCCATCAGAATAAACTTTTTTCTGACAGAGTTCCGCTGAAATGGACTTGCCTACACATGATCACAGCAAAGTCCGATCGTTTAGAAAGGAGTGACGTACAACACGTACGATGGGACTAGAAAAAGGAAGTTCAATAGCCAGTAGCCAATAGCTGCCCTTGCGTTTGTTTTGGTCCGTCAGAACAGCATGCAGACGAACGGTTTTCCCGATAGAAATTGATTCTGTCGGAAAGATTTAAAACATGTTCTATTTCTAGGTCCGTCAGAATAAAAAAAAAAAAAAATCAGCTGAAGCCCACACACGATCGGAATATCCAATGAAATGATTCCGTCTGACTTTTTCTGCTGGAAAGTGCGACCGTGTGTACACGGCATAAGTCGCTGTTCTGTTATTTTGGGACACTTTGAAAATGGAACAATTTTTACATTGATGTAGTTTTAAAATTTGGTTCCATAAAGATGGAAGGGCATTTGCACTACCCCCTAATAAAATGATTTTCTAAATGCTGACCTGCAAACTATTATTGCTTTTGTTTAACCAGAAGTGTGAAGGTTTCATTTTATTTGTGTGTGTTTGCTCAGTAAAACTGGGTGTTTGCTTAATGACCCTGTCCCTATTATGCCCTTTTCTAATAGGGGACTTCCCTCAACTCATAGGTAGGTTTATCTTGCCTATGACTTCTAGTAGGGGAAAAGGAGTGGACATTGGGCCCCGCCAACTGATGATGGCCTTTTGATGGTGAGGTTGCATGGGCAAAACGTTCAAGTTTTGCGGCTACTGCCGCCGCAGAAACCTGGTTCGCTTTCTCCTTTGCTGCCCGCGTTTTATAGCCCCCCTCACCATGCGACATGTCTTCGGTGGACCTCTTGCTTAGCATAATTATAAGTTTATATTGCAAAACAATAGAATCAAGCAAAGGAGAAGGTCAGCCAGGAGAGGAATCAGCCAGAGTGGGGGGGGGGGAGCAACGCCTTGTCCCCCACTTAGTCAGCCTCCAACCCGTCCTCTATGGTGTCAATATCAAAATGCAATGTCCTAGTCCACTAGGCTGGCAGTCTATCCATAAAAGGGTGAAAGTGAAAGCCTACAATGCTGCGAGCACTGTAAAAGGAAAAAAGGGGGGGCACCCCTCTACTCTCAAGCCGGATGCCACTTACACTGACAATGGCGCCCCCAGTAGCCCAGGGGCTCCCCCACTCACTCCCCCACAGGTACCTCTAATAGACAGGTCCAGTCCTCCGCAGCACAGCCTTTCTCCTCACTGTGCTGTATCTCCCCGGGTATCACTCTGAAATCCCGCAGCAGCTCTGTCAGCGATGGGGCTACTCTTCTCCCACTTCCGCACGCTGCGCTTCACTCTGCATTCCACCGCTCCGGAAGCCTCGCGGGACCCCGAGCAGCGGCGAGATCTCCCTCAGCTCCTCCGAGTCACTGCTCGGCACTCAGTTTGGCTCTTCTCGGCTCACGGTTCAGGGACGGGGCAGGCAAAAAGCGGCTCAGGCGGCAGGGCTCATCGGGTGGCTCAGTACTCACACCCGGTTTCCATCAGGGAGAGCGGTAGGACGGCGCGTCTGCATCCGCTCTCACACACTCACACCTCCATCCGGCCATGGACATACATATTAGGGTGTACTCAAAAACGTGAGTACACCCCTCACATTTTTGTAAATATTTTATTATATCTTTTCATGTGACAATACTGAAGAAATTACACTTTGCTACAATGTAAGGTATTGAGTGTATAGCTTGTATGACAGTGTAAATTTGCTGCCTCCTCAAAATAACTCAACACACAGCCATTAATGTCTAAATCACTGGCAACAAAAGCAAATACACCCCTAAGTGAAAATGTCCAAATTCGGCCCAAAGTGTCAATGTTTTGTGTGGCCACAATTATTTTCCAGCACTGCCTTAACCCTCTTGGGCATGGAGTTCACCAGATCTTCACAGGTTGCCATTGGAATCCTCTTCCATTTCTCCAGGACAATCACAGAGCTGGTGGATGTTAGAGACCTTGCTCTCCTCCAACTTCCATTTGGGGATGCCACACAGACACTTAATAGGGTTTGGGTCTGGAGACATGCTTGGCCAGTCCATCACCTTTACCCTCAGCTTCTTCAGCAAGGCAGTGGTTGTCTTGGATGTATGTTTTGGGTCATTATCATGTTTGACTATTGCCCTGCGGCCCAGTCTCCGAAAGGAGGGGATCATGCTCTGCTTCAGTATGTCACAGTACGGGTTGGCATTCATGGTTTCCTCAATGAACTGTAGCTCCCCAGTGCTGGCAGCACTCATGCAGCCCCAGACCATGACACTCCCACCACCATGCTTGACTGTAGGCAAGACACATTTGTCTTTGTACTCCTCACCTTATTGCCACCACGCATGCTTGACACCATCTGAACCAAATAGGTTTATCTTGGTCTCATCAGACCACAGGACATTGTTCCAGTAAACCATGCCTTAGCCCTTGTACACATGGTCGGAGAATCCTTCGGAATGTGTCCTATCGGACCGTGTCGTCGGATAATCCGACTGTGTGTGGTATGCATCGGACTGATTCCGTCCGAATATCCGTCGAACCCAATTTTCCAACATTTTGTAAATATTTCCCGACCAACTGGTTTGATCGGACATACTCCGATCATGTGTAGCGAATTTTGATCGGACCAAGTGCCACGCATGCTCAGATCAAATTCCTACATGAAAGCTATTGGCTACTAGCCTGAATGTAGTCCCATCGTAAAGAAATTACGTCATCACGTTCTGAAAGGCCGGATTTTTCGACAACTTAGTACCAACATACCGTGTGTATGCAACAGTTTCGGACACAATCCGTCGGACTAAATCCGACGGACAAAATCCAACGGATTTGGTTGGCAGAGTCTCCGATCGTGTGTACAGGGGCTTAGTCTGCTTATCTTCAGCAAACTGTTTGTGGGCTTTCTTGTGCATCATCTTTAGAAGAGCCTTCCTTCTGGGACAACAGCCAAGCAGACCAATTTGATGCAGTGTGCGGTGTATGGTCTGAGCACTGACAGGCTGACTCCCCACCCCTTCAACCTCTGCAGCAATGCTGGCAACACTCATATGTCTATTTCCCTAAGACAACTTAGGTGAGCATGTGCACTCAACTTCTTTGGTCGACCATGGTGAGGCCTGTTCTGAGTGCAACCTGTCCTGTTAAACTGCTGTATGGTCTTGGCCACTGTGCTGCAACTCAGTTTCAGGGTCTTGGCAATCTTCTTATAGCCTATGCCATCTTTATGTAGAGCAGCAGTTCTTTTTTTCAGATCCTCAGTTCTTTGCCATGAGGTGCCATGTTAAACTTACAGTGACCAGTATGATAGAGTGAGAGCGATAACACCAAATTTACCACACCTGCTCCCCATTCACACATGAGACCTTGTAACACTAACGAGTCAAATAACACCATGGAGGGGAAATGGCTAATTGGGCCCGATTTGGACTTTTTCACTTAGGGGTGTACTCACTTTTGTTGCCAGTGGATTCAATTTTAATGGCTGTGTGTTGAGTTATTTTGAGGAGACAGCAAATATACACTGTTATGCCGCATACACATGAGCGGAATGTCCGACAGAAAAAGTCTGACGGGAGCTTTTCATCGTATATGCCCCATCTAACTTTTTACGTCAAATTCTGAAGGACCTAGAAATGGTACATGTCGTGTGTACAGGGCATCATACAAGCTGTACACTCAATACTTTACATTGTAGCAGCAAAGTGCAATTTCTTCAGTGTTGTCACATGATAAGATGTAATAAAATATTTACAAAAATGTGCAGGTATACTCACTTTTGTGAGATACTGTATGTACTCAAACCGCCTTGTCATCGATCCCTGGGTCCTTTAACCTTGATAAAATTAGATCCAGACTTCCCTCCAGGCATGTATCACCACTCTCTTACAGATCATTGGTCACATGAACAAATTCTAGTCCACCAGTTTTATGACCAAGGGAAATTCCAGTCAGTCTCTCACCTAGCCACCCAAATGAAAAAGCCACCCATCCTCCCTGGACATACTTGCTGCTCACACACAAGACCTCTAGACAAAAACTCATGGTGCTCAAGACCACTTTCTCCCTTTGAAATACTTTGTACTTGGAAAAACACAAAAAAAAAAATCTTACATCTACTGCACACTACTCTACTTTTTACTGACCAACAATCCAATGATAGTAAAGCCTGCAAAAACTGGGAAGTAGACCTCTCTCTATCACTTTCAACAGAAAACAGGGAACACATTTTTCTGAATATTCATAAAGGATCAATAAATGTGTCCCCATAAGAAAATGGATATAAAATCCAGTCTAGATGGAACTGTACCCCAGCCCTTTTACTCAAATTCAAACTTCTACACTAGAAACATGTTGGAGATGCCATAAAGACAGGCACGCTATTGCACATATGGTGGTCCATCACTCCCATAGAAACTTTCTGTAAAGAGCCAATATGTCGTATCACCTCTCATGTAAATTCTTATGATTTAGAATTGACCCCAGCCCAGTTCCTACTACACCACTCACCTCTACCACACAAATCGTACCACAAAACTCTAGCAATGCACATGATTAATGCAGCTAAACAATGCATCCTTCCACACTGGGGCTCTCCCCACATACCCTAAATTAAGGAATGGTTTAACAGAATCCGTAAAGTTGCTGAAATGGAAGAACGAATTCACATCTCCCGTGACATTCGTACAAAGTTCGGAGCCAAATGGGCTTGCTGGATACACTTTCAGACAACCCCAGAGTACTTACGCTTACACAATCTACCCACATAAGGACAAAACTAATCTTAATACACAAACAATTCCCCAAACCCAGTAGTACCTCTCCTTCGATACCTAAGCTTTGGCTTAGCACTCAAGGGCTGTCTCCCTCCAACAGGAACTCAGTCGGAGTCGCCTACATTTTATTAGCCACTGAGGAGGGAAGTCAGAGATGGCCTATATTCCTCTCCCTCATGTTTATTTATTTATTCATTCTTTACTTCCCCTCCCCCTTCTTTCTACTTCCACATCGACCCCCCCCCCCCCTCCAAATACACTTTACATACATCTCACCAGACCCTCTTATGAAACCTTATGCCACGTACACACGACCGGACTTTCAGTCCATCGGACAATCCGATCGTGTGTGGGCTAATCCGATCATTTTTCATTAAAAAAAATCAGACAGACCTAGAAATAGAACATGTTTCAAATCTGTCTGATGGACTCAATCCCTATCGGGAAAACCATTTATCTGTATGCATTAGTCATGTCTTACGTCATCACGTTCAAAATGAACGGACTTTTGAATGGACTTAGTCAGTTGGTGTGTGGCCAAGTCCGTTCATTCGTAACGTCCATCAGAACTCTGCCGAAAGTCCGCCCGGAAGACCATCGGACCTAGTCCGTTCGTGTGTATATGGCATTACACATACAAAACATACTGCAAGCCCTTCCTAAATACTAGTCTTGATCCATCCCCTGAGGATTTCATCAAGACCACTCATTTTACAAAAAGCTCTACCCTCAAGACAACACAACCCTAACTGACCAAAACCAACTTGGGCATCTAAATTAGAAATTGTTCTACATTGGAATATTATATACTCTGAAACACACTATGGGCCTGGACCCACTATGTTATGGTTAATACAGAAGTGACAGTATTTAACTTGCAAATATACCTTGTAGTTCCAAAAAATATTATTGCTGTATAATTCATGTGCAAGCCCTCTGTATGTTATTCTTATACACAAACAAATAAAAATCTTTTGGAATAAAAAAATTAAAAAAATTAAATCCTGCAAGGCTTTTTAAAACACCTGAACATATTCAGCAAATAAGCAAAAATATGGGGATTTGGTCACACCATATGGCCATATGGTGCTTAAGACCTCTACTGCGTCAACATACCCCATTATCAGTGGGTCCTACACTATTCATAGAATAAAAGATCTTGCTTCTCAACCATGGGAGAAATACACTCTCTTCTTTCATTCTATGAATAGTGTAGGACCCACTGATAATGGGGTACTTTGATGCAGCAGGCTTAAGCACCATATGGCCATATGTGTATATTGGTCCAATATCATTTACTCTACAGACATATCTGAATTTTTTCACCTTTGCCTATTACGTTTGAAGGGTGTTCCTGGGGTGTGTCCGTGCAATCGCTTCCTCCTTGGGTTCATTCCCTCAGCTCCTGGGATAGACTTGCCTTACAGATCCTGACTTGCAACACTGCTTATTTAAAACTATTTCTATGTAAGTATTCCAGGGAGATAGACATCTTTTTTACCCCTTGTCCCACCTTCTTTCTCACTATCTGGGCAAAACATTAGATCCTATTTGGTACCTTTTTTCGTTATTTTCAGATACTCTATGCATTTTCTCCTGATGAATGGCAACTGGCCACGAAATGCGTCAAGCCTATCAATGTCATCATGTTCCCAACACATAGCTTAACCTCAACTGTGATTTATTTGCATCCTATAACCCATTTGTATCCATTACTCAATAAGCCCTGGCTTTTTATACTGGTTACTTTCATAAGATACTATGTGATTTTAGATGCGTGTACATACATGAATTATTTTTTGTATGCCCTCGTCTTGTGTATATAGATAAAAAAACTCATGTTCAATGCTTTGTTTACATGCCAATAAAACAATTTTACAATTTCTCATACCACGTGTCTTGTGCCTCACTCAAAGTCCGAAATAACCCCTTTCTTATTTCTGATTTAGGGCTGGAGGTGCATGATATAATGCACCTCATTAAAAGGACAACAGGGGATCAGCATTGCAATCAGTTGCAGTGGGTGGGGGTCTGAACTGCAAACAGCCAATAAGCTCCCACGATGCAGCTTAGGTGGGCCATGATCTAACCATGCCTTCGGCACACTGACGTCACACGTTGCTGGGCCGTCAATGCATGAGGATGGCTGCATCTAGAGCCCGGAAACAGAAGGCAGGGCTGAAGTCTGAAATAACCCCTTTCTTATTTCTGATTTAGGGATGGAGGTGCATGATATCATGCACCTCATTCAAAGTCCCACAACCCCTTTTCTTTCTATATTGAGCATCTGTAGGTCATCCTCAAGAGGAAGATGGAAGAGTGCAAGGTCTCTAACATCCACCAGCTCTGTGAAGTCATCATGGAGGAGTGGAAGAAGACTCCAGTGGCAAGCTCTGGTGAACTCTATGCCCAAGAGGGTTAAGGCAGTGCTGGAAAATAATGGTGGCCACACAAAATATTGACACTTTGGGCCCAATTTGGCCATTTTCACTTGGGGTATACTCACTTTTGTTGCCAACGGTTTAGACATTATTGTTTATGTATACAAGCTGTACACTCACTACCTTACATTGTAACAAAGTGCACAGTCTATTTGCCTTTAGTAAATTAACCCCTATGAGTACTTTTGTTCCCTTTTTGTGAAATCTGTTAGGTTATGGGTGTCCTGTGCCAGTACTCTTTCTTTTCATGTGTGAACAATAAACTTTTATTTGTTACAACCTAAAGTGAATGGTGTTCTTCTGTTCACATCCCACTATTACCTAAATAATCTACTCCCCGATTTGAAATGTCAACCCACCCTGTCTCACCTTGTTTCGGACTTTGAGTGAGGCACAAGACACGTGTTATGAGAAATTGTAAAATTGTTTAATTGGCATGTAAACAAAGCATTGAACATGAGTATTTTTATCTATATACACAAGATGATGGCATACAAAAAAGAAGTTGCCCTCTGCAAGTGTGTTTGCTCCGGAGCTTAGTAAATGAGGTAAGGCTTCACTTTGCAAAGAATACCCAATCATGTGCAAGAAAAATAAAATAGCATTTTTGCTTGCACATGATTGGATAATGGAAGTAAGAATAGCTTCTGCTCATTCACTAAGCTCTGGAGCAACTAACTGCACCTGCAGAGTGCAACTGCACTTTGCAAAAGGTACAGTCTATTTGCCTTTAGCAAATCAACCCCACAGTCTCTGAAGAAACTTTCCAAATTTTTTACAGACCCTCATCACCTCTGGTGATCATCTATGGCTCCTTAATCCCCAGGCTCCACAGGCTAGGTCCAAATTCCAGGCCCATCCAAACCACTTGATCACTTCCTCAGGCAGCAGGCCTTAGAGGTTTAAGCGGCAAAAACACCCCTCCCCTAGGCAGGAGGTCTAGAGGAGACTAGACAGACTTCCCAAAGTCACTCCCAGAATATTTAGGGAAACTCCTACTGGTTGGTCAGGGAGAAATAAATATTCATAACTCTGGTTAGTGTAACTCTCATACTATTTCCAGAGGCAGCGGTGCCACCTGCAGGCAGCAGAAAGCCACATACAGTAGAAAGAGAAAGCCTAACTAGCTATCAATTCAGCTAAGCTGACTGCAGCTTAGCACCACTAAACATAGACACTCCTGTTAAGGGCAGGGTGGTGTACACTTAAGTATGCCTGTGTGAACAAGGCCTTAAACACTGATGATTTGTGACCCTCAAACTACACTGGCTGCCTTTTATTTTTTGTTGCCATTTGTGAAAATTATAAAAAGCTTTGTAATCCTAAGACATTTCTTTGGTGCTAATTTTTGGCTCAACGATACTTAGATTCCCTTATTTAAGTGACCCCCTCCCACTACTAGTGAAGGGAAGTAATTTCATTGAGAAATTCAACCTATCAGGCTCAAACTATTTTTCTAATTGGCTGAAGGACTTATGCCCTGTGGCTTATCTTTACTCCAAAGTACAATTGGAACAGACTTACATTACAGGCACGTAAGGTGCTAATGACTATACCAAGTCATGTAATCATTAATTTACAACTGGCTGGTAGTCCATGAAGGAACAGAAAGACCCCAATAACATTCATACAGACACACACTCAAACCCACACCACACATGACTCCCCTATGTAGCGGAAAATTATACACAGAACAATCCCTGGTTAGTGAGTAGGCAACCTTCAGACCACAATTCCTGATTTACTTACTCACTGAGTGAGTTGTGAAGAAAGGACAACCCCCCCCCCCCAGAATTCTTCTGAGACATTTAGCTATGGTTGCCATATTTTGGTGAATTTCTTAGGGCATGCCCTACTTTTTTTTATATATCAATTACAATTTGGGGAGAACCCCATGAATGTTAATGGTTGAATGGTTTTATGTACATTAAGTAACAAAGTCCTGGCGTGTGTACGAGGAACATGATCATTAAGAATTCCTAAAAGTCCAACCTCTGGGGTATGAAGTATTGGTAAATAAAGCTTGTGGTCAAAGAAAGCAAATAGATCCTTCCAAAAGGTTGAGAGTCCAGAACAGCTCCAAAACATATGAAAAAAATCAGCAGCAATCATATCCCATCTAGAACATGCAATATCCTGACCTAATCCCATCCGAACTAGCCTGGTCGGTGTGTAGTGCAGGTGATGTATGAACTTAGATTGAATCAATAGGTCAGCAGTGCTAATTATGTTCTGAAAGCATATCTCGGTTTCCTCTTCTCAGTCCTCTTCAGAAAGTTCAAGCATTGACAGCAGCCAATTGGGATGAGAGTTCTGGAAAGGATCTGCCTCCACCAACTTGATGCGACCATAGAAGATCATCACCAACTTGGCAATCTCCAGAAACCATAGGAGGTCCTCTATGGAGGCTTCCATGAGCTCAGTGGTCAATTAACCAAATTGTGTCTGAATGGCATGTTGTAGTAAAAGATATTTAAAAAATAATTTATTGTCAAGACCATATTTATGTCTGAGTGTGTCAAAGGGTAGTGAGGTATTATCCTCAACTATAGGAGATAGATTAGTAATTCCAAATCAACCCCACCATGGTGAGTCCGGCGAGTCCTGGTGACCAAAGAGCTCAGGGAGATTACGATGCTGCCACAGGGGGTTCTGTGGCAAGATACCCGAAGAGGACTGTGTCAGAATTTTTCCCCCTCCCTCCAAGCCATAAAACTGACATCAACTGGAGAAAATCTGGAACCCCCAGATTTCTTTGACCTATGTAGCCCGTCCCTGAGAGAGGTAGAGGGTCCAAAGAGGGTCGACAGGAGTACTGTGGAGGGAGTTTGGGGATCAGAGTGTAACCGGTTATGGACGTACGTGCAATAAAATAATTCCTTAAGTTTGGACAGGCCAGGCCTCCCGTGGCCTTAGCTGCCTGTAGTGAGGACCTTGCTATACAAGGTATATATATTTTCCAGACAAAGGAAAAGAGGGTGGAGTCTACTTTGGCAAAAAGTTTTTTAGGGAGAAAAACTGGGGCAGTTCGAAAACAATACTGACATTTTGGTAAGAAATTCATTTTAACCTTTTCATCATCTGCTTGACTATAGGAGTGATGTTGAGTTCTTTGTATTTAGAGAGATCGCCAGGTAAAGAATGGCGTTAATTGGAGATGTGACCTCTGTAGATATTCAGTTGGTAAAGGGGAGGCCTATGGGAAATGCCTGAGATTTTTCCCATCCCATCTAAAGCCCGGAAACCGCACCAAACTCCTCCACTATGTGCAGCAGTTTAGTGAATGTGCTCTCTCTACTGTCTAATTATATAAGGGCATCTCCGCATAGAGAGAGTTCTTCTCCTCTATTGGACCAGAGCAGATGCCCCCTATCTCTGACATCTGCCGCTGCGCCAGGGCCAGGGGCTCAATGGCCAGTGCAAACAGAAGTGGAGAAAGAGGGCACCCCTGCCTGCCAAATATCTTTGTTGGTGCGGACTCTGGCCCTCGGTTCGGCATATAATAGCTAAACCCACTGGACAAACTGCGAACCAAAACAAATTTGTGCCATAGCTTCCCATAGGAAGGACCAACTCACAGTGTTGAAGGCTTTTAACACGTCTAAGGATAGGACCAATCCATAACAATTTGCATGTAATGCACTATGAATATGCAAGAATAGCCTACGAATGTTATCAAAGGTGCTCCTGCCAGGCATAAAACCAGATTGATCTGGCGGTATGAGAGATAGAATAACTGTCTGAAGTCTAAGAGCGAGAATATTTGCTAGTATTTTTGCGTCATTGTTTAGGAAAGATATGGGATGATAGACCTGTACTTACCAGGTTTGGGTATGATAACAATGAGTGCTTCATTCATAGAGTCAGGAAGTTTTCCCTGCTTAAGAGGGTCCTGGAATGTCTTAAGCAGCCTTGGAGCCAGGTCCTCTATGTGTGTCTGTTACCATTCTGGGGGAGGGGGGGGGCATCTAGGCCCGGAGTTTTACTGGTTGGTAAGAGGCGTATAGCCATAGTTATTTCCTCCAACGTGATAGATTTATCTAAGAGAAGTTGCTGGGGGGTACTAAGTGCTGAAAATTCAAGTGATTCAAAGAAACCCATAAAGGCTTGCTCTGAAGGTACAGTCATATCCTCATAGAGCCTGCTATAGAATTCTGAAAAGGGTTGGTTGATAGTCAATGCGTCAGAGGTAGTTGACCCGTCTGGGAGTTGAATTTCAACAATCGTACTGTCCTGAAAGTCCGTGTGGGCAAGATACGCAAGAAGCCTACTTTTTTTTCCCCCATGCTCATGAATACGAGCAGAGAAGTACGATTGTTGCTTCCTAGTCAAATTCACCATATGGAGCTGCAGCGCCTAATGAGCATCTGTCAGCATACCACGAGTCTGGGAGGAAGGACTACTCATGTGACGGAGCATGCCTCATCCAATACTTTTTAGAGAGCCTCTTGCGTGGCCCGCCCAATGGATCTATAACGTTTAATACGTGAGATATAGGAACCCCTGACCACCACCTTAAAGGCATGCCAGACAGGGCCCCTGGCTGCAGAGTCAGAGTTGAAGGACAAGTAATTGGCCATGTCAGTTGGAATGGACTCTAGTATTTCCGGCATGGAGATCAAGAGATGGCTGAGTCTCCAAGCCCAAAACAAGGGTCTGTGGCCCAAGGTCAAACCCACCTGTATTATAGAGTGATCAGACAAAGTGTGGGACAGATATGCTATGGACTGGACACAGGGCAAAAGGTCACCCATGGCCAGTGCATAGTCTAATCTGGAGAGGGCAGCATACATATCCATAGGTATTGCACCATGCACGAAAAATTTTTGATTACGATTGTAGAGGCTTCAGTCTAATTTAGGCTGCAACACAGAGTTAAAATCCCCAAGAATGAGCATAGGACAGCTAGGTAATGTGGCAAAATGTACATTGAGTTCAGAGAACACTGCAACCGTGACCGGAGGGGAAAGGTATACCGTGACCAACAGGAGGGGAATTCCATATAGAATAATATACTGTCCCTTAGGGTCCAGAATAACTTGATGACATGAAAATGGTAACCCTTTACAAATTAGAATCACAACCCCCTCGGGTGTAGTTAGAATAGGTAGAGTGGTAGTTATGGGCCACCCATTGTTTTTTCAGAGCCAAAATCTTAGAACTTATGAGATGAGTCTCATGGAGGCAAAGGACATGCAATTTATGTTGCTTCAGGGCCTCGAAGAAACAAGCTCTTTTAAATTTTGAATTCAGTCCATGGACATTCCATGAACAAATATTTACCATGGACATAGGGTAGACATTATACCTACAGGGCAGGAGGGAAGGGGGAGGGGGGACTTACATAGGGCTCTCCATCTCCAGTCACAGCTACAGAAGGTCAGGAGGGTTGCAGTGGTGCACAATCATACTTCCACACATACAACATACACACAACAGCAAAACTATGTACAATAGCATAATCATTAACCAAAAAGGGTAGCGTTACCCCTGCTTAGCTCCAAAAAAGGGGAGTAGGCTTATACTCTGAACTTGTACCATGCGTGGGGTGCATGGCCAGCAACAGAAAGCAAAGGGTTTCAGAAAAACAAAATAGTCAGTGTTCAACAAAAAATCAGGGGGAGTTAGAGTAACTCACCCCATGGCAGCTCAGTAACTGGGAGCCATTTCCTCCAGCAGGAAATGTGTATTGTCAACCAAACTTTCGCTTGACAGAGCTTCAATAGTGGATAGCAAAAGGATAAGGGGACAAGGGTGGGGGGAGAAAGATGATTCAGCTTTTCCAGCTTAGTGTGTGGACATTCATCAGGCAGGTGGCTTAGTTGGGTGAGGCAGTGATTCTTACCAAGATAGGGCTTCTTGTGGGGATTGGAAGAATTGAACCCTCCCTTGGTGGGTAACCCGAAGGGTAGCAGTGAAGAGCAAGGAGTATTGGATATCCCACTCCCGGAGTTTCTGCCTGACACACTGACTGGCTCTTCGGTTACGGACTGTCGCAGTCAGTCAGGAAACAGGGACACCACAGCGTTGTTGATCCGGAGACTTCCCTTCTTTCTGACTACCCCAAAATGGAGTCACAATACCTTTAATTAAGGAGGCAAATCACCATCATACGTGGAGGGTGCCCCTCAGGGAGGGGATGCCCAGGGACTTGGTGGGCCCTCTCAATCACGAAGCAGGGGGAGAGTTAATTGCAGCCAAATTCTTGTTCAAACCAGCTTTCTAGGAAGGCTACAGGGTCAGATCCCTCCTTCAGGAGACAAACCAGATGCAGTTTATTCCTTCTGAGATGGTTCTCAAGGTCATCCAGAGAGATATACACCACCGCTTAAAGGCAGGTCCTGGGAACTCAGAGATAATTGCTCCAGGTGAAGGGATCCGGGTGCGAGCCACAACATGCAGATAATGTGGATAATGACAGAACTATGGACGGCCGCACTCCAAAGCTAAAACGATGCTTTATTCAAATAATATTTAGGACACAGCAAATGACATTATCTCAAGATCATCCACCCTATCTTCTAGGGTTGCAATCTTTCCCCTATAGGTATTACGTTTGGGCAGTATGGGGTTAATTCGATTAAGTTTGGGCATGAGCATTAAGTCGATCTTTAGGCCCTCCACCTTCCCCATAAGGTCTGTGTATTTTAAATCCAAGACATTTTTAAAAAACGAAGGACATCAAGTGATTCAAGCAGACCGTGCTTTAATTATAGAGACAGGAATTAGAGAGGTGGAGGTGAAAAGTAACAAAAACTCACCTACCAGCTGGAAAAAAAGGTCCTGTGGTGTTCCAATTCTACGCCATGTGATCTGCAGTTGCAGTACCCTGAGATGCTGACCTCAGCAGAGCCCCAAATGATTGTACACTCTGCTGATGTCACCATTCATCAACTACAATACAAATAAGTCTCAGAACTTCCCAGGAAAATGTCTGCAGTCAGCGATGATAGCTGCCACTTTAACTACTGACAATGAAACAAAGAAGAATAAAAGATATGGGAAGAAAAAATAAACATTTTTACTTATTTATTTTCATATAATCATCTCTAAATTGAAACCTTCTAAAAGTTCAGTCATTGTTCAACTAAAGACATCATATTTATGCTTTTATTGTATTAATATTGCAAGCTCTGAGTTCAAAGACATTACTATACAGTAATAATATAACATAAGTAATCATAATGGCAAGCATGCACTCTTGCTTGTGTTCACATTGCATTTCAGAGGTATTTTAACTTTCACAGAATATAATCCAGCTATTTTATATGTGTAGAGGTTAAATGAGAGCTCTGCCCCAAAACTATGAATTTAGTTTGGAATGGAAGGTCACAAGGGCACCTGTTTTGAAAATACTGAACTGGATCTACATGCAACATTTTCTAACAACAAAAACTAACATCCCAAATTGTAAAATGAAAATAGAAAAAATAAATGTTGACTTAAACAATGCACAAATAATAAAACAAACCACATAAATGTAAATTTATTATCTAAGGCTCGGTTTACACTGGGGCGACTTGTCAGGTGACTTAGTCGCCTGACAACTCGCGCTCCATTCAGTGCAAAGGAACCGTTCTGAGTTGCTCCGACTTACAAAAAGGTTCATGCACTACTTGGGGGTGACTTCAGAGTGGCTTGCATTGACTTCTATTAAAGAAGTAATTTGCAAGCTGCACTAAAGTCATGCTTTGTGGGTCAGCTTCAAAGTCAATCATCCCAGTGTGAACCAAGCCTTAGTTGTACTTGTCAGCTTATTCCAACAAAATCCTACTTTAGGCCTCTTTCACTTGGGTGTATCTAAGTGTACATCCATGCAAAGGGTTTGCCTGCACATGTGTTCTGTGCATGCATGCAGGCAGTCCCATTCATGTCTTTTGGGATGCAGCAGCTGCACAGCCATAGCCTCTGGTTGCAATTAGACAGTCCTGCTGCAGCCCAAAAGACATGAAGGTGGCTGCCTGCATGCAGATGCATGAAACACCTGTTCATCCTGAGCCTTTTGCATGGATGTATGTTTGGATACACCATGTGAATAAGGCATTTAAAAAAAAAGAGCTCAGCCCATGCACAAATAGGTAAATGAAACAGCCTCTATTGGCATAAATTACATGTATCAAAATGATTATTTAATCACATTCAACATACAGGGATGGGTGCCAAGGGTTAAAACAAAAGGAACCAGAACCTCCTGGTATCCATCTAGCACTGCATAACTGCAGTGATATTATATACATTAGAAATCTGTCTGTTTACATATATCACACATTTGATATACCATATGTGATCCACAGAAATTCACAGCATATAAAGATAAATTGATAGCATGGGCTAATCTTTGTTGGATTACAAGCTCCTGCTACTGTAAGTTTGGTAAATAAAAAGTATGTACAGACTGATCAAGCTTGGCTAGCATAATCTCAGGGAAATGCTGCTGCACTGGAAAGTTTCCATTTACCAAGCCATCAGAAGATAGAGCAAAAATTGCTGCACACAGCTCAGGTCACGACAATTTATTAAATCTTCCTGTCTGCTGGAAGATTAACAAGTAGTTGTGACTCGATCTGCGTGTAGGAATTTTTGCTTTACATTCACTGGCAGGTTGGTGCCATTATCTTTTGGCACAGAGCTGACTGCACGAGTGTGGAGGTTCAGTGCAGGGACACCTGGGGTGGGATAAACTGAGTATACAGACAAAAATTACATTTTAAAGCTTAGTTTAGGAACTGTTATGTTCAGAATTTAGGCAACGAAATTTTGGTTTGATTATAGAGATAAAATGTGGAGGGTTGAGTAAATAGAGCTCACATTACATGTATTTTAGGGGTGAGGGCATTAGTAATAGGGTCAAATGAAATGTTTAGTCATAGGTTAAAAGTTTGGTGCTAGGGTTCATTCAGGAGAAGAGTTAAGCATTGGGAGCAGTTTACGACACTGGAAGAGCTAGAGAAGCTTTAGAATTCTGGGGTCCCCCCGGCGGCACTTGTGGCTCCTCCTCGCATCTGTAAACCCCCTGGGAGAAGCGCAAAATGTAAATGTAATATGCATCTGTTTATTTAAAGCTGTATTTATAGCTGTGTTTTATGTGGACACGGTTTAAGTCCCAGATGTTCTTTTCTTGTACCTGTTTAAAGAAGCTATACTTGGTAATAGAGTTCTGTGGATTTTATATAGATTTTCTTGGAGTTTTTTTCCAGTTACTGCTCCCAGTGTAGCCTTTTTGCCTTAGAAGATAACCAAGATAACTCATATCACTGAAAGCAACTGAAGGGGGAACCTCACTACATCAAACCTTCCCTGCTTGGCTCTGCTTTCGAATACAACTTTACAAAAGCGTATCATTATTTAATAACAAGGAAAGGAGCAAAACACTGGATGCTAAGTGATATAACCCAGAGCAACCAAGCACAATTCACTTTACCTGAGTAGTACATAATGGACTTTGACTTGATGCACTTTGCTCCTTGCAATATTTTGTTCAGAAGGCCTGCAGCTGAAAATTAGAGTTCTTCTTTGAGACCTAATTTGGAGTCTTTCTTTTGCCGTTATTGTTTTAATTTTGGTATGAGCAAAATAAAGCTCTTAGTATATGAAAATATACACACCTGCAATAAAAATCTACTAAAAGGCTACACGATCAGGTTATAATAATCACTACTATGTAATTTTCCTTTCTAAAGCTACCGTGCCTGATAATGTATCTGTAGATTCCACTGGTGTCAGTGTAACTGACATAAATCTGTAGATGAAATGACAGAAGGAACAGCAAAGGGCCGTGATTGATAAAGAAACTTCACATAATGGAGTGATCAAAGCTAGGCTGCATTTGTTAGCATAGCTGTAAATACTGGGTGCCCTTGTTACCTATTACTGAAAACTATTTTTAAAGTTTTGGGTGGAATTCATCTTTAATGTGAGCCCATCGGCTATTTTAAGCTTTTAACAGTATAAGTCCTGCCTAACAACAGACAACACAAGATTCCCATTAGTACCTTAGTGCTACTTAGAAAACCCTGCTATGTGTTCCTCTTTTAACTTCAGTTTGTTACTGGGACCAGACTTCAGGGCTAGGCCCTGCCATCTGCAAATGGGAATTCTGTAGTGCCCAGTAAGGTTAATCTCATTGGACAGGCAAATGGCCATTGTTATGGATTAGGCCTACAGTCAAAGTTTCAAAGTGGCACATAGAGGAGCATTTTTTAGGTAGTCAACGTATTAGCAGGCATCTTGTGAGGTCTAGAAGACACCTACTTCTTAATATTTAAAATAGCTGACAGTCTCACTTTAAGTTGCAAAGACCCACATTTTAATATCCTTTCTGCAATATATCACTACATCGTCCATATTGTACCCTGTGTCAATGAACGTATTCATTTGAGATCTACTAAAGATCCTGCTTTTCATTCTGCTGTGGGTAAGAGTGCAACTCTTGAAAGTGAAAATGAGTTCAATGAATAACCAATTTTTTTTCTTCTCTCCTAATTTAGTTTATTAGCCTTGTTAGTCATTCTTGTGGCATTGACTTTGTTTTTCTTATGTTTTAAGGGAACAGCATGAACAAGAAGCTGATGAGACATAATAAAAAATGATAAGCTATTTGTATTGGCTCACTACAACATTATGCACACCATTGTTTTCTTTTAATGACTAGTTTCATATCCCATAATGTCTGCTACCTTGTAGCGGAAGAACATGATATCACATACAATTCTACAGATGCTCTGATGTGGTCTGCTTAGATTCACTCATGTGTTATTGTTTCCATCGGCTCCCTTGACTCAAAACCTACATAAAAAATGGTAATGAATCAGTAGCTATACACTATAGAAAACAGAAAATTCCTTCCACTTTGTTCTGGATTCAGCCTAATAAGTATGTTTTAATGCAAACTAAGTCAAACTACCCAAAACACTACAATAAAATGTTCAGAAAACACTTAAGTTATATATCAAAATACAACCATGGAAGCCCTAACCAGTTATCCTGCCTTAGACATCCTGATCCACTGTTTGTAGACCAAGTCCAGAAAGACTCAGAGGAATTTTTCAAACTAGTGAGTGTGTATACACAGTATGCTCTTGTACAGCCCATGCATTAAAGCAAATGATCAAGGCATATAATACAGGTATGTTCAACTGGGGGGACATATGTCCCAAAGAGGAAGGGGATGCCTGTGTCTACTTGTACAGGATAACATCTAGATATATTGTACACATACAAGTATATTAAAGGGCCATGCATGCCAGTGCTAGATGCGATTTGGGGCGGGGGTGCAGGCAGTGTGTAGTCCATTCCGGGGAGTGGAGGGGGGTTTGCAAAAATTACATTAAATTCTTAATGTCTGTTTGAGTTTTAATTCAAGTATGATGCACATCAACAAAGTAAAATCCTAGGCGATCATTGCGTAGACTCAACATCCATGTTTAGGGTCCAACGTTACCAATGGGTGCATGTATTCTCCAGGTTCCTGCATGTGACTTTGAATTCTGACTTCAATGCAGATAACATGGCAAAATCTTGATTCTGTATCACAAAATCTTGAGATGCTGAATAACCCAGAGGAAAAATACACACAATTAAAACTTCATCAGCGTTTCACATGGTCTGAACAGAGTGAAATGCCAGATCAGTGTGAGGTCCCAGAAGGAATGGATTCACTATTGCATCCTTGCCCCTCACACAGCACATTACAACACGAAGTGCTTTTCCAAGATGCAGGGAGGGAAGGAGGAAAGAAGATGGGCATATATTGCCAAGAAAGCCATAATCAAGTAGTATACCATGCTGGCTAAAGGATGGTACACGTGGAGAGGTCACACCAGGGATATGGGCACTGGGCTATGTGGATTGCTGTGAACAAAATCTGGATTGATGAAGGTGAACCCAGCAAATTCACTCTGATCGATACCAGCTAAAACAATTTGATCAGGAGGTGTCAAGACTGCGGCAGCTCGAGTGAAGAATTTGTCAAAGTTTTCTCCGCTTTTCCCACACTGCAACAAAAAATGAAACAAGTAAATTTTCATTTTGCAAGTAAATATCATACTTCACTATATTAATGTTTATGTTCATCCAAATTGATATTTGTGAATATACATTGCTAGGGTGACTTATATAGAGCCTGCTATTCTATGCCTCTTAGAGACTCCATTTCAGAAAATAAATAATATCCAGTAGGGTGACCACAGCCTTACTAGTCAAACCATGTAACTAAAGAACCTCAGTACTGAAGTTTCCAATATAATATAGTTCTGCTTTCTGGTATCTGCCTAAAGCTGTAACTAATATTCTCTTACCCCAGCAGACTTAAAGCTGAATCCAGTCAGACAGATAACTACACAATGCAAATACTGTATACCATATATATTTTTATTATACAGTATTTATACAACTCCAATAGTTTGGTCAGAACTTTACAAAATAAAGCAAGACAGTACAGTTCCAAAATCAATCAAAACAAGAGCCTTAGGAAAGACCTACTTGTGAGCACTTACAATTAAAAAAAAAGGGGGGGGGGGGAGTGATACAAAAGGTATTAACTGTGGGGATTTTACCTGTTTAAGGTATTAACTATGGGAATATGAGATGCTTGAGAAAGTCTAGAGAAATTCTGGAGGTGAGCATGGGAGGATGATGTGACAAAGGGGACTAGAGAGCAGTAGGTCTTAGGAGGAGCATAGAGGATGATTTGGTTGATATTTTGAGATGTGGTTGGAAATAAAGCTGGGGCAAAGCTTTAAATAAAAACGGTTTAACACTGAGGAGCTTGTTTTCTTTGGTGAATCCTGAAATGCTGAGCGGAGGTCCTGGCTGCAGCTGAATTCCTTTGATCTCTGCTGGTGTGCCCTGTGATTCCCAATCATCCCAAGCCATTTACATTGTACATGAACTGCCCTTTAAAGCTTTGAGGTCTGTTCATCTGGTAAGAGGCTGCCATTTTATATATTGGTGATGGAGTCCCTTGGGATTTTTAAAAAGCTTTTATATTACTGGATCACAGTTATATTGGATGTGTTGGACTTATACATCCATTTTTATGCATATTTCTTTCTACTGACCACTGGCTTCAGACTTTATCTTCCTGCCACTGACCACCACCGACTGCTATTTGTTCTTCTCACTGGCCAAAAACGCTTGGTATTTTTCCTCTATAAATATTTATATATATATATATATATATATATATATATATATATATATATATAGTTCACCATTAACAGGGACAATCGGGAAGCAGAATTCAAGGCACTATTGTGAGAAAACTGCCCACGGTAAGAGGTCTGACCAGTTGTTATGATGGTCAGAAATATAGCAACTTAGGAATTGCTCCAAGGACTGATTGGCTCGTTCTATGGCCCCATTAGACTGCAGCTGATATGCAGAGGAGAAAGCAAGCTGAATTCCCAACTGTGCACAAAAAGGCTCGCCAGAACTGGGACACAAACTGTCTACCCCTGTCTGAGACAATCACCTTGGGTATCCCATGTAAGAGAAAGATCTCCAGAGCAAAAGTGGAAGCCAGTTCCTTAGAAGTGGGCAACTTCTTAAATGGAATACAATGAGATATTTTCAAAAACTGGTCAACCACCATAAGGATAACTGTGTTGCCCTGGGAGTTGGGTAACTCCACAATGAAATCCATAGACAGGTGGGTCCAGGGCCTCTCTCCATTGGGTATGGAGAGTATGGCTTACTCTGAGCACACACGGAACAAGCAGCTATGGAGGCAGTTACATCAGCACATAGACAGGCCACCAGAATTATTGGGAAATGGACCAAAAGAGTTGGGAAGAGATTCTTCCCAGGGTAGACAGCAGCCTTGGGAGAATGGTAATTCTAGAGCACGGCAGTACGGAGACTCTCTGGGACAAAGCAGCGGTCACAAGGTTTCTCAGAAGGAGCATGGACCTGAGCAGAAAGAATTTTGTCACCCAAAGGAGAAGTGAGACTGGTGCAAACTGTAGCCAGAATATGATTAGGAGGAATCACAGGAACCAGAACCAACTCCATCTTGGAAGTAGAGGAAAGTGTCAGCCATTACATTCTTAGTATCGGGTAAGAATGAGACAATGTAATTGAAACTTGACAAGAAAAGAGCCCATTGCTCCCTTCTGGGAGAGAGGCATTTAGCCTCCAAGAAGAATGTGAGATTCTTATGGTCAGTAAGAATGAGAACCGGCACAGTGGTACCTTCAAGGAGATGTCTCCATTCTTTCAGGGCTAAAATGATCGCTAACAGCTCTCTGTCACCAATCTCGTAATTGCACTTTGCAGGTGACAATTTCTTGAAAAAGTAGCTACATGTATGCATAGCGCTCTCAGGGGAAGGATGTTGAGACAGAAGGCACCAACTCCAGTCTCAGAAACATCAACCTCAAAGATAAAAGGTAGGTAGGATCAAGATGTGCCAACACAGGAGCAGAAACAAAGGCAGCCTTGAGAATCTCAAAGGCCTTAATGGACTCCAGAGACCAACTCTGTGGGTTACCGTCCTTTCTGGTCATATCAGTCAGGGGCTTGACCAGAGACGACAAGTTATGGATCCATCGAAAAACCAGCAGTGGAAATTACATAACCCAGAAATGTAACCTGTTCATGATGGAATTCTCACTTCTCCAATTTAGATATATTGTTCTCTCTTAGTTTCTGAAGCACACAGCAGACATCTGTGTGGTGGCTCTCCAGGGACTTGGAAAATATGAGGATATCATTGAGATAAACCACCACACATACAGTAACTGCAACAAATCTCGGACGACATTGTTAATAAATTCCTGAAAACTGCCAGGGTGTTACAAAGGTCAAAAGGCATTACAAGGTACTCAAATGCAGTTTTCCACCCGTTGCCCTTCTTAATCCTCACGAGATTGTATGCCCCTCTCAAACCAAGCTTTGTGAAAACCGCTGCTCCCTTGAAGTGGTCAAATAACTCCATAATCAACAGAATCGGATAGGCATAGGGGTCTCAATCGTCAAACGATTGAGACCCCCATGATCAATACAAGGTTGCAGTTCACCACTCTTCTTCTTCACAAAGAAGAATTCAGCACAAGCAGTAAACAAGGATTTGCAGATGAAACCTTGAGAAAGTGTGTCTGCAACATATACCTTCATGGCCTAAACTTGGCCACGAGGGGGTATGGCACCATGTTGAAGGTCAATTGCGCAATCATATGACTGGTGTGGAGACAAACTACCGGCTTGACCTTTGTCAAAGACATCACTAAAATCACAGTACTCCTTCAGCAGGGAGGAGAGTGAAGAGGTGCACAGGACCCTGGCTACTTTCTGGAAGTATGTCTTACTGCATTGTTGTGACCAGGAGAGAACCTCAGCATGGAGCCAATCAAAAGAGGGGTTGTGCCTCTGTAACCAAGGATAACCAATAATCAGTGGAAACTTATGTGAGGAAATAACTTGGAATTGGATTATCTCATGGTGAAGAGCCCCTACAGCCATGGACAATGGCACAGTCCCATGAATCACATGGGCAGGCTGTAGGGGTCTCCTGTCAAGAGCCTCAATGGCAAGTGGAGTCTCCAGCAGCAGAATCGAGGGGTTTGATACAAAAGTGACTTGCCTGGCCACAATAAAGGCACAATCTCTCCCTCCTCCTAAAGGTTCTCTCATCCGCAGAGAGGCGTGAAACCCAAGTGCATGGGTTCACCTTCACTGACCGACTCGGTACCAGGAGGCATGGGGGGTGAGGGAGGCAAGGGTGGGACTGCAAAGCTCGGAGACAAATGTACAGGATGCTTCCGCAAGCACTCCTTAAAAGAGTCTTTCTCTGAGTCTGGAGTCAATGAGGATGACAAATGTGATCAACTTCTCCAGCTCAGTGGATATATCTCGAGCTGCTATCTCACCTTTGATGGTATCCGAGAGACCATGAGAAAAACCAGCCATGAGGGCCTTGTTGCTTCAAGCAACCTCTGCTGCCAGAATACAGAATACAATGGCGTAATTGGCAACAGTTCTTGTACTCTGATGGACATGAGGCACCTGGCAGCAGAAGTGGAGCATGCGGAAACATCAAATACCCTTTTAAAAGAAGCCACAAACTCAGGGTAACTCAAGACAACAGGTTTTTGCGTCTCCCATAGAGGGTTTGCCCAGGCCAAGGCTCTCTCAGAAAGCAAAGATACCGTGAAACATACTTTGCTTCTGTCCATGGGAAATACCTGGGCCAGCATCTCAAAGTATATCTCAACCTGGTTGAGAAACCCTCTGCATTGGGTGGATCACCCCCAAATCGCTGGGGTAGCGGAGCGGAACCTGACATACCTCTTATAGAGGTAATACTCGTGGCGGGTACCTGTTCAGAGACTGGAGCAGCAGCAGGAATGGCCTGCAACACAGGTTGTACCAGACTCCACTGGTCCCTGCCTCTGTAGATGGCCCATTGGGGCTGCCTTACTTGTCAAGGCCTTTCTCTGAATGTACCAGATGCAAGAACGACTGTAACTCTCTACTTCAGCCCTCATGGACGGCCAATAGAATCAATCCCTGAAGGTTCTATCTGGACCTAAATGGCCATGGTCATCGTGAAGGGCGTCAAAACTACCAACCAATGGTTCTCAGGGAGGAACGGTTGATGAACATCCTCTGGTTCTTCAGATGGGCCCCTCCAGGATATGACTCCATCTTCCAGCTTCATTCATTCCCACTCTTTATAGACCACCTTAGCTCCCTCAATGGAGCTATTGAACAGCATCTGGGGATCCCGAACCGACATGGGTCTTCACGTTGATCTCTCCTCATGTTTTCTCTAGTAAACTAAGGCAGTTTTTGACTACACACCTGTGTCAAATCACAATAGTATCTTGGTACTCCAGCGGGGGTGACCCCTGCGGCTTTGACCCCTGTTGCCCCACTATGTCTGTTGTCTACTCCCTGACATATGGCTAGTACTCCCTCAAGGGGCAAATTGACCCAGTTCTTCTGACCAGTATCTGTGGCATAAGGAATTTGGGAAAGAGCATCAGTGTCTCGAGTTCCCACCCCTGGCCAATATTTCAAACTGAACCGGAACTCAGACAAAGAGGCCAACCACAGATGTCCCATGGAATACAACTTGGCAGTGGACAGCAAATAAGTCAGAGGGCTGTTATATGTTTTCACCACAAACGTGACCCCATATAGGTAATCCCATAACTTGTCTACTACAGCCCACTTGAGGGTCATAAAATCTAGTTTGTGTATCGGATAGTTCTTCTCAGGGAGAGTGAGACTGCGACTCACATAAGCCACCGGACGAAGCTTCCCTTCCGCCTCCTGATATAACACTCCCAATAGGCCATCTCTGCTAGCATCCACATGTAATTCATAAGGTTTAGAGGGATCAGCACTGGCCCACACAGGCGCTTCAATAAGGCGTTCAAAGGCCCTTTCATACCACCCGGTCCATTGTTCTTAGACTCCTAGGACCTCCAGGATGAGCTTTTTGCAGGTCCCCTTCCGTCTGCTTCCGTAACAACTCATTCAGAGGCTTGGCAATCTGCAAAAAATTATTCACAAATCTTCGATAGTAGGAGCAGGAACCCAAAAACTATCTTAACCACTTAGCAATCGGTACATAGCCGAATGACGGCTATAGGGTTGTTGCTTAACTCTGGGAGGATGTACTATAGCGTCCTCCCAGAATTCTGCTCTCATGCGCCCCCTGTATCCATGACCGCCGGGTCCTGTGGATCACGGATCATGGTAAACGGCTGCTCATTGCGGCCATTTACCACGTGATCGCTCCGTCAAATACCCAGCCATACTCGGTGATACCCTGCAATACCCAGCCATACTCTGCAATACCCAGCCATAGTCGGTAAAACCCTGAAATACCCAGCCATAGTCGGTGATACCCTGCAATAACCAGCCATACCCGGTGATACTCTGCAATACCCAGCCATACTCGGCCATACCCAGCCATACTCTGTGATACCCAGCCATACTCGCCCATGCTCAGCCATACTCTGTGATACCCTGCAATACCCAGCCATACTCCGTGATACTCTGCAATACTTGGTGATACCCAGCCATGCTCGGCCATGCTCAGCCATGCTTGGCTGTACTCAGCCTCTGTATGTTGCCAGGCTGTGGAAGTCTCACACACGTGTTATCGCCGTACTCAGGAGAAGTAGGAGAATCTATTTTGGGGTGTAATTTTTGGTACGTACATGCTATGTGTTAGAAATATTGTATAAATTAACAACTTTGTGTTAAAAAAAAAAGCATTTTAACCACTTCCCGCCTGCCGGCCGTCATATGACGTCCTTGACTTTGTACGGGGATATACGGGGATATTTCAGACTTCCCAGCCTAGAGGTGAGATGTGGGGTCCTATTGACCTCATATCTCACTGTAAAGAGGACCTGTCATGCCATATTCCTATTACAAGGGATGTTTACATTCCTTGTAATAGGAATAAAAGTGATTAAAAAATGTATTTTTGGGGAAAAAAGTGTCAAATAAAATAAAAAAGTAAAATAAATGAAGTAAAATTAACAATAAAAAAAAAATGTTTTAAAGCGCCCCTGTTCCCATGTGCTCGCATGCAGAAGCGAATGCATACATAAGTCCCGCCCACATATGAAAACGGTGTTCAAACTACACATGTGAGGTATTGCTGCGAATGTTAGAGCGAGAGCAATAATTGTGGCCCTAGACCTCCTCTGTAACTCAAAACATGTAACCAGTAAAAAAAAATAATTTTAAATATAATTTAATTTTAAATTTAATTTATCACCTATAGGGATTTTTAAGTAAGTGACGTTTGGCGCCATTCCACGAGCGTGTGCAATTTTGAAGGGCGACATGTTAGGTATCTATTTACTCTGCGAAACTTCATCTTTCACATTATGCTAAAAACATTGGGCTAACTTTACTGTTTTGCTTAACAAAAAACGTTTTTTCCCCAAAAAATGCGCTTGAAAAATTTCTGCGCAAATACCGTGCGAGATAAAAAAAACATTGTATTCTCTAGGGTCTTTGCTAAAAAACATATATAATGTTTTCGGGTTCTATGTAATTTTCTAGCAAATAAATGATGATTTTTACATGTACGAGAGAAATGTCACAATTGGCCTGGGTGCTCCAGAATGCCTGATGGTGCTCCCTGCATGTTGGGCCTCTGTATGTGGCCACGCTGTGTAAAAGTCTCACACATGTGGTATCATCATACTCGGTAGTAATAGCAAAATGTGTTTTGGGTGTAATTTGTGGTATGCATATGCTGTGTGTGAGAAATAACCTGATAATATGAAAATTTTGTGAAAAAAAAAAGGAAAAAAAAATCTTGATTTTGCAAAGAATTGTGGGAAAAAATGACAACTTCAAAAAACTCATCATGCCTCTTACTAAATACCTTGGAATGTGTTCTTTCCAAAAAGGGGCCATTTGGGGGGTATTTGTACTTTTCTGGCATGTTAGGGTCTCAAGAAATGATATAGGCCGTCAGTACTTCAGGTGTGATCAATTTTCAGATATTGACACCATAGATTGTGGACTCTATAACTTTCACAAAGACCAAATAATATCCACCAATTTGTGCTTATTTTTTTACCAAAGATATGTAGTAGTATAAATTTTGGCAAAAATGTATGAAGAAAAATTACTAATCTGGTAATTTTTTTTAATGCATTTTTTTTTACTGAATTTTCGGTCTTTTTTCTATTATAGCACAAAAAATAAAAAACCTAGCTGTGATTAAATACCACCAAAAGAAAGCCCTATTTGTGTGAAAAAAAGGACAAAAATTTCATATGGGTACAGTGTTGCATGACTGAGTAATTGTCATTCAAAATGTGAGAGCACCAAAAGCTGAAAATTGGTCTGGTTATTAAGGGGGTTTAAGTGCCCAGTGGTCAAGTGGTTAATTCAGTCATGGTGCTTGGACGAGGTCAGGAGGTAACAGCCTCCAATTTCGGAGGGTCATTGGCTACTCCCTCGGATGAAACTACATGTCTGAGATAGGTGACTGAGGTCTGAAATAATATGACACTTCTCTAACTTCAGCCCCTCTGCATGTAGTGGGAAAACTTTCTCCAATCGAGCTTTGTGCTCCTCCAACGTTTGTCCAAATACAATGATGTCATCTAGATATAAGTAAGGAATTTCAACCGCGCTCACAATTACAAAAATCTAAAAAAATATATCTAAAATGTATAACAGAATAATATGTATACACTATAACTAGTCAAAAATTATAATGCAAAAACCCAACTAAGTGAATAATAAAAATATACTCTATAACTCATACAATAATCAAGTGTACAAAAAATATATATATATAAAGTGCTCAAAAATTATATATAAGCAACAGTTCCTTATAAAGACGTAGTCATGAGCATACAGTGGTAAAGTGCACAGAATTTTTGTGAACAATTAGAAATATTATGAATAGAGTGCTCAAAAATTATATATAAGAAAACAGTTCTTCATCAAGATGTAATCGTGGGCATAACAGTCCAATAATCATAAGTGTTTCTTCTCAAGAAATCCTATGCGGGTGCAAGAGAGAGAATTTCCTTCACCAACACCGTGCTGATAAATGGTAAAAATGCGCGCTTACCAAATCCCAGAATCAGAAAGGCATTTGATATCAGAAATCTTAGGGGTCATCACACAGGGACATCACCTCGTTTTCACGTGGTTGGACCATTCATAAAAGGCAAGCAAAGACTCCCATAGCGTAAAACCATAAACCAAAATCTTTTATTCCATAATAAAAAACATACTCACAAACATAAAGGTCAAAACAGCGTTAAGAAAAGCCGGCCGGAAAAGCGAACGCCCAAATGTCACATGATTTACGTCAACACCACCCTACGTACATTTCGCCATATGTGGCATTGTCTGGGGCATGGGCAACACGCTGACGCATCACGTTTTATATACACAAACTAGAACCAAGCCTCGTTCTGAGCTGAGGGGAGGAAACCGGAAATGATGGAAAACAGGAAGTACATCACACCAACATGGCCACCACGTGACACCACAGGCTCCATATTGGGTGAGGGCAAAAATTAACTAATACAAATTTTTTTTTTATAAACTTTAAAAACAGAAACAGCAAAACTTAAAAATAAATCCTACTAGCATGGCTGCCACATGCTACCACGGGCTCCCAGCTAGATATAGGTAAAAGCAACTATTAGAAAGAGGGCGGCAAAACCGGAAGTACATCATGTCAACCTCCCGGAAACCGGAAGTGATAAAAACTACACAAACTAGAACCAAGCCTCTTTCTGAGCCGAGGGGAGGAAACCGGAAATGATGAAAAACAGGAAGTACATCACATCAACATGGCCGCCACGTGACACCACAGGCTCCATATTGGGTGAGGGCAAATTTTTTTTTTTTATATATAAACATTAAAAACAGAAACAGCAAAACTTAAAAGTAAATCCTACTAGCATGGCTGCCACATGCTACCACGGGCTCCCAGCTAGATATAGGCAAAGGCAACTATTAAAAAGAGGGCGGCAAAACCGGAAGTACATCATGTCAACCTCCCGGAAACCGGAAGTGATAAAAACCGGAAGTGCATCACGCCGACCTCCCGGAAACCGGAAGTGATAAAAACCGGAAGTGCGTCACTCCAACATGGCCGCCACGTGACGCTGCAGGTTCCATATTAGATGAAGGAAAAATTCATCCAATATGAAAGATTCAAAATCAAAAGGCGGCAAAACTCAAAATTGAGTCCCACCAACATGGCTGCCACATGTCACCGCAGGCTCCATGTCAAACGAAAACTGGGGTAACCGTTAAAAAAGGGGGACAAAAAAAATGGGAAGTGCATCATATCAACCTGGTAGTAAACCAGGCCGACTTCACAGCCGCACGTCAAAGGTCACACAGACCCGGAAGTGCACCACATCAACATGGCGGCCACGAAACACCAAAAGCCCCACATTGTCTAAGGGCAAACGTAAAAATAAAAGTAAATATGATAATAATTAAAAAAAAAAAAACTAAAATATCGTAACGGCCACAAAAACAATATCATTAACACCCCGGCATGGGAGCCACCGGGTGCCATTGATTTCATACCAAAAAACAAAAAGACAAAGACAACTATAATGACTAATTGTCTAATGGCCACGTAACGTTAGGGAAGGGAAGATCCTTCATCCTCCCATCAGCTCAAATCAAGTTCACATAATCTGAACTCCCAACCATTACAAATATGGACCCCGCAGACATATATACCTGCCAAAAAACAAAAACAAATTGTGAGTTGTCTATAAATGCGTTAATATCAACATCTACGTTAAGCCCGAACGGGGTATAGCATTTAATTTTATGGATCCAGGCCATCTCCAATCTTGATATGCCCCTGACCACAGAACCTCCTCTCCAAGGCAAATCAAATTTGTCTATGCCCAAGAAAATGGTCTTAGTTGAATTTTTATCATGATGCTCTAGATAATGCCTAGATACCGAATGCTTTGGGAAGCCATTGAGGATGTTAGTGATATGTTCATTTAAACGCACATTGAGTGCCCTTTTAGTCCTCCCAATGTACTGTAGCCCACATGGGCATTGCAACAAATAAACTACCCTTTTCGTGGTACATGTGATAAATGGTTTAATCTTATGTACCCGTAATGTACTGGATGATATAAATGACTGAGTGCGTCTATGTGTGCAACCACTCATAGAGCAAAACCGACATCTCCGACATTGGTAATATCCCGTTAGTTGCTCAAAGAAACAGGGTTTCACACTAGGGGGATTGAGGACATTGGGTGCCACCTTATTCCTCAAAGAGGGGGCGCCCTTATATATCACTCGTGGTCTGGTGGGTAGCAATTCATTTAAAGTCAAGTCATTGGCAAAAATATGCCAATGCTTATTAATAATCTTTTTTATTGCCTGGTGTTGAACGGAAAACGTAGTAATGAAGGGGACCTTACCCGTTTTGTCATTTTGTCTGACTCGATTCAAAACTCAACCTAATCCCTCTATGGTTCAGATTTAATGAGTCCATAAAGGCATCCAAATCCTCACGTCGCCCCTCCCACAGGAGGAGGATGTCATCAATGTACCGAACCCACAGCTTAAGCTGGGGCCTCTGGTCAACATAGATGAGGATTTGGATGCCTTTATGGACTCATTAAATCTGAACCATAGAGGGATTAGGTTGATTTTTGAAGCGAGTCAGGTTAGCATTAATTTCCTAGACCTAACTATTTATAAGTCTGGAGACCAATTTTTCACTTCTACTTATTTTAAAAGCACTGACAGAAACTCATATATTCCAATAGATAGCTGTCACCATCAAGTATGGCTGAACTCTATACCAAAGGGTCAGTTTTTGAGAATCAAAAGAAATTGTACGGATCCGGATATTTTTGAGAAACAAGCTGGGATTTTATCAGAGCGGTTTAGTGATAAGGGCTATAAAAATAGGATGCTTGAAACGGCATTACAAGCCGCTAGGGCTACCGAAAGAAGCTCATTATTGAGAGAAAGGACAAAGACTGACTTAGATGACAAAACGGGTAAGGTCCCCTTCATTACTAAGTTTTCCGTTCAACACCAGGCAATAAAAAAGATTATTAATAAGCATTGGCATATTTTAGCCAATGACTTGACTTTAAATGAAGTGCTACCCACCAGACCACGAGTGATATATAAGGGCGCCCCCTCTTTGAGGAATAAGGTGGCACCCAATGTCCTCAATCCCCCTAGTGTGAAACCCTGTTTCTTTGAGCAACTAACGGGATATTACCAATGTCGGAGATGTCGGTTTTGCTCTATGAGTGGTTGCACACATAGACGCACTCAGTCATTTATATCATCCAGTACATTACGGGTACATAAGATTAAACCATTTATCACATGTACCACCAAAAGGGTAGTTTATTTGTTGCAATGCTCATGTGGGCTACAGTACATTGGGAGGACTAAAAGGACACTCAACGTGCGTTTAAATGAACATATCACTAACATCCTCAATGGCTTCCCAAAGCATTCGGTATCTAGGCATTATCTAGAGCATCATGATAAAAATCCAGCTAAGACCATTTTCTTGGGCATAGACAAATTTGATTTGCCTTGGAGAGGAGGTTCTGTGGTCAGGGGCATATCAAGATTGGAGATGGCCAGGATCCATAAAATTAAATGCTATACCCCGTTCGGGCTTAACGTAGATGTTGATATTAACGCATTTATAGACAACTCATAATTTGTTTTTGTTTTTTTGTTTTTTGGCAGGTATATATGTCTGCGGGGTCCCTATTTGTAATGGTTGGGAGTTCAGATTATGTGAACTTGATTTGAGCTGATCGGAGGATGAAGGATCTTCCCTTCCCTAACGTTACGCGGCCATTAGACAATTAATCATTATTATCATATTTACTTTTATTTTTACGTTTGCCCTTAGCCAATGTGGGGCTTTTGGTGTTTCGTGGCCGCCATGTTGATATGGTGCACTTCCGGGTCTGTGTGACCTTTGACTTGCGGCTGTGAAGTCGGCCTGGTTTACTACCAGGTTGATATGATGCACTTCCCATTTTTTTTGTCCCCCTTTTTTAACGGTTACCCCAGTTTTTGTTAGACATGGAGCCTGCGGTGACATGTGGCAGCCATGTTGGTGGGACTCAATTTTGAGTTTTGCCGCTTTTTGATTTTGAATCTTTCATATTGGATGAATTTTTCCTTCATCTAATATGGAACCTGCGGCGTCACGTGGCGGCCATGTTGGCGTGACGCACTCCTGGTTTTTATCACTTCCGGTTTCCGGGAGGTTGGCGTGATGCACTTCCAGTTTTTATCACTTCCGGTTTCCGGGAGGTTGACATGATGTACTTCCGGTTTTTGACGCCCTCTTTTTAATAGTTGCCTTTGCCTATATCTAGCTGGGAGCCCGTGGTAGCATGTGGCAGCCATGCTAGTAGGATTTACTTTTAAGGTTTGCTGTTTCTGTTTTAGTGTTTATATAAAGTTATTTTTTTTTTTTTTTGCCCTCACCCAATATGGAGCCTGTGGTGTCATGTGGCGGCCATGTTGGTGTGATGTACTTCCTGTTTTTCATCATTTCCGGTTTCCTCCCCTCGGCTCAGAACGAGGCTTGGTTCTAGTTTGTGTAGTTTTTATCACTTCCGGTTTCTGGGAGGTTGACATGATGTACTTCCGGTTTTGCCGCCCTCTTTCTAATAGTTGCTTTTGCCTATATCTAGCTGGGAGGCCGTGGTAGCATGTGGCAGCCATGCTAGTAGGATTTATTTTTAAGTTTTGCTGTTTCTGTTTTTAAAGTTTATAAAAAAAAAATTTTGTATTAGTTAATTTTTGCCCTCATCCAATATGGAGCCTGTGGTGTCACGTGGCGGCCATGTTGGTGTGATGTACTTCCTGTTTTCCATCATTTCCGGTTTCCTCCCCTCAGCTCAGAACGAGGCTTGGTTCTAGTTTGTGTATATAAAACGTGATGCGTCAGCGCGTCGCCCATGCCCCAGACGATGCCACATATGGCGAAACGTACGTAGCATGGTCTTGACGTGCTTGACGCAAATCACGTGACATTTGGGCGCTCGCTTTGCCGGCTGGCTTTTCTTAACGCTGATTTGACCTTTATGTTTGTGAGTGTTTTTTATTATGGAATAAAAGATTTTGGTTTACGGTTTTACGCTATGGGAGTCTTTGCTTGCCTTTTATGAATGGTCCAACCACGTGAAAACGAGGTGATGTCCCTGTGTGATGACCCCTAAGATTTCTGATATCAAATGCCTTTCTGATTCTGGGATTTGGTAAGCGCGCATTTTTACCATTTATCAGCACGGTGTTGGTGAAGGAAATTCTCTCTCTTGCACCCGCATAGGATTTCTTGAGAAGAAACACTTATGATTATTGGACTGTTATGCCCACGATTACATCTTGATGAAGAACTGTTTTCTTATATATAATTTTTGAGCACTCTATTTATAATATTTCTGATTGTTCACAAAAATTCTGTGCACTTTACCACTGTATGCTCATGACTACGTCTTTATAAGGAACTGTTGCTTATATATAATTTTTGAGCATTTTATATATATATATTTTTTGTACACTTGATTATTGTATGAGTTATAGAGTATATTTTTATTATTCACTTAGTTGGGTTTTTGTATTATAATTTTTGACTAGTTATAGTGTATACATATTATTCTGTTATACGTTTTAGATATATTTTTTTAGATTTTTGTAATTGTGAGCGCGGTTGAAATTCCTGACTTATATGCTTTATAGGTGTGTATCACATCGTATCAATCGCAGCCTTTAGATATTTAGAATGATTGTTGAGAGATTTCTTTAGCGCAGTATTTTTTTCCCAAATTTATGTCATCCAGATACACTAGCACTTCTATCAAGTTCATGTTGCCCACTGTGTTCTCCATCAGTCTCTGGAAGAAGGTGGGGGCCCTTGTTAATCCCTAGGGCATGTGGTCGAATTTGAAGAATCCTAGAGGACTGATAAAGGCTGTCTTTACTCGGTCGTCTGGGTGCATGGGTATCTGATAATATCCACTCTTCAGATCTAGCACACTGAACCATTTAGCTCTAACATTTAGCTCCCCCTACATGACGATCTATATGAGGAGTTGTGTACTGATCTGGGATAGTCCTCCGATTCAAAGTTCGATAGTCAATACACATCCGTAGGGACCCATTTTTCTTCCTCACAGCCACAATAAGGGCTCCTGGATTCCCTAATGCCCCCCAATTTCTTCATTTCAGCTAACTGTTCCAATAGGTCCTTCAAGTCACACAGAGGGATCTGTTTGGCTCTTTATCGGAAGGGCTTATCTTCACTTAGCTGAATTCAGTTTTGGGCACTCTTGGCACAACCCACATTGAATTCTTTCTCGGAAAACATTTTCTCCCACCGGGCTAACTGGCCTTTAATCCTCTCTTCCCATCTGAGGGACAGATTTGGCCACTGAACAGTGGTTTCTCTTTTATTTTCCTTCCTTTCCTGGATTATATTATTCCCTGGTAAGCTGCACTCACGTTCCCAATCACCATACGAGGCTTCAGGCTGATTGAATGGCTGGTTACATTCCTCAAACTGAAAGGAATCCCCCCCCTTTCTCAGTAGGGCCCTAGTGGGTATGATCTCTGGGACCAATTCTATTCTATCTTCCTCCAGTGGATCCACTTCTACCACCACATAGGAGGCCGATTGATCCCATGATAGGTTAAGAGAGGCTTTAATGCGGGTTCTTTCACCAGGCTGCAACACCGTTTCTTGTGTATCCAATTGCCTTAGTCTTCCTACTCCTTCCGTTGGGGCCTTCTTTTCCTGCAGCACACGCTGAAAAGCTTGCCGCAATTGAGGATGGATCTTCCCTAATGGAGCGCCTTCCAAGGCCAATGGGGTGAGTAGTCTCCTCACCAGTTTGGTGTTGGTACTTATAAGCAGAGAATTGCAGCCTTCTCCAGGAGGTCGAGGACAAACAATGGTGAAGATGACAAAAGTTTCTGGTTTTCCTGCCAAAGAGGTATCAAAGATTATCTTGATAGGGATATACCCATCATATGGGCACTTTTGAGTACCTATCCTCCAAATCTCCAACTCTTTGAGTTTACACAAAGGGATGTGCTTTAAATACTTTTTGTAGAAGTCACGATACAGCAAAGTCACTTGAGCTCTTGTATCCAGCAAAGCTTGAGTATAGATACGTTCCACTTGTATCAAAACTATCAGAGAAAGCCCTGCTAAGTTCTTTGGCAGATTTCTAGCTGGTGACTATAGTCTGGGCCCTAATCTGCTTCTTTGAGTGTGGTGGAGTCAGTGTGCATTGATTTCTCACCTCTGTCTTTCCTTCTCTGGGGATCTTATTTTTTTTTTAACAGGCAAGGGGTGGAGGGTAGTAGACCACCTCTGTTTTTTCTTCTTAGCTTTGGAGCACACTTTTCCCTTGGGATTCTCAACTAGCTCCTTCACTGAGGTTCCTCAGATTTTTTGGAAAAGCAGCTTCTGTAAGGCTTTTAGAACTTCAGTGAGTAGTTGTGGACTGATTCCAGCCCTAGGGCTCTCAGTACAGAAGTGTCCAATTTCCCCACAACTATAACATTTCTTCTCTCGCACTTGGGAAAGCTTTGATCCTCCTTGATGAATAAGAGAGCGCGGTGCGGATCTCCGGACCCTTTTATAGTTCCTCTCAGGAGTCTCTTCAGGTCGTAGCAAGGATCCCTTGGATATGTAGTGCAGATGTCATGTGACACAAAGGAAATGCCGGTCTGAAAGACTACTAATCCCACAATTCTTTCTGGTCGGGCTCACAGATGTGATGACAACCACTGGTGCCCAGCACTAAAGAGATACGTCTATAGGTGAAGAATGATGGGGAATTGCACCATATTATGACTATACAAAAATTGTATGCACATAAAAAAGTTTTGAACAATCCGTGAAATGACACAATCCCCAAAACAATTAATAAATTAGACAATCAGACATCCGACCAGATAAACTATATGAAAAAGTCCTCCAAATATGTTTGTATCCTTAATGGTCTATTCCTCGTGACATCACATAGCAAATATACACCTGAAAAGTGATGGCCCGCTCCAAGAAAGAGATCCTCCACCTCTATTCACACTGTCGCTTACCAGATTTTAAGATCTCTTTTTAAGGAGATCTACACAAGCATGTAATCCTTTCGCAGACAGGGGTTCACTTCAAGAATCTAGAGAGTGGCTCCTACAGAAACGTCACAGATGGTACCGGAGTTTTCTAGTCAATATTCCTCCCCATGTGGAAAACAAGAATGCCTCCATAGTGTAATTCGTACACACAATATTTATTAAAATGAAATAAAAAGTTGCACTTACAAACATATTCTTTCTCATAAGCGCTGTTAAAATCAACAAGCCAGCCGGCTCAATTAGACGCTGCCCGTGTCAGCGCAGTACGCGGTGACATCGGCACGTCGCTCTTCCCTACGCCGTTTCATCACAACTGACGTCTTCCAGGGACACGGGCGGTGTGCTGACACACCGCCATATAAACACAATCACATACGGAAGTAAACACCCAGTGTTGAACTCCTGGCAGACGTCCCATTCCACCATTCGCTAAGTGGGCATTCTTAAGACTGCAATTATACCCTTCTCCAGCGATCTTACGTGGCATATTTATGCCCATAGATGCATCATAATCCACATGCAGCCCATATATGTGTATCCACATTATTATCAGCTAGCATGCTAAACCATAATTGATGCAATATTATAAAAATTATAAAACGACATCCCACTTAATATAAAAAAAGTGTGTAAGAGAGGAAATACGAGGAGAGTTCATTAATAGGTTCACTGAACCCCAATCATGGACACAGTATCACCATTTTAGATTCTGTCTCTATCTGCCATATTTAATCCGGACATAGAAGACCAATATCCCTAAACATAAAAATAAAAATAAAAATAAATATGAATAAAAATAAAAATAAAAACATTTTGAAAATGTATTGGATTTTTTGTGTGCTAATTTATGTAGAAAATAATTTTTCAGCGCAGCTAACAGGTTTGGAATGGTATGTTAGTGTGAGTGTCTCACATAATTTAGTTGCAGCAGTTAAATGAGTGATTATTATATTTTTAGGACAGTGCAGTATCACATTACTACATAATAGGACTATAGTCCACATCGCTACACTTATAAAGGTTTTTGATAAGTAAAGAAAAAATCCAAAACACGATGATATAAGCTGCAACTTTACTGTGTGATATAGGCACCGTAACTGCAAACATATATGGAAACAGAGTCACACTAATAATTGGTATTTGTAATAAACACAAAAAAAATTTAAAGAATTTATTATAGCATATATGAGAAAAGTTCCAGAAGTAAAGTCTAAAGAAATATATATAAGAGTGAAAACTTTCAGTAGGTGATTCAAGATATAAAATCAAAGGATGTTGTCAGGGGAACATCTTCTCCATGTGTGATTCCCAAGTAGAAAACATGCAGACAGCATCCATCCCCATGTGCAACAGTCCACAAGAGACACCGCCACCTTAAATGGAAAAAATGCCTGCTTACCAGCAGAACTGGACCTTTATTTAAAAAAAAAAGGGCTGTAGTGCTTTTGGCTGAATGCCCTTTTGAAGATGTTCCTACAGGATTCCTTTGGGCCACACTGAAAGTCATAAGACTGTAATCTCCATGATGTGATGCTGCAATTAAATAGTAGAGGGATCCTTCAGTCTCTCTTTATCCATGCAGTTCTTGTTTCTACATGTCGACTCCATCCCAAGATGTCTCTCTTCTTCAGGTTCCAAAGTTGGAAAGTAGGATGTTCCAATCTAATTGTGCAGTCACTTTAGAGCAGGGGTGCCCAACCAGTGGTCCGGGGGCCACATGTGGCCCGCGGAGCCCTCTGATGTGGCCCGTGACCTCCTGCTCTGGGATGGTGGTTTGGCAAGCCCAGATTGCAGGTTGTCAGAGCATTAGTGTTGTGAATGAAGCCAGCGGTAAAGAAAGCAAGCAGCAGCGGAGCAGAGCCGCATAAGCCAATGCTTCCTGTATAGGACTGGCTCCTGTCATAGGTGGAGTGATACCAAATGCACTCTGCCTGGGACAGCAAGTTTATTACTAAAATCACAGTGTATATATGGACATATCTGTTCTGCATTGGTTACTGGGCTGCTTTCAAACTGATCCACGGGTGTAACGCAGTGCACCTGCGGCTTACCTGCACTGAGCCATAGACTTCTGGTTTTACCTGTGGGTTTGGTGCACTTTCAGAAAGTTTGTCCGCGGAAATGGGAAGATTGGAGTGCAAAACTACTTTCTAAGTCCGCCGTAAAAAAAGTCTGCCGGAGGCTACACACGGGGGGATTGTCCGGCGGACTTGAGTTTGCCAGACTTTTCCACCCGATTGTTTGATCGTGTGTACGCGGCATTAGAGAAATTCCCAAAACATGGCCTGTTGCGGGTACTGCTCTAAACCACATTGTGAGATTCCACAACAAATGAGAGGAACCCAGGCCTTGTCTTGATTACCAATCTTACAACCAATGTACTTGTTTCTGAAGTCCAGTCATGGTGTGTCTTTTGAGGACTAATTACGTGTACATAGACAATGCTTTGCCTTGAAACAATCATATCAAAACACAATGAAACTGATATCAACCAAACGAGTAGCATATGTGCATGGGAGCTGCTTTTATAGCTTTTGCAGGCAGCATCCATGCAACCTAGGTATGCCTAAGCATGCCCAAACTTTTCAAGTCCCACACATTTTATGCAATATGCCCTGGGTGCATGCCAGGACATGCATGAGCTATATAAAGCAACATTTAAGGCAAGCAATACTTCGAAAATCTAATATATATAGAAAAAGGAATTGCAAAAACAGAAAATTTACATAAGACGGTATGTGATGGGTTAAATTACAGGTTATTTTCATGATTAGCAGCAATAAATCTACAAGATACACCCAAAGGTATTCAGGAAGGAAAATCGTTGTCCAGTGTTAGCTGTGGATGATCGGCCCTGGACACATGACCTGGATAATTGACAACCTCCACAGACAATATTTGTTTTATATTTGTGGACAGGCTTTAATATTAGACACATTACAAGTTCAATAATGCTTTTGCCCTAACTTAAAGTGTATCTGAAGCTAAAAATGTTTTAGTATTGGATAGGATATGAACGTGTTAACCCCCCTTTCAGGCCTTAATTGTTGTCTGAGACCAAGCTGAGGAGAGTCACACCCTTTAGGTGTCCTAGCAAACTATGAAACACAGCTTGAAAGTAAGAAACCTAGGTGTATACTGCTACCTGCAAGAAATTGAGCCCAAGCATATAGAAAACTGAAGACCTGCCCTTTAAGGCTATAACACCTCATACCTGCTCAATTGTAGCAAGCAGTCCACATAAAGAAGAATAGGACATGGGGGAGGGGGAGCTGTTTCCCTCAATAGGCTCAGAATAAAGGATTTTACAGTGAGTACAAAAAGCTTATTTTCTCTAATGCCGCAAACTGACTTTCCGGCAGACTAGGTCTGACGGTCTTCCAGATGGACTTTTCATCGGAATTACGATGGACTTTGGCCACACATGAACGGATTAAGTCCATTTGTTTTGAATTTGATGACGTAAGATGGGACTAAAAAAGAAAGTTTAATAGCCAGTAGCCAATAGCTTCCCTTGCATCGTATTTGGTCCGTCGGACCAGCATACAGACAAACGGACAAACATACAGACAAACGGTTTTCCCAATAGGAGTTGAGTCCATCGGACAGATTTGAAACATGTTCTATTTCTAGGTCCGTCAGATTTTTATAACGAAAAATGATCGTATTAGCCCACATGCGATCGTATTGTCCGTCAGACTGATCCCATCGGACCTAGTCTGCCGGAAAGTCCGGCCATGTGTACGTGGCATAATATACAGCTTGAACATTAGAAAAGTAAGGACTTCTAAAAACAGTTCAAACTGAGGAAACCCGTTCCAGCTCCTCTAAGAGGCCCCCTCCGACCAGCCCGCTTCCCCCGATGTGGATGAAACAAAAGTCGAAGAGACACCGTGACTCCATCCCCCCAAGATGAATCCCTCGGCCTGCGTTCCCTGCTGGGAACGGCCCTAATCCTCTGCCTAGGCCGGCTTTTTTTCCTTTTTTTCTCTATGAATGATCCACCTATACACCCAGACAGGTCTTGCTTTTTTTAACTTTTTTGCTTTTTTGGTTTTTTTTTTGCTTTTTTTTTTTTTTTTTTTTTTTTTTTTTTAACTTCTTGCTTTTTTGAACATTTTTGACCTTTTTTTTCCCTTTTTTTTTTTGTTACTATGTCATTATCTCTCTTATCATTATGTGTTGTCTGTTTGAGCCTGTCTGTATAACCCCATTGTTTTGATGGTTCACCTAAATGGATCGGACCCCTGGTGGTCCCACCGTTATTTTGAAATGTGTAATGCCTAACGGCCGGAGCGGAACTCTTTGCCGCTCCCCCTGTTGTAGTCTCGAGGGCTCCTTATTTCCCCTCGGGACGCCACCAGGCTTTCATCCCACTGTAGGGATGCCTTTTTACCGTTCCCTATTTTGTTTAGGGAACCGGAGCAGGTGCTGGCCGCCCAGCCCTGCTGACATGCAGCCCAGGATAGTTTCTTTCCTGGACCTGCTCTCTTCTCACCCTTCTCTCTCTCTCCCCCCTTTCTGGCTTTCCCTCCTTTTTTTTGCCCCCTTCTCCCTCTTCCCTCAGGTACCTCCAAGGGGAGCTCCCCAACCGTCTTCCAAGCGGTACTGGGATCGATCCCGCCTGATGTCTCCAATGAACTCCTCTCTGCTGGATCAGGTGAGACCCTTCTGCTTTTTTTTGCTCCTCCACCCTCGTGTCCATGGCTGATGATCCCCCCACGCTTCAATCCCTCCGGATAGGGACACACAATACGCAGGGCCTGAATTCCCCAATGAAGAGACGCAAAGCCTTTCATAGCTACCACTCGAGAAAACTTGACATTGTGCTACTACAAGAGACCCACTTCCCAAAAACCTTTAACCCTACTTTCTTACATCGTAATTACCCCACCTTTTATCTTGCTAGCACTGAGGATAAGAAGCAAGGAGTGGCCATTCTCATTTCTAAACACATCCCGTTCACCCTTTCCAATATAATCAGAGACAGTGAGGGGAGATACCTTCTTGTCAAAGGCCATGTGAATGGGACCTTGTTCACCTTCATCTCATACTATGCTCCTAACAAGGGCCAGACCCGTTTCTTCTCCTCAATGTTAACTTCCCTCTCTCCTCACATAGAAGGTAAAGTGGTCCTAGGAGGCGACTCAAACGTCGCCTTCGACCTCCTTTCTGATAAATCATCCCTCCACAAAACCATCCTCAAAAGGCCGCCCAAGCAGAGCCTCACTATCGCACGACTCCTCCACTCGATGGGCATGATTGATGCCTGGAGGGAGCTTCACCCCACAACTAGGGACTACACTCACTTTTCTGCTCCACACAACACGTATGCCCGCATCGACCATATCTTCCTACACTCGTCAGACAAATCACTGGCCTCTCAGGCTACCATATGCGAGGTCCCCTGGTCTGATCATTCCCTAGTTTCTATTACGCTTTCAGGTCTGTTGAACAAAGCAAGCACCCCTCAATGGCGCCTTGGGGACTCTCTCCTATCCAATACAGCTCACCGCACTATGCTTGAACATGAACTGAAGGATTATTTCCGTCACAATGACACCAATGATACCTCTCCTGGTACTCTTTGGGAAGCCCACAAGGCGGTCATGAGGGGTAAAATCATACAACTTTCTTCACGCCTAAAGCGAGAGAAACGAATAGACATCGTAAAACTTGAGAAAGACTTTCGCTCCATTAGCCAGGCCCACAAAGCTAACCCTTCCCTCCCTTCTCTCGCACGCCTCGACGCGGCTAGGCTTGCACTTAATACAGCTCTCACCTCCAACGCAGAACAGCATCTGCGGTGGGTAAGCGGTAGATTCTACCTTAATTCTGACAAATTCGGCCCCCATCTCGCGGCTAAACTTTCCCCGAAATATAGGGTAAGAGCTTTACCAAAAATCAGATCCCTGTCTGGCTCTCTGACCCAAAATCCCAAACAAATACTAGAGGCCTTCCACAAATTTTATTCCGACCTCTACTCTGGCCCTAACCCAGGTAACGACCAAACGATCGACTCATTTTTTAACAGCATCCCCCTCCCCAAAATCTCTGCTGCTCACCGATCCATCATGGATGCCCCTTTTACTGAGGAGGAGGTCAGTGAGGTGATCAAGTCCCTGAAAAAAAATTCTGCCCCCGGCCCGGACGGATTCTCCAATTGCTATTATAAATCCTTTTCGGAAATCCTCTCCCCCTTCCTGACCCGATTCTTTAACTCCCTAGGCCAGAACTCACCCGTTGACCCAGCTTCCAATCTCGCATACATATCTGTCATACCTAAACCTGGCAAGGACCAGAGCCTAGTGAGCAACTACAGACCCATTTCCTTGATCAACAACGACCTCAAAATAATGACAAAAATTCTCTCTAACAGATTGGGCTCTTTTATAAGTTCCTATGTCCACAAAGACCAGGTAGGCTTTATCCCGGGGAGACAGGGCCCAGACCAGATAAGGAGAGCTGTAGACATTATCTCTGTCCTCCAGGCTCGGTGGGACGGGAGCCCCCCACAGGAGGGCTTCCTCCTTTCGCTTGACTTACAGAAAGCATTTGACACTATCACTTGGCCCTTTTTATTTCGCACCCTTGAGCACTGGGGATTCGGTTCTCCTTTCAGGACTCTCCTGAGTTCCTTATACTCACAGCCCAGGGCTCAAGTCAGACTCCAGGGACACCTCTCTGACCCGTTCCCGATCTCCAAAGGCACCAGACAGGGTTGTCCCCTATCCCCCCTTCTCTTTGCCATAGGCGTGGAATCGCTTGCGATCGCCATCAGGAACCACCCAGACATCCATGGAGTTCAATGCGGCCAATCCGTACATAAGTGTGCGTTATTCGCTGATGATGTCCTCCTTTTCGTTACCAACCCTCTTATATCTACTCCCAATATCCTCCAACTTCTTCTCCACTTCGGGCAAGCCTCAGGGTTACAGGTTAACATGTCCAAATCCTTAGCCCTTAATATCTCCTCCCCCCAAGCCACAGTAGACCTGCTCACGGAACGTTTCCCCTTCTCCTGGAGCACGTCCCCCATTCCCTACCTGGGAGTTCACCTCACCCCAAAATTCGACCAACTCTACAAACATAATTACCCCCCTATGTTTAAGAAGCTCAAGACGGATTTAGATAACTGGTCCCTCCACAAATTATCATGGATCGGTAGGGTGAACGCGATCAAGATGACCCTTCTCCCTAGGATTCTTTACCTATTCCGCTCGCTCCCTATTCTTGTTCCCCAATCTCACATCCGATCACTCCAATTGTCCATTAACCGATTTATTTGGGGGTCCTCCACCCATAGACTCCCCAAGAGCACTCTATTCCGTCCCAGACGGAAAGGAGGCTTGGGCTTGCCCAACCTCCGCTGGTACTATCACGCTGCTCACCTGAACCAAATTTCGACTGTATACTCGAAAGGACCCAAACCAGATTGGATCGAGATGGAGAGACAGGCAATCCCCAACTTCACCATTGACTTTCTTCTTTGGCGCCCCTCAAAAAGCAGACCCCCGATCATGTCCCCTACTCTCTCCCATTCCTTCGCGATTTGCGACACCCTACATAAGATGAATAATGTTACTTCCAGCTGGCACCCCCTGGCCCACATCTTTAATAACCCCGCCTTCCCCCCGGTTTAAATGTTAAAGCTTTTCAATGGTGGCTGGACAAAGGCCTATATAGGATTGGTCACTTCTTTAATATGAATGGTCCCGTCACTTTGAAGCAATGCATCTCCCAACTTGCCATGCCCCCCACGGAGCAGTTCCGTTTTTACCAGATAGCTCACTTCTTACGCACCCTCCTACCCACCAATTCAGATCGCCTCGAGGTCACTCCTTATGAACAGTGGTGTGTTTCGGCCATGGACATGAAGGGGGGAATCTCCCTGATCTACACAGCTCTGTCTACCCCCTCGGAGAAATCCAGTTATATGCTAAGCTGGGAACGAGACCTTGACTTGGAGTGGGACATGGACACTTGGCACTCCTATTTTACGAGAGCCTTCGCAGGGATCCTTAATGTCTCCCTCATTGAGGCAGACGTTAAGGTCCTCACTAGGTGGTATCTGGTCCCAACCCGCCTGGCTAAATTCTACCCTCAGACCTCGCCTCTATGTTTTCGAGGCTGTGGTCACATGGGCTCCCTTCTCCATATCCTGTGGGAGTGTCCCCGGGTCAGAAGCTACTGGAACAAGATCTTCTCCCTGATCCGCAAGGTCACTGACGTTGCGGCCCCCCAAACCCCAGCTATAGCGCTCCTGAACCAGCCAATCCCTAAAATTTCTAAATACCAGCAATGTTTGATCCATTACATTCTGATTAGTGCCAAGATGACCATAGCCCGGGCTTGGAAATCCCCAAGGGTCTCGTACCCCGCAGCTAAACAAAAAATCTCCTGGATTATGTTCCAAGAGAGGACCTCCAGTCTCATCATTGATAAATCTAAAAGATTCAAAAAAATCTGGGATCCCTGGGCTCGCTACGTGGGGGTTCTCCTCTAGTCCTAGAACAGGACGTAATTTTGACAACCAGTGTCACAGCGAGATCCCCGTCTTCCCCTAGGAGCTCCCCCTGGCATGGGTACCTCCCCAACCCACTCCTTTCCCTTCCCCCTTTTCCCTCTTCTGTCCCCTCTGTTTCTGTCCTGTCTTTCTTCTTCTCTTTACTCCATCCCTCCCCTCGAAATCTTTCGTCGGGAGGTGATGGATATTTGGCACAAGATCAGAGCCTGGACTGAGCAAGATTAATCGCTCCTACCTTTCGGCCTGCATAGGCACTGCTGTCTTGTGGCCCATAGGGCCTACCCCACTCTGGCCCCTCCCTTTGTTTCCTGTTTGGAGGGTCCAGAGTCGGATCGCACTATTTACTACGCTATCAGTCACTGAGTTTGTTTGGTTGACATTCTTCTTTTTAAGTTGTCCTATGTCAGGCTTGATGCACACGGTAGTCCTAGGGGGTTAGGGGTTTGGGGGGCTCTGAGCTCCTGGCACAGTCTGAGCCCGTGTGGGGTGTCTGGAAGCCGGGCTCCCCAAAGGAAATTGAATTCTCCCTTTACCACTAAACCGTTCCCCTCTCCCCCTCCCCTGGACTTCTTTTTTAGCAGGGGACTCCCATGTGCATCATTCGCTCCCCCCCAGTTCACATGTGCCCCGCATTCATGGCCATTATCTTCGTGGTTTCTGTTCGCGGGTGCCATTATCCCCCTTTTTATTGTTCCTTGGCATACTGTTTTTTTGCTGCTTACCATGTGCCTTACTGCTGACTCTCCTGCGTGAGAGCAATTTGATCCATGTATCGTCTTTGTTTCAATAAATATCTTTTAAACTGGAAAAAAAAAAAAAAAGCCGAGACCAGTTTAGACAAAAAAGTCTAAAGTCTCAAGAAAGTTCAAATGAGGCTCCCTACAGGACAATGTTGATAACTAGAAATCCTATTAACTGAAGATATGGCTCAAGAAAAAGAAACAGATAAGGCAGACCCCTGAAGGTACAAGGGACAAGGTTTGATCTAATCTCCAACTGAAGGAAGAATTTTGATTCATGTATGGCCATCTTAAGACAGTCATTGTTCCTGTTTCCCTAACCAAATAGTTTCAAGGTTTGATTTAAACCTGTTTACAATTCTAAAACCCATAGGAGACTTTGATTATATTTTGGTCTTAAAGGCCCTCAAACCCTTTTCTAAGTCCTCAAAAGTGTTGTATTATTCAGTCAGTTATTGTCTCTCTCTTCACATTGGAGACTTCTTGGATCCCATCAGCCCATCGATTTGTGTACAACCAGCCTGTTTGGTTCTTCCCTAAAGATTAGTACTGCCAGCTATTAACGGTAAAATATTTCATTATGTTCTGCAGGCAGGGAAGGCTCCCCACTGGCAAAATACAATAACGCTACAGGAGGAATTCCCCCATCAACACTGTGTTACGGGGGGGATCGAGTAATCACATAATCTATGGCCTGTCTTAATCAACAATTCCTAAATGTTTGAAAGGAGGTTCAAAACTCTCCCTTCATCAGGGCTTGTATGCTGGCAGTGAGTTTAAGTCTGCACTGGACAGCTGTCCATCATAATAAGAATAACACCAAGAATTGGGCTTCCAACTGGCATGCTGATTTTATTTACATGTTTTGACGAATACAGTTCTTACTGGGCTTGCCTAAACTTTGTGGAGCTGTCATCTTTCCAATATTCAAAAAAATCTACAGCTGTTACAGAAAGAACACCAATATACTAAGTGAAATAGAAAAATATGAGCTTGTTGGCTGACTGGGAAGGATTCCAAAATTTCATTATTCAGCCTGAATCTACAAGTAGCTGTTGATAGTAGAAAATCATCCAAACAAGCAGTAAAACAGCACAGCTGAAGAAAAACATGCACTCTCCTGAGGACACTAACTGAGCAGGTGTGAGGTGGGGATGGAGGGTTAAAGCCTTAAAGGGGCAGGTCTCCTGTTTTCCTTGTGCTTAGTGTTTATTATTCCTAAAAGTGGCAGTATAACTATAGGTTTATTACCATCAAGCTGTATCTCTTAATGGACAAGAGAGAAATAATAATTTAACTTAGACAAACCTGTTGCTTGCCAACAAAAAAACTGAAACCACCTTGCATGGGAAGAACATGAATACTCACTTTTCCAGTGGGCAGTGTATACAAAGTTCACTCTCTTGTAGAACTCCAGGTACTACAGCTATTTGAAGTTTCAGGATGCCTGGGATATCATAGACCCTGCTGAATGCTGTGTGTCCCACCACCGACCCTTACATCACTACTATGCAGGGCTCAAGTCCTGCGGGAACGCATGGGAATGGAGTTCCTGTACTTTTTCTACAACAGGAACTCAGTTCCCGTTAGCAGTCGTGTCCTGCAAGACTTTGAATTATGCGAGCTGTGTGGCAAGTGCTACACCAGCAGCTGCCGACACAGCTCCCAATAGTAAGTGCCACACACCTGACCATTCAGGCATTGCCAGTAGGAGGCCCCATGACAGCTTCCGCTTCGATCTACCTGTCAATCACAGCTAGCTGACGGGTAGATCAGGTCTAGGTCTAGCTGACGGGCAGACCAGCTATTCTGCTCACAGGACATACAGGGAGAGAGGTGAGCTGAGGGAGGAAGATGAGTTTGGGGTGGTAAGCTGAGCACAATACCTGGCAAAGTTTAATGCCAGGAGGGAAGTTTATGTGGAAATATGTGAAGGGTTGGAATAGCAGCGAGTGTGTGTTGGAGCCCTGCCGAGTTTGCACCCCCCCAAGCTAACATACATCTCCTAAGCAGGAACCCATCACTATCTCCATAAGCATTCTGTCCAGATAATGTGCAGTTAATTTATGACTTTTCCATTTAACCCTGTGTTATCCAAACTCTGTTCAATGAAAAGTGTAAATTCACCACATAAACACTCTATATACAAAATAAAATTCCCCAATAAAGATCAGAACATGTTGTTCACATTTGCATGGAAGTACAATTGAATGAATGCTGATTATTGGTATTTATGTTTATTGAGGTTTTGTTTTTTTATGTACTAACAGTTAAGCTTCATACAATACGAAAATTGAATGAAAAATACCACTTTTGAAGCGTTCGTGCATATGAGCGTGTCATTTTAATTTTTTTGGTGGGGGAGTGGATCTTGGGTGGGAGTTCCCACACTTTTTTCCCCAGGACTTGACCCCTACTACTATGTCTTGTAGTGACAAGAGAAACTACAACTGCCATTTGAGAATTTAAAACACCTGTAAATGTCAGATAGCAGCACTGCGGCAGTTTCAATACACTGCCAGCCAGAACGGTGAACATTCATCTTCTCCTCATACAAATGTATTTCCATTTTTGTATGTAATTAAGGAGTAGTGTCACTTTACAGATCACCTAGCGTCTAATAAACAACTTAATAGTTTGTCAAGCAGTTATCAAGATTTTTCTAGTCTTCTGTCAGTCTTATTCATGTACAACAATTGTAATGTATGACAATCCTTTATGAATGAATAAAAAAGAAAGTATTGCATAGAAAGGAAAGTAAGAAATTACTTCATACTTAGATGTGAAAACTGTTATATATAAAGCCCCCTTGTAATAAACTGCAGAGGTAAAATCAATGTTTAAATTTTAATTAGTCTCGCTTAAAAGTGAAAAAGTGCAAGAAGATCAAATAGGAAGGTAGACAAACAAAGCTTAGTAATGACCTTTATATTTAATAGTGGTTGCTTTAGTAATAAATAAAAAAATAGAACTAAACTGAAGGAGTAAATTTTCCATCTTATACTACAAATATGAACACTCACAGGGCGAGGCTTGAAAGGTGGTTGAATTTCCAGACGTTCTAAACGCTCCCAGTCTATCCAGCGGAAAAAAGCATGGTCACGTATATCACGTTCTCCATCACAGCCAGATCCAAGGCGTTTCAGCGGATGTTTCGTAAGCAGCTGTAGAAGAAAGAATATTAGACAGGACAGTTATACTGTTTATCCTGCAGGGAAACTACAGCAGTGTTGTCACTCTGTGGACTGGGTAGTCTTATGGCGCGTACACACGACCAGACTTTCCATCAGAATAAACTCTGACAGTCTTTCCGGCAGAGTTCCGCTGAAACGGACTTGCCTGCACATGATCACATCAAAGTCCGTTCGTTTAGAATGTGATGACGTACGATGGAACTAGAAAAGGAAGTTAAATAACCAGTAGCCAATAGCTGCCCTTTCGTTTTTTTTGGTCTGTCGGAATAGCATACAGACGAACGGTTTTCCCGATAGGAATTGATTCCGTCGGAAAGATTTAAAACATGTTCTATTTCTGGGTCCGTCAGAATTTTTGAAAATAAAAGTCCGCTGAAGCCCACACGCGATCAGAATATATATAACCTTTTCTGCCCGAAAGTCCGGTCATGTGTACACAGCATAAGATAGAGAAGGAAATCAAATCATATGAGCTCTTTTCCTTAGACGTCTTCCCATCTCTGCTCACTTAGCATTTGGCTGGTAAACACTGAGAGCTGTACAATGTATGTCCAGTAAAATTGCGCAATGCCAAGTTTTTGGAAGTTCTTAGCACAGCCTTAATTGCACTGCTGGAGGGCCACATGCATGCTCTGGGTAACTTCACAGCTGTACTGCATACATGTACATACAGTTTAAGACAGTATTAGCATTGTTACCCCTTTACATATGGAGACAGCCTCTCTGGACATAGATTTGGGATAAGATACAGTCTGCTCCATAATGGACTGGAAAAGTTCATCTTCATCTTCACCATCAAATGGAGGCTGTTGAGACAGGGGAAAGGAAGACAGATTTGTAAGCATGTTTTAAAAGCATACATAGCACAGTCTATATGCAGATGATATGATCCTTTCACTAACTAACCCTACATCTTCCCTCCCAGCAGGTACCACACTATTGCAAGAATTCGGTCAACTTTCCCCTCATAAAGGGAATATCTCCAAATTGCAGATACTCCCTGTAGCACTTTCTAACAAATCGAAGGATCAGATAACAACGTCATCCGGCTTCTCCTGGGACCCACATTCATCTATATAGTATATAGATATTAAAATAATCTCCCCTAGTTCCTCACTCTTCAAGGCCAATTATGAGTCTCTTCTAAGTAATATATGGCAACGAACAAGATCTTACTCAAAATTTCAAGACTCTTGGGCAGGTAGATCAACAGTCACTAAGATGTCGCTATTACCAACAATCCTATACTATTTCAGAACATTGCCTATTCCACTTACCATATCTTATCTTCAGAGTCTGAAATCCACCTGAACCTCTTTATTTTGGGAAAACCAACGCCCCACCACTTTGGAAATAAGATCTTATACAGACTTAAATCATCAACTGGAATGGGAGTGCCCAACTTAAAATTCTATTACCACACAGTCATCCTTGACCAAGTTAATGCATGGTGGCACCCAATGACCGGCAAACAATGGGTACATATCGAACAAGAAATACTGGGCTGCCTTGTTAAAAGAGCTGTTATTGGGACTTCCTACCCCACTGTCCAACTACCTCACCGTGAACGCTGCTGCAAAATCCTAGATTTTTTGTGGATCCTCACAATTTCGACAGACCTCCTCAAACTACAGCCCTCTTCCTCTCTGCTCCCTTGAACTCTTCATTAAAGACCTCTCCCTTGGCAATTGGGTGGATTCAAGAATCTCTACCATTGGTCACCTTTATGACGGAGCAACACTAATGTCATGTTCAGACTTACAATCGCGTTTCAATCTCTCACACAAATACTTCTACAAATACCTCCATACTAGACATGTTATTGACTCCTTCCGTAAGGAAGAGATCAAAATTCCATCAGATCTCCCCTCCTCATTCTCCCAGACCAAATGGGATTCACCAAGGGCCGACAGACTTCTAATGCCACCCGCAGATTAACAAACATCATTCACCTAGCAAAACTCCAAAAAATGCCTTCTCTGCTGTTGGTGTTAGACACAGAGAAGGCCTTTGATCAAATTAATTGGCAATACCTGGCCCAGGTCCTGAATAAATTTGGGTTCTCTGGCACAATCCTATCAGCAATTCTAGCTCTGTACTCTAAACCGTCTCCTCAGGTCTATACCCAAGGAGTCTTGTCTAGGCCATTCGGCAACTCCAGTGGTACCAGACAAGGATGCCCTCTATCGCCACTTATATTTAATTTATTAATGGAACCCTTAGCAACCTATATATGTTCACACCCAGATATAAAAGGATTCTCCTTAAATAACTTGACCCATACCATCAGTTTATTTGCGGACAATATTATAATGATACTCACGGACATGAAGATTTCCCTGGCTTCGGTACACTCATGTTTAACCAGATATCATACTACAAAGTCAATGAGAGTAAAGCATATATTATGGGCCTAGGCCGTGATTCATCTCTGCAAAAGACTCTTAGCTAGAGGTTTCCATATACATGGCAGACCAAGGGGATAAAATATTTGACAATAACATTGACAGCATCCACCGAAAACTTGGTTGCAGCCAATTACACCTCATTCCTAGGATCACTTGGTAAGAACCTTAAGGATATTGCTAAGGTAGAGCTGTCATGGTCAGGTCTCAGGTGAAATCTTGGTTTCCTCCAACAAGTAGCTCCAGATGGATATAATTAGAGGCACTATAGGCCCCGAGTAATAACTTATACAACCTCCTTCTAGCTAGCAATCTCTGTATGCACACAACCACAACCCTGTCACCCACGATACTAGCTACACTACAAGCATGGAGAACTCTCTCATCCTCTCAGTGTTCATGTGAAGGGAACCAAAACCCTCCCACTAACCATAACTAGTCAAGCCTTGATTATTCCAGACCTACACATCTTACACTAGGTAACCAAGGGCGTGAAAGTAGTAGAAGACCTATGGGTTAGCCTTACACCGAAAACATTTAAGGCTTTACAACTGGAATATAACATAGAGGAACACGACCACTATAGATACTTTCAAATCCTCCACTTCCTCCGTAGAAATCCCAGACTCTCCACAACACTTCCCTGGAGAGTGGTCTTGTACCTCACAAACCCCCTCACAAACATCAAAGGCATCTCACTGTTTTATAACACCTTGAATAACAAAAACAACTTCACAAAATCCACTTTCATCAAAGCATGGGAACGGGACATAGACACACCTTACTCCATAGAACAATGGCAAAAAGTATTGAGCATTACATATGGCGCTACCAAATGTATTAGACTATGGGAACTCACCCACAAAATACTACTACAGTGGTATCTAACACCTCATCGCATATCGAAATTTGATTCCCATACTTCTCCACTGTGCTGGAGAAATTGCAGAGATACAGGTACACTACATCACATAATATGGACATGACCAATGCTGCGTACCTTCTGGTCTAGAATTTTCAAAATAATATTACACATAGTGATGACATAGGTTCCCCTCTCCGCTGACATGGCTATACTATTTTTGGGCATAGACCACATACCAGTAGCTATGAGAACCATTGTAACTCACATTTTACTCAGTGCCAGACTGGTAATAATGAGACATTAGAAGGACATAAAACCACCCTCGGTGAGGGAAGTAGTAGAGACAACTCATACACATGCTACCTATGAGTTAATGTTTGCAGCAGCCCAGGGCGGTTATCTTAAGATGAGTTCCCAATGGCAACCTTGGATTAAACGGTACCAAACTTTTGATAAAGACCTAAACAATTTCTAATATGATGATGACAATGGTATCAAAAGCAATACATTCTGAATTAGTCTAACTGTGTAATAATAGTATTTTACTTTTGTTCACTTTTCTACACCTTTTTATTTTTTTATTTTTAAGTTAAAACTATTTAGAGCAAATTTATGCTCTTCATTTTGTTTACTCTAGCTAACATTTAAGAAAGTTATACATGTCTTAAACATCACAGTAGCACCCAACTGTTAACTTACTGTATTAACCATTTGTAATGCTGTATTAATGTAGTCTGATGTAAGTTTCAGGCATACAGCCTACGCTATCAATGCTATATTATGATGTTGCATGTGAATCGTTTATCTCCATAAACAATAGAACATTATTGAAATTAAAATTCCATCAGATCTTCTCTCCTTTATCCAAGTCTACTCCACTAACCAAAAAGGCATCACATACTTCAACCATTGGTTTCTGTCTACCTCATCCAAGGAAAAATCTCACTCTATGATGTTGTGGGAAAAAGATCTCTCCCAAACTTTTCATGCTCTACAATGGTTCAACGCCACCAACAATGCTCTGAAACATTCAAGATGTACTACACACTGGAAAACCCAACTAAAACCTGTTTATTGATTGTACTATACTCCAACACTATCCATGTTCTCCACCTCCTACTCCCCACTTTGCTGGAGACACTGTGAACATGGATCTCTGCTGCACACATGGTAGCAGTGTCCTAAATTATATCCATTCTGGGTCAGTGTTTTTCAATTTATCTCTGAAATTGGATTCAGATCTCGCATCAGCACTCCTCCTCCTAAACTATGAATGCTGGCCAAAATGTCACCTCCCTCTCATCATACAATGCATGATCGCAGCCAGGAGATCTATCACATCTAACTGAAAGCAAGCAGAACCTCCCGATCTCTCTTCATTCACAGTTAATCTCAACACTCAAGACTCAATTTGAACATATGTTCTCCATCAAGAATGGAGGGACAACAAGAATGGACTTTATAGGCACCAATTATAAAAAGTATATACAAAGTTTTTATTTAAAAAATATTACAAAACACAGATTTTTTTATATAAAAATCTTGCAGATAGGGGGGGCGTGACCGGAAGTCGACCCGGATGGCAGCCTAAATCTCCTGCTCTCCCTCCAGCCTCTGCTACACCGCACCTACGGGGAAAATCCAGCCCCATCCGATGGGGAAATCTAGGGCCACACGGTCCTCCAGCTCCAGGGGACCTCCCGCAGCCTCGTTGGGCACAGCCACGGACCTTCGGTCCTTCTTCTCCACGAAGGAGCTCCCGACCGACGGACCTCCCAAAATGGCGCCGGCGGCCGCAGCCGCGCCGGCGCGGGCTCCTTCTCCGGCCCGCAGGGCCCATCCGAACCTCCAGCACGGACCGGGGGATCGAGGGACACCGCGGCTGACATCCCCGGGCCCGGAGGCCTCCGGTGCGGTGAGTCGAACCCCGGTCCCGCCCGCCTCTGAGGCCATCCAGCTAGGCCTGCGGCCTACCACGCCGCCCACGCCGCCGCCAGGGCACAAGACTAGGCCCCCCCTGGGACCCTCTCTATCCCCGTGCTGCTCGGCACCGCAGTCCCCCCACCGCACGCCTGCAGCTCTGGACGCCGGCGGGGAGTTCCTGTGCGGGGCTGGACGGATCGGGGAGGGAGGTGGACTAGGCCTGGGGCCCTCTGGCAGTAGGTCCCCCCCTCCTCCGGACACTCAGTGCTCTTTGGCCTTGCCCAGGATGCTCCGGACGCCCCCAGACTCCAGTGCTGGGTCCAAGGGGTCCCCCCTTTCTTTTGCGGCTGAGGACTTCCCTGCCCTCCCCCCCCCTGAGGGGCCCCTGTCCTGGGCGTACCGGGGGCCCGGGGGAATGGACGGACCCCTGCTGAATCCTGACTCGGGGTCGCCCCCACCTAAGTCTCAGAGGCTGGGCACCTCGGGGCACCCCTCCCCCCTACGCGGTCACGGGGGACGACCAGGGGTGTCGGCATACCCGGGGGGACCCGTAGCCCTTCCACCCCAGGATACCAGGGGACGACACCAGCCACCTCTCTTGGCCCATGCTTCAGAGTGGCCGGGGGTCTGGGATTCTCCCCCTGAGCATGCCCCCTCCTCTCGCACTGCTGGACCCGTGGACCCTAGGCCACTGTCGCCACGTCATCGCATAGACCGGGACGACCCGGGAGACATGACCACAACACCACCGCACCCTCAGTGGCAATTATACTTACAAGCGATCCCTACCAAAGAGGATTTTAAACAATTGATTGAAGATGTCAAATCCACGTGTCGGGCGGAAATACAAATGCTCCACTCTGGCCTTAAGCACCTTGCGGACAGGGTAGAGATGGCTGAAGAGGAGATACAAGAGGCCAAAATTGCGGTCCACAAAACCCAAACGCAAGGGGCTGAACACCATCTGCTCCTGAGAGATATGCAGCGCCATGTGGAGGACTTGGATAACAGGGGGCGCCGGCACAACATCAGAGTGCGTGGGGTTCCGGAGTCAGAGGGCCCGGAGGATGCTCAGATTATCTTGCAGGAACCATTCAACACTCTCCTCGGAGAACCCCCCACTAAATTTATTGAGATGGATAGAGCTCATAGGGCCCTACGCCCCAAAAATTCTATTTCTGGCCCCAGGGACTTTATTTGCAGAGTCAACTCGTTCCACCTTAAGGAGGATATCCTGCGACAAGCCCGTTTAGCCCGTGAGGTGTCTTTCCGGAACCACCCAGTGCAACTTTTTCCGGACCTCTCCTGGATTACGCTGCAAAAACGTAGACTTCTCCAACCCTTGCTCCGTACCCTGCAAGACGCCCAGATCCCTTACCGCTGGGGTTTCCCATTTAGCCTCACTGCCAAACATCAGGGCAAATCGGCCTCTCTGCGGTATCCTGAAGATCTGCCGACTTTCTGTGAAGATCTGGGCATCCGCCCCCCCCGGCTTCCCGATTGGGACCTCATCGCTACTCAACCCACCCCTCCGACGCTGTGGCAAAAGGTTCCCTCACGCCAACGACCCAGAAACCGGGAAACGCAAAACAAACCTAAGAGACAAGGCCCTGGCTGAAGATCCTGGCCCTTCCTCCCCTTTTTTTCCAAGTGACTCTTATCTTTTCTCATCACTGCCTGGTTGGCCCTCCGCGACCTGTTGCTGGTGGAGATGAAGTTTTGCAGCGTCCCTGACCGCTTAGCGGCATAGTGCTCGGACGTTGTATTGCCCTGGTTCCAGTTGCACTCATTACCCTTTCCCCTTTGGTGCCTTTTCAATAACTTGCTGCACTTAGGCTGCTGGTTGGGAGATTCGGGAGAGTGGGTTCCCCCTTGCTCTCACGACCCTCCCCCTAACCCTTTTTTTTGGGTTGTTTTTCTTTTTTCTTTACTTTATTCATCTTATTTATATTTTAGTGATTTTGCTCCTGTTCAAGTTTTTACACATTTTACGCTCCTCTATTCCTCCTTAGGACCTGAATGAGGAGACCTGGACTCCTATGCGGCCGCCAGGCCCAGGCCTTGTGCGCTGGGTCTGGTGGCCCCCTGGGAATCCGTGCAGTCCCGGATGACTTTTTTACCCGGGGCCGAATATTGCCCTATGTTTGGTCCGGTTATGGGCCCATGTTTTCATTGCGATGCCTTTCTTGTTGTACTAACGTTTTTCTCCCTTCTCTCACTCTCTATCTCCCCCTCTCTTCTCTCCTCTGTCTTCCTTCCGCTGCCTGCAGGGATCGGACACATAGTGGCGGGGCCCTACGACCGGAATGCGTCTGCTCCTGGCTCCTGGCGGTCCCTCTTGGACGTTGTTACCGGGTAAGATTTATTAAACACAGACCGCTCTCCTACCCCCCCCCCCCCCCGGACTTGACTGATGGCTAAGATTCTATCTATGAATGTTCACGGCCTAAATTCAAACACGAAACGGCATCTGGCACTAAGGGAGTTTAAACAGTCGGGAGCAGATATTATCCTGGTTCAGGAGACGCACTTTGACAGGGGGGGATCTTTTGCCTTCGCCTCCAGGAGCTTTCCGCTTGCGTATCTATCCTGGGGGTCCCATAAGAGGGCGGGGGTGGCTGTCCTGATCCGACAAGGAGCACCCTTTACCTATGTTGATCATTACAGCGATCCCCGGGGGGGCTTCCTGATACTTAAGGGTACGTGGCAATCACGGCCGATCACCCTGTGTACGCTATACGCCCCTAATGTCCATCAGCATAGCTTCCTCTCCAGGGTTTTTGCACGTCTATTTAAGGAAGACCACGGTTATTTGGTGGTGGGAGGAGACTTTAATCTGGCTCACTCGGCCACGGCTGATCGTCAGACGGCGCCCACCCGCGCGCCCTCGTCTAGGGCCCTCCGGGATTCGAGGCTTTTTCGGCAACTCACTCGCCGCTATGCACTGTTTGACGCTTGGCGAGCTCTCCGGCCCGGGGATCGGCAGTACACATACTATTCAGCCCCTCACCATATGCACTCTCGGATTGACTATCTTTTCACTAATAATGCTACGTTGAGAGCGACGCGTGGCGCGTCTATCCTGCCGATCTCCTGGTCGGACCATGCCCCGATCTTACTCACCCTGGATTTAAGCCCCCCGATAACTCGGCCATATAATTGGAAGCTGAACACTTTCCTTCTACAGCACCTTCCCTCCCAATCGGAATTAGCCTCGACCCTGCGTCACTATTTTGTTGAGAACTTGACCCCAGACGTCCCCCTCCCCACTGTGTGGGAAGCCCACAAGGCGGTGATGCGTGGTAGATGCATTTCCTCGGCCTTGAAGCGGGATGTCGCGGCCACCAAGCTTAACACCGAGAAGGAACTTAGACAGTTAGAGCAGAAACTGCAGGCCTCACCGACGGTATCACTCCTTAGGAAAATTGTCAATTTGCGAATGGCGCTGGCGGACCTGGCGCTTCGCCGTGTTGAGAAAGCCCTGCTGAGGATCAAACAGACATACTATGATAGGGGCAATAAAGCACACTCCCTCCTAGCGCGGAAGCTCAAAGACAAAACCCTTCTCTCTGCTCCACACCAGATAAAAACTAGATCTAATGCGGTTGTTTCCCACCCCAAAGACATAGTTGATACGTTTGCTGGCTTTTATGCGGAGCTCTATAATAGTCCTGACATCCCTAGCAACCCTGTGTCGGTGGAGGTTTCACAGCGTATACAGCAGTACCTGTCCGACAGCGCCATTCCCAAAATTAGAGATTCGGACTTGCTCATTTTGAACACGTCCGTCACGGAGGACGAAGTGGAACGGACCATTAGATCCCTCCCACGCACATAAGTCCCCGGGTCCAGACGGTCTGCCCTACGAATACTACAAAGCATTTTCCCCCCTCTTAACTCCGCATATGAGCAGCCTCTTTAATGCTTTTCTACAGAAAACACCTGTCCCCTCAGATATGCAATGTTCCTTCCTTACCTTAATCCCCAAGCCAGATAAGGACCCCATCCTTTGCGCGAATTATAGACCCATTGCGTTGTTGAACGCAGACCTAAAAATTTTTACTAAATTGTTATCTCTGCGCCTTAACAAGGTCCTACCCTCTTTGATCCACAAGGACCAAGTGGGCTTTGTCCCCCTCCGACAAGCAGGGGATAACACCCGGAAGGTGATAGACCTGGTCGAGGTGGCGAACAGGGAGGGAATGCCGTCCCTGCGCCTGAGCTTGGACGCAGAAAAAGCATTTGATAGATTGGGTTGGCCCTTCCTGTTCGCCACGCCGACCCACTGTCACCCCTACTATTCGCCCTCTGTATTGAACCCCTGGCGGCGTCTATTAGGCGGAACCAGGCTATAAGAGGGGTTCCGGTGCGAGGCCAGGAGTTTAAGATTTCGCTATTTGCGGACGACGTAATTCTTACTCTTACTCAACCCAGGATATCCCCCAACTTGCATATGGAGTTAGATCGTTACGGTGCGCTATCGGGCTACAAACTTAATGCGTCGAAGTCCGAAGCCCTCCCGATTAACATTCCACCGCTGGAGGTGGAACATCTACGATCCAACTTTCCCTACCACTGGGGGTCCACCTCCCTTCGATACCTGGGGGTAAACATCACCCCAACCTATACCTCCCTCTATCAGGCAAACTACCCATCCCTTTATGGAGATATTAGGCGTCTGTTGCTACAGTGGCGGAAACACCAAATCTCTCTGCTTGGTAGAATAGCCTCTGTGAAGATGGCTATCCTCCCGAAACTCCTTTATCTTTTTCAGACCCTCCCCATTCCAGTCCCCTCCTCTCACCTGAAAAAATTGCAAAGGGACCTACTTCGATTCGCATGGAACTATAAAAGGCACAGGATACCTCGCTCGGTCATGACCGCCTCCAAATCGGATGGGGGGTTAGCGTTCCCGGATCTAGTCAGGTACTATCAGGCTGCCCAACTCCGCACGGTCGCTTCTTGGACTACCCAGAGGCCTCACAATCGCTGGTCGGAACTTGAATCCCGGTGGTTGGCCCCTATACACCCTAATAGTATGCTCTGGAGTGCGGCGGCAGTGGTTCCCCAGTCCCAATTGTTGGGCCCCATGTCCCACCTGCAGAACCTATGGCGTAGGTCTTCCAAGGCGTTTGCCCTGACCTCGGCTAAATCGCTCCTGACCTCTTTTATATCCAACCCTCGAGTGCCAGATAGCCTATCTCGCCAGATGCAACACCCCTGGTCCTCCCGGAACCTTTTCCATCTGAGATCTCTGGTGGATCCCAGATCTAGGAGACTACTGACTTACACTGAACTCCAATCCCGGTTTGACCTCCCCCGGCAGAGCTTCTATAGTTACTTACAAATCCGTCACTTTGCCCAGACCATCTCATCAGACCTCCGTTTCTCCCCGCCTACCTTGTTTGAAATAGTTGTCTCAGCAGGTACGGCACAGAGGGGGATGATCTCGGATATTTATAAAATAATTAACGCCTTTCCCATGGGTCTTAACGGCAAACATGCATATATGCTTAAATGGGAGGAGGCTCTGGGTGAAGTGTTCACGGAGGAGCAATGGCGGGTGATTTGGTGATTTGGTCACAGGCATCCAAGAGCTCCATGTGTACGCTCTACCGGGACAATGCATACAAAATATTGTTCTTCTGGTACATGACCCCGGATGTCCTGCACGCTATTTATCCTTCTACAACAGACCGGTGCTGGCGCTGTGTGGGGCATAAGGGCACCCTCTTGCATATATATTGGCAATGCCCTCGTATAGTCCCTTTCTGGACGGAAGTCCGTACGCTCTTGGCCAGTGTCCTGGACCAACCCCTGGACTTGAACCCAAAGCACTTTTTACTGGGAGTCCCTTTCCCCAAACTGTCCAAATCCCTACAGAAATTATCTCGCCATATCTTGACCGCAGCGAGGTGTCTTGTTGCACTCCATTGGAAAAAAACGCACCCCCCTACCCCGGACGCATTATACGCTCGCATTAGAGACGTGGAGCTTATGGAGAGGATGACCGCCAGGATACAGGACCGGCTGGAAGCGCATGACGTAGTCTGGAATCCCTGGAATCTTAAGGGCGATCGACCCTGACAGGCAAGCGGAAGTTTTCGGATGACTACCCACCCCTACTCCCTCCTTTTCCTCTCTACCTTTCTTTCTACCCTTTGGTATCCCTTTCTTCTCTTTTTTTCTCTTTTTCCCTTCTTCCTTTCTCTTATTCCTATCTTTCTTCCAAACCCCCCCCCCCCCCCCCGAGGGGGGGTGTTTGATTGGGTTAAAGTGTATTATAAGTATCTTACACTATTAGTCGACACCTGTATCCTCGGATTGCCACTCTTGACTGGCTGTTGAGTTTTGAGGACTGGTTTATTATTGGTTGGACTTTATCCCTGTCTTACATGTGTTGCAGAACATGCTGTCTGTGAATAGCTATACCTGGCCTGGCTTGTACCTGCTCCAGGTGGCTATATTATGTAGGCCAATATGCTCTTATGGTATGTTCTCCCCTGTAATTTTTCTGTTCTCTTTCTTTCGCTCCCCCAATGCTGTACTGAAGTGTCTGACGTGTAATGTTTCACTTTATACTAATAAAAAGTTATTTGACAAAAAAAAAAATCTTGCAGATAAAATGCAGACCACTAACTGAATCTCTCTAGTTAGATAGATGCATAACATTAGTACAGTTCAAAACCTGCACAAGAAAAGCTCTATATGTTTCGCAATAGAGCTTTTCTTGTGCATTACAACATGATTACAGGAATTGATCTGTACTAATGTTATGCCTCTATCTAACTAGAGAGATTCAGTTAGTGGTCTGCATTTTATCTGCAAGATTTTTATATAAACAAATTTGTGTTTTGTAATATTTGATAGTGATTTTTTGGGGCGCTCTAATTAACCCACCTGACGGTATTCCCGAGTCTGGCTCGGGGTGGAATTTTTATACCTAAAGCGGTAACCCCGAGCCAGACTCGGGACCGCATCGCTGAAACCAGGAGGAGGTTTACTTACCTTCTCCTCGGATCCAGCGTTGTCTCCCCGCTGTACAAGCGAGCCATGTCTCGCTCGATCTATCACATCGCCGATCTCCGTGCCCTGCGAGCGTTGTGACGCACGGGGATGGAGATCGGCGCCAAATTCAAAAAGTGAAACACACAGTATACATACAGTATAATGTAATCTTACAGATTACATTGCTGTATGTAAATATTTCACTTCCCTTTTGTCCCTAGTGGTCTGCCCAGTATCCTGCATGCAGTTTTATATTATAAAAACTGTTCTTTATGCCTGGAAACTGGAGATTGTCCATAGCAACCAAAACTGTCCCTTTACATCAAAAATGATTTTAGACCAGCTAGAAAACAGCGATAATAAATTGGAATCACTCGCAGAATTGAGGGACAGCGATTTGTGGGGAGATCCGTCATCAAATACTGAAAAGTAATGACAGCGACAATTCTGCAACTGAGCAAATTTCAGTGTTTTTGATTTGATTATATCATTGAATACTTTTTATTATTGTCATATTATTATTTGGTACAATTATTTATAATTATTTATTATATTATAATTTATGATTTCATTTTTCCAACTTTATTATACCCGGGATGTCTGCTAGACTCTGGTTTGGACAGATTTAAGAAAGTTATTCCTAAGAATTACAGGACTACAATATAAAACGCCAAATTTTCATGCAAAATAATGGTACCGCTTTTAGCACCTAAAATCTGAAATAATCGTACCGCCAGGGAGGTTAATTAATATAATAATAAATTTATCAGAGCAAATCCTATCTAGTGACCATAGGAAGACAAATACACAATATTAATACATATAGAAAAAAGTGAGAATAAAGTGAAATAGTAATTGTATCTAATACCACTAGTGATCAAGTGACTATAAACAATTGATACAAAAATGTATTATAATCTTCTATTCAAAAAGTCCCATCAATATAGCACAGCAATTTCTTTGATAGGTGATCCCAAATCCAACAGCACCATATCCGGTTACCTGACGGCTTGGAATGCACCCCATATCGACGGTTCAGAGTGGAAACACTTCACCCATCAAATCTATATTTTGAAGGCGAGCAGCCCCAGTGCCGGGTCGGGCACATGACAATGTAAGGAGCCATTTGGCTATGTTTTAAAATTTGTTTTAATAAAAATAGTATTACACTATGGATGTTTCTTGCTCTTTCCTATATACCGCTTGAGTCTGTGAAGAGGGAGATTTTGTCCTATGTACCCATGTCAGAATTCATGTGAATAGGCACAAACCTGTACAGGCGTAGTTTGACATACTTTTTAATTAAAGTGGTCAAATGGATCTGGTAAGCAGATTGCATTTTCAATCACGATTGGGTGTCGCTGTGTTGAGTTTTCTGGTGGAGGTATATGCAATCTTTCTGGAATCATCTCTGTCACATCTTGCAAGATTTTTTGTGCTGGTGGATTTGGGATCACCTATCAAAGAAATTGCTGTGCTATATTGATGGGACTTTTTGAATAGAATATTATAATTAATTTTTGTATCAATTGTTTATAGTCACTTGATCACTAGTGGTATTAGATACAGTTACCGTTTCACACTTTTTTTATATGTATAAATATTGTGTATTTCTCTTCCTATGGTCACTAGATAGGATTTGCACAGATACATTTAATATTATATTAATTAATTAGAGTGCCCCAAAAAATCACTATCAATACATTACTGAGGAGTTTTATACTCCCCTTATATAGGGTGCAGCTTTTTTTGTTATATTATTGTATTTACATGTTTTGTATGGTACAGAGTTTTTGCAATTGATAATCATTTTTTGTAATATTTGTTAAATAAAAACTTTGCATATACTTTTTATAATTGGTGTCTATAAAGTCCGTTCTTGTTGTCCCTCAATTTAAAATTACTATTCAGGACGTGGCACTGTTTTATTTTTTGGATTCCCACAGTGCCATCCTGAATTGAAGTTTTGAAAAACTTGTTGATCTCCATCAAGAATGGCAATGGCCAATCCTTCTGGTCTCAATGGTCACCTTGATTACAACATCTGTCCTGCACAGTGGGTCCGTAATGATGGCACGATAACACCCAATGTTTCACGGGGAAGCCACCCTTCATGTTTCACAAGCCTATCTTTAGCTTTTTCCCCTATTTTAGAAGTACCCAGTTGGGTTCTTCTCCCTGGAGTTGTTAATACCAATTAATGCATTTCTATACCTATCCTCTAGCATGCTTGCTATTACATAACCCTTCGTATACCTGAACAGCCTTATAGAACTTTCCATAACATACTATACACTACAGAACTTTTGGGTCATTATCTAAGTTTTATGTTAAAATGTTAAAGTGTATCCTATGCCTAAGATTGGATACCATTTCTTGGGATGTTACTCTTTGAAATCTATGTTTTGGCTTATCTGTAGCAAAATTGTATAGATGATAGATGGTGCACTTTGCAAAGTGCAGTTGCACTCTGCAAAGGCAGTTGCTTCAGAGCTTAGTAAATAAGCAGAAGCTCTGTTGACTTCCATCATCCAATCATGTGCATGTAAAAATGCATTTTTTTAAATATTTTCCTTGCATGTGATTGGGTATGCTTTGCAAAGTGAAGCTTTACCTCATTTACTAAGCTCTGAAGCAACTGCACTTGCAGAGTGCAACTGCACTTTGCAAAGTGCACAGTCTATTTGCCTTTAGTAAATCAACCCCTATACTAATGGCACAAATAATGCATTAATATTAAAAGAGCTTCACTAATTTGTGTCTTTTTTTTATCTGTCTTGAGTTCAACTTTAAAAGATGAGTGTGGGTTTTTAGAAAATAAAAAAAACATTCATGCTCAGCTAGGTGGATGCAGCATCAGTCCAATACTTATCTGTCCTCCGCTACCTCTACACCAAGAACTTAGTGATAAAAGACTGGTTATCACTTGGTTCTCAGTCTTCAGTGAGCAAGAAGAAGAACTGCGCTAGCCACAAAATACCCAATATGATTAGGGTATATGAAAGTACCAGACCCACACTGTGGGTCTTAGTATCTAGTGTCTCAAAAGACCACCTCCAAAGTGTGGTATAAACCACGGATGTTTTGAACCTGCTTTTAAAGTCTTTTATGTAAGTGTTTACGTTCGCTTTTAAGAATTAAAGTCATTTGGTTTTACACTATCTGGAGCCTATGTTTTCCCTTATGTGACACCACGTCGAGTTGGGAGTGAGTAACAGCCATAACCCCATCGCGTGGAAGATTCGTGACCATCTGAGGAGGAGGCGCTATCCGGATACCCTTTGACTGCTGCTGCTTGTGGTGACCCTCTGTAACGGGGGGTCGCTTGGATCTGGTAAGGAGCTGATTCATTTATTTCGGTGATGGGATAAGCACACCACATCTTTGGAGAAGATTTTCAATTTGTGTATTTGCAATCCAGCCGTTTGGAACTTTTCTTCACTGCCGTACCTCATTTGAAGTTTTGTTTCACTGGTGTTCATTCACTATATGGACATTTATTTTTATTTTATTTTTTCATTTTTTGATATATGACTGTATGGACATTACATAGAGTGTCTCTGAACACAGATTTATTATTTTCTCGATAGGTCATTTATGCTTAATAGCGAATATACATATTTTTTTATATTCTTACCTTTATGGTTTAGGGGTTTATACACAGAGTTTGATACACATATATTGTGTTTGGGGAATTCACATTATTGATACGCATTTACTTTTTTGTTTTTTTGAATTTAATTGCACTTATCCGTATATGGTTTATACCACACTTTGGAGGTGGTCTTTTGAGACACTAGATACTAAGACCCACAGTGTGGGTCTGGTACTTTCATATACCCTAATCATATTGGGTATTTTGTGGCTAGCGCAGTTCTTCTTCTTTCTATTTTTGCTTGGTGTATTTTTGGTATACATTTGAATTGCAGCTTCCGTTCAACACTATTTTTTTCCTGTAGCGCAGTTTTTCCCCTCTTTTTCCTCTTCAGTGAGCAAGAGCAGAGCTCAGTCACCAGCTCTCTGCTCTGCCCCTCCAGTGCTGGATCACTAGGCTGTGGAGGGGGTGGGAGCAGCTGGTTCAGGTTCTCAGTGGCATGCTGAGAGGCTGAGCCAGCTGCTGGTCACGCATCTGAGTAACGTCAGCCGACAGCAGCCTTTAGTCTGCTGTCGGTTAAATATGGGTCACAGGGGTGCATAACAAAGTGCATTCCTATGTCCCAAAAAAGCTTTAGCCCTACTTCTTTAAGGCCTCTCTCCTAATGTTATCATACACCATTGTGGCATGTCACATTTTAAAAACTTGATGAATCAAAAGATTTACCTGTCCTGCAAGCATTTCATACAGCAAGACTCCATAAGACCACCAGTCAACAGATTTTCCATAAGGCTGATATGCGATAATCTGAAAGGAATAAACATAGTAAATAAACGTAGTAATAAAGAAGTTCCCCAAAATATCAAAACAACCACATACATTAATCTTGCCTCACTTTATTGTCCTTTGTTCAGTGAATATTTTCTTTTGAATCTCTAGTGAATATTTACTTGTGAGAGGCTCAAGACCATTCATAACCTACTGGTTTGTGTATGTCGGGACAAAATACAAAATAAAAATGTTGGGGCAAAAAGAAAAATGTAGTACATATCTGCAATACATATACATTTGCTGTTTTTTATCATTTAAGACCCTGCAATTACATTTCTGCACCAGAAATGCACTTTCTTTAACTCTGGTTGTGTGCTGACAACAAACATTTCTTTGGTCTGAATGGTATCAGTCCTACCCACTTTTTTTTGCTAAACTACTGAATCACACTCTTTCTCACATCCACAACATGAGCACTAATTTATGTGTGATTCAGTAGTTTAGCAAAAAAAAGTGGGTAGGACTGATACCATTCAGACCAAATAAATGTTTGTTGTCAGCACACAACCAGAGTTAAAGAAAAAGAACTAGGAGGCCTAATCAGGCTCCTTGAGCTAATACAGGAGTGTGAATAGGATGCAGGACGTCTTTTCATTTCTAGCATAGCCAACTTGCATTTTTTGCATTTATTGTACATATATAACAAAACAATTTCAATGGTGTATTAGAGCTGTACGATTAATCGTTAAAAAATCGTTATCGAGATTCAACCCCCCTCAGGATCTTAATACAGCATTTACCCAATTCATGTTAAACAAGTGCAGAGCCGAGCAGAGCTATCAAAAAAAAAAAAAAAAAAAAACTCAGCCGGCAAATTTTTATCAACAGCGATAAAGAGAAGCAATGGGGTTGATTTACTAAAGGCAAATAGACTGAGCAATTGCTCCAGAGCTTAGGAAATGAGCAGAAGCTTTACTTACTTCAATCATCCAATCATGTGCAAGGAAAAATGCTGTTTTTGTTTATTTTCCTTGCACATGATTGGGTATTCTTTGCAAAGTAAAGATTTACCTCATTTACTAAGCTCTGGAGCAACTACACTTGCAGAGTGCACAATATATCTCTCGGTTCTTTTAGATCAAAGGAATAAACTTCCATCTGTAAATTAAGTCAGTTTAAACACTTAAAGATTAAACCTTTTTTAACGCTGGTTGCTTACAAGTTAAAATCAGTACTTTTTTGCTAGAAAATTACTTAGAACCCCTAAACCCCTAAACATTATATATATATATATCTATCTATCTATCTATCTATCTATCTATCTATCTATCTATCTATCTATATATATATATATATATATATAAGAAGGCCAGTATGGTGGCCTGAATTTATGGGAGGAGCCCGGGGGGTATTTAACCAGCCCACTCGCCTGTGGTCTTTGTCGGTTTCCTGTGCGCAATACCACGTCACTAGGCCGACAGCTCGTGTTGATTACCAGTCGGATAGACGTCTCTCTTCTAGAAAGTCTCGTGGTTTTCGTGTCCCGTCCGTTTTTGTACAACGTCGCCGGCTCGACTGCCGCAGGTAGGGGTCTCGATTGACCTTCCTTTCTATTTTGAGTGTTGTTAGAACCTGAAATATCGAATCGGTCATTATGATACCGGGTTGTTATCACTTAAACGCACCATGTTTGCAACGCCCTTCATTTCACGGGCGTCGTTCGGTAGATGTTGCTTGTAAATGCACTGTTTAGTAGCTTGATATATAGTCTTGTTAAACGTGTGCCACAGTCAAATCGTTGCCAGTCGTATCTCACGGCACAACGACTCATACCTCTGCCATAGCTGGCTCACGTAGGTCATTTCTTCATTTCACTCTGTTCTGTCACTTGCTGCGCTCCGATTCGAATCCAGTCGCATCCGTTAAATGCGCCGATTCGTTCCGGTGTGCCCCTAGTTGCTCGGCCTCATTTCGGTACATGCTCCAGAGCCCGCTCGTTCCTAACTGTCCGGGTCTCTGTCATGGGAATCATTTCACGTCACCTACTACATTCGAATCGATACCAGTCGCGTTTTCAAAAATCGCACAGGTTCGATCGACGAGTCCCAGTTGTCTTGGCCTCATTTCGGTACATGCTCCAGAGCCCGTTCGTTACCAATCAACCCGGGTCTCTGTCATGGGAGTCATTTCACGTCACCTATTACGTTCGAGTCGATGCCAGTCGCTTTGTCAAAACGCACAGGTTCGATCAACGTGTCCCAGTTACGTTGGCCTCATTTCAGTACATGCGCTAGAGCCCGTTCGTTGACGGTCGCAGGTTGCGTCCTCTCCGAGTCGTAGCTCTATCATGGGAAACATTTCATCCTCACCTAGTACGCTCAGTTCGAATCCGGTCGCATCCCCATGCATCGATTCGTCCGGACGGCCCCAGGTTTTTGTTGGGTTTTTCTCGGCCTCATTTCAGTGCATGCTCCAGAGACCGGTTCGGTTCCAGTCTCAGTTTGTGGCCGGCCGTTCCAGGCCTCTGTCATGACAGAAGTTATTCAGTTCATTTCACTGTCACGTTCCGCGCTCCGGTTCGAATCCAGTCGCACGGTCACATGCACCGATTCGTGCCGGTTCGCCCCAGGTTATTTCCCACATTTCAGTACGTGCTCCAGAGTCCGTTCTGTTGTCAGTCACACTTGCGACACGACCAGTTTGTGCCTCTGTCACGGCAATCATGCTTCATATCACGGTCACTTATAGCGCTCCGACTCGAGTCCAGTAGCATCCATGATGCATCGATTCGGTTCGGCGTGCCCCAGAGGGAACAGCCACATTTCATTTGTTTTCTCAACAGGTTGCCTGGTTGTACGGTCTCAGTTACAGCACTTACTTATGCTCCCGCATTGGACACAAGTCGTCCCACTCTTCGTCCTTTACGCAATAAATACCTCGGATTAGGACAAAAAAAAAAAAAAAAAAACGGCTAAAAGGAAAAGACAGGGAAAATGAGGAAAATAGAGGCGTGATAATTAAGAAGTTGTGGCGAAAAATATCTACTCACCGGTGCACTTCGGTTGTGTTAGCCAGCCGCTTACATCGCTCTTCAGTTTACTTGTTAGGCTCCTCAACAATTGTCATCTGTTGTTTCTCTCTCCAGGTCAGTCAAGTTTAGTAGGTCCACCCTGCACCAGCTTGAACGTTATCTCCCAGGTAAAAAAAAAAAGAGGGGTAGGAGTGGAAAAGGCGACAGCAAACCGGACTGGTACACATATATATGTACGCAAAGGCACGCGACAATATATATATATGAATACACGTTCGCTCCCGCCTTAGTGCCCAGCAACAGGTGGGTTCGTTTGGAAAATAGAGAAACAGTCTTGACTTATGTCGTCCTCTATAGGTTCCGGTCGTCCATCTGTCTTCCCCAAAGAGATAGGACATCACTCCTAGGGCACGATTCACCAGGAGCCATGTCCCAACTCGGCAGCGAAGACCTTACTGCCCCCTTGTCACCTCGCCCGCCTTCAGTGAGCGACAGCGTACAATCCTTCAGGGGCTGGACTATCCCCAGGCTGACAGCGGAGCTGAGACGCAGGGGCATTCCCTTCCCAGCCACGGCTAGGAAGGCAGAGCTTTTCAGGCTCCTCTCTACCCCGCCAGCTACCGCCGGGCCTAGTACCCCGCTTCAGGCTACTCTCCAGTCCATATCAACGGCTATAGGCCAGCTGCATGCTATGGTGTCGTCCCTATCCAGTTCGGTCACGGATGTCCAAACCAGAGTGACCCTCCTAGAAACGCTCCCAGCTACAGCCACCCCTGTTCCGGCCTCAGTCCCGTCTCCACTGCCGACAGGTATCGTAGGAACATGTCCCGTGGTCTGTCCAGCACATCTGGTGCCGGCCAGCATAAGGAAGGACATCTTGGACGGCAAGGATGTCAACCTTGCCTCCCTGCTTATTTCAGTACACGACCTGGCAGAGAACAAGGCTTACACCTGGGGGGATGTATCTGTAGTCCTCAAAGCTAAGGACCCCAGGCTAAATCGTAAACTTTCCATCCCAGAGTTTACCCTAGCCTTTGGGATGCTGAGAGACGTCGTTTGCTCAGCTTCCCCTGCCAGGAGGGAAGAACTGGATTTGTACCTCCACACGGTGGTGGACCTAGGGTACAAGTACGGAGGCTTTGCCTTTTACGATTACCATCGTTCCTTCTCAGCTAAGGCAGCCGCTAAACTGGCACAGTTCCAGTCACCCACAGACTGGAGCCTTATGGATACTGAACTATTCTGCCGGCATTTTGCCGGCCTTCGTTCACCCCTGTGTGCCATCTGCCAGTCCTCCACCCATACCGCTCCCTGGTGCGCCAACATACCGGTTAGTCGCCCGATAGAGTTCCCCTCCACCTCTGCTGCAGCCCTAGGCCCATCAGGCCCTGCACCAAAGAATCAAGTGGACAAGTTTGGACGTACGGTCCGAACCGTAGGGGGTGTGGCCATCTGCAATAACTACAACTATGGTTCTTGCAATTTCAGCCAGTGCCGCCTACTGCACATCTGTGTTGTATGTCACAGAGCGCACCCCAGAAATTTGTGCGAGGTCAAAGCGCACAAAGGCTCATGACTGAGCCGTATAGACGTCCTATGCTTGGGCTTCTACCTCACTACGCACCCCACTCCTTCACTAGCCACCTTCCTCATCGGTGGCTTCACGACAGGTTTTCACACCGGCCTCATCTCCCTACCCCACCAAACCCACGAGTGCAGAAACCTCCGCTCAGCAGCCTCTGACGAACAGGCCATTGACCTACTGCTGCAAAACGAGGTGGAACGAGGCTTCTTCATAGGGCCCTTCATACAGCCCCCCTTCAATATGTGGAGAGTTAGCCCTATTGGGCTTGTCAAGGGCAAATTTTCAAATAAAAATCGTTTGGTGTACGACCTGTCTGCGCCTCGTTCTTCCCACATTCCCAGCTTAAACTCCTTGATTCCTTCCGAAGAGTTCTCCTTAAAATACACCTCTGTGGACATGGCAATTCAGGCCATCCTTAAAGTAGGCACAGGTGCGTGGCTGGCCAAAGCTGACATATCCGATGCCTTTAAACTGTTGCCTATCCACCCGTCCCTCTGGTGCTGGCACGGGATTAAGTGGAAGGATCAATATTACTTCGCCACTAAGTTGACGTTTGGCTCCAAAAGCAGCCCGTGGCTGTTCGACACATTCGCTCAGTCTCTCGAGTGGATTCTCCTGCACAAGGTCGGTTGTCAGCAAGTTATCCACTACCTAGATGACTTCTTGTTGATTGAACAGCCGGGCGCACCTCCTAGGAATCTCGACAAATTAAGGACCGTCTTTGGGAACCTCAATGTTCCCGTCGCTGAACATAAGGTGGACGGGCCCGCACATTCAGTCACCTTCCTCGGAGTCAAGCTGTTGGGCATGCTCAACTATGCCATGCGCATTATTCCACAAGGTCGCTCCTTTGTCTCACGCCTGTTGGTCTACCTTTCTCAGGCACAAGACCCGGATCAAATCCTCTGCCTAGATACCGCAGCCTTAGCAGACCTGTCAATGTGGGACGAGTTCCTGTCCACCTGGAATGGTATCTCTCTCTTCATCCCGTGCATCTCACCGCTCTCACCACAGGTAGTCACAGATGCCGCGGCCTCTACAGGGTTTGCGGCAATTTTTGGCCACCATTGGTTCCCCCGGACCCTGGCCTTCTCAAATACTTAGGATCCCGGGGTTTAGTCAATCCTCATCACTTTTCGAGCTCTACCCCATGGTAGCAGCCGCCCAGCTCTGGGGTCCTACCTGGTCAGGACAAACGGTAGGTTTCACCACCGATAATCAGGCCACAGCCGAAATTGTCAACAAAGGCAGGTCTAAATCTCCCTCCGTGATGTCCTTCCTACGCAGGCTGGTGCAGCTATCTCTACAGCACCAGTTTAATGTTGTCTGCATGTTTATTCCAGGAAAATATAACCTTGCAGCTGACGGTCTGTCCCGCTTTAATTTCCGGTCCTTCTTTCAGCAGGTTCCCAGTGCAGATACGGTGTCAGCTCCTATCCCGCATTGGTCTCAGTTGACCCTGGACTAGAGCCGCATCTACATGGAGCCACTCAGCTCATCAACCGTTCACTATCGGACAATACTCTGAAAGCCTACCGGGTAGCCTGGAAGGCCTTCAATACATTTCTGGTTGCCTCCACAGTAGGCACCCCCACAGATGCTAGGCACATACTAGCCTTCAACTCGTACTGCCACAACCAACTGGCCTTGTCATTCAACACCATCCGCTTATACTTAGCTGGCGTACAGCACTTCCTCTCACTTCAGGATCCTACCAAACCCTCTATCTTTTCGTCCCACGCAGTCCGAGCCATCCTACGCGGCATCCAGAAGCAACAGCCGCCAGTAAAAGTCAAACGGCTCCCCATCACCAGTTCCATCTTCAGGGACATGTCCACCATACTCACCAGCTACCCCTTTGGTGTTCTCCCCAGCCTGGTCATACAGGCAGCCATTTACCTGGCCTACTATGGCTTCCTTCGGCCCAGTAAGTTCACTCATAACAGCCCACACAGCCCAGTCCTTCGCAGACGTCATCTGCTCCGTCACCAGGACCACTTCATCCTCCACCTCTCGGTAACCAAGACCCAGCAAACAGGCACCGGCGTAGATATCCACCTCTACAAAACCAACAACGCCTGGTGCCCGGTCGCGGTGCTTACACAGTTACTCTCTCGGCTACCCGAGCTCCCGGACTCTAGCCCTCTTTTGCCCTTCCCGGTCAAACCGTTAACGAACTGCCAGTTCATTAAACATGTTAGGATTCTCCTCCGCAACTTGCTCCTCAATCCCGGTGAGTATTCCGGCCACTCCTTCCGCATCGGAGCAGCTTCATCCGCATCCCGACATGGGGTCCCGGACCACGTCATCAAAAGATTGGGCAGGTGGAAATCGGCCTGCTTCACTCGGTACATCCCTAACCCACAGGTAGAGATGTCTCGAGCATTCACTCAACTTGCTCAATAAAGGTTAAGCTGGAAACAATAAAACTCTCTTATCCCTACCTAAGTGTTTTGCCCCCTTATTTTGGTATACCGTCCATTAGACCAGGGCACACTTTCAGGTCCATTTCATATAGGGTATCTCATGATAAGTTTGTATTGTTCGGCTACGTATCGGTCATAGGGCTTCAGCCATAAGTAAGAAGGCCAGTATGGTGGCCTGAATTTATGGGAGGAGCCCGGGGGGTATTTAACCAGCCCACTCACCTGTGGTCTTTGTCGGTTTCCTGTGCGCAATACCCACCCTCCCATCCCCTTTTTTAGGGCATTTATCAAAACATTTCTCTTCAAACACATTCATTTCTAATTACTGGGTATGCCCCCTTATTTTGGTATACCGTCCATTAGACCAGGGCACACTTTCAGGTCCATTTCATATAGGGTATCTCATGATAAGTTTGTATTGTTCGGATACGTATCGGTCATAGGGCTTCAGCCATAAATATATATATTATATATATATATATATATATATATATATATATATATATATATTTATATATATATAGATATAGATAGATAGATAGATAGCTGGATAGATAGATATACACACACCATTATTCATCCCACTTCAAATCACAGCAAATAATTGGATTTAGTTAAAATTATTGTTTAAATTACAAAGGTCCTCATGTTACAGGTTCATGTGAGTATGGTGAAGAAAAGGTGCATTACCTCTGGAGCGATGTAGTCTGGAGTTCCACAGAAGGTGCGAGTAGTAGATCCACTAAAAATGTTCTCTTTACACATTCCAAAGTCAGTGATTTTAATGTGTCCCTCAGCATCCAACATAACATTATCCAGCTTCAGGTCCCTGTGTACAGAAAGTCAATATCAGCGAGAGGAGAACAGTGAGCTAGTATACTACAACTATACTGTTCTAACAGAACACAGAAGAGCAGTGTGTCATGGATCTCCACAAAAACACATAGCAACCAGGTATGAGCTTGATGTTCGGGTCGAACAAAAGTTTGTCTTGAACATCTGGTATTTGTCCATGCGCCAAACAGCGAACATTGTGAGCGCCGTTGAACACCCTATAACAGTGATGGCGAACCTTGGCACCCCAGATGTTTTGGAACTACATTTCCCATGATGCTCATGCACTCTGCAGTGTAGATGAGTATCCTGGGAAATGTAGTTCCAAAACATCTGGAGTGCCAAGGTTCGCCATCACTGCCCTATAATGTACTGCGAGGTCGCAGTGCATTGCTGTATGATGACTGGCCAAAGCATGAACCTGACCTGCATGCTTTGGCCAATCACAGCGTGCTCTGCTGAGAGAGCCATAATTGGCCAAAGGCAGGGTGCCTTTGGCCAATCATGGCTCAGGGGGACTAAGTCCACGCCCCACAATATATAAGGCTGCTTACAGAGCAGCCATGTGTAGTGTTGTTGGTGAGAACAGAGAGATAGCTTGAGTTAGATTAAGCTGCTATATACTCTGCATTTAACATAGACTATATATTCATTGTTTACTCTATACTCAGTCAGTGCAGGCAGTGTATTAATATATATATGTATATATATATATATATATATATATATATATATATATATATATATATATACTCTTCTGGTGGTGTACACAATATACAATACAGTGCAGCCATTGTAAAGGTTCTAATACAGTGCAGGCGGCGTACACAGTATCTAATACAGTTTGTACAGTTTCTACTACACTCCTGGAGGTGCACTGTCCGCTCACAATTTGAGGAGGTCACAAGGATGGTGAACAGCGACAATGAATGCATCAGTGACACTGTCCCTCTAGTCTGACTGCTGGAGCTCACACTTTGTGGAGTCATGGACAGGGAACTTGAGGCAGAACAGAGGGAGGAAGAGGAGGACTTCCTTTCCTCTCAAGGCCCCCTTTATCCAGATAGCCTTCCTGTGGGCGCTCCAAACACACAGGAAGAAGAGGAGGAGGATTGTGTCAGCATGGATGTAGAAGATAACACTCAGCAGCAGTCTTCAAGGGATTGTTTTCAGTCCCCAGAAACCAAAGGCGTTGTACTTGGCTGGGAGGAGGTAGTTACAGATAATGTGAACCTTAGTGACCCAGAGGACTCAGAATCGAATGCCTCTGCAAACTTACGCTGCATGGCCTCCCTGATTCTACAACACCTGTGAAAGGGCCATAGGATGGCTGGCAACCCTTCTTGATCCACGTTACAGGGTTAAGGTTTCAGAACTCATCCTTCCTTCACAGAGGGAACAGAAGATGAAACATCTTCAGGAGGCCTTGAAGAAAGGTTTGTGCAACGTATTTCCAGACCCTGGGAGGTTACCATTTCATGGTGCTGGACAACGTGTTGTTGAAGCTTCGTTCAGTCAGAGGAAGGGCGGTGGAGAAGGTGGCCGGCTGATGTCTTTAAGCAATTTTTCAGTCCTCAGTGCCAAACTCTGATCGGTTCAAGCAACCATCACCAGCGAATGCATTATATGGTGCAGGAATATCTAGGAGCAAGAGCAGACTTGGAGACCATTCCAACAGAGCATCCACTAGGTTACTGGATCTTGAGGATGGACCACTGGCCAAAATGTGCTTAATATGCAATTAAGCTACTGACCTGTCCTGCATCCAGTGTGCTTTCTGAACACACATTCAGTGCTGCTGGAGGGTTTGTTGCTCACATTCATAAAAATCAATCATTCTTGGGTCAGCAGTAGGGATGAGCCGAACACCCCCCGGTTCGGTTCGCACCAGAACTTGCGAACGACCCCCGTGTTCGGTACGAACGTTAGAACCCCATTGAAGTCTATGGGACTCGAACGTTCGAATTGGAAAGTGCTAATTTTAACGGCTAATATGCAAGATAGTGTCCTAAAAAGGGTTTGGCGACCTGCCTCCTGCCTCAGGGGACATGGGTCACTGCAAAAAAAAGTTTTAAAAACTACCGTTTTGGTGGGAGCACTGATTTTAATGACGATTAAAGTGAAAAAAAAAAAAGTGAAATATTCCTTTAAATATGGTGCCTGGTGGGTGTCTGTAGTATGCCTGTGAAGTGCCACGTGTTTCCCGTGTTTAGAACAGTCCCTGCACAAAATGACATTAAGCGGAAATAACACCATTTAAAACTGCTTGCGGTTTTAATGTTATATCTGGTTCCTGCAATATGGTTGAAAATCATTCAGAAAAATGGCATGGGTAGCCCTCCCTGCCCATTACCAGTCTATTTGGGTCTTGTACGCATATTAAGGGGAACCCTGTACCCATATTAAAAAAAGGAAATGCGTGTGGCCCCCAGGCCCTATATACTCAGAACAGCAGTATACAGGCGGTGCAAACAAGACTGGGACTGTGTAGGTTTGTTGTGTTAAGTTGAATCTGTTTGTAATTTTCAACTGGTACATTTTTAAAGTGTAGCTCCAGTCAAAAAAAATATTTTTAAGCTTTTTGGAAAACATAGGGAAGGGTTATCACCCCTGTATAATTTGTTTTGTCGTCCATCTTTTTTCATCTCACTTGCTGTTGTCTCCTTCCGTTTGCAAGTAGGAGATGTTTGTAAATTGGATGTTTGAAAGTAGGGGCCTGCCCTATATGCTCTGCAGAAATGGCGGAACAAGGTGTTGGTTTTGCAACAACATTGTAAGCCCTCAAAGTGACTCTTGCTGGGCGCTGGAGCGCCCTGCTGTGAACGATTATATCAAGAATTGTAATTACATGCCATTGTTGAACAGTGGTAGAAAAATTGACCTTTGGTGGTTGTGGTGCTGGTGCCACAACACTATAAGTCCTCACAGTTACTCTGGGTGGGCACAGGAACGGGCCCTCCTGTGAAATATTATATCAAGAATTGTAATTACATGTCCCTGTTAAACAGGGGCAGAAAAATTGGGCCTTAGGCACTGGTGCCATCACACTGCAACCTCTGCCATACACTCTAGTTTTATTGCAGGAATTAGCCCTGCTGCAACGCATTGCATCAAAAATTGTACTTAAACGCCCCTGTTAAACAGGGGCAGAAAAATTGGGCCTTAGGCACTGGTGCCATCACACTGCAACCTCTGCCATACACTCTAGTTTTTTTGCAGGAATTAGCCCTGCTGCAAAGCATTGCATCAAAAATTGTACTTAAACGCCCCTGTTAAACAGGGGCAGAAAAATTGGGCCTTAGGCACTGGTGCCATCACACTGCAACCTCTGCCATACACTCTAGTTTTATTGCAGGAATTAGCCCTGCTGCAAAGCATTGCATCAAAAATTGTACTTAAACGCCCCTGTTAAACAGGGGCAGAAAAATTGGGCCTTAGGCACTGGTGCCATCACACTGCAACCTCTGCCATACACTCTAGTTTTTTTGCAGGAATTAGCCCTGCTGCAAAGCATTGCATCAAAAATTGTACTTAAACGCCCCTGTTAAACAGGGGCAGAAAAATTGGGCCTTAGGCACTGGTGCCATCACACTGCAACCTCTGCCATACACTCTAGTATTTTTGCAGGAATTAGCCCTGCTGCAAAGCATTGCATCAAAAATTGTACTTAAACGCCCCTGTTTAACAGGGGCAGAAAAATTGGGCCTTAGGCACTGGTGCCATCACACTGCAACCTCTGCCATATACTCTAGTTTTATTGCAGGAATTAGCCCTGCTGCAAAGCATTGCATCAAAAATTGTACTTAAACGCCCCTGTTAAACAGGGGCAGAAAAATTGGGCTGCTGGCATCACCCAGAACCAAAAATGTTCTTCCAACATATCAGCGGAGGAGGAAGAGGATAGACAATCAACATAACAGGACAGTCACTCAGCATCAGCATAGGCAGTCTTGAAGGGATGTGGTATTTCAAAAAAAATTATTCGGTTACATCAGCTTCAGGTGCTTGGTAGCTGTGGGTGATCCAAGACTGATTCATCTTGATGAAGGTCAGTCGATCAACTGATTCGGTGGACAGGCGCACCCTGTGATCGGTAACGAAGCCACCAGCAGCACTGAAGGTGCGTTCCGAAAGAACGCTGGATGCAGGACAGGCCAGTAGCTCAATTGCATACTGTGCAAGCTCTGGCCAGTGATCCATCCTCAAGACCCAGTAAGCCAGAGGATTTTCAGTGGGAAAGGTGTCCAAGTCTGACCTTGCCCCTAGGTATTCCTGCACCATGTAAATTAGACGCTGGCGATGGGTGCTGGAACCAATCATACCTTGGGGCTGCGGACTAAAAAATTGTCTGAAAGCATCAGTCAGACGGCCACCTTCTCCACCGCTCCTTCTGACTGATGCCTCAGCAACACGTTGTCCAGGACCAGGAGTTTGTGACCTCCCAGTCTCTGGGAACGCGTTGCACAGAGCTTTCTGCAAGGCCTCCCGGAGATGTCTCATCCTCTGCTCCCTCTGCGATGGCAAGATAAGGTCGGCAACCTTACCCTTGTACCGTGGATCAAGGAGAGTGGCCAGCCAGTAATGGTCCCTCTCCTTGATCCGAAGAATACGAGGATCCTTCCGCAGGCTTTGCAGGATCAGGGAGGCCATGCAGCGTAGGTTAGCTGAGGCATTCGGTCCGGAGTCCTCTGGGTCACTAAGGACAACATGATCCGCAGCTACCTCCTCCCAGCCACGTACAAGTCCACGTGTTTCTTGGGACTGTAAATCATCCCTATAAGACTGCTGCTGCTGATGCTGAGTGCCAGCCTCCACCTCCATGCTGACACAATCATCCTCCTCCTTCTCTTCCTCCTCCTCACCCTCTTCCTGTGTGATGGGTGGCACAGCAGGAACACTGTCTGGATAAAGGGGGCCTTGAGAGGCAAGGAAGTCCTCCTCTTCCTGCCTCTGTTCTGCCTCAAGTGCCCTGTCCATTATTCCACGCAGCGTATGCTCCAAGAGGTGGACAAGAGGTATAGTGTCACTGATGCATGCACTGTCACTGCTCACCATCCTTGTGGCCTCCTCAAACGGTGACAGGACAGTGCATGCATCCCTGATCATGCCCCACTGGCGTGGTGAGAAAAAACCAAGCTCTCCTGACCCTGTCCTGGTGCCGTAGTCGCACAGGTACTCATTGATGGCCCTCTGCTGCGTGTGCAGCCGCTGCAGCATGGCCAATGTTGAGTTCCATCTGGTGGGCATGTCACATATAAGGCGGTTCTTGGGCAGGTTCAACTCCTTTTGGAGCTCAGCCAGCCGAGCACAGGCATTAAATGATCGGCGGAAATGCACACAGACTCTCCTGGCCTGTTTCAGGACATCCTGTAAGCCGGGGTACCTGCCCAAGAACCGCTGCACCACCAGGTTAAGGACGTGAGCTACACAGGGCACATGGGTCAGTTGTCCCTGTCGGAGGGCGGAGAGGAGGTTGGTGCCATTGTCGCAAACCACCATTCCTGGCTTAAGCTGGCGTGGTGTCAACCACCTCTCGGCCTGCCCCTGCAGAGCTGACAAAACATCCGCCCCAGTGTGGCTCCTGTCCCCCAAACAAACCAGCGCAAGCACGGCATGGCATCGTTTTGCCTGCATACTTGCGTAGCCCCTGCAACGCCTACGGAGCACCGCTGGTTCTGAGGACAGAGCACTGGAAGAGGCCATGGAGGAAGAAGAAGAGGAGGGGGTGGAGGAGAGAGGTGTGTCACAACCAATAGTAGCATTTTGGAGGCGTGGTGGCGGAACAACCTCCAATACTACTGCACCTTGTCCTGCATCCTTCCCAGCAGCCAGAAGAGTGACCCAATGGGCCGTGAAAGACAGGTAACGTCCCTGTCCATGCCTGCTGGACCATGAGTCAGCGGTAATATGCACCTTACCACTGACCGCCCTGTCCAGCGAGGCAAGGACATTGCCTTCCACATGCCGGTAGAGAGCCGGAATTGCCTTCCGTGAGAAAAAGTGGCGTTTGGGGACCTGCCATTGAGGAACCGCACATTGTACAAACTCACGGAAGGGGGCCGAGTCTACCAACTGAAAAGGCAGCAGTTGAAGTGCTAGCAATTTAGCCAAGCTAGCATTCAACCGCTGGGCATGTGGATGGCTGGGAGTAAATTTCTTCCGCCGGTCCAGCAGCTGGGGCAGGGACATTTGTCTGCTATAATCGGACGTGGATGTACCACTAGCAGAGTTCCCGGAAGCACTTGGCTGTGACACACCTAATTCTACACCTTCATTCCTCTCAGAGCAGGTTTCAGAGAGGACTGAAGGTCTAGTGGGGTTGGAGATGTCAGCTGATGAGGAGCAAGGAGAGGTCCGCTTTGTTCTTTGGTGTGGGTCTTTGAGGTATGCTTGCCAACGAGCTGCATGGCAGGTCAACATATGTCTGGTCAAGCATGTGGTGCCCAAGCGGCTGATGTTTTGGCCACGTGAGATACGCTTGAGACATATGTTGCAAATAGCAGCGGTGCGATCTGATGCACTCGTCTCAAAAAAGGCCCACACCAAAGAACTTTTAGAATAACGCGCAGAGGAAGCGCTCTGCGCAGAGGAAGCGCTCTGCGCAGGCGGAGCTCTGCGGTGTGATTCAGTCGGTGTGCTGCCCCTAAGCTGGCCCCCGGAGGGCATCCTGCCTCGTTGGACATGTGCCTCCTCCTCCTCCTCCTCCTCCTCCCTCCTTCCAGGCACCCACGTGGAGTCAGTGCCCTCATCATCCCCTCCCTCTTCATCGCTGTAGCAAACCTGGCAGTATGCTGCAGCTTGTGGAACATGACTGCCAGATTGCTGTCCTTCTTGAGCATCCCCTCTCTCTGTGCTCACGCTACTGCCTTCCTCTAGCTGAGTGTCATCATCAGAGCCCACCAAACACTGGGCATCCTCCTGGAGCATGTACCCAACACTGTGCTCAAAGAGTTCAGGAGACTCCTCAGGAGGACGTGGTGGGTCTAGGGAAGGAGTCACTGATGATGACATTGAGAGGAGGGACGACGATGTGTTGGCAGCTGCTTTTCTACTACCCTGAGACTGGGTGAGAGAGGATGAGGAGGATGAAGAGGGCTTGGTCATCCACTCTACCAAGTCGTTGGCATGTTGCGGTTCAACATGTCCAGCTGCAGAAAAGAAGGACAAGCATGTCCCATGGCCACGTGCTGATGACAATGCACCGCGTCCACGACCAGCACTGTTGTCTCTAGACACAGAGCCTGCTTGCCCTCTTTTATCGGCTCGCGCCTGTCTGCCTCTCCTTGCTGGCCTTCCAGACATGGTAATGGCCTGAAGGGAGTTGGGTAAAACAGTAGTTGGGTAGTTTATATTGTGCTGGAGGCACACAACACCCACTAACTCCTGCAGATGCCTTTTTTATAGAACAGCAGAGTTAAAGGGGTATATACAGATGTATACTGTGCTGTGCTGGAAGCACACACAACTTCCAATAACTCCAGCAGATGTCAATCGGGCCCAAATAGAGAACAGCTATGTAGGTGGATAATAGCGGTATGTACTGGGTACAGAGCAGGCACACAGCACGCACTATCTCCTGAGTGACACTACTGACTGCAAGCTCTATTGTTAAAGATGGACCACTAGCTATATAGGTGAGGTGAATATCACGGTGTATACTGCGGTCAGGGCACGCAGACAATAACAAGAAAACAGCAGAGTTAAAGGGGTATATACAGATGTATACTGTGCTGTGCTGGAAGCACACACAACTTCCAATAACTCCAGCAGATGTCAATCGGGCCCAAATAGAGAACAGCTATGTAGGTGGATAATAGCGGTATGTACTGGGTACAGAGCAGGCACACAGCACGCACTATCTCCTGTGTGACACTACTGACTGCAAGCTCTATTGTTAAAGATGGACCACTAGCTATATAGGTGAGGTGAATATCACGGTGTATACTGCGGTCAGGGCACGCAGACAATAACAAGAAAACAGCAGAGTTAAAGGGGTATATACAGATGTATACTGTGCTGTGCTGGAAGCACACACAACTTCCAATAACTCCAGCAGATGTCAATCGGGCCCAAATAGAGAACAGCTATGTAGGTGGATAATAGCGGTATGTACTGGGTACAGAGCAGGCACACAGCACGCACTATCTCCTGAGTGACACTACTGACTGCAAGCTCTATTGTTAAAGATGGACCACTAGCTATATAGGTGAGGTGAATATCACGGTGTATACTGCGGTCAGGGCACGCAGACAATAACAAGAAAACAGCAGAGTTAAAGGGGTATATACAGATGTATACTGTGCTGTGCTGGAAGCACACACAACTTCCAATAACTCCAGCAGATGCCAATCGGGCCCAAATAGAGAACAGCTATGTAGGTGGATAATAGCGGTATGTACTGGGTACAGAGCAGGCACACAGCACGCACTATCTCCTGAGTGACACTACTGACTGCAAGCTCTATTGTTAAAGATGGACCACTAGCTATATAGGTGAGGTGAATGTCACGGTGTATACTGCGGTCAGGGCACGCAGATAATAACCAGAAAACAGCAGAGTTAAAGGGGTATATACAGATGTATACTGTGCTGTGCTGGAGGCACACACAACTTCCAATAACTCCAGCAAATGACAATCGGGCTCAAATAGAGAACAGCTATGTAGGTGTATATAGTGGTATGTACTGGGTACAGAGCACGCAGACAGCACGCACTAACACTACTGACTGCAAGCTCTATTATTAAAGCTAGATCACTAGCTATATAGGTGAGGTGAATATAGTGGTGTATACTGCGGTCAGGGCACAGACAGTAACCACTACACAAGAGCAAAATAGTAAATCAGCCAAAAACGATTGGTGTGTAACTGTGTTGAAGGTACACAGAACACCCACTGCTTCAGATGCTAACAAACACTACACGAGGCCGCCTGAAAGGCGGCTTTATATAGTGTGGGGCGTGCACTACACAGTCTGAGCTATGATTGGCCACAGGCAGGATGTCTGTGGCCAACCATTGCTCTCCTCGCTACTGGCGCTGCGATTGGCCAAGCATGCGGGGTCACAGTGCATGCTTGGCCAATCGTGAGACAGCAATGCATTGCGCCATCGCAGTGCATTGTGGGCCACACGAATTTTGCCGCGAACGGCCCAAACGTTCGGAATTCGGCGAACGCACGAACGACCGATGTTCGAGTCGAACATGCGTTCGACTCGAACACGAAGCTCATCCCTAGTCAGCAGCTGTCAAGCACCTGATGTTGATGAAACTGATTGAATTTTCTATAGATCTGGAATCCCTTGAAGACTGCCTATGCTGATTATACTATTCCTCCTCAATCTTGATGATGCTAGCTTTCAACAATGTTTTTGGTTTAGGGCATCACCACCTCCACCCAAGACCCAATTTTTCTGTCCCTGGTTAACAAGGGCACGTAATTACAATTTTTTATCTAATATTTCACAGCAGGGCCCGTTCCTGCACCCAACAAGAGCATCTGTGAGGGGTTACAGTGTTGTGGCACCACCACCCCCCAAGGCCCATTTTTTCTGCCCGTTTAACAGGGGCATGTAATTAAAAATTTTTATATAATATTTCAATGCAGGGCCCGTTCCTGCACCCAACAAGAGTAATTGTGAGGGCTTACAGTGTTCTGGTGCCACCAAAACCAAAGGTCCAATTTTTCTGCTCCTGTCTAACAGGGCCATGTAATTAGAATTTTTGATATAATATTTCACAGCAGCATTTCCTGCTCCCAACAAGAATAGCTATGAGGGCTTACAATGTTGAACACCTAAGGCCCAGTTTTTCTGCAGAGTATATAGGGCAGGCCGTATAGTATATATACTGCTGTTCAGAGTATATAGTGCCTGTGGGCCTGGGGACCCCCACACCATTTAAAAAATATATATTTTTGGGGTTCCCCTTAATATCCATACCAGACCTGAAGGGCCTGGTATGGATTTTGGGGGGAACATCCACACCATCTTTTTGGGTATTTTTGGTATTGCTATCTATATTGTCAGGATCTGACAACACATTACAGCTGCAAGCAGTTTGAAATGCCATTTTTTTCCTTTAGAAATGTAATTTTGCCGTGGCACTGTTATAAACATGGGAAAGATGCGTTACTTTACATCCATACTAAGGACACCCCCAGGCATGCTATTTAAAGGAATGTTTCATTTTTATTGTTTCACTTTAAGCATTATTAAAATCACTGCTCCTGAAAAAAACAACAGTTTTTGAAACTTTTTTTTGCATTAAAGAAGCCTTCTGCAAAAAAAAAACAACTAAAAACACACCCTGCAAGATAAAGGTATAATGAGTAGTGATGGCCGAACGGTTCGCCCGGCGGTCGTTTCGCGGCGAATTTCCGACATTCGCGGTCCGCACGTTCGAACGCCTTTTTCCGTCGTTCGCCGCGGCGGACTTACGTGTTTAATGTATACAAGAACTTTAACCTTTGGTGACACGTTTATCATGTGATACAGGACAGCCAATTGAGACATGACAGCACATGGACACTTGTACATTCCCCCTAACCTATAAATACACCCGATCCGGTGGCCATTTTACATTCTTTCTTCTGTTACGATAGGGACAGGTTCCTGTGTGGAGTAGGGAGAGATAAACCACTAGCTATTTGGTACACAAAAGTTCTTTTCAGGACTGGTATAGGTGTTAGGTGTTGATAGGTTTGCTGTGCTGCTGATTCTTGCAGCAGCCTGAGTGTCTTTTGTTAGTTTAGAGAAAGGGAAAGGACGGTGTATGCTACAGGGACAGCCAGATTAGTCTTTCATCATCATCATCATCATCATCATCATTAGCTGTTACTATCAAGGTCCACAAAAGAGCTGTTCCAGTAACCACTAATCGTTCTCTTTTTTTGCCAATTTGTATAGGGACAGGAAGGAAGCAGTGTTGTCAGGCAGTGAGGGTAATTTTAAAGACTTGCTGTTATTATTAGTTCCACAAAGGTTCTTTTCAGGACTGGTATCAGTGGTACAGTAATAGGCTTGTACATGTATAATATTCTTTCTTCCAAATATAGAAAGGATATTATACTTGACTGCTGCCCTTCTGCTGCAGTCTGCTAAACATTCACAACTCACTTGTTCCACAAAAGTTCTTATAAGGACTGGTAACTTGGTATAGGGTGCTACGGTACATAGGCTTGAGTGCGGTACAGTCTGCTGTTCTGTAAGGACCGCTATCGGTCCACAATAGATAGGGTTGACGTGCACCACTGCTGACCGCTGCCCTATACTGCAGCAGTCCTTCAGCGGTATAGGGACTGACGTACAGTCTGCTAAACACTAATACACAACCTGCTTGGTCCACAAAAGTTCTTATAAGGACTGGTAACTTGGTATAGGGTGCTACGGTACATAGGCTTGAGTGCGGTACAGTCTGCTGTTCTGTAAGGACCGCTATAGGTCCACAATAGATAGGGTTGACGTGCACCACTGCTGACCGCTCACCTATACTGCAGCAGTCCTTCAGCGGTATAGGGACTGACGTACAGTCTGCTAATCACTAACACACAACCTGCTTGTTCCACAAAAGTTCTTATAAGGACTGGTAACTTGGTATAGGGTGCTACGGTACATAGGCTTGAGTGCGGTACAGTCTGCTGTTCTGTAAGGACCGCTATCGGTCCACAATAGATAGGGTTGACGTGCACCACTGCTGACCGCTGCCCTATACTGCAGCAGTCCTTCAGCGGTATAGGGACTGACGTACAGTCTGCTAAACACTAATACACAACCTGCTTGGTCCACAAAAGTTCTTATAAGGACTGGTAACTTGGTATAGGGTGCTACGGTACATAGGCTTGAGTGCGGTACAGTCTGCTGTTCTGTAAGGACCGCTATAGGTCCACAATAGATAGGGTTGACGTGCACCACTGCTGACCGCTCACCTATACTGCAGCAGTCCTTCAGCGGTATAGGGACTGACGTACAGTCTGCTAATCACTAACACACAACCTGCTTGTTCCACAAAAGTTCTTATAAGGACTGGTAACTTGGTATAGGGTGCTACGGTACATAGGCTTGAGTGCGGTACAGTCTGCTGTTCTGTAAGGACCGCTATCGGTCCACAATAGATAGGGTTGACGTGCACCACTGCTGACCGCTGCCCTATACTGCAGCAGTCCTTCAGCGGTATAGGGACTGACGTACAGTCTGCTAAACACTAATACACAACCTGCTTGGTCCACAAAAGTTCTTATAAGGACTGGTAACTTGGTATAGGGTGCTACGGTACATAGGCTTGAGTGCGGTACAGTCTGCTGTTCTGTAAGGACCGCTATAGGTCCACAATAGATAGGGTTGACGTGCACCACTGCTGACCGCTCACCTATACTGCAGCAGTCCTTCAGCGGTATAGGGACTGACGTACAGTCTGCTAATCACTAACACACAACCTGCTTGTTCCACAAAAGTTCTTATAAGGACTGGTAACTTGGTATAGGGTGCTACGGTACATAGGCTTGAGTGCGGTACAGTCTGCTGTTCTGTAAGGACCGCTATCGGTCCACAATAGATAGGGTTGACGTGCACCACTGCTGACCGCTGCCCTATACTGCAGCAGTCCTTCAGCGGTATAGGGACTGACGTACAGTCTGCTAAACACTAATACACAACCTGCTTGGTCCACAAAAGTTCTTATAAGGACTGGTAACTTGGTATAGGGTGCTACGGTACATAGGCTTGAGTGCGGTACAGTCTGCTGTTCTGTAAGGACCGCTATCGGTCCACAATAGATAGGGTTGACGTGCACCACTGCTGACCGCTCACCTATACTGCAGCAGTCCTTCAGCGGTATAGGGACTGACGTACAGTCTGCTAATCACTAACACACAACCTGCTTGTTCCACAAAAGTTCTTATAAGGACTGGTAACTTGGTATAGGGTGCTACGGTACATAGGCTTGAGTGCGGTACAGTCTGCTGTTCTGTAAGGACCGCTATCGGTCCACAATAGATAGGGTTGACGTGCACCACTGCTGACCGCTGCCCTATACTGCAGCAGTCCTTCAGCGGTATAGGGACTGACGTACAGTCTGCTAAACACTAATACACAACCTGCTTGGTCCACAAAAGTTCTTATAAGGACTGGTAACTTGGTATAGGGTGCTACGGTACATAGGCTTGAGTGCGGTACAGTCTGCTGTTCTGTAAGGACCGCTATCGGTCCACAATAGATAGGGTTGACGTGCACCACTGCTGACCGCTCACCTATACTGCAGCAGTCCTTCAGCGGTATAGGGACTGACGTACAGTCTGCTAAACACTAATACACAACCTGCTTGGTCCACAAAAGTTCTTATAAGGACTGGTAACTTGGTATAGGGTGCTACGGTACATAGGCTTGAGTGCGGTACAGTCTGCTGTTCTGTAAGGACCGCTATAGGTCCACAATAGATAGGGTTGACGTGCACCACTGCTGACCGCTCACCTATACTGCAGCAGTCCTTCAGCGGTATAGGGACTGACGTACAGTCTGCTAATCACTAACACACAACCTGCTTGTTCCACAAAAGTTCTTATAAGGACTGGTAACTTGGTATAGGGTGCTACGGTACATAGGCTTGAGTGCGGTACAGTCTGCTGTTCTGTAAGGACCGCTATCGGTCCACAATAGATAGGGTTGACGTGCACCACTGCTGACCGCTGCCCTATACTGCAGCAGTCCTTCAGCGGTATAGGGACTGACGTACAGTCTGCTAAACACTAATACACAACCTGCTTGGTCCACAAAAGTTCTTATAAGGACTGGTAACTTGGTATAGGGTGCTACGGTACATAGGCTTGAGTGCGGTACAGTCTGCTGTTCTGTAAGGACCGCTATCGGTCCACAATAGATAGGGTTGACGTGCACCACTGCTGACCGCTCACCTATACTGCAGCAGTCCTTCAGCGGTATAGGGACTGACGTACAGTCTGCTAATCACTAACACACAACCTGCTTGTTCCACAAAAGTTCTTATAAGGACTGGTAACTTGGTATAGGGTGCTACGGTACATAGGCTTGAGTGCGGTACAGTCTGCTGTTCTGTAAGGACCGCTATCGGTCCACAATAGATAGGGTTGACGTGCACCACTGCTGACCGCTGCCCTATACTGCAGCAGTCCTTCAGCGGTATAGGGACTGACGTACAGTCTGCTAAACACTAATACACAACCTGCTTGGTCCACAAAAGTTCTTATAAGGACTGGTAACTTGGTATAGGGTGCTACGGTACATAGGCTTGAGTGCGGTACAGTCTGCTGTTCTGTAAGGACCGCTATCGGTCCACAATAGATAGGGTTGACGTGCACCACTGCTGACCGCTCACCTATACTGCAGCAGTCCTTCAGCGGTATAGGGACTGACGTACAGTCTGCTAATCACTAACACACAACCTGCTTGTTCCACAAAAGTTCTTATAAGGACTGGTAACTTGGTATAGGGTGCTACGGTACATAGGCTTGAGTGCGGTACAGTCTGCTGTTCTGTAAGGACCGCTATCGGTCCACAATAGATAGGGTTGACGTGCACCACTGCTGACCGCTGCCCTATACTGCAGCAGTCCTTCAGCGGTATAGGGACTGACGTACAGTCTGCTAAACACTAATACACAACCTGCTTGGTCCACAAAAGTTCTTATAAGGACTGGTAACTTGGTATAGGGTGCTACGGTACATAGGCTTGAGTGCGGTACAGTCTGCTGTTCTGTAAGGACCGCTATCGGTCCACAATAGATAGGGTTGACGTGCACCACTGCTGACCGCTCACCTATACTGCAGCAGTCCTTCAGCGGTATAGGGACTGACGTACAGTCTGCTAAACACTAATACACAACCTGCTTGGTCCACAAAAGTTCTTATAAGGACTGGTAACTTGGTATAGGGTGCTACGGTACATAGGCTTGAGTGCGGTACAGTCTGCTGTTCTGTAAGGACCGCTATAGGTCCACAATAGATAGGGTTGACGTGCACCACTGCTGACCGCTCACCTATACTGCAGCAGTCCTTCAGCGGTATAGGGACTGACGTACAGTCTGCTAATCACTAACACACAACCTGCTTGTTCCACAAAAGTTCTTATAAGGACTGGTAACTTGGTATAGGGTGCTACGGTACATAGGCTTGAGTGCGGTACAGTCTGCTGTTCTGTAAGGACCGCTATCGGTCCACAATAGATAGGGTTGACGTGCACCACTGCTGACCGCTGCCCTATACTGCAGCAGTCCTTCAGCGGTATAGGGACTGACGTACAGTCTGCTAAACACTAATACACAACCTGCTTGGTCCACAAAAGTTCTTATAAGGACTGGTAACTTGGTATAGGGTGCTACGGTACATAGGCTTGAGTGCGGTACAGTCTGCTGTTCTGTAAGGACCGCTATCGGTCCACAATAGATAGGGTTGACGTGCACCACTGCTGACCGCTGCCCTATACTGCAGCAGTCCTTCATCGGTATAGGGACTAAGAGTTTTGTCACAGGGTCATTTAAAAAATGACAGGCAGAGGAAGAGGCAGGCCCTTCCGCAGGGGTGGTAGGGGTAGGGCAGGAGCAACAGGCTTGAGCCAAAGTGGGAAGTTGCAGAAGGTGCGTTCAATTACTTTAAAGGATGCACCAGACTTGGTTGAGTGGCTCGCTCAGCCTTACTCTTCTGCACCCTCCTCATCCTCTCGATCTGCACCCTCTTCTTCACTCTCTGCTATGTGCACCCCCAAAGACACTACCACCAACAACACGACCACCACCACCACCACCACATACCTTCCGCTTGAGTCACTGGAATTATTTTCCGATCCATATCAAGAGGACATTTCTGATGCGCAGCCACTCTTGGTATTGGATCAGGAAGAGGAGGTAGCAACAAGCGCTACTCAGCAGTCTGACGCCAGTACCCAGATCAGCCCAAGGAGGAGGTTGGTCCCCGGTGTTGCTGCCTACTCCGAGATCTCTACTTATAGCGGTGGGGAAGGTGACGTTGATGATGACGTGTCTAGTGATGTCACGTGGGTGCCCACAAGAGAGGAAGAGGAGGGGAGTTCAGAGGGAGATATGGACCAGCAGATAGGGAGGAGAAGCAGCAATGACTTACATTGCACAGCAGGGACAAAGCAGACTGCAAATGTATCAGGAGCGAGTCATCGACCATGTACGGTCACATCTGGCGCTCCCAGGACACCGGCACATGGCTCCGCAGTGTGGGCTTTTTTTAACGTGTCCGCTGCTGACAATAGCGTTGCCATCTGCAATCTTTGCAGTCAACGCGTTAGTCGCGGTAAGCCCAATACTCACCTAGGGACGACCGCCTTAAGAAGGCACATGAGCAGCCATCACCGAGCCCAGTGGGAGCAACGGAACACACAAAGCCACACTGCAGGCTCTCACCGTCCAGCCTCGTCTTCTACTTCTCCTTCTCCTCTCTCCTCACAATTGTCCTCCACTCCACCTTCCATCACGCCAAGCTCACATTTTTCTGCAAAAAGGCAGGCTTCCGTGGGCCTAATGTTTGAGCGTAAAAAAATGATGACGCCGGATAACCCTCTTGCCCAACGGTTGGCGGCTGGCTTGTCAGAACTCATAGCCCGCCAACTACTGCCATATAAACTGGTGGACTCGGAGGCCTTTCGCAAATTTGTGGCCATTGGAACACCACAATGGAAGGTCCCAGGAAGGAAGTATTTCTCAGAGAAGGGCATCCCAGAGCTATATGGCCATGTTCAGCGGCAAGTGAATGTATCTCTGGCACACAGTGTCGGTGCCAAGATACATCTGACCACAGACACGTGGTCTAGCAAACACGGGCAGGGAAGGTATATCAGTTTTACTGCCCACTGGGTGAACCTTCTGACGGCCGTCAAGCATGTAACCCGTGGCACCCGTGTAGATTTGGTTTTACCGCCACGGATTGCATGCAGGCCTGACTCTTCTTCTCCTCCTCCTACTCCATCCTCCTCCCTCTCCTCCTCAGCTGCCTCCTCCTTTTCCGCTGCTAGCGTCTCTTCCACTGCACCGCCCAAGCTCCCCAGAACCTATTCCACATGCCAGGTGAGACGTTGCCATGCCGTGCTGCGTCTGTTGTGCCTGGAAGCAAAGAGCCACACTGGCCCGGCACTCCTTTCAGCTTTGCGTTCACAGGCAGATGAGTGGCTAACACCGCTCAATTTGACAGTTGGTAAAGTGGTGTGTGACAACGGTGCCAATCTGCTTAGCGCATTGAAACAGGGCAAAATCACGCACGTGCCGTGCATGGCACACGTCTTAAACTTGGTCGTGCAGCGATTCCTTGTCAAATACCCTGGGGTCCAGGACATCTTGCGGCAGGCAAGGAAAATCTCGGCCCATTTCAGAAGATCTTACACGGCCATGGCTCGCCTTGCTGACATTCAGCGGCGACACCATCTGCCGGTCAGACGTCTTATTTGCGATTGCCCGACGCGATGGAACTCAACCTTCTATATGCTTGATAGGCTGCTCCAGCAGAAACGTGCAGTTAACGTCTACCTGTATGAACTCTGCGAAAGAAACGGTTCTGGGGAGCTGGGTTTTTTTTCACCGCGCCAGTGGCTGCTCATGCGCGACACATGCAGACTTCTGCGGCCATTTGAGGAGATCACCAAACTGGTCAGTCGCAGCCATGGCGCCATCAGTGACATGGTACCTTATGCCTTCTTTCTGGAGCGTGCATTGCGTCGTGTCATTGATCAGGCTGTGGAGGAGCAGGAGCGGGAAGATGAGGAAGTCGCAATGCTGGATGAATTCCCAGGGGGGGCTACTCTATCTGAGACAAGTCAACAACAGGAGTCTGATGAGGAGTCAGAGGAGGATGGTGCCGGGGCGGATGAGCAGGAGCAAGAAGAGCATGCTTTAAACCTTTCTGGGATCCCTGTTGTGCGAGGATGGGGAGAGGAGAATGAAGAGGACGACATTATCCTGGATGATGAGCAGGAGCCAGGCCACCACACCGCTTCCACTTTAGTGCAAATGGGGGCCTTCATGCTCCAGTGTTTTAATAGGGACCCCCGTATAAAAAGCATGAGGGTCAAGGACCAGTACTGGGTGGCAACGTACTTAGACCCCCGGTACAAACACAAAATGGCGGAAATGTTACCGCCGTCGCAGAGGGCTGTCAGAATGCAGCACTTCCAGGCCTTGCTTCGAGAAATGCTGCATTCTGCTTTTGCGTGCGCTGGCAGAGGAGCAATTCCCACTCCCAGAGAAGGATTTGCGGGTACCAATCCAACAGCGCCTGCAAGAAGAGGCCGGTTTGAAGATGTGTTGGTGACTTCGGATATGAGGTCATTCTTTCAGCCGACCCATCGACAGGTGTCATCCGGATCCAGCATCAGGGAACGCCTAGACCGTCAGGTGTCCGACTACATTGGGTTAACGGCCGATGTGGACGCTCTGAGGAGTGATGAACCCCTAGACTACTGGGTGGGCAGGCTTGACCTCTGGCCAGAGCTTGCCCAATTTGCAATCGAACTGTTGGCTTGCCCCTCATCCAGTGTCCTGTCCGAAAGGACGTTCAGCGCAGCAGGGGGGATTGTGACCGATAAGCGTACTCGCCTAGCTCACCACAGTGTTAACTACCTCACATTTCTAAAAATGAATGAGGCATGGATCTCGGAGGAATTCAACACATGTGACCAGTAGACCATGTATATGTCTATAAACTATTTTTTTAATCAAGCACACAGACCTTCTTAATTCATTTGGCTCACTTCCTTGACCCAAAAAAGCACACCGTACTATATGCCCCTACCCTCCTCTTTGAAGAGGTTGAGCGGTGTCATATTTCTACTGGGGCTGCTTATGATATCCCTGTGCTGTGCTGACTTCCTCCTGGGGGTTCTTATTATGAAGGGATCACACTATCCCTGTGCTGTGCTGACTTCCTCCTGGGGGTTCTTATTATGAGGGGATCACACCATCCCTGTGCTGTGCTGACTTCCTCCTGGGGCTGCTTACGGTGCTGCTGTCAGTGCTGTATGTCACGGTGCTGCTGTCAGCGCTGTATGTCACGGTGCTGCTGTCAGCGCTGTATGTCACGGTGCTGCTGTCAGCGCTGTATGTCACGGTGCTGCTGTCAGCGCTGTATGTCACGGTGCTGCTGTCAGCGCTGTATGTCACGGTGCTGCTGTCAGCGCTGTATGTCACGGTGCTGCTGTCAGCGCTGTATGTCACGGTGCTGCTGTCAGCGCTGTATGTCACGGTGCTGCTGTCAGCGCTGTATGTCACGGTGCTGCTGTCAGCGCTGTATGTCACGGTGCTGCTGTCAGCGCTGTATGTCACGGTGCTGCTGTCAGTGCTCTGTATTACGGTGCTGCTGTCAGATGCCTCTATCACGGTGCATGTGTCATTCCGGTATGTCACGCTGCTGGTGATCATCTCCTGCACCCTCTTCTTTGCCTACCCTGGTCCCTGACCTTCCCTCTCCTCCATTGCCTTCATTAGCTCCATAGTCCTGAATTGTTAGAACAATTTCCCAAATAAAATAAAAATGCTTGTAGTTATCGATCCCAAATTCACCTCATACATGTATTATGTCATTGTCCAGATGGTGGGACTACGTTTTACCCCCTAATAATTACCACGTGGCCGCAAATTCGACATGAAGGTTTGCAAAGTTCGCCTCCCATTGAAGTCAATGGGGCCCGCGGCGAACGTTCGGTTTCGCGAACGTTTGGGTCCGTTCGCATTTCGCGTTCGCGAAACGTCCCGTCGGAAGTTCGTCCATCACTAATAATGAGCTAGTATGCTATGCATACTAGCTCATTATGAATTACTTACCCGAGAACGAATCCCCGGCAGCCATCCTAGTCTCCCCCTCAGGCCACCTACAGAGCTTGCTTCCGGGTATCATGACTCCGCGCTGTGATTGGCCGGAGTCGCGATGACGTCACTCCCGTGCATGCGCGTGGGAGCCACTGCAAATGGCACAGTACAACTGAAGCAATGGCACATACTGTCATTGCTTCAGTTTGCTTAACCACTTTCAGACCGGACCAATTTGCTGGTCAAAGACCAGACCACTTTTTGCGATTCGGCACTGCGTCGCTTTAACTGACAATTGCGCGGTCGTGCGACGTGGCTCCCAAACAAAATTGACGTCCTTTTTTTCCCACAAATAGAGCTTTCTTTTGGTGGTATTTGATCACCCCTGCGGTTTTTATTTTTTGCGCTATAAACAAAAATAGAGCGACAATTTTGAAAAAAACGCATTATTTTTTACTTTTTGTTATAATAAATATCCCCCAAAAATATATAAAAAAACATTTTTTTCCCTCAATTTAGGCCGATACGTATTCTTCTACATATTTTTGGTAAAAAAAATCGCAATAAGCGATTATTGATTGGTTTGCGCAAAAGTTATAGCGTTTACAAAATAGGGATAGTTTTATAGCATTTTTATAATTAATTTTTTATTATTTTTTTTTTTACTAGTAATGGCAGCGATCTGCGATTTTTATTGTGACTGCGACATTGTCGGGGACCCATCGGATATTTTTGACACATTTTTGGGACCATTATCATTTATACAGTAATCACTGCTATATAAATGCAGTGATTCCTGTGTAAATGACACTGGCAGTGAAAGGGTTAACCTGTGGGTGGCAGTGTAGGGGTTAAGTGTTCCTAGGGGTGTGTTACTAACTGTGGGGGGGTTGGGCTTTCATTTAGTGTACACTGATCTCTGCTCCAATCACATGGAGCAGAGATCAGCGTCACTAGTTGCTAGGCAGAATGGGAAAATGTTGTTTATACAGCATTTCCTCCATTCGGCCGCTCCGTGAGACGATCGCGGGGATGCCCGCGGCGATCGAGTCCGCGGGTCCCGCGACCGGACTCACGGGGGTCCCGACCAGCGCGGGAGCGCGCCGCCGGCGGTGCGCTCCCGATGGCACGGCGGCAACGAATATTGGACGTACATGTACGCCAATATGCCTGCCCGTGCCATGCTGTCGACGTACATCGTCGTGCGCTGGTCGGGAAGTGGTTAAGTGCGCATGTGCCGCATGACGTCGGCACATGAAAATACAGGGGATATCTCCTAAACCGTAAAGGTTTAGGAGATATCCATTGCAGCTACAGGCAAGCCTAATTATAGGCTTGCCTGTAGTTTAAAGTGGTTGTAAAGGGTTTACAACCACTTTAATACATGTCCCCTGGGGCAGGACCCTGGTCCCCAAACACTTTTTATGGCAATAACTTGCATATAAGCCTTTAAAATTAGCACTTTTGATTTTTCACATTCATGTCCCATAGACTTTAACGGTGTTTACACAAATTATTTGCCTGTTCGCATGTTCTCCTGCAAACCGAACCGGGGGGTGTTAAGCTCATCCCTAATAGCAACCTGTTAAAATTTGCAAGAAACTGAATATATGCACATCACTATCAGAGTACAGTAGTGAATTATTACAGTAGAAACAAAACACATTCACATGAATTACACTTGAAATGTAGCGCAGGTTCACACCAAAAAAAATGCTTTCTATATTTGTTCTGAATGCATTTCTCTATGCACATTTGTAATGCATTTTTGATATGTTTCCAGATGCATTCCAGGTGTTTTTTTTTGGTCTGGTGCTTTTTTGATGCATTTTTTATGTGTTTTCCTACATTCCAATACAGTTCAGTGGGGAAAAAATACAGCATGTTCTACTTTTTTTTTCCAGAACTGGAATGCCCTGGAATTGACAGCAGTGGTGTGTGAGCTATGAGCCATTGGAAAGCATATAACCTACCGTACTTTCCATGTGTTTTTGATGCAGAAAAAAACACACGCACTGGACTGCATGTGGTTTGAATTGGCCCTTAAACTGAAAAACTATTTACCAAACACTCACTTTAAATAGATTTTCCAGTTTAACTGTAATGTATCCAATCAAGTTATGAATCTCTTAAAAATTAACATGAATGTTCAACATTAGGAATGACCTGCATGGTTTAAAGAAGTAAACTGCTAAAGTGGTCTAAAAGACCACTTAATACTTTACTCCTGGTTTATGAATAGAGGATTCTTGCTATTTATCACACCAATAAATCAGGAATTAACATACTTCCTTATTAGATGCTGTTTTGGATAGTAGACTTGATGTTGAGGGATTTCACCACTGTTGTGCTCCATAGCAAAAAATGTGCCCATTCATTTAACCAATGAGGCAGCCTATCACAATACTGGTCCAATAGTGCGGCAGCTAGGGCAGGAGAAGGCATGCGATCCAAATCGCCCTGGAAATATTTGCATAACAGAACACCTGGACATTCTTGGTAACATAGTGCTTAAAGGGGTCATAAACCCTTATGAATGCTAACTGTAGTGAAAAATACTGGTGCACCAGTTTTTTCAAAGCATGCATGTGGATTCACACCTCCTTTATTACAGTTAAAATTGTTCTAAAGGCATTCTCTGCATTAAGGTAAAAGACCTTTTGAGTGCAGACCACCCCCCCGCCCCCCCAATTCCCCAGCTCCCTCTTATTGGCTTAGGGAAAGCAGTGGGAGTCTTTGGCAACGGGGACAATGCCGAGCCATGCTCTGTGTGTCTATGGCCACTCAGAGCCAGCTCAGAAGTGAGCCTGCACAGGTGCTACCACATCAGGTGGCTTGCTATGGTGGGCACTTGGCAGAGGGAGGAGCCATGAGCACCAGCTGGGGAACTGACAAGAGGAGGATCGGGGCTAAAGCATTACACAGCGCAGGTAAGTATAACATGTTTGTTATTAAAAATAAATAAAGGATTTACAATCACTTTAAGATGTTCATAGTGTACTAAATGATATGAATTCGGCTAATATTAAAAAATTTACATTAAAGGAATTTACTATAAGGTTGAGATAAAATATTAGCCATGCTGGTCACATATTAATTTTATTTTTTGTTACAGATGCATGTTTCAATTTTGAATGTCTGCAAAAAAGATGGATTTGTTGTTTTGTTTAAATATCCTTGTATATGTGTTTTTTATGTAGGGAATCTCTAATATAAATTTGAGGGAGCCTAATCAGTAATATATCTCTATATTATATTATAGTACTTAGGACAGAACACAAGCATAGGCATGCTATACCTGTAGATGATTCCCTTGTTGTGTAGGAAAAAGAGACCAATGGCAATCTCAGCAGCATAAAACCTGCATAAAAACATAAGAATAGTGAAGAACATGAATGCAACATGGATCTGATTACATCCCCCCACCCCACCATCTCTTGCAGATACAACAGCCTCCACTTTTCTAGGAAGGTTTATCCAAGTTTTCGGGGGGTGTCTGTAGAAATATGTTCTTATTTACTCAATTTATGTATTTGGGAGTTCATGTACTGATGTTGGATGAGAAGACCTGACTCACAGTCGGCATTCCAATTAATCTCAAAGGTGTTCAGTAGGAGTTAAGGTCAGGGGTCTATACAGGCCTATGGAGTTTTTCTTTGCATTTGTCTTTTTGAAGGTTGCTGTGTGCACACGGGCACAGTCATGGTGGAACAGTTCTTCCCCAAACTTTTGCCACAAGGATGGAAGTGCACAACTGTCTAAAATGTCTTTGTATTCTGGCTTTACTCCTGAACTTATTCTGGATGGGTGTCCACATACATTTGGCCATATAGTTGTGGGGGTGATGGTTAGATGGCCAGTAGCTGTTTGCTATAAGATGTATATATTTGTGATATTGATTCTATAGGCAGGTGCAGTCTAGTTTCTCCACTGCAGGTGGCAATCATCCACAGCGGCAATGCGAGTGGAAGAGGGAGTTGAGAGGAATTTAGTTCCTCTATGACCTCCTTGGTGACAAAGAGGCAGCATCCAATTGGATGTTGGATTCCCATGTGACTCTGATGGTCATCTTGTGTCAGGCAGAGTCTATTTAAGACCCTGGCTCCCCGGTTTGGCATGCATTTCGAATGTGGCTAGAATAGGAACAGGTCACCCATCTGTCAGGGATAGTGCTTAGCATCAAGGAGAGGTTCCAGATGAGTAGGGAATTTGCAGGGACAAACCATCCTTCCTGGAAGCTTTCCCACTTAGGCACGGACCGGCCAGGCCACATTCTGCTCCCTGAGACAGACGTTGACAGCACACGTGATACCTACTGTTAATACTGAATGCTGTACATCCTGTGAGTGTACATGGATAGGTTGTCTTCCCGCTGGGCTTGTTGTGAATTAAATAACTTTAATTATAATTTAATTATTTCAGTATATTTCTGTTGTTGCCAACTGGATTCTGAATGCTTTCTGCTGCTGCTCAACGCTGCACTAATCTACACATGAAGTTCTAGTAAAATCTTCATGATGGTTTTTCTATCTACCTTTAATCATGTGTTACTTAAATCATTTTTTTTACATAAAACTGCAAAACAATCAAGTTGCCAGGATACTTACATGGCATGGGGCTCCTTGAACTTGCCAACCTGTTGGATGTGATACATCAGGTCCCCGCCATTCACATATTCCATAACAAAATAAAGGCGATCCTAGAGATAGAATCACAATAATTTAGTCCACAGGTAATCTAAATATATTGGATGCAGAAGAATGCACAATTATATTTCAGATTTAAATTGTATCATGTATTATGTAATCTTATGCAGCCATTGTGCCCAAACGCAGCCACTGTGGCCATCAAATGCAGCCACTTGTGCCCATCATCTGCAGCCACTTGTGCCCGTAAAATGCAGACACTTGTTCCCATCATATGCAGCCCTTGTGCCCATCAAATACAGCCACTTGTGCCCATCATATGCAGCCATTGTGCCCACCAAATGCAGCCACGTGTGCCCATCATATGCTACCACTTGTGCCCATCAAATGCAGCCAATTGTGCCCATCAAATGTAGCCACTTGTGCCCATCATATGCAGCCACTTTGCCTAGCGACCCCCCCCACTCATGGGGCTCTGGCAGCACCCCCAACCCCTCCCTCCCTCCCGCTCGCAGCTCTGAGATTGGGGCACTTACCACCAGGCAGCAGCTCCACGCATGCTGTAACGGTGGCATCCTCCGCTCCAGCGTGTGTCTCCGAGTCCTTCACTCCTCTTCCTAAGCACCAGGCATCCAATAGGGTGGCCTGGCACTTTAGCCAATCAAGATTTAGGTCTGACCCCCTGTCTCCTGATTGGCAAGGAGGAATGTTAGTGTGAAAATAGAGAATCGTCACACAATTCGGTGGGGTCAGTGTGCACTCTCTGCGTCCCGGGCCCACCCTATTTTGAAGCCTATTAAAGCCTCTGGCTCTAATCAGATGCTTCAAAAAGTACTACCCACTCCTGCCCCTGCCATAGGAATCCATGCATCCAGCATCCTGAAAGGGGCATGGATAGGGGGGCGGCACCCATGCGCCACAGTGCACGGGTCGCCGCTGGTCCAGTGATTGGTGAATTTTTTATTTTTTATAATATATTCAACTATGGTGGTTTGAACTGTTATATTATGCTCTTTTTGAAGCCAAAAGATAAAGGAGCATTACATGTAAAGCATACCACAGTCTGAAATGTTGAATGAAGCTGTGTCAGGAAATGAGGCCTATCAAGCAAGGCCAAGACACGTTTCTCCACCATGGTACACTCCACATCATCATCCTGTATAATGACATCCTTCTTCAGAATTTTGATGGCATAGAGTTCATCAGATCCACGCCTCTCAGCCAACATGACCTGAAAATTAGGAACACAAGTAGAATAAGAACAGAAATGAAAGCCCAATAGCGGTGGAGACTGTACACTGACTTGACTGCTAGAACCTGGTCCAAGGAATCACCTTAAAAATAAATAAAGAAAAAGACCAAGATGCTGAAATAAAACCAGTTTGGTCTCTTATATTTTTAGTACTCATTTTAAAAAACGTTGTACTAATTTTAGCAGATAATTTGTTTTTATTTCAGCAGCTTGGTCTCTTGATGCTTTTAAAACTTACTTTTGTAATACTTGTTTTAGTAGACATTTTATACAGATTTTTCAATATGTTTTGCACATTTTCTCTTTGATGCAATTTAATACATGGTTACATTTTATGCCCACTCTCTTTATTTTATGTTTTACTATGTATTGTGTTTGTATATTTTAACCTTCTCTGATTCAATGGAGACAACTGAAGTTCATCTGACAAAGTGATGTACCAGATTTTGTGGTATATACTTATATGCATATGTAGACATCATTAATATGATTGCTCTTGTAGCCCTAATGGAGGGGAAGGAGTATTGCCTCCTTTATGTGTTGGCTGCTTTTATATCCCCTTTTTTTAACAACAATTATAATATTTTTTGTATCTTTTTAGCTGGTTTTGGTCTGGCACTCCTTTCTGTATTTTTATGGTTTGAGCTACTGTTGGGTGCCCATTGAGGGAAGCCTTGCTGTGTGGGAGCTATCTCGCATCATTTGACTACACTTACAGGTCTAAAAATGTCCAGTGTTCTTTGAAGCGTTTGTTACCCCAACACTTCATATTCCTGAAATGTGTCTTCTGTATCATGTACTTGTATGAGAAAGTATCCTGTCCTCTTGTGGTGTTCCTGCTAGTCCTCTTTCGTTCCTATTAAAAACTAACCACATTAAGCATGAGAGCACACCATGATCAGTTCTCTAGCTATGCCGGGAACTCAGTGTGCTCTCCTCCAATGATCATCAGACTTGTTCTGACATGCCCCTGCTGCAAAGCCATTCACTGGGAAGCTCAGTGTGCTTTTGCTCACCTATCCCCCCCCCCCCAAGCTCTTATGCAGCTGAGAGCAGAGCGAATGTGATCAATGTTTTTTATTTTTTATTTATACAAAAAAATGTGCCTTTCATTTCTATCTTAAACTGAATAGGTTGTTTTACAAAGTGATCACTTACAATCATTTTAAATATATTGTTTCAGTTCTATTTAAGTCACTGGCCAGAAACATGTATGCATTAGGTGAAGTCAGAGATTTTGCTCTGTATACTTGCTTTATGTCAGTAACTCAGGAATTATTGAACCCCCGAAATTGGACTGAAATGCCGGTTCAGCTGAACTCACGCGATTTCAAACATGCCCTCATTGTAAATCTAGACTCCATGAACACTGCATTTGCTCAATTAACACAGGTCCTTACTTCAGCTACATTTGTTTTTTGAGCATCAACACCTTTTTTTTTTTTAGTTCTTCCAACAATATGTGAAAACAAATATGTGAAAAGTGTGGTGTGCATTTGTATTCAGCCCTCCTGAGCCAATACTTTGTAGAACCACCTTTCGCTGCAATTTCAGCTGCAGGTTTTTTTGGGGATGTCTCTACCAGCTTTGCACATTTAGAGAGTGACATTTTTGTCCATGCGTCTTTGCAAAATAGCTCAAGCTTTGTCAGATTGGATGGAGAGTGTCTGTGAACATCAATTTTCAAGTGTTTGCCACAGATTCTGAATTGGATTGAGGTCTGGACTTTGATTGGGCCGTTTTAACACATGAATATGCTTTGATATAAACCATTCCATTATAGCTCTGGCTGTATGTTTAGGGTCATTGTCTTGCTGGAAGGTGAACCTCCGTCTCATGTCTTTTGCAGACTGTAGCAGGTTTTCTTCTAAGATTGCCCTGTACTTGGCTCCATCCATATTCCCATCAACTCTGACCAGGTCCCCTGTCCATGTTGAAGAAAAGCACCCTCCAACATGATGATGCCACCAACATGTTTCACGGTGGGGATGGTGGGTTCAGGGTGATGTGCAGTGTTAGGCCTCATGTAAACTGCTGCTGGTAAACGGACATTTAGAGGCAGCTGGCTGCTTTTTTCAGCTGCCCCTGAACTCATCCAATGTTATCTTATGAGTACATGTACACAGGTTCGGTTAATGTAGTTTTTAGGCAGTTGAGTTTAGAGGCCTTTTTTGGAAAGCAAAAAAAGTGAGGTCAGATGCTTAGAGGCATTTCAAGCACCAAACGCTTCTAACCATTTCTAACTGCTTCTAAACATGTCTAAACCTGGTAACTCATGTTTAGCAGCGATTCGTTTACAGGCGTTTTCCATTTTTGGCTATTTTGAAAAAAAATATATATATTTTTTTTCAAATGCTTCTAAATGCCAAAGCAGCTAAAAGCAGCATGTAAACGTGGCATGTAAATGCGGCAAAAAGGACGTTTTAAATGTGGGTTACTATCTGTCAAGCTAAATTGTTCAGGAGAGGTTGTAAAAACATCCCGTGTACATTAAGCCTAAAGCCGCGTACACACGGGCGGACTGTATGGCCTACTTAGTCAGTCATACAATCCGACGGACAGTCTGTCATACTTTCGAATGAACGGACTTGACCACACACACCACTTTTTGAGCGGACTAATACGGCGTACTAAGTCCGCCATACTATCCGCCCTACTTTTGAAATGAACGGACTCGCCCACACACGCGGAGGAAAGTCCGCTCATTTCGAGCGTGTCTCCAGGTTGGCGGGGCCCGCGAAGGTGACGTCGCTGACCCGGCCGCCTGGTATGGACTTAAAGGGGAACCCCAACGGCGTGGGGGTCCCCCCCAAGTCCACAACAGACCCTTGTCCGAGCACGCTACCCGGACGACAAGGGGCGGTGTCACATGGCTTTATGTCACATGGGTTGGTGTCACATGGTGACCCCGCCCCCTTACGATGTCATGACATCAACCCATGTGACCAACCCATGTGACATAAAGCCATGTGACACCGCCCCTTGTCCCTATATAAGTGGCCGCGCAGTGCGTCCCTGGCATTCCGGCCGGAGAGATCGTCGAGGCAACATCTCCTGGAGAAGAAGAAGAAGAAGAAGAAGAAGAAGAAGAACGGAAGGCGGCGGCGGCGGCGACAGAAGACCGGGCCACCGCCTGTAAAAGAGCTATAAGAAGGCGCGGTGGCCCGGCAGAAGAACCGAAGAGGGGGACAAGACCCCCGAAGTCGGGAGAAGAGGCCGGCGGCGAGGAAGAAAGCCGGAATCCTCCGCTAGCAAAAGAGCTACAAGAAGATAGCGGAGGAGTCCGGCGAGAAGACCCCCGAAGACGGAAGACCCCCGGAGCTGTGCAATAAAGTATTTTATCTCGCGTGTTGTGTTTTTTTTTGTACTTTTATTTTACAGGTGAATGGGTAGGGGTACATTGTACCCCATACTCATTCACATAGGGTGGGGGGCCGGTATCCGGGGGACCCCGACAACCAACGGCCAGGGTTGTCGGGAAGAGGCCCTTGTCCTCATCAACATGGGGACAAGGTGCTTTGGGGTGGGGGGGCCGCGCGGCCCCCCCTTCCCCAAGGCACCCCCCCATGTTAAGGGCACGTGGCCTGGTACGGCTCAGGAGGGGGGGCGCTCGCTCGCCCCCCTTTCCTGGCCGGCCGGGTAGCGTGCTCGGACAAGGGTCTGTTGTGGACTTGGGGGGGACCCCCGCGCCGATTTTTTCGGCGTTGGGGTTCCCCTTTAAGTACATACCAGGCGGCGGGGCCAGCGACGTTTCCTTCGTGGGCCCCGCCTACCTGGATACCCACTCGAAATGAGCGGACTTTTCTCCGGGCGGGAAAAGTCCGCTCATTTAAAAAGTACGGCGGACTGGCATACACACGGGCGGATTGTCCGCCGAAATGCGAGTACGACGGACAGTATTTCGAAAAATCCGAATACTTAGTACGCCGGACTGCACGCTGAAAAAGTCCGCTGAAGCCCACACACGAGCGGACTGTCCGCTGAAATGTGTTTCGGCGGACTAAGTAGGCCATACAGTCCGCCCGTGTGTACGCGGCATTAGTTTTCAGCCACACATAGAGCTTTGCTTTTAGGCCAAAAGGTTACATTTTGGTCTCATCTGACCAGAGTACCTCTTTCCACATATTTGCTGTGTCCCTCACATGGCTTCTCGCAAACTGCAAACCGGAATTCTTATGGCGTTCTTTCAACAATGGCTTTCTACTCTTCCTGAATGGTCAGAATTTTGGAGTGCACGACTAATAGTTGTCCTGTGGACAGATTCTCCCACCTGAGCTGTGGATCTCTGCAGCTCCTTCAGAGTTACCATGTGCCTCTTGGATGCTTCTTTGATTATTGCTCTCCTTGCCAGGCCTGTCAGCTTAGGTGGATGGCTATGTCTTGGTAGGTTTGCAGATGTGCCATACGCTTTCAATTTTTGGATGATGGATTGAACAGGGCTCTGTGAGATGTTCAAAGATTTGGATATTTTTTTTATACCCTAACCCTGCTTAAGGCTGGATTCACACCTATGCATTTTTTGTGCTTTTTGCATTTTGAAGATTTGCACTACAGCCCATTTAACATGGTTTCCTATGGAACACGTTCTGTAGTGCAAATCTGCAAAATGCAAAAAGCGCAAAAAATGCACAGGTGTGAATCCAGCCTTAAACTTCTCCACAAATTTATCACTGACCTGTCTGGTGTGTTCCTTGGCCTTCATAATGCTATTTGTTCACTAAGGTCCTCTAACAAACCTCTGAGTGCTTCACAGAACAGCTGTATTTATACTGAGATTAAATTACACACAGGCGGACTCTCTATTTACTATTCCGTTGACTTCTGAAGGCAATTGGTTCCACTAGATTTTAGATTGGGGTATCAGCGTAAAGGGTCTGAATACAAATGCATGCCACACTTTTCAGATATTTATTTGTAAAAAAATTTGAAAACCATTTATCATTTTCCTTCCTCTTCACAATTATGTGCCACTTTGTGTTGGTCTATCACATAAAATAAAAATACATTTATGCTTTTGGTTGTAACATGACAAAATGTGGAATATTTTAAGGGGTATGAATATTTTTACAAGGCACTGTATATGTTCAACTATGGGATGGTAAGAAGCGCAGAGTAGCATATACATATACAGTTACATTATTCTAACTATTGTTGGAATAACTAAAAAAATGAGATGTTGATGCTCGATAAACAAATGTAGCTGAAATAAGGACCTGTGTTAATGTGCAAATGCAGTGTTCATGGAGTCTAGATTTACAATGAGGTCAGGTTTGAAATTGATCTGTCACATAAAATCCCAATAAAATTAAATGTACCTTTTTGGTTGTAACATTACAAAATGTGGAAATTGGGGTACGAATACTTTTTCAAGGCACTGTATAGTACGCCACCCAGGGAGTATTATCGAGCTAATTACCATCCCCATATTTTCATGGTTATGTGGTTTTTATTTGTTACTAATTTATTTTGATTTGTGTAATATTAGACCCTAGGGGAATTTGTACTGTTTTTTTTTATATATAAAAGTACTGCTGCACATAAAGCTACCAAGGCAAGTTGATTCAACTTGCCTCTATGTTAAAATGTATACAAACGCAAACCATACTACAACAAGAAAATTATCTATGGGCAATCTCACACGAACAAAAGAACAACCTCCAGTTAGACCTGAGACACAAAATTGACAAAACTGAAATCTTAGCCCTACCTCTAAAGCTGAGAAGTACCTTCGCTGGTCCAGACACAGATGTTATATGATGGGAAACAAATAGACCACCCTGCTAGCTAGAAAACGTACCCCTCCCCTTACAATCCTGCCCTCCCAAAAGTACACTTACGAGATGGCAAAGTAACTCAGAATCCACACTCTGTGGTTCAAGAATTTTGTGACTTCTATGCTAAACTATATGCTTCCCTGACTGCCTGTGATGGAGGGGGCTTTTAGGGAGGAAGAAATCAAAGCAGCTATCAAGGGCATGTATCCTTCAAAGGCACCTGGCCCCAATGGATTTTTGGTTCACTATTACAGGAAGTATTTAGAATTGCTGGTACCTCACCTTTTCTACTTTTTATGACTTGAAGAGCGGCTCGGCTTTGGCTGCACATGAAAATGCAGCCTTTATTCATGTCATGCCTAAACCGGGGAAGGATTATGGGGACTGTGCTAATTATCATCCAATCTCACTTATAAATGTGGATCTCAAATTAATGACTAAAGTCTTAGCAAATCAAATGAATATTTTCCTGGCCAGGTCTATCCATTCGGATCAGGTGGGGTTTGTGCCAAACCACCAGGCTCCAGACCAGACCTAACAATTAATAGATCTCATATCAGCAGTACAGTCAAACTGTCCTTTCTGTAAGGCTTTTGACTACTTATCATGGGACTATCTGTTTTATGCACTTAAAAGTTACAGATTTGACCCAAAGTTTCTGGCGGTTCTGAAGATCCTCTACAGTAAGCCCACTTCTAAGATACTGGTGAAGAGGTATAGCTCACATCAAATAGATATCCACAGGGGAACACGACAAGGATGCCCTCTGTCTCCCATCTTATTCATATCGGCCCTGGAACCCCTGGCTATAAAACTTAGGTGTTATCCCAACATAAAAGGGATACATTGTGGGAACTCTGAGCACAAGTGTGCTTTTTTTGCTGATGATATCCTCCTCCTCCTCTCCTCCCTGGTCATGTCCCTCCCGATTCTTCATCAAGTAATGTGCCATTTTCTACTATCTCGGATCTCTCTATCAACCATGCAAAATCTCAATATGTACTGTATGCCGTAATTACGCAAGTTCCAAAATAAGGTTCTGAAATTCATATGGGGGAATTAGAGACCTTAAGTGAATAAACACCCAAACTAAAAAATGGCCTGGGAGTCCCAGACTTATATAAATACTACAATGCAGCATAACTGGCACAAATAATCCACTTTCACTCTGTTTCACCTCAACATACTTGGATGAAATTGGAATCCTCTTTACATCCCACAAAACCAATTGGCCATTTAATGTGGCTGAAATCAAAAGACAGACCAGTTATGCTGTGCCCCACATCATTGTTCTCTCTACATTTGTGGGATAGATTAACGAAGCCTTACGGCTTTTAATTCCCCACATACTCCCATGGCTCCCCTAATTGGCAACCCAGATTTCACTCCAGGTCTCAATCCCCACACAATTGCCTGGTGGACTAACAAAGGTTTGATGCTCATTGCTGACCTTTGCGACCACAGAGGGATCTTATCGAAAGAAACCCTACGAGACAAATAGCAACTCCTGAACTCAGAATTCTTTCATTATGTTCAAATGGTGCATTTCTTGAAATCCTTAAGGCGTACATCTGATATAACCATGTCTACCTCGATGGAGTATTTGTGTAGGTCCTTTGATAAGCACACTGGCCACATCTCTAAAATCTATAACATACTGACGTCCAAGTCGGACAAACTGTTTTATATGACGAAATGGGAGAAAGACATAGGCAAAATATTTGAAATGGATGAATGGTCCAAAATGTACCAGTGTGTGTCAAAACCATACATAAATACCTCATTGATTGAAGCAAACTACAAGGTACTGATGAGATGGTGCATGTTCCCAGCGAGAATAGCCAAGTATGTCACAGGGGCCTATTCCTCTTGTTTCCGAGGGTGCGGGGTGGAAGGCACGGTATTACATATCTGGTGGTCCTGTCCCAAAGTGAAATGTCTTTGGATTCGTATCTACAATTTCATTTATTCACTCACAATTGGGACAACCAGTTGATGGAACACCAAGACAGGCAGGGAAACTCATAGCCTTTATTTTCATGGAAGCTAAAATAGTGATAGCTAGGTCCTGGAGGACATCCATGATCCCCTTCGACTTGGTGAAAAACAAGTTGTCATGGATCATGGTGAATAAACGCGTTTTGGCAATTTTTATACACAACTAACTAGGTTCGATAAGATCTGGGAACTCTGGATTAAATGTTTGTCTGATCCACTGTGACTGTTTGGGTTCAGACAAACTCACTCTAGGAACTGCACTCTCTTCTTTGATATTCTTTCCTCTTTCTCAATTCCTTCCCCCTCTCTTTTTTGGTTTAACCCTTTCCTTATACTCTTCCTGCAGCATCAGGGAGACGGATGTTGCAAAATCTACAACAATGAGCATAACTTTTAAAGTGAAGGTTATAATACTCTGTTCAAATGTTGAATTTAGGGCCTGTATCACCAGATCAAACTGATCCCATGATAACCGGGACAGAGGATAATTTTGTCATGGTCTGCTACCCTCCTTCCTCATATGGAATGCGGTGGAACAACAGGAAAGCCATAAGTCACTTGTTGCCTCTATGGGGCAGAAATACAGTTTTGTTGGGTAACCTTCTTTTTTTTCTCTTCATTATCTGTCCCTGAGAGGGAGTAACGAACGGTAACGTGTGTGTAGGTCATGTGATGTCAAATATTCTCCCCAAAATGTTTACTGTACTGTGATACAGATATTTTATACGTTGTTCAATTTCTCAAACCTTTGGAATTTCTTGTACTTTTGTAAAATTTCAATAAAAATCATTTAAACAGAAGTACTATTTCTGCAGTGCCCTGCTGGGACCCCCTGTTGCTCTGATGCCCACCCAGGGATCATACGCATTTGGTGCAGGGTTGCTAAAGTATGTCCCACACAGCAAACCTGTAATGCACTGTACCATTATATGTATGGATGTTTTCTAAGCACTATCATTCTTTTGTAGAGGATCATTGTACTGTGTTCATGCGTCCTGATGAAGTGATATCGTGGTGAAACGTGTTGACCCATGAATCTATTGGAGATACCAAACAGGAGTATATACACTGCCGTATATATACAGTTGATTCATATGGCACCATGATAACTGTTTTTATGGAATCTCTTTGTTTTTATTACTGTAATTATGATTTTATACAAGACTCCATGATCTGGCCTGTATAGTCTGACTTTTTCTAGTCTTCTATCTATTTATACAATATGGATATTGACCTAGAGTATCACATTACTAATTTATAACTTAGAATAATGTCAGATTATAACTTAAATACTAGTTTTGTATAGATTGATTCATTCACTCAAAGTAATAACATTTTCATTTTATTGATTGTGCATTTCTTTTCCATTCACACCAAGAAACTTACACAAAAGCAAGAATGAGTTTATTATTTTGTCTTTCTGTTCATACCCATTAATACACCAAGAGCTCACTAAATCTTCTGATCTATCTTAATAGCAAAAAAATCGTTGCAGCTAGAGAATACTGGAAACAAGACATACACGTTGTGCTTTATTTTTTACAAACCACTACAATCTTATGGGGTTCTACATAGTCTATCTAGCAGAAATAAGTTCACAGTAATGGGCCTCTATAAGCGCTTCCTGATTCCAATGCTGCAAAAGGAATCCTAGGGATTAAATTTATGCCCTGTACACACGGTCGGACATTCCGATGACAAAACCCGATGGATTTTGGCCCAAACTTGTCTTGCATACACATGGTCACACAAAGTTGTCGGAAAATCCGATTGTTCAGGACGAGGCGACCTAAACCACGTATGACAGGACTATAAAGAGGCTAGTAGCCAATAGCTTTCGTCTCGTAATTTATTCTGAGCAAGCGCGGCAACCGACGGAAAAAGTCAGATGGAATGATCGGAATTTCTGACAACACAGTCCAATCGCACATTTTCCGTTGGAAAGTCCGACCGTGTGTACAGGGCATAACTCTGAAGTCCTTAGAGGAGATGCATTGGCTAAGGCAATGCAAAGATTTAAAAAGTAAGAAATATGCACAACACGTTGCTTTAAAAGGAAAATTAGAATATTAACTGTTAAACTGGCAATAACATCTTTTAGCTTCTACTCACATTTCTAAGAACAGTTAAAGATTGCCAAAACATTGGCTTAAAACCTAAGCTTCTTTTGTTTTCTGTGTAAGATATACAGGCTAACTACCTGACACAATGATACTGAACATCCCCCTCTGTACCAATAATTATAAAGTATCTTTAGAACTCTGTAATTTTATGCAATAACTTAACATGTTTCCTTTTCATTTCCTCCTCTATAATATTTCAGTTCTTTGCTCTCTGAATGTCACATCATACCATTTGCATAATAAATAAGTTGCTCCTTTCTCATGGTCATATTTTTAACAGTAAGAAGCTTGTGGGGAGCAGATTTCTTACATGGCAAAAAGGGCAGTCATTACTCATGATTCAATTTTGGTGAAACATTTAAAATGTATATTTTGATTTATATTCATTTCAAATCTATAGAATTATTTACCTTTTACTAATCACTTTAGCATAATAAAATAAACAATGATTTGTATGATGCATTCTGCGAGTTTCCCTGTAATATTTTTATACCTGTTAATGCTGCCAGTAGGTCCGTTATTTTTTTCACTTTCTGGAATAGGGTGACCACACTGTTAGTTGTGTAGAGAAATTGCACAGCACTGTTGTCACCCTGTGGTCAGATTAGTCCTAAATGGAAATTGAGTTTTACCTGGACTAGGTAGGAGACATACAAGTTAAAATATAATTTCAACTATCACTCTTTAACCTCCCTGGTGGTATGATTATGTCAGATTTTTGCGTCTCAAAGTGGTACAATTGTTTTGCATAGAAATTTGGCGTTTTATATTGTAGGCCTGTAATTCTAAGCAATAACACACTTAAATCTGTCCAAACAAGAGTCTAGTAGACACCCCAGGTATGATAAAGTTTGAAACACAAAATCATAAACCATAATATAATAAATAACTATAAATAATTATAAAAAATAATAATATAATAATAATAAACTGAATTTCTCCATGATTCACTATCGCTTAATTCTGTAAGTGTTCTAATTTACTATCGCTGTTTTCTAGCTGGTCTCAAACCACTTTTGACATAAAGGGACACTTTTTTGTTTCCATGGACAATCTCAAGTTTCCAGGCAGAACAAACAGTATATATAATATAAAACTGCATGCAGGGCATTGGACAAAGCACTAGGGACAAAAGGCATGTGAAATAATTTCATACAGTAATGTAATCTGTAAGGTTTCAGTGTACTGTATGTATTATGAATTTTAAATTTTTTTAATTTGCTGCCAGGCTCCGCCAACGTGCATCACAATGCTTGCAGGGAATGGAGCCCGGGACACAGCACATTGGGGCGGAGGACACAGCCTGCAGACACAGCGGGGGTACATCACAGGATCCTGGGGACAAAGTAAGTACTGCACCAGGATCCTGCAATGCAATCCCGAGTGTGGCTTGGGGTTACCGCTAATGGTACTGAAATTTAACCCTGTGCCACACCCTGGAAAACTGCCAGGAAGGTTAAGCAGTTGCATCAACAGATGTATTTTTCTTTCTTGCTGCCCTTCCCACTAGTACAGCAGAAACTGAATCCTCATCCTTCTCTCCCTGTACAGTTTCTGCTGTTTAATTGATGGAATAATGCCCTGTGAGCCTATAGTTCATCCTCTTTGGCTTTATACACCTAAATCAGGGGTCTTCAAGTAGGTCCGTTATTTTTTTCACTTTCTGGAATAGGGTGACCACACTGTTAGTTGTATAGAGAAATTGCACAGCACTGCTGTCACCCTGTGGTCAGATTAGTCCTAAATGCAAATTGAGTTTTACCTGGACTAGGTAGGAGACATACAAGTTAAAATATAATTTCAACTATCACTCTTTAACCTCCCAGGTGGTATGATTATGTCAGATTTTTGCGTCTCAAAGTGGGACAATTGTTTTGCATAGAAATTTGGCATTTTATATCGTAGGCCTGTAAATCTTAGCAATAACACACTTAAATCTGTCCAAACAAGAGTCTAGTAGACACCCCACGTATGATAAAGTTTGAAACACAAAATCATAAACTATAATATAATAAATAACTATAAATAATTATAAAAATTTCTATGCAAAACAATTGTACCACTTTGAGACGCAAAAATCTGACATAATCATACCACCAGGGAGGTTAAAGAGTGATAGTTGAAATTATATTTTAACTTGTATGTCTCCTACCTAGCCCAGGTAAAACTCAATTTCCATTTAGGACTAATCTGACCACAGGGTGACAACAGTGCTGTGCAATTTCTCTACACAACTAACAGTGTGGTCACCCTATTCCAGAAAGTAGACATGTGCATTCGTTTTCGTCCGAATGCATTTTCGTCCGAATTTCAGCTATTTTCGTTTTCGTTTTGACAAACGATAACGAAAGCACAAAATCCGAAAAACGAAAGATCCGACATAAATAAATGCTTTATTTTCGTTTTCATTGTTACAACAGTTCGATATAGAATAGGAGATTGGGTCCTGCCCCAGGGGACATGTATCAATGCAAAAAAAAGTTTTAAAAACGGCCGTTTTTTCGGGAGCAGTGATTTTAATAATGATTAAAGTGAAACAATAAAAGTGTAATATTCCTTTAAATTTCGTAGGGGGGGGGGGGTTGTCTATAGTATGCCTGTGAAGGGGTGCATGTTTCCCGTGCTTAGAATTGTCCCTGCACAAAGTGTAATTTATGCAGGAAAAAAAGTCCTTTAAAATCACTCGCAGCTATAATGAACCCGTAGTGTCTCCGTGGAGGAGACAGAAGAAGGATGGATCGCTGCGCTGGATGAGATGAGACATCGCTGGAGATATGACCGTCCGTCGCTGGATAGCAAGAGTGGATTACCGCCGCTGGAATCTTTTTTTTATTTTTTTATTTTTAATAAAGGAATTTTTCAAAAGTGTGTTTGTTTTATTTAACCATTTTTTACATTTTCTTTGTGAAATGGTAGGGGTACTTTTGTACCCCCTTACCATTTCAAACAGGGGGGGGGGCGGGATCTGGGGGTCCCCTTGTTAAAGGGGGCTTCCAGATTCTGATAAGCCCCCCGCCCGCAGACCTCCACAACCAGCGGCCAGGGTTGTGGGGATGAGGCCCTTGTCCTCATCAACATGGGGACAAGGTGCTTTGAGGGGTCACAGACCCCCAAAGCATCCTCCCAATGTTGAGGGCATGTGGCCTGGTACGGTTCAGGAGGGAGGGGGGGCCGCTCTCCCGTCCCCCCCCTCTTTTCCTGCGGCCTGCCAGGTTGCGTGCTCGGATAAAGGGTCTGGTATGGATTTTTAGGGGGAACCCCACGTCAATTTTTTTTTAATTTGACGCGGGGTTCCCCTTAATATCCATACCACACCTGAAGGGTCTGGTTATGGATATTTAGGGGGAACCCCACATCAAATTTTTTCTTAAATTTGAGGCAGGGTTCCCCTTAATATCCATACCAGACCTGAAGGGCCTGGTAATTGAATTTGGGGGACCCCCCACGCTTTTTTTTTATTTATTTATTTATTTTTTTATCAATGACTTTCAATGAGTGTTCTCTGTATTACGGAGCCGACAATTCATAATAGCTGCGAGTGATTTTAAAGGACTTTTTTTCCTGCATAAATGACACTTTGTGCAGGGACAATTCTAAGCACGGGAAACATGCGCCCCTTCACAGGCATACTATAGACAACCCCCCCCCCTACGAAATTTAAAGGAATATTACACTTTTATTGTTTCACTTTAATCATTATTAAAATCACTGCTCCCGAAAAAACGGCCGTTTTTAAAACTTTTTTTTGCATTGATACATGTCCCCTGGGGCAGGACCCGGGTCCCCAAACACTTTTTAGGACAGTAACTTGCAAATTAGCCTTTAAAATTAGCACTTTAGATTTTGAACGTTGGAGTCCCATAGACTTTAATAGGGTTCTAAAGTATGCTGTATAGTTAGCTCCGTCAAATCTTCTTTATACATTGACAGACACCATAAGCCTTCCAAGACAGATTCGACCGTAATTCATGTGGATTTTCGGACGAATGCAATTTTTGAACGAAAAACGAAATAAATAAAAACGAATTTCGGGAGTAACTAAATAAATTAAGTTTTCGGACGAAAACGAAATTCCGAAACGAAATATTTTACTCTGCACATGTCTACCAGAAAGTGAAAAAAATAACGGACCTACTTGAAGACCCCTGATTTAGGTGTATAAAGCCAAAAGGATGAACTATAGGCTCACAGGGCATTATTCCATCAATTAAACAGCAGAAACTGTACAGGGAGAGAAGGATGAGGATTCAGTTTCTGCTGTACTAGTGGGAAGGGCAGCAAGAAAGAAAAATACATCTGTTGATGCAACTGCTTAACCTTCCTGGCAGTTTTCCAGGTTGTGGCACAGGGTTAAATTTCAGTACCATTAGCGGTAACCCCAAGCCACACTCGGGATTGCATTGCAGGATCCTGGTGCAGTGTACTTACTTTGTCCCCAGGATCCTGTGATGTACGCCCGCTGTGTCTGCAGGCTGTGTCCTCCGCCCCAATGTGCTGTGTCCCGGGCTCCATTCCCTGTAAGCGTTGTGATGCACGTTGGCGGAGCCTGGCAGCAAATTAAAAAAATGTAAAATTCATAATACATACAGTACACTGAAACCTTACAGATTACATTACTGTATGAAATTATTTCACATGCCTTTTGTCCCTAGTGCTTTGTCCAATGCCCTGCATGCAGTTTTATATTATATATACTGCCAAACTGTGACCCTTGGGCCAGATGTGGCCCTTTGACTGCCTTTATCTGGCCCTTGTGGCACTATTCCTCTCACCGATATGAGGTAATATTTCTCCTACTGGTACCAGAGATGGGTAACTAATTCTCCCACTGACACCAATTACATGGCACTATTCCTTCCACTGATACTAATGATGGAGCACTATTTCTTCCACTGATACCAATGGTGGGGCACTGTTCCTTCCACTAATCCCAATGAAGGGGCACTATTCCTCCCACTGACACCAATGATGAGGCACTATTACTCTCACTGACACAATTGATGGGGCATGATTCCTCACACTGACACCAATGATGGGGCACTATTTCTCCCACTGACACCAGTGATATATATTTTTTTTACTTCCACTGACAACCAAGCCTTTGACATTGTTTACTCCCACCATAGCTAGAACAATGTCTATTCCTACTGGCTACAGTCTGGCCCCCCTAAAGTTTGAAGACCCCTGACCTAAACTGAACTGTTGGCACAGTAGTGCAATAAACTGAACTTCTCTTTTGGTCATAAAGTCTAGGTGTAATGATGCAGAACGGCCAAACTTTCACTTTTGGTCTGGGCACACCTTGTGTAGCAATGCATTGATCTGGTTAGCATGATACTAAGGCTAGCTATTTGACTTAGGTAGGAAGAGGGCAGATTGCTTAGGGAGCACAGAGTATAACTCTGACCCTGGATAGGGAATTAACCAACCTACAAGCCAAAAATAAAACTACAACCTATTTTGACTAATAGGTAAACTAGTGAGTATGAAGCCTCTGCTGAAGTTGTGCTAGTAACCACATTTTCATTTTAAAAGCTATGCAGTATATGTTATTTCTGTAGCTTCAGTCCAAAAGAGAAAAGTTTTGAATATAGCTACACTTTGTTCAACAATATTTTGTTTGCCTTAAAAATATAGAAGTTTGCCTATCAATTTTAGTAAATATGGTTGGGCAAGTGAGGGTGATGAAAAAAAGTGTACTACTGCCAGATGCTTGACATGGAAGCTTTCTCTGGTATCAATAATACACATATCTGGATGCTGAACTCACAAGATTATACTGAGAAGTGTACAAGCTGGGCCCAGCACAAACAGTTCTTCTCCAAAATAAGCATGCATAGAAATAAACATTATATACTGTATGAATAGCTCCCAACTGTCCCTGATTTGGAACAAAGTCCCTCTGTCCCTCTTTCCTCCTCATTTCCCCCTCATTTTGGTCTGATTGATATAGTTATATAAAAAAGGAACTTTATATCTTTCAAAAAGTGTTTCCCAGAGCTAAACCTTTCATCTAATTTCTAAAATGCTGTATTTGTAAATGTCAAAAGCCAGTATAAAGGAATAGTAGTGTTAAAAAATACACTTGTGGATTTAACTAATAATTTTTTTTGTATAATTCTCCTTTAAGAGGGCGTGGCAGGGGGTGTGTCCTATGCCTACATACTTTTGCTGATAGGTGTCCCTCATTCCCATCTCAAAAAGTTGGGAGGTATGCTGTATGTCACATGGTTGTATTATTCTTATTTGGATAGACATGTATATGCAGGTTTTTATTTTAGGAAAGATGGTAAATTGGAGTAAGGAATTGAAAAAACATGTTATCTAGAGATACAACCTACAGTATATTCACTGCTATCTACAAGCAGCTTCTAAATGACCAGGCTTGATTGTTATAAACAGGAAAGCTCACAGCCAGCAGCAAATGGAACTTCTACTCACCTTTCCAAAACTTCCTTTGCCAAGCACCATAAGAAAATTGAAATCAGAGATGTGGAAGCGACTTGTTCCAAAAAAGCTCACACGCTTAGAGTCTGTGGGACTTGGACTCAGGGCTGGGCCTCTTCTAACTT